>NC_058085.1:64317302-65517302 GCF_014858855.1 Bufo gargarizans | reverse complement strand
TAAAACATGGTTATAAGGGACAATAATAGCATTCTTAATACAGAATGCATAGTACATTGGCTTGAGGGGTTAAAAATAAATAAAAAAAATAAAAAAAATTATTCACCTCATCCACTTGATCGCGCAGCCCGGCTCGTCTTCTTTCAGGACCTGGCAGGAAAAGTACCTTTGGTGACGTCACCGCGCTCACAACGTGGTGAGCGTGGTGACGTCGGAGCAGGTCCTGCTGAATGAAGATAGAAATCTTCTATCTTCATTCAGCAGGACCTGCGCCGACGTCACCACGCTCACCACCAGGTTGCTAGGAGATATTGTTTGTAAACTTTTAGTTTTTTATCACGTGCATGAAAAATGCATCAAAACGCATTGTACCCGCGCAGAAAAAACTGAACGCAATCGTAGACAAAACTGACTGAACTTGCTTGAAAAATGGTGGGAGTTTCACTGAATGCACCCTGAACGCATCTGGAGCCAACCCATATCGTTTGTGTGAAAGGGGCCAGCCATTCCCGTATTGCGGACCGCATATGCAGATCAGCAATAAATGGGCACCCTTCCGTGTGCATTCCGCATCACGGATGCGGACCCATTCACTTCAATGGGTTCGCAAATCCAGAGATGCGGAAGGATGCGAAACGGAATCACGGAACGAAACACTATGTAAGCACTACGCAGGGCTTTCGTGGGGTTCCATTCCGCACTTCAGTTCCACCAAAGGATAGAACATGTCCTTTTTGCAGAATTGTGCTTTCCTGGGTAATATACCCGGAGAGGTGAGCATGACATCACACTACACTGTATGTACAGAACAGTATGACCCCTGCTGTAGCATAGGCGCCCATTCTATGTATTGCTGCAGGGCTGACATTGAATGTATTCTGTCCCCATGGTCTGAGCCCCTGGTAACCAGTCGAGCAGCTAGAAATGACTGGGCCCCACAGCAAATTTTTAAACGGGCAGGCAGGCGTCATACAGTGGCATTTGATTCTTCAACATACATGTGTTTTTACTGGACTATGATGTACACAATACAAAAATGCTGTACTCCACGTTCTTGTATCCTGCACAATCCGGTAAAAAAAAAAAAAGGATTATTTTTATTTTTTTTACACTGAAACTCTATGGTGAACGGATGACACTGTCATGGCATCAGTATGAGGCATCTGAATACGTTTTTTTTGTATACGTTAAACGGATGGGAAAAACGTGATGTGAACCCAGCCTTAAAGGGGTTGTCTGGGTTCAGAGCTGAACCCGGACATCCCTCCATTTTCCCCCTGGCAGCCCCCCTGACATGAGCATCGGAGCAGTTCATGCTCCGATGCTCTCCTTTGCCCTGCGCTGAATTGCGCAGGGCAAAGGCATTTTTTTTTAGATCTGGTGATGTACCGGGGCTCTCTATGGGGCTGCCAGGGACCCCGGTGACGTCACCGGCACTGATGGGCGGCATTTAGCACTGCCCTAGCCAGTAAAACGGCTAGGGCAGAGCTAAAGCCGCCCCTCAGAGCTGGTGACGTCACCGAACACACTGCCGGGCGGAAATTTCTGCCTGGCAGTGTGTTATTGAAAACAAAAGAGCCTGTGCCCTGCGCAGGGCTACATGAAATGCAGGACAGCTAAGGTTGGCAGGGATAAGCCTGGAATGTATGGGCTCCTGAGAGGGACAGGCACAGCATCTTCTTTCTGCAGCACTTCCTGTCACTATTCAGTCTCCCCTCTCCCTCCTGTTACTGCCGACTACAGAGCAGTCTCTGTAGCAGAAGCTGGGCTGTACTAATAGTTAGGAGAGGGAGGGGAGTCAGGATCTCCCTGTAGCACACTGTACTGTGCCCTGGCTGCACTATTAAGCAGCCAGGCTCCTCTATTAATGGTCCGTGCTGATGGGCGGGGCTTATCTCCCTGCTCTGCTCCGACGATATTCCAAGCAGCAGTGAAGTGAGTGTAGAGGGGGTGTGGCCAGTCTGACTGTTTACTACTGCTTCCGGGCCCCTTGTCAGCCCGGCCCCGAAGCAGCTGCTTCCCCTGCTTCCCTGGTAGGTACGCCACTGCTACAAGGCAGTAAGGGAGCTATGATGGGTGCAGAAGAACTATGCTGTATTAGGCCTCCTGCACACGACCGTTGTGTGCACCCGTGGCCGTTGTCCCGTTTAACGTGTTTTTCTGCGGTCCCATTGACTTTCAATGGGTCTGTGGAAAAATCGGAAAATGCACCGTTTGGCAGCCGCATCCGTGATCCGTGTTTCCTGGCCGTGAAAAAAATATGACCTGTCCTATTTTTTTTTCACGGCCAGCGGTTCACGGACCCATTCAAGTCAATGGGTCCGTGAAAAATCAAGGATGCACACAAGATTGTCATCCGCGTCCGTGATCCGTGTCCGTTTTTTCCTATCATTTCAATGGCAAACTTGACTTTAGATTTTTTTTTCATTTTTCATGTCTGTGGATCCTCTAAAAATCACGGAAGACCCACGGAAGAAAAAACGGGCATGGATCACGGTACAACGGGACCACGGTTTGCGGGACGTTAAAAAATACTGTCGTGTGCAGAAGGCCTTAAGCTCAGAATACAGAGGTACCCTACCCCTTTGGGTACACTCACACCACCATATGTATATTTGTAACACCCCAGAGTTGGGTTACTAAACGCTGTAACCCCGCTACTATCTGCTAAGAGCATTAATATTGTCAACTTATGTGATTTTCCTCATGTCATTCACAACTGTGCAGATAAAACCATTTTAAATGTGATATTTTCTTTGTAATGTTTCAGGTCTACCAGCAGGTGGCAGCATCGTTGGTAGGAATAGTTAAAATTTTCATTGAGAATGGAACGTTCCAGTTCTGTTCTGCCCCCTGCTTAAGGGAAGTGGAGTTTCCCACACCCTGCAGCAAGGGAGGAAAAAACTGTTCGATCCAGTGAGTTCTAGCTCTCCCTGCATGGGGAAGGCTGTGTGTGTAGGAGCTCCCAGTTCTAGGAATCCAAAGCCAGGATCTTGTCTCGGCTGAGACAAAAGATCATCATTACCAGTCTGAGCCCTTCAACCTCAGCTGGTTGAAAGCAAACAGCCACCTCCAGTATTCCAGGAAGAAGCATACCCTCTGAGTACCGTCCAGAGACCAGGAGAAGCCAAATTCCTCCTCAGCTAGTCAGTCCCCAATACAGCAGAAGATGGTAAGCGCAGAAGATATAAATTCCTGCCACATTACAGAGCCACAAGCAGACGACTTATCCTGCAAAGAGCCCCAGGCACATGATAGAAGCAGAAGATATAGATTCCTGCCACACATTGCCAATACCTGCTGGGACTTCAAACTAATTCTGTATCTTGCATGAATTAAAGCTGCATCAAGTAAAGACCAGTTTAAACTATATCCCAAGTCTGGATCTCAATTATTTGCTGAAAATCCCTCAATTACTCCAACTAGCAACACCCTCATTTTATTGCAAGTGAGCCAGGATCCAGGAGTCCAGCCGTACCAAGGTAGGAGACACAGTTGACATTATTGCTATTACCATACAGAGACATTACCCCACTCTGGCATTCCTAACCTGGTACGTGAGTTACAACACCTTTAAAGGGCCCTGTGTTAGTACCCTGCGCACGCTGCAATTGGCGTCACAAACAAACCATAGACTATTATGTACATTTCCTGACCCACTGCATAATTTGGCGTCCGTGTAACTGCACCCAAGGTCCGGCTCGTTGCATATTGTTGACCGCAAAATGCAGATCTACAAAATACAGATAATGTCCATGTTGCATCCATTTTTTTTGCGGACTCATTGACAACGGGTGTGGAAAGAACACGGATATCTTCCGTATGCTTTCTGGATCTGTATGTCCATTCCGCAAAAGATACATGTCTTATTCTTGGATACAATTGGTACGCAAAAAATAAAAACGGATGCGGCACAGAAGTCATGCGGACGTTGTCTGTATTTTGCGGATATTAAAAATACATATGGCTGTGTGAATGCCCCCTAAAGATTCGGCTTGGGTCTTGCTTTTGGGGATTGAAATGATTGATGCAAGTGGTAGTAAGGTGGCAGACCTGTTGCTGTCATTGGTTTCTCGCGTCTGGTTGTAATTTACCCTATTTTTTTTTTCTCAATATATTTGTGTTTTCTTTTTTTGGTATTCTCTATGTAAAATTTGAATTCTAAAGATAAAATGGGTATCTATATTTGTTTTCCACAAACGTTGCATACTCCCTGGAGAAGAGATTAATCGTCTTGTTCAACTTGACCTGTAGGGATTGGTTATACAAGGGTTATGCGGTCCTCATACTGACTTGGTTAATTAGTAAGGGAACATGAGATGCCTGTGGTCGTTTACAGGACAAAAAGCTCCTGACTAATTGATGAGACGTGTTTACAGTGCTTGTCATTTTGTTACGCTGAATTATCTCCCAAGATTGCCTTTCCATGGTAAGGAATCTTACCTGCCTGAGCAAAATACATTATAGGTACACGGAGACGCCTCCAAAGATACAAAACGCACTGTATTCTAGGCTTAACAACTGCACCGCAGGTCAAGTTAAGTGCAAATTTTGTTGCGGAAATTTTAGTTAAATTGTAATCCACTTTGATGCCACTTCCAATACAATTAGACACAATTCCGCAGCAGAAAATGTGTGGCTAATATGTCGCGTGTGGCCATACCAGTTGCAATTAATGGCTGTGTCTGAAGCTAACAACAATGTAGATCTCCTTGACGCAGTTATTCTCAGCCATCAGGTCTCCACTTGGGTTAAAAAGAAGCTGTGTGAATAAGACTTAGGGCTTGTTCATACGACCGTATGTATTTTGTGGTCCACAAAAAATACAGATGACGTCCGTGTGCACTCTGTATTTTGCGGAACGGAACAGTTGGCCCCTAATAGAACAGTACTGTCCTTTTCCGTAATGCGGACAACAGTAGGACATGTTCTATTTCTTTTGCGGAAAGGAAATGAGAACATACGGAAATGGAATGCACACGGAGTAACTTCAGTTTTTTTTTTTTTTTGCTGACCCATTGAAATGACAGAACAGACATGGAAAGAAAATAAGTTTGTGTGCATGGGCCCTTAAGTCAGTCATGAAAGAAATAGAATTTACATCAGCATATACTCACACAGGTAGTTCCACAACTGCTTGCTTTTTTTCTTGCATTTATTGCATAACATTTTTTTTCCATCCCCCTATTTTTTTAAACTCCTCCTCTTTTTTACAGCAACAGTGAGGAACAGAAGTATTTGAACACCCTGCGATTTTGCAAGTTCTCCCATGGAGGGACAGAATAAAAAGAATAAATAAATACATCAGGAAATCACATTGTATGATTTTCTCAGGTGTTCAAATACTTATGTTCAGCAGTGCAAGACAAATAAATTCTTTAAAAATCAGTGTTAATATTTGGTACAAAGGCCTTTGTTTGTAATTACAGATGTCAAACGTTTCCTGTAGTTCTTGACCAGGTTTGCGCACACTGCAACAGGGATTTTGGCCCGCTCCTCCACACAGATCTCCTCTAAATCTCAGGTTTCGGGGCTGCCGCTGAGCAACACGGAGTTTCAGCTCCCTCCAAATATGTTCTATTAGATTTAGGTCTGGAGACTGGCTAGGCCACTCCAGAACCTTGATATGCTTCTTACGGAGCCACTCCTTGGTTATCCTGGCTGTGTGCTTCAGGTCGTTGTCATGTTGGAAGACCCAGCCACGACCCATCTTCAATGCTCTGACTGAGGGAAGGAGGTTGTTGCTCAAAATCTCACAATAAACGGCCCCATTTATCCTCTCCTTAATACAGTGCAGTCGTCCTGTCCCCTTCACAGAAAAGCACCCCCAAAGCATGATGTTACCACCCCCATGCTTCACAGTAGGGACAGTGTTCTTGGGATGCAACTCATCCTTCTATTTCCTCCAAACACAACGAGTGAAGTTTAGACCAAAAAGTTCTACTTTGGTCTCATCTGACCACATGACTTTTTTTCTCCCATTCCTCCTCTGGATCATCCAGATGGTCATTAGCAAACTTCAAGACTGGCCTGGACATGTGATGACTTGAGCAGGGGAACATGAGATGCCTGTGGTCGTTTACAGGACAAAAAGCTCCTGACTAATTGATGAGACGTGTTTACAGTGCTTGTCATTTTGTTACGCTGAATTATCTCCCAAGATTGCCTTTCCATGGTAAGGAATCTTACCTGCCTGAGCAAAATACATTATAGGTACACGGAGACGCCTCCAAAGATACAAAACGCACTGTATTCTAGGCTTAACAACTGCACCGCAGGTCAAGTTAAGTGCAAATTTTGTTGCGGAAATTTTAGTTAAATTGTAATCCACTTTGATGCCACTTCCAATACAATTAGACACAATTCCGCAGCAGAAAATGTGTGGCTAATATGTCGCGTGTGGCCATACCAGTTGCAATTAATGGCTGTGTCTAAAGCTAACAACAATGTAGATCTCCTTGACTCATCCTTCTATTTCCTCCAAACACAACGAGTGAAGTTTAGACCAAAAAGTTCTACTTTGGTCTCATCTGACCACATGACTTTTTTTCTCCCATTCCTCCTCTGGATCATCCAGATGGTCATTAGCAAACTTCAAGACTGGCCTGGACATGTGATGACTTGAGCAGGGGAACCTTCCGTGCAATGTATGATTTGAAACCACGATGGCATAGTGTTCTACCGACAGTGACCTTTGAAACTGTGGTCCCATCTCTCTCTTCATGTCATTGACCAGCTCCTCCCTTATAGTTCTGAGCTGAGTCCTCACCTTTCTTATCATCAGTGATGCCCCACGAGGTGAGATCTTGCATGGAGCCCCAGTCCGAGGGAGACTGACAGTCGTCTTTAGCCTCTTCCATTTTCTAACAATTGCTCCAACAGTTGATCTATTTTCACCAAGCTGCTTGGCAATTACCCCGTAGCCTTTCCAGCCTTGTGGAGATCCACAATTTTGTCTCTGGTGTATTTTGACAGCTCTTTGGTCTTGCCCATGGTAGTAGTTGGCGTCTGACTGACTGTGGGGTGGACAGGGATCTTTAAAGAGCTCAGACAGGTGCTACTAAGTTAGATTAATGAGTGGAGTAGAGGTGGACTTTTTAAAGGCACAGTAACAGGTCTTTGAGAGCCAGAATTCTTGCTGTTTCTCAGATGTTCAAATACTTATGTTCAGCAGTGCAAGACAAATAAATTCTTTAAAAGTCATACAATGTGATTTTCCAGAATTTTTTTAAATTCTGTCTGTGTGGGAATGCACCTACAATGTGAATTTCAGACCCCTCCATCATTTCTAAGTGGGAGAACTTGCAAAATCGTAGGGTGTTCAAATAATTCTGTTCCTCACTGTATAGTTAAAAAAATAAATAAAATATGTCTGTCAAGTTCAGCTAGAGCCGGGGAGAGCATGTGGATGAAGGGGAGGCAAAGTTTTTTATTTTTTTTATTTTTTTTATACCTGGCATGAGGAAAAGTCGCAGATTGCTCAGCAAATACGCTGAATATAGACTTATTTATGTTAGTAAATAACCGCCTATGTTTTTTTTAATAATTTGAATATATTTTGTGGTGTCACTATTCTTGGTGTTTTTCTGGCATATATACGATGCCACGTTGTGGTATTGCACCTAGAGTGTATAGGTGTAATAAGTGTATTTGAGTAAGGAAGCTCTGGGCTTGTGCCACCATCTCTGAAATGGATTCCAGTGCTATGGATCTACGTCACGCGGCATTGTAACATTAACAGACTAGGGATTCTCTTTGGGCTTGAGAATCCCTCTCCCGGGGGTGTGGCCTGCGCGTGAGGAAGATGGCTGCTTGAGCTTGCAGCTCTCCCTGACTAGCACCGATATAGCGACTGAACACCTGCATACTGTTGCTAAATTTCAACTATTGGTGGCTTCCTCATCGCCCAACATGCCCAAAGAAGGACGAACACTACAGGTCTGAAGAAAATATCAGATTTCTACTTCTCCCAACACCAGGAACTGGAACGGACGGGCGGAGGCTCACCTTCCTCTTCCCTGACGTCTGAACCAGCTCCAGCGGCAGATGAAGGAGAAATCCACCTCCTGCCAAGACGTCGCAGTGGATCGGAACCCCCAGACATCCGCAGAAGAGAAAAAAACTCCAAGGGGCCTCCAATCCAGCTCGCCCGGTGAGTTTAAAACACGCTGCAGCGGCCATCTTGGATCTGAATCGCGCTATGCGGGACATGAACAGCTAAATACATCAAAGCCCCAAGAGTTGCGCTGCATTATAGAACCGGTCCGGAACCCGAGGCGGGGGGGGTGAGCTGTCTGCCCCTACCATCCCCGAATCTGCCTTGTCTGACACAGGCAAGTTGTCAAAAGTGTTAGAGGGATCAGTCACCAAATTTTCACTAAAGGCTCGATCAATGAGGTGGTCAAAGAGGTAGAAAATAGAGTCAACCATGTGGAAACAAAGATGGGGGAACTAGTCTCCTCACATATTGATTTAATTGATGCTCACTATAGTCTAGAGACTGAACTTAAAACACTGCAAACAAAGATGACCGACCTAGAAGACAGGTCGCGTCGTAATAATGTCAAACTGAGAGGAGTGCCTGAGTCTATATTACCATCGGACCTTCTGCCCTACTTACAGTCTATCATCAAAGCCCTTCTGCCACAATCCCAACCAGCAGACCTTATTATAGACAGGATCCGCAGAGTAGTGAAACCCAAACACCTTGCAGAATCAGTGCCAAGAGATGTTTTTGCCCAAGTGCACTTCTTTCATATCAAAGAACAGCTACTCCAGGCAGCAAGGTAACATGTCCCCTTGCCTGAATCATATCAGAAGGTCACACTTTACTCTGATCTGTCCGCAATGACCCTGCGGCTTTGCTGAGAATTTGCAGCGATTACTGCGGCACTGAAAGAGCACCATATTTTATACCGTTGGGGATTTCCTACACGATTACTCATCAAACACAACAACGACTTGCATGTGATCAAGTCTCCGGCAGAGGGAGCTAATCTTCTGCAAAAATTACAGATCAAATCTACATTGGACCCAAGGCGCAGAAAACTCGCCCGTGTGAAAGGGGCTTTGGGTGCTAGTCGGTGTAAAACTGATCTGGTTCAGCTAGAACTTTTCCCCCGAATCTTATAGGATGGAGATTGAACAGAGGGACTCAAACCAGGTGAGCTTGGAGAAACTGAAAATCCTGACAAGCCATAAATTCCTTCTAACGATACCATGGTATTGCGCATAGCATCTTTAAATGTCAATGGGCTTAATAGCCCTCACAAAAGGGCACAGATGAGGTCTGAAGCTCTAAACCTGAAATGTGATATTTTCTGCGCACTAGAAACCCATATTGTTTCCAAAGACGCATACAGAGTTTAGGCATCGTGGGTTTCCGGAGGTGTTCCAGTCTCAGTTTGTCCAGAGGGGTTTTACTTGCAATTAAAAACACAGTGGCCTTTCAGCTGATAGACCAACACATTGATACTCAGGGCAGATATATACTAGTTTGCTCCATCAATAATACCGTCTTCAATTGGAACCATTTTGTGGTCAGATCATGCCCCGGTCACTATAACAATAGAAGAATCATTTAGCTGTTCTCCAGCCTCCGTATGGAGATGTAACTCACATCTTTTGTTCCACTCGGTCTACAAAAAACGATTGAACAAGATATAAAACTTTTGACCTTAACAGGGGCTCATTTAATGACCAATTCTATCTCTGGAACGCCCAAAAGTAGTGTTGAGCAAACCCGAACTGGAACCTGAACTTTGCTGTAAAAGTTTGAGTTCGGTGTGCATTGCATACATGACAGGGCAATTATTATAGTTAATCCATCTGTTAGTTCGGTGGGTGAGCTCAAAGAATGAGGAGAGCATCAAATAAGGGACGTGGCCCCAGTCGTGGTGCTGCTGGTGTTAGTGGAGCTCCTGTTGCAGGGAGAGGACGTGGTTGATCTGTGCCAGCTACAGTCATGTGAAAAAATTAGGACACCCTTTGAAAGCATGTGTTTTTTTGTAACATTTTTAATAAAAGGTTATTTCATCTCCGTTTCAACAATACAGAGAGATTAAAGTAATCCAACTAAACAAAGAAAACTGAAGAAAAGTCTTTTCAAGATCTTCTGTAAATGTCATTCTACAAAAATGCCTATTCTAACTGAGGAAAAAGATAGGACACCCTCACATGTATTCCCTCTTAAATTGGCTCAGATCTCACACAGGTATATCACACCAGGTGCACATAATTAGTAGATCGTTACTCTGCATGTTGAATGAGGCTTGCCCTATTTAAACCTCAGACATTTAGTTTGGTGTGCTCCTGACTGTTGAAGTGAGAGTGAGCACCATGGTGAGAGCAAAAGAGCTGTCAGAGGACTTCAGAAAAAAGATTGTAGCAGCCAATGAGTCTGGGAAGGGATTTAAAAAGATCTCAAAAGATTTTGAAATCAGCCATTCCACTGTCCGGAAGATAGTCTACAAGTGGAGGGCTTTCAAAACAACTGCCAACATGCCCAGGACTGGTCGCCCCAGCAAGTTCACCCCAAGAGCAGACCGCAAGATGCTAAAAGAGGTCTCCAAAAACCCTAAAGTGTCATCTCGAGAACTACAGCAGGCTCTGGCTACTGTTGATGTAGAAGTACATGCCTCTACAATCATAAAGAGACTGTACAAGTTTAACTTGCATGGGAGGTGTGCAAGGAGGAAACCTTTGCTTTCCAAGAGAAACATCGAGGCCAGACTGACATTTGCCAGAGATAAAGTTGACAAAGACCAGGACTTCTGGAATAATGTTCTTTGGACAGATGAGTCCAAAATTGAATTATTTGGACACAACAGCAGAGGACATGTTTGGCGTAAACCAAACACAGCATTCCAAGAAAAGAACCTCATACCAACTGTGAAGCATGGAGGTGGAAGTGTCATGGTTTGGGGCTGCTTTGCTGCAGCAGGACCTGGTCAGCTCACCATCATAGAATCCACGATGAATTCTACTGTGTATCAGAAGGTGCTTGAAGAACATGTGAGACCATCAGTTAGAAAATTAAAGCTGAAGCGGAACTGGACCATGCAACATGACAATGACCCAAAACATACTAGTAAATCAACCAAAGATTGGCTGAAAAAGAAGAAATGAAGAGTCCTGGAATGGCCAAGTCAAAGTCCAGATTTGAATCCCATTGAGATGCTGTGGGGTGACTTGAAAAGGGCTGTACGTGCAAGAAACCCCTCAAACATCTCACAGCTGAAAAAGTTCTGCATTGAGGAGTGGGGTAAAATTTCCTCAGACCGATGTCGAAGACTGGTAGATGGCTACAAGAACCGTCTCACTGCAGTTATTTCAGCCAAAGGAGGTAACACTCGCTATTAGGGGCAAGGGTGTCCTATCTTTTTCCTCAGTTAGAATAGGCATTTTTGTAGAATGACATTTACAGAAGATCTTGAAAAGACTTTTCTTCAGTTTTCTTTGTTTAGTTGGATTACTTTAATCTCTCTGTATTGTTGAAACGGAGATGAAATAACCTTTTATTAAAAATGTTACAAAAAACCACATGCTTTCAAAGGGTGTCCTAATTTTTTCACATGACTGTACAAGCCCAAATGAAACACCTTCCTGCACATAGACAACAAAACCTTCAGCATTATTTTGTAGGCCCGAATACCGGTGTACGAATGGTGAGGCCAGAACATGTAGAGGCGGTAGAAGATTGGGTGTCTGACAGTTCCTCCAGTTCCTTCACATTGTCTCCCACCCAGTCCCCTGTTGAAAGCACAGAGTTGGCACCTTCAGCCGGGGGCTCGGTGGAGCTGATGAGGTGTTTTATCCTAATGAGAAAGATTTCATAATAAGTATTTGGAGAAGGGGCAGAAGGATAGCAGAGCAGGGAGAGGCTGGTGCTGCTACTAGGTGGTCATACCATGGGGGAGTAATAAAGCCCACCATAATGCCCCCCCTCCCCCCAGTAGTAATAATTCTCCTTATAATGTGACAGTGCAAAAAATACCCCCTTGTAATGCCCCCATTTGAGCTAATGTCCTCATAGTGCCCCCATAATGTGCCAGTATAAAATACCCCTATATAGTGCCCCTAGTAAATGACCCCATAGTTCTCCACACCCTCCTTCCTCCTAGTGCCCCCCATAATGTACCAGTATAAAATGCTCCAGTAGATGCCCTCAGTGTCCACCATAATTTGCAAATATAAAATACCCCTTCTTAGTGCCCCCCGTAGATGACCCCATAGTACTCCTCTCCCCCCTTCCCCATAGTACTCACCATGTGTCCCAGGATAAAATTGTACTGTACAGAGAGCCCATATAAAATACCCCTTCTTTGTGGCCTCAGTAGATGCCCCTTTAGTGCCCCCAATCATGTGCCAGTATTAACAGCCCCCCCTGTGCCAGTAATAATAGCCCCCTATGCCAGTAATAGCAGCCCCCCTGTGCCAGTAATAACAGCCCCCAGTAATAAGAGCCCCTCTGTGCCAGTAATAACAGCCCCCAGTAATAAGAGCCCCTCTGTGCCAGTAATAACAGCCCCCAGTAATAAGAGCCCCTCTGTGTCAGTAATACCAGCCCCCAGTAATAAGAGCCCCTCTGTGTCAGTATTAACAGCCCCCGCCAGTAATAACAGCCCCCCCTTTGCCAGTAATAACAGCAATAGCCCCGTTGCCCCCCCCCCCCCCTGGATCCGCCACTGACACAGGGGAGGGAGAATCAGGTCAAACAGGGGAGGGGGCTGGGGGCCCGCCCCGAGGGAGAACACAAGTGCCGCCTCGTCTGCCGCATATTACACTGCGAGCTGTCGGCCGCCCGGCACCCCTGTTCCTATGGCGCCCTGTACGGCCGCACAGCCCGCACACCCCAAAGGCCGGCCCTGGCCCCAAGTCATGCAGCAGTCTCTTATGCTTTTTGATGACTCTTCTGGCAGGGTTTCCGTGGGCCATCCACATAGCCCTGCCCCAGAAGTGGAAGAGATTGAGTGCACCGATGCCCAACCAGTTATGTTTCGGGACGTGGACATGGGAGGACCACCGAAGCACGTCTCTGATGATGATGATGAAACAAAGGTGCCAACAGCTGCGGCTTTCTCCAGTGTACAGACCGGCAAGGAGGGCAGGGGTTAAGAGTGGGTGGAAGATTATGTGGAGGATGATGAGGTCCTAGACCTCACATGGAATCAAGGTCATGCGAGTGACGTGTGCAGTTCGGAAGAAGAGGTGGTGGTCACTCAGCGCCAGCCGCACAGCAAAAGGGGGAGCAGGGTGAAAAAGCAGAGGGGCCATCCCCTAGCCAGTACGCCTTCTACTGCCCACTGCACCAAGGGACTGAGCACACCAAAACCAGCTCCAAGGAGTTCCCTGGCATGGCAGTTCTTCAGACAATGTGCTGACGACAAGACGTGAATGGTTTGCACGCTGTGCAATCAGAGTCTGAAGCAAGCCATAAATGTTTTAAACCTGAGCACCACCTTGACCAGGCATCTAAATGCAAAGCACGAGCTGCAGTGGAGTAAACACCTCAAAAAGCACAAAAGATCTCGGGCTCCTCCTGCTCCCTCTTCTGCTGCAGTCTCGGCCTCTTCCTCCCCCTCTGGAGTGACAATGCCACATGCCACCCAGCAAACAGAGGATGCGGCAGCAACGCCACCACCTCCGTCACCATCACCAAACATCTCCACAATGTCCCATGGAAGCATTCAGCTGTCTATCTCCCAAACACTGGAGAGAAAGAGGAAGTACCACCCTACACAACCGCGATCCCTGGCCCTGAATGCCAGCATTTCAAAATTCCTGGCCTTTTGAAATGCTGTCATTCTGTCTGGTGGAGATGGAGACTTTTAAAAACCTTATGGCGGTGGCTCTCCCACAGTACATAGTTCCCAGCTGCCACTACTTTTCCAGGCGAGCCATCCCTGCCCTACACAAGCAAGTGGCGGACAAAATTAGGTGTGCACTGCACAACGCCATTTGTGGCAAGGTCCACATAACCACCAATAAGTGGACCAGTAAGCACGGTTAGGGATGTTATATCTCCCTAACTGCACACTGGATAAATGCAGTGGTGGCTGGGCCTGAGGCGGATAGCAGTTTGGCGCATGTCCTTCCGCCACCGAGGATTGCAGGACATTTCTCTTTTCCTCCTGTTGCCTCCTCCTCCCTCCTCTACCACCTCCTCATCCTGTCAGCGTAACACCTTCACCACCAACTTCAGCACAGCCAGGGGGAAACGACAGCAGGCCGTTTTGAAACTCATCTGTTTGGGGGGAAAAAACCCTCACCGTCTCATATGCGACGTACCCACAAGGTGGAACTCCACCTTGCACATGCTGGAGAGACTGTGCGAGCAGCAGCAGGCGATCATGGAGTTTAAGCTGCAGCACGCACGGGTGAGTCGTTCTGCGGAACAGCACCACTTCACCAGCAATGACTGGGCCTCCATGCGGGACGTGTGCCGTGTTGCGCTGTTTCGAGTACTCCATTAACATGGCCAGTGCTGATGACGCCGTCCTCAGTGTTACTATCCCACTTCTTTGTCGCCTTGAAAAAAACACTTCGGGCGCTGATGGAAGAGGATGTGGCACAGGAGGAAGAGGAGGAGGAATTTCCATGGTTATCTGGCCAGTCATTCACAAGTGGCTCAGAGGGTGGGTTCCTGCACTAACAGAGGCAAGGTACATAACTGTCCAGCTAGGGCACAGTTCTGGAGGATGAGGATGATGAAGAGGAAGAACTGTATTCACAGTAGGGTGGCACCCAAAGCAGCTCATGGGCATTACTGGAGCATGGCTGGGGGGTACAGAGGACACAGACGATACACCTCCCACAGAGGACAGCTTGTCGTTGCCTTTAGGCAGCCTGGCACACATGAGCGATTACATGCTGCAGTGCCTGCGCAACGACTGCCGAGTTGCCCACATTCTAACCAGTGCTGATTACTGGGTGGCCACCCTGCTGGATCCCCGCTACAAAGACAACGTGCTATCCTTAATTCCGTCACTGGAGTGGGATAGGAAGATGCGCGAGTACAAGCGCACGCTGGTAGACGCGCTGCTGATGACATTCCCACCTGACAGCTGGGGCTCAGTGGAAGCACAAGGCGAAGACAGAGGAGGAGGAAGAAGTCGCCAACACAGCTGGGGCACCGCCAGCACCTCAGAAGGGAGGGTTAGCATGGCCGAAATGTGGAAAAGCTTTGTCAGCATGCCACAACAACCAGCACCACCAGCTGATACGGAACGTCTTAGCAGCATTTCAGCAACATGGTGGAACAGTACGTGCGCACACGCCTACACGTACTGACTGATGGGTCTGCCCCATTCAACTTCTGGGTCTCCAAATTGGGCACATGGCCTGAGCTTGCCCTTTACGCCTTGGAGGTGCTGGCCTGCCCTGCAGCCAGTGTATTGTCCTAGTTTAGCACGGCGGGGGGGGGGGGGGGGATGTGATCACAGACAAGCGCAGCCGCCTGTCCACAGCCAATGTGGACAAGCTCACGTTCATTAAAATGAACCAGGCATGGATCCAACAAGACTTGTCCGTACCTTGTGCTGAGTAGACAAGTATACCGGCCGCACCCAGCCATTTTTATACTCCAGCGCACTTTTTCTTTGCATTCTCATTTCTATTTCCCAATGTTTTGGGGTCTTCCCCAATTTTTTTTTAAAAAGGCAAAAAAAATAGAAATCAAAATTAACATAAAAACACCAACAAAAACTGTGTTGGCTACCTCCTCCACCGCCACTTCCACCTACACCGCTACGTCCACCGCCTCCTCAACCCTTCTACTCCACTTTGACCTCCGCCTCCTAGTTCAAGATTATAATTATATATTTTTTTTATATTCTGTGCTATTTTCCCTATCCACATTTGTTTGCAGGGCAATTGTCCTGCTCTTACTCCCATTTTGCTTCCTTTTGCAGCCCTTTAGCCCTTACTATGTCTATTTTACAGGTATTTTTGTCCCCCAAAGTTAGGGTCCCCATTGACTTCAATGGGGTTTGGGGTCAAGTTCGGGTCCTGAACCCGGCGAACCTAAACTTCCAGGTGTTCGCTCATCTCTACCCATAAGGCGGTTATTAGAGGCTCAATCCTTAAACTTAGGCTAGTTTCACACTAGCGGCAAGGAACTCTGGCAGGTTGTTCTGGCGGGGGAACAGCTTGTCAGATCCGTGCTGCCGCTAGTGCATGAGTGCCAGACTACCGCTCCGGCCCCATTCACTATAATGGGGGCGGGCCAGAGTTCCGGCAAACATGCCGCTAGTGTGAAACCCTTAAGTCATGTAGTGAAGAAACAAATAATTTAAAAGACACAATCCCTACTTCAAGACATACAAAAACTTGATTCCCAAAACAAAACCTCTTAAACTCTGACCCACAAAACACAACTCCACAATCTAAGAACTCAACTAAGAGCTCACCTATTAGCAGACTATAACAAACATCTGTTTTATACCAAAGCAAAATACTACTCACAGAATAATAAGGCAGGCAAATTGTTAGCCACACGACTAAAAGCACAAGCAGTAAAATCTCGCATCCCTTACCTCCTGGACCTAACCAATACAGCAAAAATCACGCATCCGAATAAAATAGCTTGTCAATTTAACCAATATTATGCATCCTTATATCATTTACAATCTGACCTGCTCACATCACAGCCCTCCCTGCCTGACATCCAAGCATTCCTAGGAAAGACTAATCAGCCATCTCTCACAGGAGAACAGGTAGACAAACTAAATATGGACATCTCATTGACGGACATTGCAGCTGCCATCCGTGACCTCCCTACAGGTAAATCCCCAGGTCCAGACGGCCTCACAGGAGAATATTATAAAATGTATGTACATCTTCTTTCTCCTTTTCTGCAAAAAAAATGTCAAAAAGCTGTTATTGGGGACTTTTTCCCGCAAGAGAATCAGTGTCACACTGCCTAAACCGGGCAAGAACCCAGATAGACCCCAAAACTTTCGACCAATATCACCCCTCAATACAGACCTGAAAATCTATGCTAAAATAATAGCCAACAGACTACCTCCGATTTTAGCAGACCTGATCCATTAAGACCAAGTAGGTTTCATCAAAGGTAGACAAGCATTTGACAAAACCAGGAGAGTGCTAAATATATTTCATTATATCAATCTCCATAAAATACCAACCATGTTGGTGTCACTGGATGCTGAGAAGGCGTTCGACCGCATTGGGTGGTCCTATGCCTTCTCAGTCCTGGAACAATTTGGTCTCAGGGGTGAGATACTACAGGCCATAAACGCCCTATACTTCAGCCAGGGTATTGACA
The DNA here is from genome assembly GCF_014858855.1 of Bufo gargarizans. Taxonomy (NCBI): domain Eukaryota; kingdom Metazoa; phylum Chordata; class Amphibia; order Anura; family Bufonidae; genus Bufo; species Bufo gargarizans. The sequence continues at coordinate 65,500,015 of NC_058085.1, read as the reverse complement.
AATGGAACCCTATGGGACAGTTTAAATATCACCAATGGCACTCGCCAAGGCTGCCCTCGTTCCCCGTTGATATTTGTATTGTGCATGGAACCACTGGCTGCCCTCCTTAGGACAGATTCAGAGGTAAAAGGTATACAAATAGGTAACCATGAACACACTGTCTCCTTATACGCAGATGATGTAATATTGACCCTGTCTGATCCCGAATGTTTATTAGCTAAGGCATTGGAATGGATGCGACAATTCGGGCAAATATCTTTATACAAGCTTGACACATCTAAATCACAGGCCATGCCAATATCCCTCACTTCCTCCTCCATAGATTATTTAAAAACACAAATCCCACTAGACTGGAAAACAGATAAAATTGGATACCTTGGCACTAATATTTCCTCTACATTTGGCCAACTATACAGATATAATTATCTCCCCATGTTATCAACCATACGAGAAGAAACATCCCGACTATCTAAATTTGAAATATCATGGATGGGTATAATTGCAGCTTTTAAAATGTTACTATTGCCCAAATTATTATATTTATTTCGTACAGTTCCCATACGGGTCCCAGCTAGATTTTTTGCAGATATCTAACACTGTATTTTACAATTTATCTGGGCAGTTTGTAAACCCAGAGTAGCATACTCACTACTAACTAGTCATAAACTGTTTGGAGGCATTGGAGTACCAAACATTAAGGCATACTACATGGCGATACAAATTTGAGATGATATTTAAATGAAAAAGAGGGATGTTACAAATTGGTCTCATATGGAAAATCGCCTAGTCTTTCCTGAAGCTCTCCAGGCTCTCACCTTTGAACATACACAGAAGCCACCCCTGATAGGCAATGCTTCTCCATAGACGCAAGCCACATTATAGTGTCGGGGAAGTCTCAGATATCCTGGAAAACAGTACCCTTGCAATACCTAAGTATTCATATTCAGGATCTAGACATCTTGAGGTGGGTTGAGAAAGGCATTACACAGATCTCTCTGTTATATACTGATGGATCGCTACTTACCTTTAAACAACTTAAAGAAACATACTCCATATCCAACGCAGATTTTTTTAAATACTTACGAATATGACATTTTCTTAACAATAAACACCAGGGAATTAGTGCAGGGCACCCACAAATATTGCCAATCCTCCAAAACAAGACTAAGATTATGCGACATGTGTATGGCCTAATTGACTCCCACACTTCCTTTTGTAAAACTCGACCATACATGCAGTGGGAAAGGGACTTGGGGCGCACTTTTGAAACTAAGCAGTGGATGTCTGCTCTGCGCGCACTCAACTCACCCTGTAAATGTAGCTTGCATTATGAAGCAGCAATGAAAACACTTCTAAGGTGGTATATGACATCAGATAGACTCCACAGGATATACCCTACAACCTCTCCAATGTGCTGGAGACGATGTGGCCAGGTAGGAACACTGATGCATACTCGAAGGTCCATTCCCAAACTGGAGACATACTGGATTGACATTTTTCCTATGCTATCCTCTATTCTGGGATTTACATTACACAAATCTGCACAAATGGAATTATTATTTCTAGAACTAGACAAAATCCCAAAGAGGGGCAGGAATTTGTGTTGAAAAATCTAATAGCTAAATTGGTAATTAGGCTACTTTCACACTAGCGCTTGATCATCATATTAATGCAGACGGAGGCTCCGTTCAGTACGGATCCGTCTGCATTAATAACTTAGAAAAATTTCTAAGTGCGCAAGATGCCTGAGCGGATCCGTTCAGACCTTCAATGTAAAGTCAATGGGGGACGGATCCGCTTGAAGATTGAGCCATATGGTGTCATCTTCAAGCGGATCCGTTCCCATTGACTTACATTGTAAGTCTGAACGGATCCGCTCGCCTCTGCATGGCCAGGCGGACAGCTGAACGCTGCAAGCAACGTTCAGCTGTCCGCCTGGCCGTGCGGAGGCGAGCGGAGCGGAGGCTGAACGCCGCCAAACTGATGCAGTCTGAGCGGATCCGCTCCATTCAGACTGCATTAGGGCTGGACGGAGGCGTTCGGGCCCGCTCGTGAGCTCCTTCAAACTGGGCTCACGAGTGGACCGATGAACGCTAGTGTGAAAGTAGCCTTACTAGACACTGGAAAGAACAAACAGCCCCATCAGTAGAAGAGGTACTATCTACCATCACGACTACACCCCAATATGAAAGAGCACTAACCCCCTCCATCATGTCATTTAACTCTCTACACCATACATGGCATCTGTGGTCTAAAAGCACATATGGATCTATGTGATAACCCACCTTTACACAACTGTCCTGCACTGATAGTTATAATTACTGCTCTATCTATCTCTAAAACTCACTGCCTAGATACAGCCAGGTCCATAAATATTGGGACATCAACACAATTCTAACATTTTTGGCTCTATACGCCACCACAATGGATTTGAAAGGAAACAAACAAGATGTGCTTTAACTGCAGACTGTCAGCTTTAATTTGAGGGTATTTACATCCAAATCAGGTGAACGGTGTAGGAATTACAACAGTTTGCATATGAGCCTCCCACTTGTTAAGGGACCAAAAGCAATGGGACAATTGGCTTCTCGGCTGTTCCATGGCCAGGTGTGTGTTATTCCCTCAGTATCCCAATTACAATGAGCAGATAAAAGGTCCAGAGTTCATTTCAAGTGTTCTATTTGCATTTGGAATCTGTTACTGTCAACTCTCAAGATGAGATCCAAAGAAGTCGCACGACACATGTTGCTGTGTAGCCCTAGCCTAATAGAAGCTCTAATGGAAATGAAATGCCATTCATACATAGCTCATGTTACTACAACAGCTTTTTCTATTAGTACTAATAGTATTATTGTTTTAGTGTATCTGTCTAATTGTACATGGATAGCTCAATAAAATGACAGGCACCTTACATAATTTTCCATATCACTATAATATCTGTGCATTTTATTGTCAGTAGTGCAGTTGCAATACACTGGCCTCCCCGATTAACTAAAATTGGATCACGAATCACCATAGCGCCCCAAATCTGTCTTACTTTATCTAGTTTAACACCTTTTAGCATTGCTATTACATACATATCAACACTGTTGTTGGTAAATTCGGGACCAGTGATGGTCAGTTCGCATTGTTCGCCAGCGAACACATGCGAGCTGCCATTTTGACTCACCCGTCCGGCGATGCACAGGTAAGCCCCTACCTGTGCCTGTGCCGGGAGCCGATCTGAAATCAAATGCGGTCACCGGGAGCAGGCAGTTCCGCGAACAGCCCAATGATGGCCCCCTGTGGCTGTTCTCGGAACTGCCTGCTCCCGGTGACTGCATTTGATTTCAGATCGGCTCCCGACACAGGTAAGTGCTTACCTGTGCATTGCCGGACAGGTGAGTCAAGATGGCAGCCCGCATGTGTTCGCTGGCGAACAATGCGAACTGACCATCACTGTTCAGGACATATGAGCCCCACCCCCAGGAACACCACAAACACAACCAGTGTTTATCAGTGAAGCCATCATTAGGCTGAAAAAACAAAACAAACCCATCAGAGAGATGGCAAAAACATTAGGCGTGGCCAAAACAACTGTTTGGAACATTCTTAAAAAGAAGGAACGCACCAGTGAGCTCAGCAACACCAAAAGACCCGGAAGACCACCAAAAACAACTGTGTTGGATGACCGAAGAATTCTTTCCCTGGTGAAGAAAATACCCTTCACAACAGTTGGCCAGATCAAGAACACTCTCCAGGAGGTAGATGTATGTGTGTCAAAGTCAACAATCAAGAGAAAACTTCACCAGAGTGAATACAGAGGGTTCACCACAAGATGTGAAACAATTGGTGAGCCTCAAAAACAGGAAAGCCAGATTAGAGTTTGCCAAACGACATTTAAAAAAGCCTTCACAGTTCTGGAACAACATCCTATGGACAGATGAGACCAAGATCAACTTGTACCAGAGTCATGGGAAGAGAAGAGTATGGAGAAGGAAAGGAACTGCTCAGGGGCGTAGCTAAAGGCTCATAAGCCCTGGTGCAAGAGTTCAGCTTGGGCCCCCCCTTCCTTCAGTGCTTTATGGCCAGGGGCAGGGAAGCACATTGCCTTCGTGCTGCCTAAGGCAAACATTGAAACGGCACCCCCCTGTACAAATTCTTGACATTACCCCTTTCCCTCCAGCCAGAGGTGTAACTTGAACAGCTCACACTTTCTATAATACTGGTGTCTTCTTATGTGGCACAAGGGTCTTTGGGCCCCCTCAGGCTCCTGGGCCCGATAGCGACTGCTACCTCTGCACCCCCTATAGCTATGCCCCTGGAACTGCTCATGATCCTAAGCATACCACCTCATCAGTGAAGCATGGTGGTGGTAGTGTCATGGCGTGGACATGTATGGCTGCCAATGGAACTGGTTATCTTGTATTTATTGATGATGTGACTGCTGACAAAAGCAGCAGGATGAATTCTGAAGTGTTTCGGGCAATATTATCTGCTCATATTCAGCCAAATGCTTCAGAACTCATTGGACGGCGCTTCACAGTGCAGATGGACAATGACCCAAAGCATACTGCAAAAGGAACCAAAGAGTTTTTTAAGGGAAAGGAGTGGAATGTTATGCAATGGCCAAGTCAATCACCTGACCTGAATCCGATTGAGCAAGCATTTCACTTACTGAAGACAAAACTGAAGGGAAAATGCCCCAAGAACAAGCAGGAACTGAAGACAGTTGCAGTAGAGGCCTGGCAGAGCATCACCAGTGATGAAACCCAGCGTCTGCTGATGTCTATGCGATCCAGACTTCAGGCTGTAATTGACTGCAAAGGATTTGCAACCAAGTATTAAAAAGTGAAAGTTTGATTTATGATTATTATTCTGTCCCATTACTTTTGGTCCCTTAACAAGTGGGAGGCACATATGCAAACTGTTGTAATTCCTACACTGTTCACCTGATTGGATGTAAATACCCTCAGATTAAAGCTATCAGTCTGCAGTAAAGCACATCTTGTTAGTTTAATTTCAAATCCATTGTGGTGGTGTATGGAGCCAAAAATTTTATAATTGTGTTGATGTCCCAATATTTATGGACCTGACTGTATGAAACCTATACAAATACCTGGCTAGTTATACCCTGTTTTGTTGTTTTACTTTTGTTTTGTTCTATGCAACAGATGTACACGCCATGTGCAGGAATACTTTGCTATGTATATCCTTTTGTGTGCTACGAGACATGTCTGATAATAGACATGGCTGACTATGTTATGTATAACTGTAAAACCTAATAAAAATAATTGAAACAGAGAATCCGTCTCCCGTCTTCTGGTGATGTATTTCTAGTTCTGATCTTCCAGTTTCACATCTCGCGTTACTGGGGGCAGGATTGGATCTTCAGGGTATCAGTGTTAAAGGTGGCCAGACTGGAGTTGCTGTCATCGGCACCTTACAGTGCACATCACGCTCCAGCATGTCGACCACTGACTTCTCTTGGAAGTCTGTGGATTTAAATTTAGCTTTCAGCACAGGATGCCTCCTCCTAATTCCATTTACTGTTATTTGAATTTGGGGTCTAATATGAAACCACATACTGGTGTAATGTTGTGTTTGCTCCACCTGAAGTGTGTCTTTCTAGGTTGGTGCTGGGCTCTCTTCCCCTTCCATAGAGACCACTAATTTTGCCCTTGTTATGTTATAGAGCACAAAAGCTACTTCTGTGAGACCTGGCACTGAATCTTCATGCAAGAAATGTGCCATTTGTAGAAAAGTGCTGTCCCAGACCCATAAGAAGCCTCTTTGTTCCAAATCTACTAACAAAGTTGTACTGGAAGAGACCCCCTCTTTTTTTTTTTTTTTTTTTTTTGATACGGTAATTTAAAATATATCATTGATAGGAGATTCAATTCCTATTCTAAGACCCAAACTCCTGACTCATCCAATTCTCTGATTGATTCTAGATAAGGCAGAAGATTTCTCAGAAAAAAATTCTGATTCTTCTGAGGATGTTCAGGCCGTCTTCTCTGTTTTGCTGAGGACAAGGAATGTGTCCTTTTAAAACTATATGGGCAAATAGGAAAATTGAGAACGTTAGGAAACATTAGTCTATTGAAAAAACAATGTTTCAGGATCTGGTAGAAAGAAGGAACAGAGTTTTTCTAATTCATAATAATGTGAAAAAAATGAATCTCTAAATGGAAGGAACTGGAAAGGAGAGCGGGAACCTCTAGCGCATTCAAGAGGAAATATTCTGCGTTACCCTTTCAATAGGAGAAATTTGTGTTACATTTAAAAGACATGGGATTTCTCAGGGATTCAATGACAAAAAATGTGAAAGTCTCTTGAAACATTCTGCTAGATCTCTATTGGTATGGCTACAATTGGAAGATTACCTAGCAGCAGGAACCTAGAAAGGAAATTCTCTTCTCCTTACCTGTATTAAAGCAAACTTTTTAGCAGATGCCTGTTCTGGTTTAGTTGTCAGCCAGATCAGCAGCTCTTTCCAATGCCATTCGTGGAGCTATTTGGCTACACTACAGGTCAGGAGATGCCAAAACCAGCTGTGTTCCATTCTATGGGAGGACAGACTTTTTGGATCAGTCCTGGATGATATCCTGGATAAAGCATCAGATAAAAAGAGAGGATTTCCTATTTTCACCAGAGGCGCTCCTTTTGTAATAAAAAAATTGAATAAACCAGATCAGAACAGAAAAGAAGGAACTGGTAAGTGGCAGTCCTGTAAGAATAAAAACAAGGGCCTTCTCTTCAATCCTGCTAATGCCACCCATCAGTCACAATGATGCCAGCCTTCCTGTTGGGGGCAGACTCAAATTCTTCCATCTGGCCTGGGAAAGAATATCATCTCCTCCCCTTGGATCCTCACTACAATAAAATCAGGTTACAAGTTGGAATTTGTGACATCCCCCCCCCCCTCCCCCAACACAGGTTCATGCTTAACAAGTGTCTGACTCACAATTAGTCAATTTACTTTAGAATATGAAATCTCCACTCTTTTACAAAAACAGGAATTCCTGTCTGTTTCTATTGCCCAGTTTTTTGGTCCAAAAATCATATGGCACTTCCAGATTGATCATAAATCTCAGAAACCTAAATTGGTGCATCAGCTACAAGAATTTCAATTAACTTCAAGTCATAAGATCCACAGTAAATTTGCTCCCTCAAGATAACTATATAATAACTCTGAATCTTTCAGATGCTTACTACTATGTCCTAATTCATCCAGAGGAGAGTCTACCATCGGTGATCGCAAACGCTAGTTTTTCAAAAGACAGTCAGCCTAAATGGCTGAAATCTGCTATTCCGTCCGACTTGAATCTTATGTTTATGGCCACCTTAAAACAAAAAGGTCTATCAGTTTGAGTGATTTTCATACTTCTTCTCAGCTGGGAACCTATTACTAAGAAATACTTCAGGGTATAGAAAACTTTTTTGTCTTCTGTTGAGGACAGATGGAATCCTGTGGAGACCTATAATGGTCCTTTGATACTGGAGTTTCTTCAAGCTGGCCTAAACATAGGGCTCAGGCTTACTACCTTTAAAAGTTTGGGTTACGTAAAAACTGGAGTAAATGTATGGAATCTGTGACAGCTCTGAGCTGCCATATATTCATTTGGGCGCAGCCGGAGAAAGCAGGCAATTTATGAGGAGGTCTGCACTTTGTCGAAAATTATCTGCCTCTACTTCCAGTGCAGGCCCTATCAAGGCCGGTGTAGCACACACTGTCCTTGATAAATCAAGGCCTATAAGTTGGACGTTCTAACTCACCAAGGTCTGGCCTTTAGGATGGCCAGACATCCGGTTTTACACCGGACAGTCTGGTTTTCCGACTACCTGTCCTCCGTCCGGCGCAGGGCCTGGACGGAAGAGGGATGTCCTCCTTTTCTGTAGCTCACGCTCAGACAGCAGAATTGTGCGAGTAGTTACCTTATATATTTTTCTCCAGAATGAAGGACAACAGATTGCTAAGTTAAAGGTATCAAGGCATTGTGACTGGTTTAACAGTGAATTACCTGGAGAAAGATTCCCTTTAATGATGATATTTTACTGCCTGTAATTTTACATGGGACTGCTGATAAGTTTACTCCAAAGCATGCCCTCTTCTGTTGCATCTTTACGAACGGCTACTTAATGAGGGCATATTTGACATCAGGATAACTCCCTACCCTTCTGCTTACAGGTCTCTGCCTCCGTGTCACTCGACTGTCTTGAAGATGTGAATAATTAATGGGATCCATGTTTCGTTTAGCACAGAGGATTCACATGGGAATAACTACTGGACACGGCTACAGGTAAGTGCGTGTCTGGGCAAAAGTTTTATTACAATATGGATAAATACCATGACATTTGCAGAATGGACGCCAGATTTGCACTGCTTTGGGGTTTTTTGCACACCCCATGATCTGCATATAGACAGACAAGCAGTATCTAAAAATCACTAAATAATGGATTAAGAAGGGTATAAATAGCTGATAATACAGGTTACTTATGCTTATGGCAGATGATAGAACACATGGTAGTGGTAGATGTGTATTAGTTAATTCTGGCTTCATTGTCGAAACTGAATTCCATGGTTAGTCTGTGTGGTGTAAGCCTAGGACTACGGCGACAAAAAGGGTACAACTACACTGCGACTTTTTTTTGTAATGATAGTCAATGGTGTCACACTGTGACAAGTGACGACTGTGACGCAACAGTTGCACAAAAATCCAACTTGGATTTTTGCGACTGTTGTGTCACAGTCACGTCACATGTCACAGTGCGAGACCATTTACTACCATTAATTAAAAAAAGTTGTGCAACTTTTCTGTGACAAGAAGTCGCACGACACATGTTGCTGTGTAGCCCTAGCCTAATAGAAGCTCTAATGGAAATTAAATGCCTTTCATACCTAGCTCATGTTACTACAATTGCTTTTTCTATTGGTACTAATAGTATTATTGTTTTAGTGTATCTGTCTACTTGCACATGGATAGCTCAATAAAATGACAGGCACCTTACGTAATTTTCCATATCACTATAATATTTGTGCATTTTATTGTCAGTAGTGCAGTTGCAATACACTGACCTCCCCTGATTAACTAAAATTGCATCACGAATCACCATAGTGCCCCAAATATGTCTTGCTTTATCTAGTTTAACACTTTTGGACACCTTTTTAGCATTGCTATTACATACGTATCAACACTGTTGTTGGTAAATTCAGGACATGTGAGCCCCACAACCAGGACCATCCGCTTATATGTGGGGCTTACATAAACCGCATCCATTTTGTGGCTGAGACAGACTGATTATTATCATTCATCCACAAAATAATGAATAAATGTATGATCGATGGTGGCCCCATAGAGACGAGCACAACCAAAATGAGGAGAACTTTGAATAGAGAACCAGAGCATGTTACAGTCCTCCGGCCTCTCACATATAGTATATCTTCATAGTATGTCAGCATGGCAGAGGGAAGAGAAGCTGGCACAGCTGGGGGGGGGCGGTGTGTGGTTTACACTAAATAAGGCAATGTTAGATAAATATGCAGGATGTCAATAAAGAAGGAGAGGGAGGGACTGGCAAAGGAAGCAGGAGGAGCAAGGGTGGACATATAGGCTTGGGGCCCACCCTTGGTGCACTTATCTGCTCATTTGCATATGTATTTTTTTTCTCCAGAATGAAGCAACAGATCGCTAAGTGATCACTAAGGTATCATATTATTCAGCTGAGCTAGCCCTACAAGGCATTGTGCCTGGAATAATAGTGAATCTGATGTTGACAGACTCAGTTTAAATGTGCCAACCATACCCTCTCTCTCCACCACAGTTGTAGCAGCTGATTGTAGCTCTCTAACACTTTCTAAAAATGAAAAATAAATGTGAGCAACCAACAGAGAGCTCTAATACATAGAGTATCTAAGCTAGTCTAAGCTATGGCTGTGCAAACAGCTAAGGAGCAGAGCTGTGCAAAGTGACTGCATATGTGCCAACCCTCCAGGGAAAGAGTTACTAGATTCTACGGACAGTGGTACATTTCTACAATAGGGATTGCAAAGCATTCTGTCAGAGAAGGTTTATGCTTGCACCTTAGCTACAGACTTCCCTGCATGTGGTGGGATCTAATATGCTTCAAGCTCCCCATCATGCTAAAAGAACAGCCTAATCACCTGGTTAGATACTATGCAATGCTGAGGAAATACCAATATAGTGAGAGGAACAACGTACATCCCTTAGTCGAGCTGGAATTATTGAGCAGATTATAAGAAAGAGACATAAAGGGCATCTGTCAGCGGATTTTTACTGTACCTATGAAACTGGCTGATCTGTTGCATGTGCACTTGGCAGCTGAAGTCATCTCTGTTGGTCCCATGTTCATATGTGCCCGCATTGCTCAGAAACATTACGTTTTAATATATTTGCAGTGGCCAAGTTTGGGGTGGACTAAATGATACACTGGGTCCCCCGGACACTGTTGAGTTGTCACCACATGTTGCTGCTCTCTGGAAAGGATGGTAAGGTATGGTGCACCCCAATGGAAAATAAGTCCAGAGAGTCAGGGTCTGCAGTAACTCAATGTGCTTCTTTACTGAAGGAATTCAGATGCAAAACAATACAGGCGAGGCATAGGGTTGGCTTCTCCCATCTCCTCCCTGACAGAAGAAGTGTTTGATGCTAAGGAAAGGCCTGAGATAGCCTTTCCACTAGCTCTTAGAAGACTGGTACCCTGTCCAAAAGCTGGTGATCCAGAGTCCTTGGCAGAGTATTCCCATCTCAGCATCTTCTTCTGGTGACTTACTAGTCTGGCAGAGTCTCCTTTTCTAACTGCAGAACAATAGGGGCTCTGACTGCTCTCCTTATATACAGTTCCTAGCTAAACTAGAACCTTCTAGTGAGAGGGGTTGAGTGGAGAAACTCAGCACAAACAAATACAATGTTACAACACCCGTCTCTCATAGACTTGCATTAGAGCTTCAATAATACTCAGTGGCAATGATACAGCGATTTTACCAGACAAAAACAGGTTTTCAACACAATAACAGAGCTAAACCAGACATTCAAAAGGTCAGTCTGTCTGGTTTTGGTGATAAACAAGTCAGGCTTTTTCCCTCCAAAACATGCTCTTCTTTAAACCTTATGGTAGCTGTGGAAAATACCAGCTTCTCAATATTAGCTAGAAAGTCCCAAAGGTCTCTCAGTATTCTTTAACCCTTTCCACAGTGCAGTGCAAATAAGCAGGCTATATATAACAACAAACATAAAATGCTATTATACAGTATTACACAGTATGTCTTTTTCCCTCCTAGCCCTTTAAAATTAAATGAAGTAAGGAGTTGATGACTTCAAAGTCCCGAGGCACTACATATGCAAATAAGTCTCTAGGAGCAACGGGGGCATTTCTAGACACTCTGCTCTCTCTGTAACTGCCCCGCCCTCTGCACTTTGATTGACAGGCCCACGCAGGGAAAACGTCATCACACCTGCCTGGTCCTGTCAATCAAAGTGCAGAGGGTGCGGCGGTTGCAAAAAGAGCTAAGCCTCTAGGTGTCATGGCAACACCTCAGTTATTCCTAGAGGCTCACTTGCATATATTAAAACATAATTGTTCTCAGCAATGGTGGCACATATGAACATGGGACCAACACAGATGCCTTCCACTGCCAAGCACACATGCAGTAGGTCAGCCGGTTTTATAGGCACAAATCTGCCCTTTAACCCACGGCTTCCTTTACATAGTCTTTGGGATAACCTATCAATATCTGATCGTGGGGACATGACACCCCACACCCACACTGATCAGCTGTTCTGAAGTAGTTCCAGCACTTGAATGGGAGCAGTGCTGCAGTAATCGGCTCCGTACACTACACAATGGTCAGAGCTGTGTAGTACCAGTGTCTACTTCAGGCACTGGAGCTGATTAGTGGAGGTACAGGATGTTACACCCTCACCATTCAGATATTAATTATCTTGAGGATAGGCCACCAATGCAAAAATGTTCAACAACCTACGCATTTAAGCTGGTTTTATCTATCTTCCTGCTGTCTGCCACTGACTCTAGGTTTTCAGGGCACTGCTATTTATCATCTCACAGACATGAGCTCTTACTATAGTTTAAGGACTTTAATAATTAATAGTGTTGATCGAGCACCAAAAGGCTCGGGTGCTCGAGTAGAACACTTTGGGATGTAGAGCACCCGAGCACAATGGGAGAGCCGAGCATTAAACCAAGCACACCCTGCTCTGAAGAGGGGAGGGTGTCTGGTTCATAGGAAAAGGTCAGAAATTGATGGAAATACCACTGAAATAGTTCGGGAATAGCATGGGGAGGATGTCTGGTTGCATCTTGGACTACCAGGTCACTGCTGGGAATGATGTTGTCCGAGTAGTACGCCACTCTTACAGACTACAATAATGCGCACAAAACCAAAGATAAAATCGATTTTAGAGGAAAAATTGTTAGGAAACAGTCTTTCCTGTATATGTACTTGTATATAAAGTGCAAGTGCTGCCAAAAATTACAAGGAAGAGGCACTCCGATACAACCTGTATATCACATAACGGAGGGCCTCATTCACATTGTGGTACAATTGTTCAGGTAGTGGGACTCCTACACTCATAAAGCCTATGCACTAAGTGAAAGGGCTGCTAAAAATTACAAGGAACCGGCACTACAATACACCCTTTATTACACATAAAGGAGGGCATCATACACACCCTTGAAAAATAATGATTGATGACCTGCTGGTGACCCTCAAAAACATTAGGCGCAAGGGCCTGCTGCTGATCTGACCATCTAAAACATTAGGGATGAGGGCCTGCTGCTGAGCTGACCCTCTAAAACATTAGGGGCGAGGGCCTGCTGCTGATCTGACCATCTAAAACATTAGGGGTGAGGGACTGCAGCTGAGATGACCCTCTTAAACATTAGGGGTGAGGGCCTGCTGCTGATCTGACCATCTAAAACATTATGGGCGAGGGCCTGCTGCTGATCTGACCATCTAAAACATTAGGGGTGAGGGCCTGCTGCTGAGCTGACCCTCTAAAACATTAGGGGCGAGTGCCTGCTGCTGATCTGACCATCTAAAACATTAGGGGTGAGGGCCTGCTACTGATCTAACCATCTAAAACATTAGGGGCGAGGGCCTGCTGGTGACCCTCTAAAACATTAGGGGTGAGGGTCTGCTGTGGAGCTGACCCTATAAATCATTAGGAGCGAGGGCAGCCTAATAAGCATGTTGATATGATGGAGGAGGAGCACGAGAAAAGGAAGATTGAACCATATACCCTTTTTTGTGGTGGAAGGGGTGCATGGGAATACAGTGTATTTAGTACACCATAAAAGCCACATTTAAAGTGCCTTTATGTCCAGCCGCTTTCCTCTGGTGGAGTAGAGAAGTCAGGGGCAATCCAGGCCTTGTTCATTTTGATAAGAGTCAACCTGTGAGCATTTTCAGTTTACAGGCAGATGCGCTTATCAGTTATTATGCCCCCAGCAGCATTAAATAGCTGATTTGACAAAATGCTGGCGCCAGGGCAGGCCAGCACCTCCAAGTTGTAGAGCGCCAGTTCGTGCCACGTGTCCAGCTTGGACACCCAATAGTTGTAAGGCACAGAGGGATCACTGAGGACACTGACACGGTCTGCTAAGTACTCCTTCACCATCTTCCAAAACTTTTCCCTCCTTGTGACACTAGGCAGCGCATCAGGGTGAGGGTGCTAGCGGGTTGTCATGAAACGTGAGGGTCACGGGAAAGGCAGCATAACATAAAGTCAGCCATGTGTGCCAGAGTCCCAACAGACAAGACTTCGTTGTCCTCATCAGGGGGATGACTCTCAATATCCTCATCCTCTTCCTCCTCTTCGGCCCTTCCACGCTGAATGGATGGAATAAACCTGCTGTGGGTACTGCCCTCTGTAGCTGAGGCAACCGTCTCCTGCTCCTCCTCCTCCTCATGATCCAATTTGTGCTGAGAAGACTAACGGAGGGTGGTCTGGCTATCACCCTGTGTACTATTTTCCCCCATTTCCTCCTCTTCCACATGCAAAGCGTCCGCCTTCATTGTGAGCAGCGAGCATTTCAGTAGACACAGAAGTGGGAAAGTAACGCTAATAATAGCGGCATCGCCGCTCACCATCTGTGTTGATTCCTCAAAGTTGCGTGAAACCTCACAGAGGTCAGACATCCATGCCTACTCGTCGCTTGTGAAGAGCGGAAGCTGACTGGAAAGGCAACGACCATGTTGAAGCTGGTGTTCCACTACTGCCCTCTGCTGCTAGCAAAGCCTGGCCAACATGTGGAACATGGAGTTCCAGCGTGTTTTCACGTCTCACAACAGTCGGTGAGCTGGCAATTACAAGCCAGCGGCTGCAGCGTTGCCAGGCCGGCGGCAGCTGTAGATGACTTTCGGAAATAGGCACACACGTGGCGCACTTTCACCAGTAGCTCAGACAAATTGGGGTAGGTTTTGAGAAACTGCTGAACCACTAAGTTAAACACGCGGGCTAGGCGTGGTATGTGTGTGAGCTTGCCGAGCTCCAAAGCCGCTATCAAGTTATCAGCCATTATCATGCCTGGTTCTAGGTTGAGTGGCGAGAGCCACAGCTTAGTCTGGTCCCTTACACCCTGCCACAGCTCTGCGGCGGTGTGCTGTTTGTCACCTAAGCAAATTAGTTTCAGCACGGCCTGTTACCGCTTCCCCATTGCAGTGCTACACTGCTTCCAGCTACTGACTAATGGCTGACTGGTGCTGCAAGATGAGGATTCAGAGGTGGAAGTGCAAGAGGAGGTGGAGGAGAAGGGGGGGTTGCAGCCACTAAGTAGGTGGTGGAGTAAATCCTGATGGAAGTAGGGCCCGCAATCCTTGGCGTCGGTAGCACCTGTGCCATCCCAGGGTACGACTCGCTCCCGGCCTCCACAATGTTCACCCAGTGTGCCGTCAGGGAAATGTAGCGTCCCTAGCCAAAGCACTTGTCCATGTGTCAGTCGTTAAGTGGATCTTCCCAATAATTGCGCTGGTCAGGGCATGGGTGATGTTACGGGACACATGCTGGTGTAAGGCGGGGACGGCACACCGGCAAGAACCAATGATTCCCTATGGGAATGGTTCTCACCTGAGCATTTTACAGCGCGTACGATCGCGCTGTAAAACGCCCGACGCCCCAAGAAGTACAGGAGCTTCTTTGGGGTGTCTTCTCGCGCGTTCCCATACGTAGACTTCAGCGGGAACGCGCGACAATGGGCGTTCGCTTGTCTTTGTATGCACGATTGCAAACGCCCGTACAATCGCGCATACAGAGCGTACGTTCAGTACGCTCAGGTCTGAACCCGGCGTCAATGGCAACATGTCCAGGGCCAGCAATTTGGAAAGGTGCGCATTAAGTGCTATGGTCCGTGGGTGGGTGGCTGGGTATTTGCGCTTTCGTTCAAAGGCCGGGGATATGGACATCTGTACGCTGCGCTGGGACAAAGAAGTGCATGTGCTAAATGATGGTGCTTGCGAAGGTGCAGGGCGGGAGGCATCCGGGCCTGCGCCTTCGACAGGGGATTTGCCAGCACATAACACAGGGTAAGAGGAGGCAGTGGTGTGACCCACAGACACTGGTTGTGGACCCAGGCGTTCGGCCCACCTATTAGGGTGCTTTGTTGCCATGTGGCGGATCATGCTGGTGGTGGTGAGGTTGCTAGTGTTCACGCCCCTGCTCATTTTGGTACAGCACAGGTTGCAAATGACAATTCTTTTATCGTCCACACTTTCCTCATAAAAGCACCAGACTGCGGAACACCTACCCCTTGGCAAGGGAGATTGCCGCAAGGGGGTGCTCCAGGGAACAGTTGTGGGCCTGTTTGGTGTGGCCCGCCTTCTCCCTTTTGCCACCCCACTAACTTTTCCAGCCTATTGCAGAGCTGCAGATCCCTCCCCCTCTGCACTGCTGTCCTCACTCGGCTTGCCACCTTCCCAGGTTGGGTCAGTGATTTCATCGTCCACCACTTCCTCTTCAACTTTCTCACTCTGGTCATCCTTGTTGACCTAACAAGAACCTCACTTATTGACAAATGTGTCTCATCCTCATCATCCACCTCGTGAAACACTAATTGTCGTTCCCCCACCGCCATCTTTTTCTGACTGTGGATGCTCAAGAGTTTGGGAATCAGTGCGCAAGATCTCCTCATGTCCCTCTTCAAGCGGGCTTGGCGAGAGGGTCAAATCAAGTAATGACGATGAAAAGAGCTTCTCGGAATATCCGAGTGTGGGCTCACTTGTTTCCACAAGACTCTCCATGGTGGGAGGAAGGAGGATCAGGCTAAGGATTCTGTTGACCAGACTCTTGGCTTCTAAGACTGGACTTTGTGGAAGACAGGGTGGTGCTTAACCGACTGGAAGCATTATCTTCTGCAATCCAACCGACTACCTGGTCGCACTGGTGTGACTTCGAGAGTGGTGTCCGGCGCCGCCCTGCAAACTGGGACATGAAGCTTGGTATCGTGGATGAGTGTGTTTCTAATAAACGTACGGGGAGGAGACTCGAGCATCGCGCTTGAGCACACGCAGTGTTCGGCCAAACACAGCGATGTGCTCGATTCAATGTTATCCAACTGTAAAAATACAATTTACCACAAGGTGGCAGCACAATTATGCTTACAACTCACACATAAACAGTGCAATAAATTTATATAGCTGTGCATTACATCCAGTCTTCAGGGGGCTCACCTGCAATGTTCTTCACTCTAGCCTATATATAGGTATATGATTCCACCAGATATGCAGTTTACAGACTACCTGCAACATCTCCTATCATTTGACAGTTATGTCTAGGGCTTGTCCACACAGGACATTTTACCTTCATGAATGCAGTATATTAATTTGTGGTACCCCAGCTAGTGTATCCTGAGCAGTGTAAGACCCACATAGCACATATGCCACATGTAACCTATAATAGTAACCTATAGCATTGTTTTCTTGTAAGAGGGGTAAAGCAGTTTTCAACCCTCTTACAAGCAGTATAGTTAAACGGGTTGTGTAGTGCAATTATATTGATGACCTATCCTCAGACGATTGGCAAGGGGTAGCGGAGCTCATGGAAGCACTGCTTCCGCTTCAAAATTACTTGCACGTCATGTTTGTAGAGGTGGTGTTATATAATCACAACTGCTTCTCCCATTCAAGTGAATGGCACAAGCAGCTGTAATGACATTGCGTAGCTGCTGCACATGAGATGGGGCACAGGTAATTTTGAATCAGAAGTCATACAAACGTCTCTACCACCTCAAACAGCTGATGGGTGAGGATGCCGGGAGTTGGTCCCCTGACAATCTAATAATGATGACACATGCTGAGGATAGGTCATCAATAACTTTGCACTACACAACCCATTTAAAAATGATCGGAGATATATTATGAAATGAATCAGCCCAGAATTTTGGATCTAAATGCAATAGTATACTGCTTTATAGTGAGATCATCTTAATTTCTCAGTGCTCTGAGACAATTCAGTGCCTTTTAATGCATTTTTTTTCAAAATGTCAGTCATATATTTTACTGTATATTAAAAAAATAATTACAATAATGATAAGCAAGGTTGCCAACCAGAATTTTTCTTTTTTCTGCACAACTTATCCCAAAATCACGGACAGTCAATATTTTGTACGGACAATTTGGGAAACCATAATGAATGATAAAGATTATAAGTAATTGATATCTATAGCTCCATATGCTGATAAAAATGAATTACCAGCATTTACTGTGAGCTGTATAATAATGATAATTATCACTAGAGAAAAATTAGCTTTGTTTTGAATTTATTCGAGGTGAATCGCATAAAAAAACGGCTATTTCCGGGCTGCAGAAAGCCTTTATAGGGGTGTAGAACACTGTGCCTTACAGTAACACGCATAGGAAGACTGCTGTGGTAGTGAAATTATACTGTGAGTCAGTATAACATGCACACTTAGAATCACTGCACACTTCACTTATTTGGGCAGTTACGGGGCCAACACTGACCAAATAAGTGAAGTATCAACTAAGCCTTACAGGTCAATGGTAGCGCCAAGAAGAAGCGCACTCCTTCACCGTCACTAGCTGATTCAACATAGATGTCTACAGAACCTGTTCTATTAAACGCTTATACAAGTAGAGCCCCCCCCCCCCCCCCCGACAGAGTGGAGAGGGTGTCAGAGGTACGTTTGTGTTGACGTCACTGATTAATTTGTCCTTCCTCTGATCCGTCAGAACAATAACCCACAGAAATATGGATCATGTCTGTGGAGCATCCGCCTTCACTCTGTCAGCATTTGGTCAGTAATCCATCAGTATTGCTAATGCCCCCAAAAAAACAGGAGTGGGTGTAAAACAGAGATGATACATGAATGGAATATTTGCATGTCTTCTGTGTTTTGTACCCACTCCCACTTTTGGCTACTAAATCTTAAGCCAATTCTGATGGGACCATACAGGCCTTACAGCTGCTGCACAGACAGGATCCGTTGTGCGTCTCATTTATCCTTCCTTCTGACAGATCAGAAGAAAGGTCAAATAAATCATTATGTCAGCCAGACCGAAAGGCTAAATAGTGGCCCAGTCATGAAGTGGGTAGGGTGGGATCAACATGAGAAGTCGACAAAGTGGCCCTATGACATAGTGGTGAGGTGGAAGTAGCATGAGTCTGAAGGTGGCGGCAGCATCAGGAGGCCAGAGTCGCAAGGTGACATAGTGTGGAGATGGAAGCAGCATGAGGAGACAACAGATTGGCAAGGTGACATAGTTTGGAGGACACAGCAGCATCCGGAGACCACAGAGTGGCAAGGTGACATAGTGTGGAGATGGCAGTAGCACTAGCAGCTTCAGAAGGATACCACAGAGTTGCAAGGTGACATATTGTGTAGATGGCAGCAGCATGAGGAGCTCACAGAGTGGCAAGGTGACATAGTGTGGAGATAGCAGCAGCATCAGGAGACCACAGAGTGGCAAGGTGACATAGTGTGGAGATAGCAGCAGCAGCAGCAGCATCAGGAGACCACAGAGTGGCAAGGTGACCTAATGTGGAGATGGCAGTAGCATGAGGAGACCACAGAGTGGCAAGGTGACATATTGTGGAGATGGCGGCAGCAGCAGCAGGATACCACAGAATGGCAAGGTGACATAGTGTGGCTATGGCAGCAGCATGAGGATACCACAGAGTGGCAAGGTGACATAGTGTGGAGATGGTAGTAGCAGCAACAGGATCCGGAGACCACAGAGTCCCAATGTGATATATTGCGTAGATGGCAGTAGCAGCATCATCAGTAGGATACCACAGAGTGGCAAGGTGACATAGTGTGGAGATGGCAGTGTAACACCCGAGAGTTGTGTTAGTACACACCTCTACCCCGCTACTATCTTCTAAGAGCCTTTATACTGTCATCAGATGTGATTTTGCTTATGTCCTCCAGAAATGTGCATATAAAACTATGTTAAATGTAATGGTTCATGTAATTATCCTGGGTACCAGTGGGTGGCAGCATCATTGGCAGAAAGAGTCTTAGGGCTCTTTCACACTTGCGTTGTTCTTTTCCGGCATAGAGTTCCGTCGTCGGGGCTGTATGCCGGAAGAATCCTGATCAGGATTATCCCAACGCATTCTGAATGGAGAGAAATCCGTTCAGGATGCATCAGGATGTCTTCAGTTCAGGACCGGAACATTTTTTGGGCCAGAGAAAATACCGCAGCAGGCTG
Source organism: Bufo gargarizans (assembly GCF_014858855.1). Lineage (NCBI taxonomy): Eukaryota > Metazoa > Chordata > Amphibia > Anura > Bufonidae > Bufo > Bufo gargarizans. Next base: position 65,480,331 of record NC_058085.1, on the reverse strand, counting down.
CGCTTTTTGCTCCGGTCAAAAATCCTGAACACTTGCCGCAAGGCCGGATCCGGAAATGATGCCCATTGAAAGGCATTAATCCGAATCCGGCCTTAAGCTAAACGTTGTTTCGTTTAGCTTTTTCTGAATGGTTACCATGGCTGCCAGGACGCTAAAGTCCTGTTTGCCATGGTAAAGTGTAGTGGGGAGCGGGGGAGCAGTATACTTACCATCCGTGCGGCTCCCGGGCCGCTTCAGAGTGACGTCAGGGCGCCCCACGCGCATGGATGACGTGATCGACGGATCCGGATAACGCAAGTGTGAAAGAGCCCTTAATGTTATGCACTTCAGAGAGGAACATTCCTGTTCTATTCTGCCCCGCTTCTGGAGAGAGGTGGGCTAGTCCCTCTTCCTGCAGCAAGGGAGGGAAAACCAGTTAGACCCAGAGATAGTTTACCCCCTGTTGGAGAAAGGAGGGTTTTGAGTAGAACTTCCTCCTTAGGGAAGAAAGTAGGGGGCACGTGTCCGCAAGAGACATGGCCAAATACCCAGTCTGAGCACCTTCAGCTCTGCTGGATGAAGAGACAAACTCCAGAGTTCCAGGAAGAAAGCATCCCCTGAGAATCCATCTGTGAGAGAAGTCCAGTGTCTAGGAGAAGCCAATTCCTCCTCAGCTAGTCTGTCCCCACACAGCAGAAGCTACAGATAAGTGCACAAGCTAATCCTGTCACAGTTACAGAGCTACCAAGCAGACATTTATCCTGCAAGCTCCACATTTAAAGCAGAAGTACTCATTCCTGCCAATCATTGCCAAAACCTGCTGGGACCAAGAGACCAAAGCTGTATATGTAGTGTACGGGAGAGTAATACCCCGTCACTACAGAAGGGTCACTTGGGTATTGTCGTTCCCCCTGTATTTAAGGGGAGGTTGGTATAGAATATCTTGTCAATGTACTGCTACGTATTTTCCTGTTACTGTGAAACGTGCGTGTGCAGGCCGGCTAGGGTGTCATTCTAGCTCTGAGTCACTAGAGGGAGCTAGGGAGCCCTAGGTTATATAAGGCCCAGTCAGGAAGTAACAGCAGTGTTCAGACAGTGGGAGCAGAGGTCAGAAATGATCCTGTGTCTGAGTGAAGGCCAGGCTATGGGCCTGTGAGAGCATAGCAGGCCTGAAGCCTGCCGGCTAGGAGAGGGTAGTAAAGGCCCTGTAACCGGGTTCCGGATCCAAGGAAAAGGTTCCCCTCCTGAGTCATCATCTGTTTAGCTGAAGCAGCATAAGCAAGCCACCAGCCAAGACACAGATTACCACAGAGGCCGATCAGATAAAGCAAGAGGTACTCAAGATAACAGAGGAGGTACTAGATAAGGACAGCTTCAAGGGTACGCCAGATAAAGGGCATTAGACCTTGGAGGGAAAGTCACATGTGTCAGGACCAGTCAGGAATAGTGTGCAAGCCGCCTGTACTGCATCTCCTGCAATCAACACTCTGTATTATACATTGCTAAGACCGGCCATTCTGTAATTCCCAAGAACCACCTGTATCTTTATGGAAAACCAACCGTCTTTCATGGAACTGTGCTCTACCTGTGTCCATGTATTATCCTGACTGATATTCAGTAAAAGTTCCAGTTTTTGTTGGCTATCCTATGCTTGCTTCATTCTTTTACAATACCATACACGGCGTGTCACCGTTTATTTGACACTGGCGTCACGAACTGTTAAATACCTGCCTGTTCCAGTATTTGCCCCAATTGAAGACGACAGTGGATCCCAGGTTAGTGAGTCAATCTGCACTACAAAGCCCAGCATACACTACCGACCCCCTGGGACACTGCATCGCTCTTTTTGGCGTCACGAACAGGATCCGCATACTTCTGAAGTGCAGAGAAGTGTGAACTGTGTGCTTTAACTATTCCACCACCGTTTTACAAAGACTGTAACCTTTATTTCTAAACCTGTGGATTACAATTGTGCCTGGGAGGAATCAGAGACGCTGTACTGTGTTGCGCTACCCCCAGAGAGAAAATCGCATTTGTGGACTGTGTTTTATTGGACTTTTCATCATCCTGCTTGCTGTCAGTGAATTGCGGCATCAGGACACTTAAAATGGCCGCCGACGCCATGAGGCTTTTTACTGCGCCATCAGGATGTGCAGAGGCGCGAATATTTGGCGCCGAAACCTTCCAAGAAGAAGGAGGAGACGATTGCCCTGGAGCGCCACCCACCTTGAGGAGTGACGACGCGGCTGACTACTTTGAAGAGTTACGCCTGGGAGGCGGGGCTCAGATGGAGATAGACTGGCCCAGTGCGTGGGAGGAGTCAGTGTCGACGCTGCAACCAGGAAGAGGAGAAATGGCGTGTGCTGCAGAGCTAGAAGTCGAGACCACGTGCGAGTGGGGCGCCACTCCACCGGACTTTCCTGAGTTGGGGCCGTGGGACCCTCTAGCCTGGACGGCCACCCCCTGGGCCCAGGCCATGGACTTAAGTATCGCCCGACCTGAGTCCCCACCGATCCGTCGCCGGCACGCAGAATGGCCGGCTATTATGGAGGAGTTGAGAGCCGCGGTGGCGAAAAAGAACACCAGCCGGAAGAAGCGGTTTGAAGAAATGGCTAAGTCCATACAAGGAGACTCCTTTCCGGGTAAGCCCCAGCTAGAAAGGCGCCGCGGGATCGTGGTGTCCTTTGATAAAGAGAAAGGCTACGGGTTTATCCAGGAGTTGGGGACTGGCCGGGACTTCTATGTAAACCGGCGATCGGTGAAGCGGCACTATCTCCCGGAGCATCTCCATAATTTAACTGTGGGAGAGATCGTTGAGTACACCCCCGCCGAAAGTCTAAGGGGCCCCTACGCTACCGCAGTGACTCGCCCGAAGGCGCCGGCTGAGAACTGGGACTCTGAGAAAGAGAGGACAGAGCCAGTTGAGACAGAGAGAGAACACGTGGAACAGGCCCGAACCACCCATCTGCATGGCCAGGCGTACCTCAGTCCCGACGTTTTCTGGGAGCCCATCGTGCTGCAGGGGCTGGAGGAGCGATATCCCCCTCCGGATGCGGTGAGACGTGAGGAAGAGAAGGAGCGGCAGGACAGCTGCCGGCGAGCAGAGGAATGTGCTGAGGCCCGGCGCCAAGGAGCAGCTGCCATTGTTACCCCAGCGGTCACAGCCCCTGAACCTCCGGTAGCCCCGCTCACCTGCACGAAAGCTGAACTAGAGGCCCTACGCAAGAGGGTGTATTGGGTGGCGGACCTCGGCTGCGCAGGAGGCGTGCGGTGGTTTCCGTTTCCGAGGACGGAGGCCGAAATGGAGGCCGTGAAAGACAAGCCTCCCCCTCTAAAAATTGTCAGGGGAGACGGGTTCCAAATGTGGCCGGCCTTGCCAGAAGAATTGCTGCAGGTTCCCTACATTGACTCGTCATCCGAGGAAGAACATGATACTCGTCGGTGAGTACTCCTGCCCTCATGTCCATCTCCTTAATGGCCGTTTTGTCCCTCCAGTTGGCAGAGCTGGTCAAGCTCGCTGCCAGTTACCCACGGCCGGTGGCATCCTAGTTGAATAATGTGCCACTGTGTACCACTGCTTCCAGCTGCCCTTGTTATGTTTGGGACATCCGGTTTGCTGCTATTATCCCAGTTGTGCCTTAAAGTGTTGCACCATTTTACCCCTTTTTACCCCCATTTCAGGTTGAAAAGACATTTTTATGTCAGCACTATTTTAAAGGGTAAGCAGGACTTGCCAGGATAACATGGCCCTGGTATTGTCAGAGTCCTGTATTGTCATTTTATATATGTGCTGCTGACAGTATTTACTAACCGGTTTTTTGTATTCAAGTATATGTGCCCAGAGATGGACTTCCTATGTGCAAGCCTCTGAGAGGTTAATTTTATTATGGACTTATTTATTGTCATGGACTATCCTGGTTCTTTAAACATCCGCTGTGCCAGGTCAGCGCCCCCGTTCCACTCACTATCCTGTGAAAAAGAGAACGACGCCCCTTGTCACCAGACTTCACCTTTGCCAATTGGGTCTGATAAGAGTGTAAATGACATATATGTATGCATGCATGTGTCTTTCTCTGTTTCAGGTCATGATTCCAGTTGGGCGGGCCCTGATGGAGTACGAGGTCGTACTCAGCTTAAAGCAGCGGTGTATGTAGTGTACGGGAGAGTAATACCCCGTCACTACAGAAGGGTCACTTGGGTATTGTCGTTCCCCCTGTATTTAAGGGGAGGTTGGTATAGAATATCTTGTCAATGTACTGCTACGTATTTTCCTGTTACTGTGAAACGTGCGTGTGCAGGCCGGCTAGGGTGTCATTCTAGCTCTGAGTCACTAGAGGGAGCTAGGGAGCCCTAGGTTATATAAGGCCCAGTCAGGAAGTAACAGCAGTGTTCAGACAGTGGGAGCAGAGGTCAGAAATGATCCTGTGTCTGAGTGAAGGCCAGGCTATGGGCCTGTGAGAGCATAGCAGGCCTGAAGCCTGCCGGCTAGGAGAGGGTAGTAAAGGCCCTGTAACCGGGTTCCGGATCCAAGGAAAAGGTTCCCCTCCTGAGTCATCATCCGTTTAGCTGAAGCAGCATAAGCAAGCCACCAGCCAAGACACAGATTACCACAGAGGCCGATCAGATAAAGCAAGAGGTACTCAAGATAACAGAGGAGGTACTAGATAAGGACAGCTTCAAGGGTACGCCAGATAAAGGGCATTAGACCTTGGAGGGAAAGTCACATGTGTCAGGACCAGTCAGGAATAGTGTGCAAGCCGCCTGTACTGCATCTCCTGCAATCAACACTCTGTATTATACATTGCTAAGACCGGCCATTCTGTAATTCCCAAGAACCACCTGTATCTTTATGGAAAACCAACCGTCTTTCATGGAACTGTGCTCTACCTGTGTCCATGTATTATCCTGACTGATATTCAGTAAAAGTTCCAGTTTTTGTTGGCTATCCTATGCTTGCTTCATTCTTTTACAATACCATACACGGCGTGTCACCGTTTATTTGACACTGGCGTCACAAACTGTTAAATACCTGCCTGTTCCAGTATTTGCCCCAATTGAAGACGACAGTGGATCCCAGGTTAGTGAGTCAATCTGCACTACAAAGCCCAGCATACACTACCGACCCCCTGGGACACTGCATATACTGTTTGGATGCAAGTTATTTCAGGTAAAGCAACGTTTGAACTTCATCTAAAGGTCTGCACATCATTTTATTCTGCAAAGTACCTCTATTACTCCTACGATCACTACACTCAAATTTATTGCAAGTTAGCCAGGAGTCCGGCCGTACCCAGGTAGGAGACACCGTGACACAACTACCACAACACTACAGAGACCATTACCCCACTCTGGCATTTCTAACCTGGCACGTGCGTTATAACACCTTGGAAGGGCCCTGGGATAGTACCCTGTGCATGCTGCAATTGGTGTCATGACAAATACAGAATATTGTCCACTCGTACCGAGCCACTGCAGCAGCAACATGAGGAGACCATAGAGTGACAAGGTGACATAGTTTGGAGGTGGCGGGAGCATCAGGAGGTCACAGAGTGGCAAGGTGACATAGTGTGGATATGGCAGTAGCAGCCGCATCAGGAGACCACATAGTTGCAAGATAACATAATGTCTAGATAGAAGCAGCATCAGGAGGCTACCACAGAGTGGCAAAGTGACATAGTGTGGAGATGGCAGCAGCATGAGGAGACCACAGATGTGTGGCATCAGATGTGTGGCATCAAGAGGGTTGCAGAGTGTCAAGATGACATAGTGTGGAGATGGCAGTAGCAGCAGCAGCATGAGTAGATCACAGAGTGGCAAGGTGACATAGTGTGGATATGGCAGCAGCATGAGGAGACCACAGAGTGTCAAGGTGACATAGTGTGGAGATGGCATCAGTAGACCACATAGTAGCAAGATAACATAATGTGTAGATAGCAGCAGCATCAGGAGGATACCACAGAGCGGCAAGGTGACATAGTGTGGATTTGGCAGCAGCATGAGGAGACCACAGAGTGGCAAGGTGACATAATGTGGAGATGGCGGCAGCAGAAGCAGCAGGATACCACAGAGTGGGAAGGTGACCTAGTGTGGGTATGGCAGCAGCATGAGGAGACCACAGAGTGCAAAGGTGACATAGTTTTGAGATGGCAGCTGCAACTGCATCAGGAGACCACAAAGTGACCCAGTAACAGAGTGGGGCGGGGGGTGCCAATACCAGTACCCACTGACGAAGGTGGGTGAAATAAGGAGCACTTGGCATCAGATGTGTGGCATCAAGCGGGTTGCAGCATCAGAGTAGTAGATGAGGCAGGTAGCCAGAAGAAACCAGTCTCTTTTATCAAATTGTTGGTGTGGCACCATGGATGATCTAGTCTGATGCATCAGGAATTGGTGGTTGGAAATCCTGTCTGATCCATGTCTGGTTCATCTTGACAAAGGTCAGTCTCTCCAGATTTTCCAGGGCAAACTCTGCTAGTTGTCGCCACAAATCCAGTTTGGCTACCCAGAAGTCTAGCGGATCTTCAATGTTGGGTGGCAGGGTGCTGTCCAAGTATGCCACCACCTGCTGGCTCAGGTCCTGCTCCAGGTCTACCTGCTGCTGCTGCTGGGGAGTAGTTTTTCACTATGCGGTTGAAGAAAGCTACTCATCAGCGACTGTAGAATCAGGCTGCTGCTGATGGAGCTGGTACTGCTCCTACCACACCACTCATCCCCAGCAGCCATGGCAGTGGAACGTGAGCACAGAGGACCTGCGGGAGGATGGATGATGGCACAGATAGGTAGCAGCCAACTGACTACATAGGATGTCTCTGTAGTAGTTCAGTTTGTCCTCCCTCTTGAAGGCCCCCATTCTGGACCGGTAGCGAGGGTCCAACAAAGAGGAGAGCCAGAAGTCATCCCTCTGCCGAATGGTGACAATTCGGCTGTTACTACGCAAGCAAGTGAGCATAGAAACATAGAAACATAGAATGTGTCGGCAGATAAGAACCATTTGGCCCATCTAGTCTGCCCAATATACTAAGTACTATGGATAGCCCCTGGCCCTATCTTATATGAAGGATGGCCTTATGCCTATCCCATGCATGCTTAAACTCCTTCACTGTATTTGCAGCTACCACTTCTGCAGGAAGGCTATTCCATGCATCCACTACTCTCTCAGTAAAGTAATACTTCCTGATATTACTTTTAAACCTTTGCCCCGCTAATTTAAAACTATGTCCTCTTGTAGCAGTTTTTCTTCTTTTAAATAATCTCTCCTCTTTTACCTTGTTGATTCCCTTTATTTACTTAAAAGTTTCTATCATATCCCCTCTGTCTCGTCTTTCTTCCAAGCTATACATGTTAAGGTCCTTTAATCTTTCCTGGTAAGTTTTATCCTGCAATCCATGTACCAGTTTAGTAGCTCTTCTCTGAACTCTCTCCAAAGTATCAATATCCTTCTGGAGATATGGTCTCCAGTACTGAGCACAATACTCCAAATGAGGTCTCACTAGTGCTCTGTAGAGCGGCATGAGCACCTCCCTCTTTCTACTAGTAATGCCTCTCCCTATACACCCAAGCATTCTGCTAGCATTTCCTGCTGCTCTATGACATTGTCTGCCTACCTTTAAGTCTTCTGAAATAATGACCCCTAAATCCCTTTCCTCAGATACTGAGGTTAGGACTGTATCACTGATTTTATATTCTGCTCTTGGGTTTTTACACCCCAGGTGCATTATTTTGCACTTATCCACATTCAATTTTAGTTGCCAGTTTTTTGACCATTCCTCTAGTTTTCCTAAATCCTTTTCCATTTGGTGTATCCCTCCAGGAACATCAACCCTGTTACAAATCTTTGTGTCATCAGCAAAAAGACACACCTTACCATCGAGGCCTTCTGCAATTTCGCTGATAAAGATATTAAACAATATGGGTCCCAGAACAGATCCCTGTGGTACCCCACTGGTAACAAGACCTTGGTCTGAATATACTCCATTGACTACAACCCTCTGTTGCCTGTCCCTCAGCCACTGCCTAATCCATTCAACAATATGGGAGTCCAAGCCCAAAGACTGCAATTTATTGATAAGCCTTCTGTGTGGGACAGCATCGAAAGCCTTACTGAAGTCTAGATAAGCGATGTCTACTGCACCTCCGCCATCTATTGTTTTAGTCACCCAATCAAAAAAATCAATCAATGCATCGTGCCATTTGTGCAAGTGACTCGGAGGGACTCCCTGCCTCCATCTCCACTGCATACTGCCCCAGTGTGTCTGGGTCCTCTGTCTCATCTTCCTCATCGCCCTGTAGCTCCTCTGGCTGCTCCTGCTCCTTCTCTCCTATCAGCTGAGTAGAAAAACCACCCATTTGGCTACACATTACCTGTGCTCCAAAGTCCTCCTCCCCATCCTCCTCCTCTTCCAGTTCAGCCCTCACATGGCTCATGTGGCCGTGAGATCAAGGCGCCACGTCTCCTGTCCCCTGACCAGCCATAGTTACCAGCATCTGTTCCAGGACATGAAGCAGTGGAATGACGTTGTTCATTCTGTAGTGCTGGCGACTGACAAATAACGTGGCCTCCCCAAAAGGCCTAAGCAAACGGCAGGTGTCATGCATGAGCTGCCACTGGCTGACATTGAAGTTACACAGTAGAGTACTCCTATCCGCTTGCATCATCAAGAAATCGTTTATGGCCTTTCTCTGTTCGTATTGTCGGTCCAGCATATGAAGGCTGGAATTTCAACGGGTGGAAACGTCGCATATCAGCCTATGTTGCGGGATGCCGTTCTGCCGCTGCAGCTCAAGGAGGGTGTGCTTTGCGGTGTACGAGTGGCTGAAGTGCATGCAAAGTTTTCTGACCATTTTGAGGATGTCTTGCAGATGGGTGGAAGACTTCAGGAACTGCTTGACAACAAGATTGAACACGTGTGCCTTCCTTGACACATCGCTGACACCATGTTCTTCCCATTGTCGTTCAGCATGGTTCCGATTTTCAGTTTACGCGGAGAAAGCCAGGATTCGATTTCTTGATGCATCACACAGAGCAGTTCCTCCCCTGTGTGACTCCGTTCGCCAAGGCAAACCAGGTGCAGAACAGCGTTACACCGCCGAGCCCTGCACATGTGGTATGCTGGAGGGGCAGTGTGACTTGTCCCTGCAGTGGAGACCGAGGACACGGTGGAGGATGAGGAGGCAGAGGCGGACATTGTCACAGGACCAAGGGATGACAATGTGGAGGCGGAAGCGGATTGACCTAGCCAAGTTGCTGGTGTGGCTGTGCAGGAATCACATTTACCCAGTGGGCCGTAAAGGACATGTACTGTACCTAACCGTAGTTACAGCTCCACACGTCGGCCCTGTGGTGCACTTTGGCAGACACCGACAGGCTCAAGGACTGGCCCACCTTCTGTTCTACATATTTGTGCAGGGCTGGTACTGCCTTTTTTGCAAAGAAATGACGGCTTAGAACTCTCCACCTCGGCTCAGCACAAGCCATCAGTTCTCTGAAAGGTGCAGAGTCCACCACTTTGAAAGGAAGGGACTGCAGCAGCAGCAACTTCGACAGGAGCACGTTCAGCTTCTGCGCCGTTGGATGCATGCACGCATACTGCTGTCTCTTGGCAATCGCTTCGGTGATCGATTGCTGACGGAATGACTGACGAGAAGTAGGTGCAGGAGCATCTGGACCAGCAGAAGATGGGAATGACAGACAGCTCCCTTCGGCTGAGGTGGTGGAGCCTTGACTGGCTAAAACAGGGTGCGTGCCACTGGGTGATGCAGCAGTAGCTGCGGCAGGCTGGAACACCACATCGGAGCCATGGTTCTCCCAGGCCACTGCATGGCGACACTGCATATGTTGACACAGGGCCGTAGTGCCAACATTGGCACCCTGGCCACGCTTCACCTTCTGCCCACATATTCTACATGTGGCCACGTTAACCTCCTCTGGCAGCTTAAAAAGAAACTGCCACACTGCCGAGTAGGTGATTTTCCTCCCAACAGTCTGCACTGACTGCTACTGCCGCTGCCTCCGTGGACCCCTGCACCACTACTTCCCGGGCAGGTAGGCTGCTGTGGAGCAGGTGGTCTACCCCGGGCACGTTTGGCTCCCAACCTGCAACTGCTGCAACCCTGCTGACTCCCAGCCATGCTACCACGCAGCTGACTCAGCCGCTGACTCACAGACAAGCTGCCACCCTCTTCTCCTGATGAGGGTGAAGCCCCTTCTGCACTCGGCTCCCAAGTGCAATTGGCTTTATCATCATCAAGTACTGTCTTCACATCAACTGATGTCCTCCTCAATGGTCTCTGGGTCAGGAGTCTGACTGCTCGCAACACAAGCTCCTGTGCCACTCTCCTCATCACTATTTGCCTGCCTAGCAGAGGAAGCGGCGGATGTCTCCTCCCAGATCTTGGCTGGGAAGTAGCTGCTGACTGACCTCTAGCAGCTCGTCCTCACTGTATAGTGGAGCTGAGCCCACAGCATACAATACTTCTGTGGCTGAGGGAACAGCAAAGGACAGAGGCAAGTTGAGGACAGGGGAGGACACAGGGCCTGCTCCCGGGCCATTCCAACTAAGGGTTGTGTCTGACGAACCCACCGACTGTTGGCTGGGGGTGTCTGATGTCACTTGGGATGACGTGGATGACCGAGTTAACCAATCAAGAACCGCTGGGTTGCTGGTCAAGACACGACTACTAGATGACACCAGGAGCTCAGGCCTCTCGCTGCAACTCCTATACTCTGCTGGGACCTCTGCTTGTGTAACATCCTGAAGTATGTCACTAAAACTTCTGTCACCCAGCTACATGATGTTAAGTGTATATGTGTTCTCATCCTGTGTAATCTTACATAGCATTTTCCATTTTATGGATTTCCTATGTCTGTTTATATAAATTGCTGTAATTCTCCATGTACACCAGTAGGTGGTGGCAATGTGTAGGCAGTCTATAGAATAGTTTAGCATATCTAGACTGGAATAGTCCATTCCCGTCTAGGCTCCCCTGTATGAGCAGAAGTGGGACGTTCCCATGTCCTGTATCATGAGGAGGAGAAGGAAGTCTAGTTAGTGTACCAGCCACCCCTGTTGGGGTAGGTTGTGTTGATAGGAGCTCCCAGAACCAGGGATCCCAACCCTGGATCCCGCCTCGGCTGAGGCCAGGATCCATCTTCCCAGCTTGAGCTATCCGCCTCAGCTGGTCGACCAGAGAAGCAGCCATCTCCAGCCTCCAGGAAGAAGCATACCCTGTGAGCTAAGCTGTGAGTACATTTCCCAAGTCCAGAAGAAGATAAATTCCTCCTCAGCTAGTCAGGTCCCAAACTAAGCAGACTACAGACAGAGCAGAAGACAGATACCTGCCAGATCTACTAGGCATATGATAAGAAGCAGAATACCTATAAAGTCCTGCCACATATTGCGAATACCTGCTGGGACCTAAATACCAAAGCTGTAACTTGTACGGATTTCAAGCTGCCATTAAGTAAAGACGAGTTGGACTATATCTCCTGTCTGGATCTCAATTATTCCATCAAAATTCCTATTAACAACACTCAAATTTATTGCAAGTGAGCCAGGATTCAGGAGTCCAGCCGTACCAAGGTAGGAGACACCGTTGACACTACACAGAGACATTTTCCCCCTCTGGCATTCCTCACCTGGTATGTGAGCTATTACATCTTAAAGGGCCCTGCTACAGTACCTGCGCAAGCTGCAATTGGCGTCACAAACTATTACACATATAAACTGACCCACTGCATAGCAACCCCACTGACCCAATGTCCTGCTCATTGCACTTGCGCCCGAAACATTAAGGCCTCTGCCACTTCTCTGTGCATGGCCTGGCGCTTCTCTGCCTGACATACTTGTAGCTGAACTACACAAACTAAACGGAAATTAAAACACCCCTAAAAGCGATGAATATATTTTTCTTTTTACTAAAATAGTCCACTAAATGCTATAACCACAATTAACTGCAGAAATGCACTGAGAATATATTTTCTAGTAGTACTGAAATACACCCCTTTTCACTTTCACCAGAAATAACTGCAGAAGTGAAATGAGTATATACAGTACAGACCAAAAGTTTGGACACACCTTCTCATTCAAAGAGTTTTCTTTATTTTCATGACTATGAAAATTGTAGATTCACACTGAAGGCATCAAAACTATGAATTAACACATGTGGAATTATATACATAACAAAAAAGTGTGAAACAACTGAAAATATGTCATATTCTAGGTTCTTTAAAGTAGCCACCTTTTGCTTTGATTACTGCTTTGCACACTCTTGGCATTCTCTTGATGAGCTTCAAGAGGTAGTCACCTGAAATGGTCTTCCAACAGTCTTGAAGGAGTTCCCAGAGATGCTTAGCACTTGTTGGCCCTTTTGCCTTCACTCTGCGGTCCAGCTCACCCCAAACCATCTCGATTGGGTTCAGGTCCGGTGACTGTGGAGGCCAGGTCATCTGGCGCAGCACCCCATCACTCTCCTTCATGGTCAAATAGCCCTTACACAGCCTGGAGGTGTGTTTGGGGTCATTGTCCTGTTGAAAAATAAATGATGGTCCAACTAAATGCAAACTGGATGGAATAGCATGCCGCTGCAAGATGCTGTGGTAGCCATGCTGGTTCAGTATGCCTTCAATTTTGAATAAATCCCCAACAGTGTCACCAGCAAAGCACCCCCACACCATCACACCTCCTCCTCCATGCTTCACGGTGTGAACCAGGCATGTAGAGTCCATCCGTTCACCTTTTCTGCGTCGCACAAAGACACGGTGGTTGGAACCAAAGATCTCAAATTCGGACTCATCAGACCAAAGCACAGATTTCCACTGGTCTAATGTCCATTCCTTGTGTTCTTTAGCCCAAACAAGTCTCTTCTGCTTGTTGCCTGTCCTTAGCAGTGGTTTCCTAGCAGATATTATGCCATGAAGGCCTAGTTCACACAGTCTCCTCTTAACAGTTGTTCTAGAGATGTGTCTGCTGCTAGAACTCTGTGTGGCATTGACCTGGTCTCTAATCTGAGCTGCTGTTAACCTGCGATTTCTGAGGCAGGTGACTCGGATGAACTTATCCTCCGCAGCAGAGGTGACTCTTGGTCTTCCTTTCATGGGGAGGTCCGCATGTGGGCCAGTTTCTTTGTAGCGCTTGATGGTTTTTGTGACTGCACTTGGGGACACTTTCAAAGTTTTCCCAATTTTTCGGACTGACTGACCTTCATTTCTTAACCCCTTAAGGACACAGGGCGTACCGGTACGCCCTATTTCCCGAGTCCTTAAGGACCAAGGGCGTACCGGTACGTCCTGACTTAAAATCGGCATTCCGGCGCCGCGGGGGTTAATCGGAACGGGATTTCGGCTGAAATCATTCAGCCGGCATCCCGTAACAACGCAGGGGGGGGTCATTTGACCCCCCCGTATCGGCGATCGCAGAAAACCGCAGGTCAATTCAGACCTGCGGTTTTCTGCGTTTCCGGTCCATTCGGGTGTCCGGTGACCCGATGAACCGGAAAAAGACTGCGATCGGTGGCGTAATTATACACCACCAATCGCAGTCCGAGGATTTGAGGAGGCGGTGCTGGCCCTGGTGCTGAACACTGCTGTCCAGGGTGCTGATTGGTGCAGGGGAGAGAGGCGCGAGATTCAAACTTCCTGCGCTCCTCTCTCCCCTCCTCTTCCTGTTCTGCACGAGCACCCGGCAGCATCGTCCAGCACCAGCTCCTGTGTCCCCCTAATCGCCATCCATCACCCTCCTGCACCCATCGCCACCCAGGTAGGTTAGGGTCAGTGAGGGAGAGGCATCGTTAGGCAGGGAAAGAAGGGAAAAGTTAGTTAGGAAAAAAAAAAAAAAAAAAAAACTTTTAACTTTTACACAAAACTTTTTTTGATCCATCTATCAGACCCCAGACCCCCCCCTGCCACTTGCCCCCCCCTACCAGCCCCCCACCACCACCAGCCCCCCCACCCCCTCCACCCATCCCCCCCACCACTCCCCCCAACCCCCCCCCCCCCCACCACTAGCCCCCTCACCACCACTTTTTTTTCTGCGTTCGCTGACTGGTCGGCACTTTTTAGCGTCCGTCCACTGTTAGCGCATCGCCTGCCCCACCGCTGATCAGCGTTGTACCGCTAATCAGCAACTTTTTTTTTTTCCTAACACTTGCCCTTTTTTCCTTTTTTTAGTACGCGAACACCCGTTGCCCCCACACACACGCACATATAATAAAGTTTTACACACACGCACACCTACACGCACACACACCCATGGCCCGCCGGGTGTTCTCGGCCGAGGAGGCATATGCCCAGATTGCCTCCGACTCCGAGAGCCCCAGTGAGGATGAGGATGACCCCACATTCCTCTTATCATCAGCATCCTCCTCATCATCATCGGATGACGATGAGCCACCAAGGCGGCGGAGACGCCGCCAGGCGGAGCCAGGGGCCGCACATGCTAGGGATCCTGTGGCCCACCCTAGTACGAGCCGCCCTGGGGTTCGTACTGGTTTCCCGGCCCACCAAATAAGTTCACCGGAGACCCCTGCCGATGAACTTAGCTGGTGTCCCCCAGTGGACTTTGAGCCTGAGATTCCGGATTTCGCTGGCAATCCTGGAATCCAGATTCCCACAGTGGGGTTTACTGAAATTGACTATTTTAGTTTTTTTTTCAGTAACCCACTGGTGAATTTGATGGTGGAGCAGACGAATCTGTACGCCCAACAGTTCGTCGCTCAAAACCCAGGCTCAGTTTTGGCTAGACCCGGTGGCTGGACGCCGGTCAGTGCAGCCGAAATGAGGACATTTTGGGGCCTCGTGCTGCATATGGGTCTAGTCCAAAAACCCAGTGTCAGGCAATACTGGAGTGGGGACGTCCTGTACCAGACCCCACTGTACAGTATGGTCATGACACGCTCCCGGTTTGAGGCCATCCGGAAATGTCTGCATTATTCCGATAATGCAGCATGTCCACCCCGAGGTGATCCTGCCTATGACCGGCTGTATAAGATACGGCCTGTCATCGATCACTTTGGGGCCACATTTCAGCAGGCCTACGTACCTGGAAGGGAGGTCGCGGTTGATGAGTCGCTCATTGCGTTCAAGGGGAGACTCAGTTTCCGCCAATATATTCCCACAAAGCGAGCGAGGTATGGCGTGAAGCTATACAAAATTTGTGAGAGTACCTCAGGGTACACTTACAAATTTCGTGTGTACGAGGGGCGAGATTCCCGTATTCAACCCCCAGAATGTCCCCCCACTCTGGGTGTTAGCGGGAAACTCGTGTGGGACCTTATGTACCCACTGCTGGATAATGGTTACCACTTGTACGTGGATAACTTTTATACCAGCATTCCCTTGTTCAGGTCCCTTGCCGCCAGATCTACGTTCGCTTGTGGGACCGTGCGGAAAAATCAGCGCGGCCTCCCTGCCTACCCCCTCCAGGTACCTATCCCCAGGGGTGAGACCCGTGCACTTACCAGTGGAAACCTGTTGCTGGTCAGGTATAAGGACAAGAGGGATGTCCTTATGCTGTCCACAATCCACGGTAACGGCACCACCCCAGTCCCTGTGCGAGGTACCGCGGCAACGGTCCTCAAGCCCGATTGTATCGTCGACTACAATCGGTATATGGGAGGAGTTGATCTCTCGGATCAAGTCCTCACGCCATATAACGCCATGCGCAAAACCCGGGCATGGTACAAAAAAGTTGCGGTCTACTTGGTGCAGGTTGCCATGTACAACTCTTTTGTACTATCCCAAAGCGCTGGCAGCACAGGGACATTCCTCCAATTCTATGAGGCAGTCCTCAAGGACCTGATCTTTTCGGACCGGGAAAGAGCAGGCCGGAGTACCTCGGGAACTGGAGGCGCCCGGATCGTCCCTGGCCAACACTTTCCAGGTGTGGTCCCCCATACTGGAAAGAAGGGACGAACCCAAAAAAAGTGCAGAGTGTGTCGCAGGAGGGGGATACGGAAGGACACCACCACTCAGTGCGACACGTGCCCCGATCATCCGGGCCTCTGCGTTATCGATTGCTTCAGGGAGTATCACACTTCCATGGAGTACTAAATTTTTATAATCCCCAACAGTTCACTAGAGAACATAAAACACTATGGCTCTCAGACTTTGGAGACACGAAAACTATTTTTCTTTCCCCCAAAAATATTAGTTTTAGTGCAGGCATCCTCAAACTGCGGCCCTCCAGATGTTGTAAAACTATAACTCCCAGCATGCCCAGACAACCTACAGCCATCAGCAGGGCATGGTGGGAATTGTAGTTTTACAACATCTGGAGGGCCGCAGTTTTAGGATGCCTGCTTAGTGTCTCCAAAGTCTGAGAGCCATACATATTGGGCATCGTCGCGTGCGTAAAAGTCGTCGCTATAAAAATAACTTTTGACGAAACGCCTCGGATGAACGGTGTTAAAAATATAAAATAAAAACGGTGCCAAAACACCTATTTTTGGGCAAAATTTCAATTTAAATCCATTTTGCCGGTAATAAAGCAAGGGTTAACAGCCAAACAAAACTAAATATTTATTGCCCCGATTCTGTCGTTTGCAGAAACACCCCATATGTGGTCGTAAATGGCTATATAGCCGCACGGCAGGGCATAGAACGAAGGGAACGCCATACGGTTTCTGGAAGGCAGATTTTGATGGACAGTTTTTTTTTTGACACCATGTCCCATTAGAAGCCCCCCCTGATGTAGCCCAGACTAGAAACTCCAAAAAAGTGACCCCATCTAAGAAACTACACCCCTCAAGGTATTCAAAAGTTACTTTACAAACTATGTTAACCCTTTAGGTGTTCCACAAAACTAAATAGCGAATGTAGAAACAATTTTAGATTTTAATTTTTTTGTTACATTGCCTCAAAAAAGAGTAATATAGAGCAACCAAATATCAAATTTACCCCAAAAATAGTCCCAAAACAACAACCACCTTATCCCGTAGTTTCCTAGATGGGGTCACTTTTATGGAGTTTCTACTCTAGGGGTGCATCAGGGGGCTTGAAAGGGTACATGGTGTAAATAAACCAGTCCAGCAAAATCTGCCTTCCAAAAACCATATGGCGTTCCCCTTCTTCTATGTCCTGCCGTTTAGCCAAATAGTAGTTTACCACCACATATGGGGTGTTTCTGCAAACTACAGAATCAGGGCAACCCATTTTGAGTGTTGTTTGGCAGTTAACCCTTGTTTTACTCCTAGAAAAAATTGATTATATTGGAAAATTTTCCAAAAAATTGAAATTTCATAATTGTTTCTCCATCTGCCATTAACTCTTGTGGAACACCTAAAGGGTTAACAAAGTTTGTAAACCCAGTTTTGAATACCTTGAGGGGTGTACTTTCTTAGATGGAGTCACTTTTTTGAAATTTCTATTCTAGGGGTGCAACAGGGGGCTTCAAATGGGACATGGTATAAACAAAACCAGTCCTGCAAAATCTGCCTTCCAAAACCCATATGGTGTTCCCCTCCTTCTATGTGCTACCGTTCGGCCAAACAGTAGTTTACGACCACATATGGGGTGTTTTTGCAAACTACAGAATCAGGGCAACCCATTTTGAGTGTTGTTTGGCAGTTAACCCTTGTTTTACTCCTAGAAAAAATTGATTATATTGGAAAATTTTCCAAAAAATTGAAATTTCATAATTGTTTCTCCATCTGCCATTAACTCTTGTGGAACACCTAAAGGGTTAACAAAGTTTGTAAACCCAGTTTTGAATACCTTGAGGGGTGTACTTTCTTAGATGGAGTCACTTTTTTGAAATTTCTATTCTAGGGGTGCAACAGGGGGCTTCAAATGGGACATGGTATAAACAAAACCAGTCCTGCAAAATCTGCCTTCCAAAACCCATATGGTGTTCCCCTCCTTCTATGTGCTACCATTCGGCCAAACAGTAGTTTACGACCACATATGGGGTGTTTTTGCAAACTACAGAATCAGGGCAACCCATTTTGAGTGTTGTTTGGCAGTTAACCCTTGTTTTACTCCTAGAAAAAATTGATTATATTGGAAAATTTTCCAAAAAATTGAAATTTCATAATTGTTTCTCCATCTGCCATTAACTCTTGTGGAACACCTAAAGGGTTAACAAAGTTTGTAAACCCAGTTTTGAATACCTTGAGGGGTGTACTTTCTTAGATGGAGTCACTTTTTTGAAATTTCTATTCTAGGGGTGCAACAGGGGGCTTCAAATGGGACATGGTATAAACAAAACCAGTCCTGCAAAATCTGCCTTCCAAAACCCATATGGTGTTCCCCTCCTTCTATGTGCTACCGTTCGGCCAAACAGTAGTTTACGACCACATATGGGGTGTTTTTGCAAACTACAGAATCAGGGCAACCCATTTTGAGTGTTGTTTGGCAGTTAACCCTTGTTTTACTCCTAGAAAAAATTGATTATATTGGAAAATTTTCCAAAAAATTGAAATTTCATAATTGTTTCTCCATCTGCCATTAACTCTTGTGGAACACCTAAAGGTTTAACAAAGTTTGTAAACCCAGTTTTGAATACCTTGAGGGGTGTACTTTCTTAGATGGAGTCACTTTTTTGAAATTTCTATTCTAGGGGTGCAACAGGGGGCTTCAAATGGGACATGGTATAAACAAAACCAGTCCTGCAAAATCTGCCTTCCAAAACCCATATGGTGTTCCCCTCCTTCTATGTGCTACCGTTCGGCCAAACAGTAGTTTACGACCACATATGGGGTGTTTTTGCAAACTACAGAATCAGGGCAACCCATTTTGAGTGTTGTTTGGCAGTTAACCCTTATTTTACTCCTGGAAAAAATTTATTATATTGGAAAATTTTCCAAAAAATAGAAATTTCAAAATTGTTTCTCCATCTGCCATTAACTCTTGTGGAACACCTAAAGGGTTAATAAAGTTTGAAAAAACAGTTTTGAATACCTTGAGGGGTGTAGTTTCTAGAATGGGGTCATTTTTGGGAGGTTTCTATTATCTAAGCCTCACAATATGACTTCAAACCTGAACTGGTCCATAAAAAGTGGGATTTTGAAGATTTCTCAAAAATTTCAAAATTTGCTTCTAAACTTCTAAGCCTTGTAACATCCCCAAAAAATAAAATATCATTCCCAAAATGCTACAAACATGAAGTAGACATATGGGGAATGTAAAGTCATCACAATTTTTGGGGGTATTACTATGTATTACAGAAGTAGAGAAACTGAAACTTTGAAATTTGCTAATTTTTCAAAATTTTTGGTAAAAAATGTATTTTTTTATGCAAAAAAAATAACTTTTTTGACCCAATTTTAGCAGTGTCATGAAGTACAATATGTGACGAAAAAACAATCTCAGAACGGCCTGGGTAAGTCAAAGCGTTTGAAAGTTATGAGCACTTAAAGTGACACTGGTCAGATTTGCAAAAAATGGCCCGGTCCTTAAGGTGAAAATGAGCCCGGTCCTTAAGGGGTTAAAGTAATGATGGCCACTTGTTTTTATTTACTTAGCTGCTTTTTTCTTGCCATAATACAAATTCTAACAGTCTATTCGGTAGGACTATCAGCTGTGTATCCACCTGACTTCTCCACAACGCAACTGATGGTCCCAACCCCATTTATAAGGCAAGAAATCCCACTTATTAAACCTGACAGGGCACACCTGTGAAGTGAAAACCATTTCAGATGACTACCTCTTGAAGCTCATCAAGTGGTACAAAGTAGTAATCAAAGCAAAAGGTGGCTACTTTGAAGAACCTAGAATATGACATATCTTAAGTTGTTTCATTCTTTTTTTATAAGTATATAATTCCACATGTGTTAATTCATAGTTTTGATGCCTTCAGTGTGAATCTACAATTTTCGTAGTCATGAAAATAAAAAAAACTCTTTGAATGAGAAGGTGTGTCCAAACTTTTGGTCTGTACTGTACATATATATATATATATATATATATATATTTATTTTTTATGTTTTTTTACTGAAATATGGCTTGGGAAGAAATAACTAACAATGCAGTGCGTACCGTATTTTTCGCTGCCGCCCGCCCGGCCTGCATTGTACGGATGCGCTTAGGATTTAAGGTACTATTAGGCATAAAGGGGCATATTTAATAACCATTAATTGAATATGACATATTTTATTAGTACACCGGAGCGGCGGGGCGGGCCTTTAGTACAGTGACTGCACCGCCCCGCCGCTATTGCCGGCCCCAGCTCCTCCTCCCAGTCCCTCCCCGAGTCCTCGCTCGCTTTACATCGCTGCCAGCGATGTAAAACTGACTGCATTCGCCGTATAAGACGCAGGGGCATTTCTCCCCCATTTTGGGGGAAGAAAAAGTGCGTCTTATACGGCGAAAAATACGGTATATATTTTCCTTTTTTTACTGAAATACACCCCATACGCTTTCACCAGAAAAAACTGCAACAGTGCAGTGCGTATATATTTTCCTTTTTTACTGAAATACGCCCCTATATGCTTTCACCAGAAATAACTGCAACAGTGCAGTGCGTATATATTTCTCTTTTTTACTGTAAGACACCCATATACGCTTTCACCAGAAATAACTGCAACAGTGCAGTGCGTATATATTTTCCTTTTTTTACTGAAATACGCCTCTATACGCTTTCACCAGAAATAACTGCAACAGTGCAGTGCCTATATATTTTTCTTGTTGTACTGAAATACGCCCCTATATGCTTTCACCAGAAATAACTGCAACAGTGCAGTGCGTATATATTTTTATTTTTTTACTGAAATACGCCCCTATACGCTTTCACTAGAAATAACTGCAACAGTGAAGTGCGTATATATATATTTCTTGAAGTACTGAAATACGCCTCTATTCACTTTCACCAGAAATAAATGCAGAAGTGAAATGCGTATATATTTTTTTTTTTACTGAAATACACCCCTATACAGGGCCGGCTCCAGGTTCATGTGGGCCCTTGGGCGATAAATCCCAGTGGGCCCCCATGAGGCATTTTTTTACATTGACATGTCCCCCTGTGGCTCCCACACGGTATAATGACCCCCCAGTGGCCCCTATACAGTATAATGACTACTAGTGGCCCTTCACACAGTATAATGAACCCCCAATTCCCCCCCCTCCCCACTGTATTATGACCACCTGTGGCCCTGCATTCAGAATAATAACCCACAGTCGCACCCATTCAGAATAATGACCCCCAGTAGCCCCCACTGGGGGAATACTGTATGGAGGGCGCTCTGGGGGTCATTATACTAAATGGGGGACACTGGGGGTCATTATACTATGTAAAGGGCCCTCACAGTATAATGACCCCACAGTGACCCTCCATTCAGAATAATGACCCCCAATCACCCACACTCTGGGGGTTATACTTTATGGAGGGGGCACGAGGGGTTATTATATTTAATGGGGGCTCTGGTGGTCATTATGCTAAATGGAGGGTCAATGGGGATCATTATACTAAATGGGGGGCACTGGGAGTCATTATACTGTGTAAGGGGCCCTCACAGTGTGGTGAATGACCCCCCAGTGGCCCCCTCACATACCTATCATTGCTGGAGAGCAGGGGAGCTGGTGGTCCTGTCATTCACTAACCGCAGCTCCCAGTGCTGCTCCTCTCCTTCGGCCCGCTGCAGCAGTGAGCCAGGCATGGAGGAGAGAAGGAGATGTGCAGTGATGTAGCTAGAACTGACAGGGCCCCACAGCAAATTTTAGTACGCCCCTCTCCCCCCCCATCACGTTTTTCCTATCGGTTTGATGTATACAAATGTGCAGCACTCCACGTTTTTGTATCCTGCAGAGTCAAGTAAAAAATGCATACGTTAACGTATATGTTTTTTTACAATGGAACTGTATGGTGAACGGACGCCACTGTACGGCATCAGTCTGAGGCATCTGTTAACGCACACATTTTTGGTATGCATTAAATGGATGGCACAAATGGGATGTGAACCCAGCCCCAGTGTCAGAATAAGCGCCAGTACACAGCGAAGCAGCGTGGCGGAGAGGGAGGCCGCCATGTACTGACAGAGCGCTGCCTGGTCCTGTTGGTCAGGGGTGAGGACTGTGTTTCCCAAGGATCATTTTCTACTGGGAAATACAGGGCCCAGTATAATACACTAGAATCTATATACTATAAAGATATTAGCCCTACCCCCAAATAATAATACAATTAGGGGGTCATTTATTATATAGCAATACGTCTATGTTAGGCTACTTTCACACTAGCGTTCGGGGCTCCGCTTGTGAGCTCCGTTTGAAGGCTCTCACAAGCGGCCCCGAACGGATCCGTCCAGCACTAATGCATTCTGAGTGGACGCGGATCCGCTCAGAATGCATCAGTCTGGCAGCGTTTGTCCTCCGCTCCTCTCAGCAGGCGGACACCCGAACGCTGCTTGAAGCGTTCGGGTGTCCGCCTGGCCGTGCGGAGGCAAACGGATCCGTCCAGACTTACAATGTAAGTCAATGGGGACAGATCCGTTTGAAGTTGACACAATATGGCTCAATTTTCAAATGGATCCGTCCCCCCATTGACTTTCAATGTAAAGTCTTAACGGATCCGTTTGCATCATCATGCAAACGTATCAGTTCTGAACGGATGTAAGCGTTTGCATTATAGGTGCGGATCCGTCTGTGCAGATACCAGACGGATCCGCACCTAAACTGCAGGTGTGAAAGTAGCCTTAGGCATATTTCTGACACAGATTGTGGCACAAAGGTCCTTAGCACCACAATCTGTATCTTTTCCCGCTCATGCCAGGTCTAAAAAAGGATGGCGTGGGCAGGGAAGGGGATACAGTTATGGCCATGCAGTTATTGGATACCACGGCCATATAGTGATAACACCGCCATACAATGATAAAACCACCATACAGTGACCGGATAAATAAGAGGGCACAGTACAGGGAATGACTACGGGCACTGCACAGGGTGTGGTAAGAGTGCACAATGCAGAGTATAAGTGGGCACAGTACGGGGTGGGGGGCACAGTCACATGACCCTGTGACGTTAGAAGGTCCTTATGGTGAATGCTGTTCAGATGCCTTCATAATGAGAGGCAGAGGAGTGAGACAGGGGCCCTGGATGGACAGGAGTGGTGGACACAGCAAGTAGGTTGAAGGGGCTCTGAGGGGGATTCATACAAGAAGTAGGGGCAGGAGGTCTGTGCAGGGCAGCAACAGGAGATAGGGGGTGAAACAGGAGCTCTGGATACATGAGGGAGGAAAGGAGACAGCAGGGGCCCCATGAGGATGAGATAGGACAGGATATGGGGGGGGGCAGATGTGGGGGTGGGGGGCAGGTATCATGGAGGCAAACTGCTTAATGAAACAGTAATACAACTAAATAGAATGAAGCAGCAGCAGCAGATCGGAGAGTCCCCCCCTTCTGTCCCACAGACAAGAAACAGTCACGGTGCAGACTCACTCACAGCTCCAGCCCTCCGGTCTCTCTCCTCAGGCAGCATGTTTCCTGTGTAGAGGGGGCGTGTTCTGAGTCTCTGCAGCTCAGGGGGCGTGTCTGAGTCTCTGCAGCTCAGAGGGCCCCACCAAAGGGGTACTGCGTAACTGAAATGACAGCAGTGAGAGCTCCCATCTGTATTGATGGAAGTGCTCATAGCAGCTCAGTGGGCCCCCCCAGGAGCATTGGGCCCCGGCACTTGCCCGGGGATGCCAGGTTATGACGCCGGCCCTGCCCCTATACACCTTAAGCAGAAATAACTAACAATGCAGTGCGTATATATTTTTCTTTTTTTACTGGAATACGCCACATATGCTTTCACCAGAAAAAACTGCAACAGTGCAGTGCGTATAAATTTTCCATTTTTTTTACTAAAATACGCCCCTATATGCTTTCACCAGAAAGAACTGCAACAGTGCAGTGCGTATATATTTTTCTTTTTTTACTGTAATACACCCATATACGCTTTCACCAGAAATAACTGCAACAGTGCAGTGCGTATATATTTTTCTTTTTTTACTGTAATACACCCATATACGCTTTCACCAGAAATAACTGCAACAGTGCAGTGCGTATATATTTTCCTTTCTTTACTGAAATACACCCCTATAGGCTTTCACCAGAAATAACTGCAACAGTGCAGTACATATATATATATATATATATATTTTTTTTTTTTTTATTTTTTTTTTTACTAAAATACACCCCTATACGCTTTCACCAGAAATAACTGCAACAGTGCAGTGCCTATATATATATATATATATATTTAACTAAAATACACCCTTATATGTTTTCACCAGAAATAACTGCAACAGTGCAGTGCCTATATATTTTTCTTTTTTTACTGAAATACACCCCTATACGCTTTCACCAGTAATAACTGCAACAGTGAAGTGCGTATATATATTTCTTGAAGTACTGAAATACGCCTCTATTCACTTTCACCATAAATAACTGCAACAGTGCAGTGCGTATATATTTTCCTATTTTTACTGAAATACACCCCTATACGATTTCACCAGAAATCACTGCAACGTTGCTGAGTGTATATATTTTTCTTGTACTGAAATATGCCCCTATACGCTTTCACCAGAAATAACTGCAGAAGTGAACTGAGAATATATTTTTATTGTTGTACTGAAATACGCCCCTATACACTTTCAACAGAAATAACTGCAGAAGTGAAATGCGTATATATACTTTTCTTGTTGTACTGAAATACGCCCCTTTAGGCTTTCACCAGAAATAACTGCAACAGTGCAGTGCATATATATTTTCCTTTTTTTACTGAAATATGCCCCTATATGTCCCTAGTGCCTTCTGATCTATCCCTGCACTAAGATGCTGTGAAATTATTCCTATACTTTACCTGCACTTATAAACCGTTTTTTCTGTCTTTTTTTTCCACAATCGTTTTTCGACTTGCTGTCCCTAGTGCCTTCACACGTCTATCCCTGCACTCTGAATGCTGGAAAATGGCAGAATCTAAAATGGCTGCCATATTTATAGAGCTGTGAAATCACAGGGCTAGCTGGCTGCTGATTGGCTGCATCTAGGCATGCCTTCCCAGAGTTCCTTGCTCCATGTCCTTAGTCCTCACACATGTAGCCGCCATTTTAGGAAAAATTGCGATTCGTTACCATGAAGCGCGAGGAAATTCGCATTCATTGCGAATTTAATTTTTCCTAAATTTCTGATCAAATTCCACTTTGTCAGCTTCGATTCGCTCACCTCTAATTATTACCAAAATCATCTAGTCAAGTATCACCAGCCTCAAAAAAAATCACAGACACATCTATTTTTTTTTCACGGACACGTGGATGCTTTAAATATACAAGCAGTAGAGTTGACATTCTAGGCTTAATTTGTGTATCTAAATAAAATCTTGAAACAGTACATATTGTAATTCTGCTTTTTCAGGTTAATCTACAACTAAGACTCAGGCTTCTGCTTTGATGCATCGCTCACAGACTGGGCTCAAGAAACGTGGGAAAAATAGGACAAATGAAAACAATAAGAAAGATAAAAGGGACCACAAAACAGATAGAAAACATAGAAGATATGGCACCAAGAGTGGAAAAAATGAAGGCAACAACCGGAGAAGAGATAGCTTAGCAGTCCGTGGTAGTGATGAAGATTTGGATATCGAGGATGTACCTGAAGGTTATCTTACAAAAAGAAATAGAGTGGTCAAACCAAGGAATCGTGGAAAAGATGATAATAGCCATGAGAACAAAGTTGAAATGACTTCCACAGGAATGAAAACAACCACTTCTGATGTAGACCAACCCAGGACAAGTTATAAGCATTTAAAACAGAAATCCAAAGACAAGATAAAAGACCAAAGGCTTCATTGTAATAGCAAGAGTAGTAAAGAAGACACTGAACGAAATTCTAGACCAAGAAAATTAGCTAAGTTTATGACTGATCCAGAAGAAACTGTTCTCAGAGAGTTAAAAGCGGAATGTTCTTCAGCTTCAAAAACAATAAAAGAATTTCCAGTCCATGTCACAATAGATGAGGAATCTACAGCGACCAAAGTAATTAAAAAAACATCAGCGGTACGCAAATCAGAAGACAATTCTTTACTCATCACTGAATCTAATAAAGAATCTGCATGTATCACCAAATCCGTAAAAAATGCTGAATCCAACATAAAATTGAGTCAAGAAAGTTCATCAGGCAGCAAATCTGGTCAAAAGTCTATATCTAAAACTAAAACAAATGAATTTACTACTAAAGCAGAAAAAAAATCATCAGGAAACTTAAAAAGCAGTTCATCCAATAGTACTTCCACTTTAACAGATCAAATAAATGTTAAAGAAGAATTAGAAAAAATGCCTACAGAGAATGTTGAGAAAGACAGACTTTCCAAAATCAAACCAATCAAATCAATAAAAAAAAATGTACCTTCAAGCAAACCTGGTTCAGAAACTTCGTCCAAGAGCACTTTATTTAAAGATGCCCAGTCTAGTAACAGAATAATGATGGAGGCTTCCAATGACACAGCAAAACAAGCAAAAAGCGAAAAATCAGAAAGCGGAACTGCAAGGTTGCAAGTGCCAAAAAAATCAAAAACAAAGACTGAGATTTCATCTAATAGGGAACAAAAAGATTTTTCACCTTCTAGAGCAGAGGCAGGAACGTACTCAAACAATAAAACTGAGAGAGAACTATTGAGCGCTTCACAATGTAAGGATGAAAAAGAGTCCAGGACAAGTATAGATGAAGAAATGGCACATGATTCAGGGGGAAAAAGCCAAATAAAGAAGGAAAAAGAAAAGCCATATAGCGTAGTCAAATCAGAAACTGAACCCTCTATGAAGATAATTGATAAAGCGCCAGCAAATAAGAAGACAAGAGACGATGTATCCAAAATGGAGAAGCAAGCAAAGAACACAAACAATGAAATTGCTCGAACAAGCACGGTGGTAATAGATTCTCCAAAAAATAATGAAGAATTGAAACCCATTGTCTCCACCAAAAGACGAAAACAAGCTAAAGCTTCATTAATGAAAGAAAGGCAAGTTGACTTAAAGAATGAAAGCAGGCTTTCAGACAAGGACCCATCCAGCAACGAAAACAAGGCAGTGTCCCATTCCCATGATACCAACACAAAAAATTACCAAAAGTATTCACAAAGGACTAAAGAAAGCATTGTACCTGCCTCAGGAATGCATAAACAAATAGAGACTACTGCAAAGAAGAATGACAACAGAAAAAAATCACTTGAAATGCAAAAGGAAAGTGCAATTCAACAAAAAGAAAAGGGAAAATGCATTGGCGGCCAAACAATTAAGCCCAACAAAGATGAGGAGGACCATCTTAACTTGGTGATTGGGAAATTATCTTCAGAAAGCAGTTCTGATGAAGGAATAATAAGACCTAAGGAAAAAGTTGCTGCAGAAGTTCATGTTGATAATGAAGGGTCCAAAAGCGATGAACATGTAAGTAAAGAAGAGAAAGATCAGTCATCTGAATACAGTGAAGAGTCAGAGGAAACAGAAAGAAGAAGCATTCAAAGCATAAGTGACAGACAAGAACAGAATACTGATGAAAGTATTGCGAGTGAGAGTTCCACTGAATCCTCAGACACAGATGAATCTAAGAAGGACAACACCAATGAACTGTCTGAAAGTGATGAGGAAAGCTCAAGAGAAGAAGAAGAAAAGGAAGAAGATAAGAACGGTGTCATTGCAGAGACAACTGATGAAGAGAGTAAAGAAGAGGAAATGCATAGATCAGAAAGTGAAGATGATGACAACACTGAAGATGCTGATGAAGATAGTGATGAAGATAGTGATGATGATAAGGATGTTGAGTCTCTCAAAAGGGAAAGAGATGCTTCAGCTAGAAATAATACAGGTAAAAGTGAAGTCAAAACCTTGAAAGAAACTTCTGTCCCAGGTTCTGATTCAAATGAAGAGTCTGAAGAAGATGTAAAGGCAAGAGAGATATCATTGCCAAAGAGAAAACCTCTTCCTAGTGGTGTAAAAGCTAAGCTGTTGCACATCAAGCTTGGGACTTCGCCAGAGGGTGGGGGCAATTTATATAAAGGTAGCAAGGGATTTGTTACCCTAATGAAGCATTCCAGTAAGGGCAATGTGGAATCTGAAAAACCAGTAGTTGTTAAGGAACAGATGAGCATGAAGAGAAAAAAGCAGTGCTCATCATCCCGTGTGAAAGCCAGAGAAGAATTTAAACCAGAATTAAATAGAATACAAAAATGCCACTTAATTGCACAGACTCAAATAATTGCAAATCTCAGGAGGAGGCAAAAGGAAGCCAGGAAACAATTGCTAAGTAGGAAAATCGAAACCCAGTGTGCAATGCCAGCTGATTCACAATCCATGGAAGAAAGTTCTCAAAATGAGGAACATACCTTTGAGGACAAGCAGTCATGTTATTCCACTATGTCCAGTGTTTCTTCCAACAAAGTTTCTAACAAAGTTCCAGTTAAGACAAAACAGGAAGAAGTTGGAGAAAAAATGAGTACATTAACAAACGCAATGCATGAAACAGAAATGAGTATTGAAAACAACAAATCTACTGGCCAAGAAACAGAGTCTTCTACTGGAATGGCTAAAGATGCCAGAACAACCTGCTCTTTATCAGCCTTTCGAAGAATGACTGGATGGCTAAAAAGAGTTCCACCCAAAAAGTCTAACTTAAAAGAACGTCTAGCTAGTGTGGCACGAGCCATTGGAATAACAGACTGGCTATTTCGAACTTTCGGAAGAAGAAAGAAACATAGACATTGTGACCTGAAAAGAAGAACAGCCATGAGATTGCTGAGTACATCTAGACTTGTCAATCAATTTAATCAAACTCCTCAGGGTAGGTTTAGCAATGATAAAACCACACAAGAAATTTTAGATGAGGATAATTCACAAGATACAGCTAAGAATGAGTTGTCTGAGAAAAAAACTGATTCATCTTCAAAAATGAAGAAACTCTGTGAGGCCGCTGAAGCTGAAGAAGCCTCTAGTACAGCAGATGCAAAATATGCTATAGTTTTTCCAAGAATTCACCACCTTGCGAAGACTATAAAAATTTCTCCTGCTGTTCAGAGGTCTACAGACAGCAAAGGCCAGAGATTAGTTGTATCTGTACAGCCTGCAACTTCCAACATGAGCTCAAAGATTATGATAACAGAAACAAAAAACAACATCCAGAATCGACCAGAGAACAGACCTAGATTTCGTCCCTTAGAGTTAGTGGAGTCCAGACTAAATGCTGGACAGGAGCTAGAAACTATTGAAACACAGGTTTCATTTGGCTTATCAAAAGACATAACAAAGAAAGAAAGTCAAGAACAGGGTAACAGGGAAAACCAGATTCCTCTAGTGGCTGGGGCAACACATAATGATTCTGAGGTTGAGTCTTCTTTTGCAAATTCTACTCAAGATACTGATGATGAGATAGAACAAAGTTCTACCTATGAAGCTACAACTCATGTCCACTGGGCAAAACATGTACCTGGCAGGGGTGATCCAACTGGTTGGCTGAGCTCAGAAACTTTACTGCCTCGATTGACAATAGAAAACCTTAGCAAATGGACAATATACCAGGAGATACCACATACTAAATCTGCACAACCTGTTCAACAGCCCAAAGACAGATGGGAAGCTGAGGATTCAACAGAAGACATGCTGCATATGGCCATGAAAAAGCAGGTGCTTATTTTACTGCTTAGCAGGGTTTCTTACTATAGCTATCCCTCAAGTTTTAATGATCTTGTCAAGTTACAATATTTTCAACATACAGTGGTCTTTCCTGCCGATTGCAACACAAGACCACATTCATACCACAATGCCACAGATGCTGCCAATTTGTGTCACACATGGAAGATCAAACCAATCAGTATGGGCATTTTACTGGTAAAACTTCTATAATTACTACACAGAATGAGCAAAACGCTTGTTCATCTGGTGAAAAAGTCATCTAAACAGCACTCTGCTGCAGTTGTATAAGGACGAGCGATTGCACTAGCACTAGTGTTATTAGTTGGTTAAGGTGGGTTCACATGATGTTTTATGCCTCCATTTGGAAAAAAAAAGAATACAAAAACGCTGCACAAAACGTTCTTGTATCCTGCAGAGTCCGGTAAAAATAACATATACGTTTTTGTTTTTTTTACAATCGATCTTTATGGTGAACTGATGGCACTGTATGGTATCAGTCTGAGGTGTCTGTTTAATGTAAAGTCAGGTCCATAAATATTGGGACATTGACACAATTCTAACATTTTTGGCTCTATACACCACCACAATGGATTTGAAATGAAACGAACAAGATGTGTTTTAACTGCAGACTGTCAGCTTTAATTTGAGGGTATATACATCCAAATCAGGTGAACGGTGTAGGAATTACAACAGTTTGCATATGTGCCTCCCACTTGTTAAGGGACCAAAAGTAATGGGACAGAATAATAATCATAAATCAAACTTTCACTTTTTAATATTTGGTTGCAAATCCTTTGCAGTCAATTACAGCCTGAAGTCTGGAACGCATGGAAATCACCAGACGCTGGGTTTCATCCCTGGTGATGCTCTGCCAGGTCTCTACTGCAGCTGTCCTCAGTTCCTGCTTGTTCTTGGGGCATTTTCCCTTCAGTTTTGTCATCAGTAAGTGAAATGCATGCTCAATCGGATTCAGGTCAGGTGATTGACTTGGCCATTGCATAACATTCCACTTCTTTCCCTTAAAAAACTCTTTGGTTGCTTTTGCAGTTCTGAAGCATTTTGCTGAATATGAGCAGATAATATTGCCTGAAACACTTCAGAATTCATCCTGCTGCTTTTGTCAGCAGTCACATCATCAATAAATATAAGAGAACCAGTTCCATTGGCAGCCATACATGCCCACGCCATGACACTACCACCGCCATGCTTCACTGATGAGGTGGTATGCTTAGGATCATGAGCAGTTCCTTTCCTTCTCCATACTCTTCTCTTCCTATCACTCTGGTACAAGTTGATCTTGGTCTCATCTGTCCATAGGATATTGTTCCAGAACTGTGAAGGCTTTTTTAGATGTTGTTTGGCAAACTCTAATCTGGCCTTCCTGTTTTTGAGGCTCACCAATAGTTTACATCTTGTGGTGAACCCTCTGTATTCACTCTGGTGAAGTCTTCTCTTGATTGTTGACTTTGACACACATACACCTACCTCCTAGAGAGTGTTCTTGATCTGGCCAACTGTTGTGAAGGGTGTTTTCTTCACCAGGGAAAGAATTCTTCGGTCATCCACCAGAGTTGTTCTCTGTGGTCTTCTGGGTCTTTTGGTGTTGCTGAGCTCACCGGTGCGTTCCTTCTTTTTAAGAATGTTGCAAACAGTTGTTTTGGCCACACCTAATGTTTTTGCCATCTCTCTGATGGGTTTGTTTTGTTTTTTCAGCCTAATGATTGCTTGCTTCACTGATAGTGACAGCTCTTTGGATCTCATCTTGAGAGTTGACAGCAACAGATTCCAAATGCAAATAGCACACTGGAAATGAACTCTGGACCTTTTATCTGCTCATTGTAATTGGGATAATGAGGGAATAACACACACCTGGCCATGGAACAGCTGAGAAGCCAATTGTCCCATTACTTTTGGCCCCCTAACAAGTGGAAGGCACATATGTAAACTGTTGTAATTCCTACACTGTTCACTTGATTTGGATGTAAATACCCTCAAATTAAAGCTGACAGTCTGCAGGTAAAGCACATCTTGTTTGTTTCATTCCAAAAATGTTAGAATTGTGTTGATGTCCCAATATTTATGGACCTGACTGTATACGTTTTTTGTATGCGTTAAGTGGATGGGAAAATGTGATGTGAACCCAGCCTTAATTACATTTTGTTTGTCTATAATTGCACCTTTTATATAACTATCATGCCACATTGTATTAATAATCAGAACTCCAGATGATTCCAAAGGGTTCATTTAAGTTTTTTTTGCAACTGTATAGTGTCCAACTGTGCTGGCAATTAACTTGTCTAATCAAGGCCCTAATTTCAGTTTCTCCAGCACCTAGAATTCATATCTGCATGCTCATTCTGGTCAATCATTTCTGGTCACAAGTGACTTCCTGTTGCTTGCCTCTACACTACATTCAGAGTACTTTTCTGAAAGAAATGGTTTCTGTTCATCAAAAGGGTTCATTATTGATGGCCACATTCCCAGCTTCTTAACTAGATATACAGTACTGAGGAAGCCTACATCCACAGAACATCAGTGCTTAGTTCTCCAAGATGTTTCGAACCAGTTCCCTGCTGAGTTCCTTCAAAAACTCTGTGCAAGTGTACCTGGAAGAACTGATGCTGTTTTGAAGGCAAAGAAGGGTCACACCAAATATTGTTTGGATTTAGATTTCTCTTTTCTTCATTTACTTTGCATTTTGTTCATTGATTCAAAGAAAAACTAAAACACTTCTATTTTTGCAAGGATCCTTACTTTGCAGCATTTTTCCCCAACTGCCTAAAGCCTTTGAAGAGTACTGTTTGTATCATAATCAGGTATAAGTATTATATACATTTTGCATCATGACTCAAATCAGCATGAAGTTAGGATGCACTGTGGTTTAACATAAAACTGCAAGTAGAACTGCCTTCTTATCTTTCATTTTTATATATATATATATATATATATATTTTTTTTTTTTTATTATTATTAATTATTTTTGTTTGTTTTAATGAAGGTTCAGGATGCAAAAGAATGTCCAGAGGTAGAAGAGTTTTCTGACTTATCCTTCATAGAGTAAGTACCTCTAGGAGTCAAGGTCCTTTCCAGAGTAAGTACCCCTAGGAGTCAGAGTCCATTCCAGAATAATTACCTCTTTAGGTTAGGGTCCATTTGGAATTTTTTCAAAAGGAGCTGTGACACTGCCACTCCACTCTAAGTCTATGGGACTTCCAGCGAAGTGCAACACTCGGTTTTCTCTATCAGTCCCAAGAAGATTGATTGCAGAAATAGTGAGCATGCATGACCTCAACTCCATAAAAAAAAAGAAAAATAGATAGCACTCCTGCTTGAAATATGCAGTGGGTATGCGACTGCAAGGGAAATGGTGAGCTTCCCTTAATAAGACGGAAATCCGTATATCCAAAAATTGATGTATGGAGACAGCACGTCTGTCTCTATACCTCAATTTCTCAACTCCATTGAAACTCCTCCAAAATAGGGGCTTAGTTGTCAGTGGGGGCCCAGTGGTGGAGCTTCAGTGATCATAAACCTATCACCTATACTATGCATACGAGATCAATGCTTTTTGTGGGATAACTTCTATAATACTTGTTACTATATCCACCTTTATCACCAATTGTCCTTTGCTCTAACGTATCTAATATGAAAAGTGAAGCAAATTTCCAATAGTTTGGATTAAAAATGTTCAGTTGTTCTGTTTCTCTGGTTCTTGTGCAGACCGATGTGCCTCCATGTTATCGTGTAGTCTGATCCTGCAGTCCTACAACTGTTGCCAACTTCTTGCTGACCTACCTAGTTTATGTTAGCAAAAAGTAAGCAGTATGACTGCAGGATCAGACTGCACTAGGCTTGTTTGTAGTCTGTTACCATAGACACACATAGAACTGCATAGAAGTAACGCAACAAATATACACAAAATGACAGGAACATTTTAATCGGGTCCTATTGTAGAGTTGCATCTTTTTTCTATTTAGAGCAATAAAACATATTTGGTTGCAAAGGTACATAAAGGGACATATAGGAGTCACGTGCCTAGGAATATGGAATTTTTCTGGTATACGTAGAGGTCACAACAGAGTGTATGATGACAACTAGAATGCTTGTACGAAGCAATTGAGTCATAAACCATTCATATATAGGTTCAGTGATCTACTTTTGTCCTCTCAGGAATGTTTGTGAAAGTGCCGTCCTGTTGTGCCTAAAGAAGAGGTTTCATCGGGAGGCTATTTATGTGAGTAAAGGGTATTTCCATTATGCAATACCATTTTGTAAGTGCATGTATTTGCACACTATACTATGGTAATTCTATTAGAATCTGTAAATAATAAATATCTAAAAGGTTGTTCCACCTGGACATTTATTGCATATCTACCCCTGGGACCTGCTCTTGGTACCCCGCCATGCATGGAGAAGATGCTGTGCATGAGCAGCTTTCTCCCACCGATCATGGGACTTCTGAAAATAGCACTACCATGAATGTAGAGGTTATGGGTGTGCGCATGCATAGCTTTCCCCATTCATTGCTATGGGACTTCCAAAATTAGCCCAATGAGTGCACTTGACTAATTATGGAAGTCCCATAGCAGTGAATAGACAAAGCCATGCATGAGCAGTGTCCTCTCCAATCACAAGAGGGTCCCGTTCTTGCTATAAATGTCCAGATGGGACAATCCCTTAATGTGACAAAAATGTCCACCTCAGATATCTATGGTATATGCCCAAGATTTCTCGTAACTGTCTGATAGATGTGGGTCCCACCATGAGGACCTATGTACAAAATAGGTATCCCCCTACCCCCCCTAGAGGCAGCCGCTGCATCCATATGAAGCTGTGGCTGCGCATGTGTGCATATGGGAGTGATGGAAATGGCTGAAAACAGCCATGACTCCCACAGAAGTGAATGGAAAGAGTCACACACATGTGCAGCTACTTCTCTGTTCACTCCCCATCTCAATGTGTATGCCAGCGTCTTCTTCACTAGGCAGGACAGTGGTTGGGGAGGGACCCCTGTTATTGAGATGGGTGCGTGTCCCACAGATAGGACCACTCATCGATCTAAAGTTGGTATACTTTTAATGCTGATGCTATACTACTGGAGATACAGTTGATCATCTTTAGATTTTTTTAAATATTTTTTTCTAAACATTTTGCATTTTTACTTCATTTTGGACGTGGCTAAAAGTTTTTTTGCACATAGCCAATACATGAAAAAGAAATCATGTTCTATGTTTCTTTTATTGTCATAAAAGCAGGTCATCATAGTTTAAAGATATATATATACATATATATATATATATATATATATATATATATTTAGAGAGAGAGAGACATAGAGAGAGAGAGAGAGAGAGACAGAGAGAGACCAGATTTTTCTAAAAATACATTTACAGCCGTAGGAGGAGAACATTTTTCATTACACCGCGCAACAATGATTTTGCTACTAAGAGAAAAACATGTGATTTATACTAAAATGAGCATGCTGGTTCCAAATTTGAACTCAGAATTTGCCTGACACATCTAGATTTTAAGTTATACAGGGTGGGCCATTTACAGACGTGGACAAAATTGTTGGTACCCTTTGGTCAATGAAAGAAAAAGTCACAATGGTCACAGAAATAACTTTAATCTGACAAAAGTAATAATAAATTAAAATTCTATAAATGTTAACCAATGAAAGTCAGGCATTGTTTTTCAACCATGCTTCAACAGAATTATGTAAAAAAATAAACTCATGAAACAGGCATGGACAAAAATGATGGTACCCCTAACTTAATATTTTGTTGCGCAACCTTTTGAGGCAATCACTGCAATCAAACGCTTCCTGTAACTGTCAATGAGACATCTGCACCTTCCTGTAACTGTCAATGAGACATCTGCACCTCATGAGCAAACTGCTCCAGTTGTGTCCGGTTTGAAGGGTGCCTTTTCCAGACTGCATGTTTCAGCTCCTTCCAAAGATGCTCAATAGGATTGAGGTCAGGGCTCATAGAAGGCCACTTTAGAATAGTCCAATTTTTTCCTCTTAGCCATTCTTGGGTGTTTTTAGCGGTGTGTTTTGGGTCATTGTCCTGTTGCAAGACCCATGACCTGCGACTGAGACCAAGCTTTCTGACACTGGCTAGTACATTTCTCTCTAGAATTCCTTGATAGTCTTGAGATTTCATTGTACCCTGCACAGATTCAAGACACCCTGTGCCAGACGCAGCAAAGCAGCCCCAGAACATAACAGAGCCTCCTCCATGTTTCACAGTAGGGACAGTGTTCTTTTCTTGATATGCTTCATTTTTTCGTCTGTGAACATACAGCTGATGTGCATTGGCAAAAACTTCGATTTTTGTCTCATCTGTCCACAGGACATTCTCCCAGAAGCTTTGTGGCTTGTCAACATGTAGTTTGGCATATTCCAGTCTTGCTTTTTTATGATTCGTTTTCAACAATGGTGTCCTCCTTGGTCGTCTCCCATGTAGTCCACTTTGGCTCAAACAACGACGGATGGTGCGATCTGACACTGATGTTCCTTGAGCATGAAGTTCACCTTGAATCTCTTTAGAAGTCTTTCTAGGCTCTTTTGTTACCATTCGGATTATCCGTCTCTTAGATTTGTCATCAATTTTCCTCCTGCGGCCACGTCCAGGGAGGTTGGCTACAGTCCCATGGATCTTAAACTTATGAATAATATGTGCAACTGTACTCACAGGAACATCTAGTTGCTTGGAGATGGTCTTATAGCCTTTACCTTTAACATGCTTGTCTATAATTTTCTTTCTGATCTCTTGAGACAGCTCTTTCCTTTGCTTCCTCTGGTCCATGTCGAGTGTGGTACACACCATATCACCAAACAACACAGTGATTACCTGGAGCCATATATATAGGCCCAATGGCTGATTACAAGGTTGTAGACACCTGTGATGCTAATTAGTGGACACACCTTGAATTAACATGTCCCTTTGGTCACATTATGTTCTGTGTTTTCTAGGGGTACCATCATTTTTGTCCATGCCTGTTTCATGAGTTTATTTTTTTACATAATTCTGTTGAAGCATGGTTGAAAAACAATGTCTGACTTTCATTGGTTAACATTTATAGAATTTTAATTTATTATTACTTTTGTCAGATTAAAGTTATTTCTGTGACCATTGTGACTTTTTCTTTCATTGACCAAAGGGTACCAACAATTTTGTCCACGTCTGTATATGGATACACCTTAATAAAATGGGAATGGTTGGTGATATTAACTTCCTGTTTGTGGCACATTAGTATATGTGAAGGGGAGAAACTTTTCAAGATGGGTGGTGACCATGGCGGCCATTTTGAAGGTGGACATTTTGAATCCAACTTTTGTTTTTTCAATAGGAAGAGGGTCATGTGACACATCAAACTTATTGGGAATTTCACAAGAAAAACAATGGTGTGCTTGGTTTTAACGTAACTTTATTCTTTCATGAGTTATTTACAAGTTTCTGACCACTTATAATATGTGTTCAATGTGCTGCCCATTGTGTTGGATTGTCAATGCTCTTCTCCCACTCTTCACACACTGATAGCAACACTGCAGGAGAATGCTAGCACAGGCTTCCAGTATCCGTAGTTTCAGGTGCTGCACATCTCGTATCTTCACAGCATAGACAATTGCCTTCAGATGACCCCAAAGATAAAAGTCTAAGGGGGTCAGATCGGGAGACCTTGGGGTCGTCGTGGGCCAGTTGAATGGCCCCCAAGGTCTCCCGATCTGACCCCCTTAGACTTTTATCTTTGGGGTCATCTGAAGGCAATTGTCTATGCTGTGAAGATACGAGATGTGCAGCACCTGAAACTACAAATACTGGAAGCCTGTGCTAGCATTTCTCCTGCGGTGTTGCTACCTACGAGGATAGGTCATCAATAAATATAACTTGGACAACCCCTTTAAGATGGATAAACACAAGTGTGTTAACGATCCAGACAATTTATGCTACATATGTGGCAAATACAATACTTATGATCAGCGCAAGAATCTGACAAAGCGAGTGCGTCTTGCTTACAAGTATTCCTTTGACTGTAAAATTGGAGATCAAGATAAAAGCTGGCTACCTCATATTTGTTGCACTGTGTGTTGCTCTGGGCTAACGCAGTGGTTGAATGGTAAAAGGAAAAGAATGGCTTTTGCAGTGCCGATGGTTTGGCGTGAGCATAAAAATAACCATTCAGTTATTTTTGCATGACTAAAATCGCCGGATATATTCAAAGAGAAACAAGTCACAAATTGTGTATCCTGACTGTGAGTCTGCTCTTAAACGAGTACCACCTGATGTAGAGAATCCAATTGAAACAGACGGTTCTGATCCTGATAAAGAAGAAGATGTTGATTGTCACAATGTATTTCCTGATCCAGAACAACTGGAGGGTCAGCCGCACTTGCTGAGCCAATCAGATTTAGATGGTCTGGTAAGAGATCTGTCAATAGCTAGAGAAAAGTCGGAACTGCTAGCTTCTAGACTTCAGGAATGGAATTTGCTGCAACGAGGCACCACAACTTCACACTTTCGTCATCGATACACCAAGTTAGCGGCATACTATCCAATGGAAAGCGATGTCTGTTACTGATGTAAATGGTCTTATGATGGAGTTAGATGGTACACGGTACACATGTTCCCGATAAATGAGGCTATTCATAGACTCTAGCAAAACAAGTTTGAAAGCTGTCTTGTTGCACAACGGTAATGAAAAACCATCTGTTCCATTGGCTCATGCGGTTGGAATGAAAGAGACCCATGCTTCTATGGAGTTAATTTTGAAAATGATCAAATACTCAGAACCTAAATGGAAATTTGTGCTGACCTGAAAGTGGTAGCACTGCTGCTTGGCCTACAGTTAGGGTACACAAAGCATATGTGTTTCTTGTGCCTATGGAACAGTCGTGATGACAACAATCATTACAAAATGAGACAGTGACCTCTCAGAGTCGAGCACACAGTTGGTCAGTACAATGTACAACACAAATCACTGGTCGATCCACTTCAAGTTTATCTTCTACCACTTCACATTAAACTTGTTTTAATGAAAAATTTTGTAATTGCACTTGATCGTGATGGAAATGGTTTCCAAAATTTGAAGGAGAAGTTTAGCACACTGAAAACTGATGCTAAAATAAAGGCCGGAAGTTTTATTGGCCCCGAAATCAACAAACTAATGCATGATGACACATTCAGAACAAAACTTGAAACTTGCAGCTTGGGATGCATTTGTGCTACTAGTGCAGAACTCCCTTGGGAACAGACGAGCTGAAAACTATGCTGAATTAGTAGACAACATGCTTACAGCATATGAACAACTTGGCTGCCGAATGTCATTGAAAGTGCATTTCTTACATTCCCATCTTGACTTTTTCCCACCCAATTTGGGACACGTAAGTGACGAACATGGAGAGCGGTTCCATAAAGATATTTTTACAATGGAGAACAGGTATCAAGGCGGCTGGAATCCCAACATGATGGGGGACTACTGCTGGTTTTTACAAAGGGAAAATATGACCGTTCACAAATGCAAAAGATGATGCCTGAAGCACTTTTGACAGTACTGGGCCTTGCTCAAGTAAGACTTTTAAACTGAAAAACAAGACTTTTTGAAATTGTATTATTCCATTACATTTTCATACACTGTCTACTACGCAAACTTTGCCATAGATCAGGTAATTGTTGGAGTAAAATTCGTTCTGTTCAAAATTATTTAAGGCTTAAATTCCAAGTGCTTAATTCATTTAGACATACTTATGCATTGCAAAATTTTGTGACATGTTACAACAATTCTGACTTCGTATTTGTAATCCTCACACTCGATTTAGTATGGGACAAATGCTTTTTGCCCAGTAGCAGACGAAAAGTTAATTTTGTTTCTTGCGTGGTGTTATAAGATTCATACTTGTGTATTTCAATCATGTTCAAGACACAGCAGACCTACAAATCTTTCTATTATAGTTTTCCCTGTCCCTGTTCCATACTTGGTTTCGGCTTGCAGACATACAAAATATTGAGGTGTGAATGAGGCCAAGACTTTTTTTTTGTTTTGTTAAAAAAAGGCATCTGATGGGTTTTATCTGGCAACAAAAAAAACGTCACTGAATTGGAGATCTGCTTGAAATTCTAAAAGGTCTTCAGGATAGGTCATCAATCAGTATCAGGTCAGTAGGTGTGCAACACCCAGCAACCCGCCAATCAGCCATTTGCTGCAGCCACCGGCACCAGAAATGATACAGTGGTGGATAGTGCTAGAAGCAGAAGGCTCCTTCCAGTGTGCAGTTTACGGCGCTGATGTACTGAAGTTAATTTCTCGTTGACTTGAATGAGAGCTGAGCTGCAGTACCCCGGCATGGCTACTACACAGTGTATGGAGCCTTCTGCTCCCTGCTCCATCTACTGTATCATTTCTGGTGCTGGCTGTTCGGTGGGGAGTGGATGTGAAATCACAATCAATCTGATATTGATGACCTATCCTGAGGACAAGAAAAAAGCAAAAACACATTTGCACAGCTCACCCAAATCCTGCTTGTATTTAACCTCTCCCAGATGGTAGTTGTCAGGCTGCATGGATGATCCCCCCCCCCCCCCCCCCCCCCCCCCCCGGATGATCTGGGGTGTCAAACTCCAAAAAAGAAATCTGGTGTGATCCAGCACCTAAGTTTCATAAAACATAACTTTTAATAAACTAGTTAAAAAGTTCCATGGGGACCTCGGTAATACGTTTCATGTATGTTGCTCTTCATCGAGACCTGTAAGACGCATTGCCTCACCTCCTCCGCACAGCGCACATACACTGGAGGAGATCCTGGGAATTTAATGTTTATTAGAATTAGGTGTGTGTTCTGGATGCAGGCTGAATGGCAGCTCAGCCTGCCTGTCTGTAGGATACTGGTGTTCTATTCCAATGGATGCCGAGTTCTTGGACCTATCAGGTTCTAATCCAGGGACTCGGCGCTCGATTTAAATCTTCTGCTGGAGATAGAAGATATGAGAGACTTGCATCACGTGAGGTTATGTGACAGTCTCTCCGTTTTCAGTTTGTAGTGTTGTTGCTGGTATGATCACTGTGGCGAAACCAACCTCGCCACTGGCTTTTGGAGGGGGCTGTTTGAAGGCCTCTTGCCTCAGGATTATGGCCCATGCTAACTTTTGAACCCCTGAACCTATTCCTGTGAATTTTGGATAGGTTTGTCCCCAAGTTATACTGTTTAAATTGATGTAAGTTATATGTATGGACAATGTAACCTCACAAAGTTGTAACAACTTATAATAAGTGTAACTTGTCAGCTTGGGAGGAATATGCTGGGTGTGGTTCTATTGTCCCATTGTCCCATTGTGTGTTTTAATGGTGATATCTGTCCTGTTGTCTCCACATGTGTATTGGTGATCTCCCCTTTGTCCTGAGAGATAATTGGATTGTCTTCGGTCATCTCCTAGGCAGAGAGGAGGAAACCATGATGCATTGTGGGGATATGTTGTATCTGTTCTGTGTCGCAGTCTCCCTTCTGGTCCTCTAGGGGGCGGGAACGATTGGTTGCTGTATTTACATTGTGTGTGTTGTGAATTACTGATTGGTTGGATTTCAAAACCCTGTGGGCAGTACTATGTTTGTTTTTTTATCAATAAAAGAGGCTGTACTTGAAGTACAGTCAGAGCACTGCTTGACCCTCAACACGGAGCCTTGTCTCGTTATTGGGGGGATTCCATGTATGCTGTTAGAGACTGATTGCCAGGAGTGTAAGCTGACGGATACGCTTTTCCTGTTCGTCTGCTGACAGCTATTTGCGAGGTTCCAGTTTGGAGTGCTATTTTGTATCCAGTTCGGGAGGTTGGTGTTCTGCAGTAGCTGTGCCTGTCTCTCGGAAAGGGGCATATCGTCTAAACGGATTTTAACCCCTTGTCTGCTGAAACTGTGTCGTTACATTGGTGGCAAGCAGCGGGATCGTTCCTACAGCCAGAAGGACAGCTACAGGAGACACCATTTCTTTGGATTTTACAACTTAAGGGCAACGCATGTCTCAGTACAGTGACCCTAAAAGCACCAGGATGGAACCAGCAGTGGAGTACAGATACTCTGTGGAGGAATTTGACCGTATGATGTGGTTGCGGCTGAACTTCTTCGGACCCAATCCAGCTGAGAAATACGTGAAGTTCGTGAGGAGTCTAGTGTCTAAGACCCTACTATACCGGGCAGAAGGTGACGGTCAGCTACAACGTTGGGTGGACCTCCATCGGAAGTTACGGTTGCGGGACAGTGGGAGCCCAGTCTCCATTCCCCAGCGGCAGTGTGAAGTGCAGGGAGAGGAGAGCAACGGCCTCCCTCCCCAGCGGCAGGCTGAGTTACAGGGGGCAGAGGTAGTTGTTCCTGCCCCCCCAGCAGCAGAGTGATATGCCGGGAAGGCAGTGTGAAATGCAGGGAGAGGAGAGCAACGGCCTCCCTCCCCAGCGGCAGGCTGAGTTACAGGGGGCAGAGGTAGTTGTTCCTGCCCCCCAGCAGCAGCATGATTTTTTGGGAATTGGGAGCCTAGTCTCCATTCCCCAGCGGCAGTGTGAAGTGCAGGGAGGGGAGAGCAGCGGCCTCCCTCCCCAGCGGCAGGCTGAGTTACAGGGGGCAGAAGTAGTTGTTCCTGCCCCCCCAGCAGCAGAGTGATATGCCGGGAAGGCAGTGTGAAATGCAGGGAGAGGAGAGCAACGGCCTCCCTCCCCAGCGGCAGGCTGAGTTACAGGGGGCAGAGGTAGTTGTTCCTGCCCCCCAGCAGCAGCATGATTTTTTGGGAATTGGGAGCCTAGTCTCCATTCCCCAGCGGCAGTGTGAAGTGCAGGGAGGGGAGAGCAGCGGCCTCCCTCCCCAGCGGCAGGCTGAGTTACAGGGGGCAGAGGTAGTTGTTCCTGCCCCCCAGCAGCAGCATGATTTTTTGGGAATTGGGAGCCGAGTCTCCATTCCCCAGCGGCAGACGGAGTTACAGGGGGCAGAGACAGTCGGTCCTGTTCCCCAGCGGCAGAGTGTCCTACAGGGAATAGAGAGCCCAGTCTCCTTTCCCCAGCAGCAGGACACTGTATTGGGAGCGGAGGTGGTCGGTCGCCCTCCCCAGCAGCTGGAAGTATGTATGGGAGAGGAGCTCGTTACCCCCTCTCCCCAGCGGCAGATTAACGCACCAGGGGGAGACAGTAAGCTCCACAACTGTGCAGATGGGACCGTGGTCTCTGCACTTACAGCACAGGGGGTAGGGACAGTCGGTCCTGTCCCCCAGCAACAGGGCTGTTTAGCCAAAGGGGAGACAGTCGGTTTCCCCCTCCAACAACCAGACTCCAACCAGGCTTCTTCCGTGGTAACGCTGGCACCAGGGCAGAGTACCGCTGATCCCTGCCCACAAAGCAGCCTCCACTCCAAGCCAGGGAGCAACTCAGAGACCGGGAGTACCAGCTACAAATATAATCTTGGTGGATTCACTGGACAGAGACAGGCTACTAAATTCAGCAGGTCCAGTATTTGGTTGTGGGTGGGCTGCCAGACTAACTCAGGTACCCACCGGCGTGAGGTCAGGTATCTGGTTAGTCTTCCCTGGGGGGGGGGAGATGTGTGGCGAAACCAACCTCGCCACTGGCTTTTGGAGGGGGCTGTTTGAAGGCCTCTTGCCTCAGGATTATGGCCCATGCTAACTTTTGAACCCCTGAACCTATTCCAGTGAATTTTGGATAGGTTTGTCCCCAAGTTATACTGTTTAAATTGATGTAAGTTATATGTATGGACAATGTAACCTCACAAAGTTGTAACAACTTATAATAAGTGTAACTTGTCAGCTTGGGAGGAATATGCTGGGTGTGGTTCTATTGTCCTATTGTCCCATTGTGTGTTTTAATGGTGATATCTGTCCTGTTGTCTCCACATGTGTATTGGTGATCTCCCCTTTGTCCTGAGAGATAATTGGATTGTCTTCGGTCGTCTCCCAGGCAGAGAGGAGGAAACCATGATGCATTGTGGGGATATGTTGTATCTGTTCTGTGTCGCAGTCTCCCTTCTGGTCCTCTAGGGGGCGGGAACGATTGGTTGCTGTATTTACATTGTGTGTGTTGTGAATTACTGATTGGTTGGATTTCAAAACCCTGTGGGCAGTACTATGTTTGTTTTTTTATCAATAAAAGAGGCTGTACTTGAAGTACAGTCAGAGCACTGCTTGACCCTCAACACAGAGCCTTGTCTCGTTATTGGGGGGATTCCCTGTATGCTGTTGGAGACTGATTGCCAGGAGTGTAAGCTGACTGATACGCTTTTCCTGTTCGTCTGCTGGCAGCTATCCGCGAGGTTCCAGTTTGGAGTGCTATTTTGTATC
The DNA here is from genome assembly GCF_014858855.1 of Bufo gargarizans. Taxonomy (NCBI): domain Eukaryota; kingdom Metazoa; phylum Chordata; class Amphibia; order Anura; family Bufonidae; genus Bufo; species Bufo gargarizans. The sequence continues at coordinate 65,436,443 of NC_058085.1, read as the reverse complement.
CAGTTCGGGAGGTTGGTGTTCTGCAGTAGCTGTGCCTGTCTCTCGGAAAGGGGCATATCGCCTAAACGGATTTTAACCCCTTGTCTGCTGAAACGGTCCGTTACAATCACACCTCTTGTTTCAGGTGTAGCTTGTGGTCATCATTGCTCCCCTATTTAGTCTGGACTCACACTTCTTTCCATGTGGTTGATATTATCTGTCTGGAGTTGGAAGAGCTTGTGTGTTGTCCTCTTCAGAGTTCCTGCTCATCCATTTTCTATTGAAGATAAGATTCATCCCCTTTGTATTTTGTTTTCCCCTTTTGCTCATTGTTTTCTAGGTGTCAGAGAGACGCTGGTTTGTTCATCTGGGAAGGAACCACTCTCAGACCCTGTCACTGCGCCTAGGGCTTGTCAGGGTTTCTAGGGCCTAGGTGTACAGTGTATGAATATTCCCACCTTCAGGGTCTATTCATACTGACAGGAGTCAGGGCTAGATTTAGGGTTTTCTAGGTGGTGACCTTTTTCCTTTCCCTAGCCATGAGGCCTAATTTCAGGTCATTTTCCTTCTGTGGTCATTCTGGTGTTCTTCCCCTCCCCCTACATTGTGACAACTCCCTTGCCAGTTATAGGTTTACTCCCTTGCTGTGCTCCCGGTTGTGTCTGTGCATTGTTTGTTATCTTGACCTCGGCTTGCTGCTGACCTCCCTCTGTCTAGTCATTCTGTACCGTGTTACCCGTCTGGTTCTGACTTTGGTTTGGCTATTTTGACTACCCTCCATACTGATTTTGTACCGCATTGTCCTTCCGTTTTTGACCTATTTCTGTACGACCTGTCTCTGTATGGTCTTGCTGCTTAGGGCTTGCACTGCAAGTAGGCAGGGAAAGCGGGTTGGGTTCAGTTAGGGCTCACTGTGTGCTTCCCTGCCTACTGTGCTGACACTTAGACACTTGATCACACCAGATTTATTTTCTGGAGTTTATCCTAAGGACAGGTCATCAATATGAAAAACTCCTTTAATTGTAAGAAAAACATATTGTGTATAATCATGTCTGTGGCTTTTTATACATCTCTTCATACCAGTCTAAAGCAGGTCAAGCACATTAGATTAAAGTTGGGACCACCCAACCATATCATCTAATGTGTATAGGGGTGCCCTGACTTTACCCCAATAGAAGATGTTAGCAGAAACAAGGAATGAGCTGTTGGATTGCAACATGCCCAATGCTTATGCTGTCAGGGAAAGGTAAGCCTCCAGAAGTGTTTGACAGTGACTTATTCCCCGCTTACCTTTGAGAACACATGTATGACCGGCTGAGATGGATGTCTATTTGTATGAGGGGGTCAGGAGGAATAGCTGTCAGCTAACCAAGTTATTGGCCAACCAGATATCAAAAATTTGTGGCCAGCTTGAGGACTGAGATGAGCATTGTAAAACTAGTCAGCGTTCTGGCCACTAAATAGACTACTTTAAATGGACCTCACACGGATGCCGTCTATATACTGTCTGTTTTTTTGCAAATCCATTGACTTGAGGGCGTGAGTCTAGCGAGCGAATCGGACCAAAGTTGTGCAAGTTGCAATATTCTGTGAACGGACAGGTGGTCCATCAGAGAATCAGACAGGGGAATTGGTCCATTGACTGTAAGTCAACATTCAGTCCTTGTTCTGTCCGCTTTACACTTGAACATCGCTCATGTGAATAGGCCCTAACACCTGTCTTTCTATTCCAGACATCCATTGGTCGCATGCTTTTATCAGTAAATCCATTTAAATCCCTGAACATTTACAGCGTAGACATGGCCCAGATCTATCGGGGCAAGAAAGTTGTGGAGAAACCACCGTGAGTATAAATCAATGTATTACACAAGTATCTTCCATGCATAGACCTGCCTCTGAATGTTTGCCATGTAATACTACACTTGTAATAAAGTGTGGGGAAAACTGTGGTGGGAGCAGGAATTTCAGATGACAACCCCTGTAACTACGTAAATTGGCAGATTTACCTTCACTTTTGGTGGCCATTTATCCACCATATTGGTTGTCCGTTAGCAAATGATGGTAAAATGTCACCGACACCGACTAGTCAGACGCTAGTTCAAGCGACAACCAATTAAATATTGACCTGTCATCAGGATAGGTAATCAATATCAGACTGGTGATAGTCTTACTTTGCACACCCCTGACTATCAGCTGGAGGTCATGGCACTTAGGCGAGCGCTGTGGCCTCTTGCTCGGCCTGTGATGCCACATCCACCACTCACATGGCCTTTCTGCAGCTCAGTCCCACTCAAGTCAGCTGTAAGACCAAGCACAGCCACTATAACAATGTATGGCACTGTGCCTTTTATACTATAAAGAGGCTGCAGCGTTCAACCAGTTGCCACAGACTCTTCGAACTGCTGATTGGCAAGGGTGCCTGGAGCCCGACCATCACCTATCTTCTGAATAGGCCTTCAATATTTAATTCCCAGAAAACCGCCATAAAGCGGTTGTCTGAGATTTTAATATTGATGGCCTATCCTCAGAATAAGTCATCAATATCAGATCTGCGGGGATCTGACACCCAGCACCCCTGCCGATCAGCCGTATGAGGAGACAGCACACACAGTGAGCATGTGCTGTCTCTCTTCCTGTCTGCTGCGGACTATGGTTTTCGCCTCAGACAGCAGCAGCGCACTGCGCTGCGCTCTCCTCATACAGCTGATCAGTGGGGGTGCCAGGTGTCGGACCCCCACCGATCTGATATCGCTAAACTATACTGAGGATAGGTCATCAATATTAAAAGTCTGGAGAACCCCTTTAAACAAATGTGATGGTAAACCTAAAGAAATCCCTATAATTTCTGGTTTACTAGTATGTGGTGTTTTTTTTAAGCTTTGGGTTACATTTTTTAATCATTGTCACTCATTATATAAATGATTTCCATCATTGTAATTGTTGAAGGACACAGATACCAGTATACCTGTATCTTCCACAGTCATATCTTTGCCACTATAGAGGAAGCATATATTCTCTCCAAGATCTCTGAACACGCCCCAAACATCCTTATCAGGTGAGATCATATGTCCCAGTTATATATTGCAATGTAATGATATTGAGATGACCTATCCTGAGAAGAAGTCATCAATATCATGGCACTGCACAACGCCTTTAAGAACTGATGAGTTTAGTGCAAGTATAACATTTTCCTATATGTCTTTATACGTCCCATCAAAATAACCACTATCAACGCTTATTTTATACTCTCTTCCTCGTGGGAAAGTAAAGTGAGGCCATTTACTGGTGCACCCCAGTCTCTTGGGTCAGGTCCACCCCCTTTCATTGTAAGAAAGTAACTTTGGCCGTTTTCCCCTCACTTGTTTGCTAATGTTTCTGGGTTTTAGAGAGAGGGAATCCTACAACGAATCCTTGATTCTTATAAAATACATCACACGGCCTTATATTTCTTCTGCCTCAGCCATCCATAGATTACGTGGCTTGGCTGGGATCACCAGAGCAAGAACCACTGTTATTATCTTTCTCTGGCTAATAGAGGTGGTCCTGAGCACGACATCAGTCTTTATGACATCCATATACCCAAATAGGACATAGACTAAGAGTGTCCAGTTCTTTTTCCAGACCTTCCAAGAACATGCACGTTCTAAACAGATACAGATGTTGAGCATGCCCGATCCTGTTTTGCCCCGCTCTCAGGGAGCTGTCAGAATGCCACTATAAATTAATGTGTATGGTAGTAGCCTGACAGTTCTCTGATGGCAGAAGAAAGAAGGAACAGGCATGTTTGCTGGATGCACATTTTCTGAGAAGACAGAAGCCTATAAGATAAGCCAGTTCACTTTACTTTCATCTAATGTTGTCAGATTTAGATTTTAAGGGATTACTACAGCTGTCAAATCAACACTTTAACTCCTTAAGGACACAGCCATATTTCACCTTAAGGACCAGGCAATTTTTTGCAAATCTGACCAGTGTCACTTTAAGGGGTGATAATTTTAAAACGCTTTGACTTATCCAGGCCATTCTGAGATTATTTTTTCGTCACATATTGTACTTCTTAACACTGGTAAAATGAAGTTAAAAAAAACCTTTTTTTATTTATAAAAAAAATACCAAATTTACCAAAATCTGGGAAAAAATAGCAAATTTCCAAGTTTCAATTTCTCTACTTCTATAATACTTAGTAATACCTCCAAAAATAGTTATTACCTTACATTCCCTATATGTCTACTTCATGTTTGGATAATTTTAGGAATTAAATTTTAGTTTTTGGGGGCGTTACAAGGCTTAGAAGTTTAGAAGCAAATCTTGAAATTGTTCTGATATTTTCAAAAACTTTTTAGGGACCAGTTCAGGTCTGAAGTCACTTTGTGAGGCTTACATAATAGAAACCACCCAAAAATGTAGAAACTACACCCCTCAAGGTATTCAAAACTGATTTTAAAAACGCTGTTTACCCTTTAGGTGTTCCAGAAGAGTTAATGGCAAATGGAGATAACATTTCTGAATTGAAATTTTTTGGCAAACTTTCCATTTTAATCAATTTTTTGCAGTAACAAAGCAAGGGTTAACAGCCAAACAAAATGCTATATTTATTGCCCCGATTCTTTAGTTTGCAGAAACACCCTATATGTGGCCGTAAACTACTGTACGGGCACACTGTAGGGCGTAGAGGGAAAGGTGCACCGTGTGGTTTTTGGAAGGCAGATTTTGCTGGACTGGTTTATTTACACCATGTCCCATTTGAAGCCCCCCCTGATGCACCCCTAGAGCAGAAATTCCATAAAAGTGAACCCATATAAGAAACTACACCCCTCAAGGAATTCAAAACTGATTTTAAAAACTTTGTTAACCCTTTAGGTGTTGCACAAGAGTTATTGGCAAATGGAGTTGAAATTTGAGAATTTCAATTTTTGGGCAAATTTTCCATTTTAATCAATTTTTTCCAGTAACAAAGCAAGGGCTAACAGCCAAACAAAATGCTATATTTATTGCCCCGATTCTGTAGTTTGCAGAAACACCCCATATGAGGCCGTAAAATACTGTACAGGCACACAGTAGGGCGTAGAGGGAATGGAGCGCCGTGTGGATTTTGGAAGGCAGATTTTGCTGGACTGGTTTATTTACACCATGTCCCATTTGAAGCCCCCATGATGCACCCCTAGAGTAGAAACTCCATAAAAGTGACCCCATTTTGGAAACTATTGGATAAGGTGGCTGTTTTGTTGGGACTATTTTTAGGGTACATATGATTTTTGGTTGCTCTATATTACATTTTTGTGAGGCAAAGTTACCAAAAATAGAAATTCTGAAATTTCATCACCATTTTCCATAAACTGTTGAGGAACACCTAAAGGGTTAATAAAGTTTGTAAAATCAGTTTTGAATACCTTGAGGGGTGTAGTTTCTTAGATGGGGTCGCTTTTATGGAGTTTCTATCAAAATCTGTCTTCCTTCTGCACCCGGCCGTTTGGTCAAACAGCAGTTTACGACCACATACGGGGTGTTTCTGTAAACTGCATAATAAGGGAAATAAATACTAATTTTTGGGGATGTTAACCCTTGCTTAATTACTGGGAAAAAAACTGATTAAAATGGAAAATGTGCCAAAAAATTGCTGTTTTGGCACCGTTTTTATTTTAAAAAATTGACCGTGTTCATCTGAGGGGTTAGGTCATGGGGTATTTTTATAGAGCAGATTCTTACGGACTTACGGACTTCTCTGGCCTGCTCTTCCCCGGATTGAAAAGATCAAGTCCTTGAAGACTGCCTCATAGAACTGAAGGAATGTCCCTGTGTTGCCAGAGCTCCGAGACAGCACAAAAGAGTTGTACAAGGCAACCTGTACCAAGTAGACCGCAACTTTTTTGTACCATGCCCGGGTTTTGTGCATGGCATTATATGGCTTGAGGACTTGATCAGAGATATCAACTCCTCCCATATACCGATTGTAGTCGACGATACAATCGGGATGGAGGACCGTTGCCTTGGTACCTCGCACAGGGACAGGGGTGATGCCGTTACCATGAATTGTGAACAGTACAAAGACATCCCTCTTGTCCTTATATCTGACCAGCTACAGGTTTCCACTGGTAAGGGCACGGGTCGCACCCCTGTGGATAGGTACCTGGAGGGGGTGGGTAGGGAGGCCGCGTAGATTTTTCAGCACTGTCCCACAAGCGGACGTGGATTTGGCGGCGAAGGACTGGAACAAGGGGATACTAGTATAAAAGTTATCCACATACAGGTGGTAACCCTTATCTAGCAGTGGGTGCATAAGGTCCCACACAAGTTTTCCACTAACACCCAGAGTGGGGGGACATTCTGGGGGTTGAATACGGGAATCTCGCCCCTCGTACACACGAAACCCTGAGGTACTCTCACAAAGTTTATACAGCTTCACGCCATACCTCGCCCGCTTAGAGGGAACATACTGGCGGAAAACGAGTCTCCCCTTGAAAGCAATGAGAGACTCATCAACCGCGACCTCCCTTCCAGGTACATAGGCCTGCACAAATTTGGCCTGATTTTGTAAAGGCGGTCATAGGCAGGATCACCTGCATAATGCAGGCATTTCCGGATGGCCTCAAACCGGGAGCGTGTCATGGCCGTACTGTAAAGTGGGGTCTGGTAGAGGACGTCCCAACTCCAGTAATGCCTGACACTAGGTTTCTTGACTAGGCCCATGTGCAGCACAAGGCCCCAAAACTTCCTCATCTCGGCTGCACTGACCGGAGTCCAGCCACCGGGCCTAGCCAAAAAGGAGCCCAGGTGTTGAGCAACAAACTGTTGGGTGTACAGGTTTGTTTGCTCCACCATTAGATTTCCAAAGTGGTCACTGAAAAAAAGACAAAAATAGTCATATTTAGTGAAGCCCACTGAGGAAATCTGGATTCCTGGTTGGCCTACAAAATCAGGAATCACGGGCTCAAAACGCTCTGGGGTATACCTGACAAGTTCACCGGTAGGGGGCTCCGGTGGTCTTAACTGGTGGGCCTTGGGGGCTCATCATCATCGCTAGATGATGAGGAGGACGTGGATGACAAAAGGAAAGTGGGGTCTTTCTCGTCCTCACTGGGACTCTCGGACTCGGAGGCAAGCTGGCAAACATCCGGCAGGCCATAGAGGAGTGTGTGTGTGCATGCGTGATAAACTTTATTTGGTGTGCGTGCGTGTGGGTTCACGGGTGTCCGCGAACTTACCTTAAACCTAACAGACAAAAAAAGTAACAAAAAAAAGGGCAAAAAATGTGAAAAAAAATAAGATCAAAATTCAAAATCTCTGATCAACCGTCTAAAGTTGATCAGCGTTGGGGTGTGCGATGCGCTAACAGTGGCCGGACGCTAAGAGTGCCAACCACAGTCAGCGTACGCAGAAAAAAAAAAAAACTGTTGTGGGGGGGAGGAGGGGGGCAAGCTGCAGCACCCCTGGGGGTCTAAGGTCACACAGCTGTGCTGTGGACCCCAGACACCCGATTTAGGGTAATGCAACAAAAAAAAAATGTTCTCACTAACTTTCCCTGAATATCCCTGCCTAACCTAACCTTTTCCTAAATACCTTGATGCACAGATGGGGGTGCTGGGGCCCAGATGGGGTGCTGGCTGATGATCCCTGAACAGATGGGGGTGCTGGCTCTGAGATCCGATGCAGCCTCCTCTCTCCTCGGCTCCCGGACTGAAAAGGAGGAGGAGAGGAGCGCTGCTGTAATTTGAAATGCCCACCCGCCCAGCCGACCAATGAGAGGCGATCCTGAGAGGTGATGTCACCATCACCTCTGAGGATCGCAGGATGGTGATTGGTGGTGTATTATCACACCACCGATCACCATTCTGTTCCGGGTTATCGTGTCCCCAGAGAACCCAATAACCCGGAAACGCAGCAAACCACAGGTCTGAATTGACCTGCGGTTTGCTGCGATCGCCGACACGGGGGGTCACAAGGCCCCCCGGCGCATTGACCCAAGGTGCCTGCTCAATGATTTGAGCAGGCACCCAGTTCCGATCACCGCCCGCCCGCCGGGCGGCGGTGATCGGAACTATACATGACGTACCGGTACGTCATGTGTCCGGAAGAGGTTAAGTAACTAAGTTATATTTAAAGGGTTGTTCAAGTTATCATAAATTGGCTTTAAAGGAGTTGTCCCATTGCAGTGACCCAGCGGGTCACTGCTAAATGATCAGAGACAGGGTCAAATATGTAGTGATAGGTTCCTGATGTTTTGTGATTTTATTTTTGCCCAAACGGTCCTCTGTTGTTTGTATGCACTGTAAGGGTGCATTCATACGACCGTATGACAGCCACGTGATATCCGTGTTGCATCCGTGTTTTTTTTTTGCGGATCCATTGCCTATGCTTGGCCGCAAAAGGGACAAGAATAGGACATATATTTTGCAGAGCTACGAAGCGGACAAACAGATGTACTGAGGGTGTGGCTGTTGCAGAAAGAGCTGAGCCTCTAGGTGTAATAGTAACGCCCCCGTTGCTCCTAGAGGCTCATTTGCATATATTAACACACTATGTTTCTCAGCAATGCGGGCACATTTGAACATGGGACCAACACAGATGTCTTCAGCTGCCAAGCGCACATGTAACAGGTCAGTCAGTGTCACTGGTACAAATCTGATGACAGATGCCCTTTAAGTGGCATTGGGGGGAGGGGGGTTAGAATAACTGAAACAACTTTAGATCTGATCCATGATACTTATGCAATTACTTGTTCTTTATGGTTCTCATGAGACATGACCCATGTACATAACTGCCCCAGCTATCGAAATTTTCTTTGAGACAAACTTAGATTTGTATTTTCATTAACATTTTCTTAACCCCTATCTTGATAAAGGTTGATTTATTTTAGACCCAAGATACTGTATATTGGAGGGAACTGGAGCCAACGAGAGCATTGGTCCTAGAGGTCCGAGTATGGAACAGTAAAGAGGAAATAACCTGTGAACTCAGCTTAAGGCCTCTTTCCCACTACCGTTTTTTTTTTCCGTTTTGCGGTCCGTTTTTTGCGTTCCGTATACGGTCCGTATACGGAACCATTCATTTCAATGGTTCCGCAAAAAAACGGAATGTGTTCCGTATGCATTCCGTATTTCCGTTTTTCCGTTCCGTTGAAAGATAGAACATGTCCTATATTTGGCCGCAAATCATGGTCCATGGCTCCATTCAAGTCAATGGGTCCGCAAATGGGTCCGCAAAAAAAACTGAACACATACGGAAATGCATCCATATGTCTTCCGTTTCCGTTCTGTTTTTTCTGAACCATGAAAATGTTATGCCCAGCCCAATTTTTTCTATGTAATTCGGAAACGGAACCACAACGGAAGCAAAAAAACAGAACAACGGATCCGTGAAAAACGGACCGCAAAACACTGAAATGGACATACTGTAGTGTGAAAGAGGCCTAAGGGCTCATGCACACGACCATATCGCTTTTTCTGTGTTTTGCGGTCCATTTTTTAAGGATCCGTTGTTTGTTTTCCTTTCCGTTTTTCCGTTCCGTTTTTCCGTATGCAATATAAAGTATACAGTAATTACATAGAAAAAATGGTGCTGGGCATAACATTTTCAATAGATGGTTCTGTAAAAACGGAACGGATACGGAAGACATACGGATGCATTTCCGTATGTGTTCAGTTTTCTTTGCGGACCCATTGACTTGAATGGAGCCAAGCACTGTGATTTTCGGACAAGAATAGGATATGTTCTATCTTTTCATGGTACGGAAATACTGAAACGGAATGCACACGGAGAACCTTCTGTTTTTTTTGCTGAACCATTGAAATAAATGGTTCAGTATATGTACTGCATACTCAACTCAAAAAACGGCCAGTACACTGAACGCAAAATACTGTCGTGTGCATGAGCCCTAACTTTTTGTTTCCTAAAAAAAAACTCCCCAGAATAACTATGACTTTACAATCCTCATTTTGTCCATTAGGCATCCACCAGATATGGGGTGGTAGAACAATGCTGTATTCAACACAATGTATTATTTTACAATTTCTAGTCTTTCATTTCAGTACATTTCCCGTTTTCTCTCTCTGTCCCTGCCAACTGTGAAATAAAAACCTTTGTCACTTGAGAACGTGTTCACATAATGTATTAGGCAAGAATGACTTCTCTCTATTGTATTATTGTCATAGGTAAATGATTTTGTTATCTATAGCGACCCTGTTCTATTTCTTGGGACATCCACGCCGCTTTTAATTCCAAATGCCCTTTGTTGCTCCTATACAAGTCAAAGTAATTGGGTGAGATCGGGGGATGGGGTTGTGTATTTTTGGCTTGTTTATCCATCTATGGAGATATACGATATTTATGTACTCAGTGCTATACCTAAAGTTAATGTTTTTTTCACAAAATGACCTATTGTTTACATCCGGTTTTTATGTTAAGCATTTTTCTTTAAGAATTTTTGGTAATTTTTGTTTCAATTTTCCATGTACCAATTTAGATATTTTTATCTAAAAGCCTGCAGTTTTCACACTGCCCACTAGGCCTAATATATGTCAAGATTTACTGTTCTGTACAGTAAACTTTTCAGTAGCCATTGCATTATAATCACAGGCAGGATTACAATGACAGATATTACCTTTATATAGCTCCACCACAAGATCCACCTTTCACAATAGGTTGATATCACAGCTTATCTCTCCCATTCTGACCTCTGCACAGGTCACAGAGCATGCCTAGAAAAATCACTCATGGTAGTCAATACGTCCCCTCCAGTCTATTGTGTCTATTGCCCATGTGGCTTCTCTGAAAGAAGAGGAAGTCTTGACAAATTTTGGGCCTAGTGGCCAGTGTGAAAATCGCAGTATTTTAGGATTAAAAAAAAAATATATATATATATATAAATCCAGAAAATGAGCGGCACTCCGGTGAAAAAGGCTCTAGTTTTGAGCTGAAACGTTGCACCGCATGGGTGATTAAAGGATTTATTTTGCTCTTAACCTACCGGAGTGCCGCTAATTTTCTGGATTTATTGCTGGGGTAAGAAGTCTTTTCCCCTGGAACGTGCACCCGATTTTCTCTCATCATTGCCAGTGCCGCCATTTTTCTTGGATATATATATATATATATATATATAAATATCCAAAGGATGAGGCAGCACTCCAGGTAAAGTGAAAAAAGGTGGATCTTTTATTCCCTCTGCAACGTTTCAACCGTCTCAATGCGGTCTTGAGAAAGACCGCATTGAGACGGTTGAAACGTTGCAGAGGGAATAAAAGATCCACCTTTTTTCACTTTACCTGGAGTGCTGCCTCATCCTTTGGATATTTATTTACCTGTGGCCGTCTGAGCCTGCGGCTGAGAGGACTTGCACCTGTATTCCTTGTCTTGTGCTGCTGGGACCCGTTTTTTGGTTTCTATATATATACAGGGAGTGCAGAATTATTAGGCAAGTTGTATTTTTGAGGATTAATTTTATTATTGAACAACAACCATGTTCTCAATGAACCCAAAAAACTCATTAATATCAAAGCTGAATATTTTTGGAAGTAGTTTTTAGTTTGTTTTTAGTTTTAGCTATTTTAGGGGGATATCTGTGTGTGCAGGTGACTATTACTGTGCATAATTATTAGGCAACTTAACAAAAAACAAATATATACCCATTTCAATTATTTATTTTTACCAGTGAAACCAATATAACATCTCAACATTCACAAATATACATTTCTGACATTCAAAAACAAAACAAAAACAAATCAGTGACCAATATAGCCACCTTTCTTTGCAAGGACACTCAAAAGCCTGCCATCCATGGATTATGTCAGTGTTTTGATCTGTTAACCATCAACATTGCGTGCAGCAGCAACCACAGCCTCCCAGACACTGTTCAGAGAGGTGTACTGTTTTCCCTCCTTGTAAATCTCACATTTGATGATGGACCACAGGTTCTCAATGGGGTTCAGATCAGGTGAACAAGGAGGCCATGTCATTAGATTTTCTTCTTTTATACCCTTTCTTGCCAGCCACGCTGTGGAGTACTTGGACGCGTGTGATGGAGCATTGTCCTGCATGAAAATCATGTTTTTCTTGAAGGATGCAGACTTCTTCCTGTACCACTGCTTGAAGAAGGTGTCTTCCAGAAACTGGCAGTAGGACTGGGAGTTGAGCTTGACTCCATCCTCAACCCAAAAAGGCCCCACAAGCTCATCTTTGATGATACCAGCCCAAACCAGTACTCCACCTCCACCTTGCTGGCGTCTGAGTCGGACTGGAGCTCTCTGCCCTTTACCAATCCAGCCACGGGCCCATCCATCTGGCCCATCAAGACTCACTCTCATTTCATCAGTCCATAAAACCTTAGAAAAATCAGTCTTGAGATATTTCTTGGCCCAGTCTTGACGTTTCAGCTTGTGTGTCTTCTTCAGTGGTGGTCGTCTTTCAGCCTTTCTTACCTTGGCCATGTCTCTTAGTATTGCACACCTTGTGCTTTTGGGCACTCCAGTGATGTTGCAGCTCTGAAATATGGCCAAACTGGTGGCAAGTGGCATCTTGGCAGCTGCACGCTTGACTTTTCTCAGTTCATGGGCAGTTATTTTGCGCCTTGGTTTTTCCACACGCTTCTTGCGACCCTGTTGACTATTTTGAATGAAACGCTTAATTGTTCGATGATCACGCTTCAGAAGCTTTGCAATTTTAAGAGTGCTGCTTCCCTCTGCAAGATATCTCACTATTTTTGACTTTTCTGAGCCTGTCAAGTCCTTCTTTTGACCCATTTTGCCAAAGGAAAGGAAGTTGCCTAATAATTATGCACACCTGATATAGGGTGTTGATGTCATTAGACCACACCCCTCATTACAGAGATGCACATCACCTAATATGCTTAATTGGTAGTAGGCTTTCGAGCCTATACAGCTTGGAGTAAGACAACATGCATAAAGAGGATGATGTGGTCAAAATACTCATTTGCCTAATAATTCTGCACTCCCTGTATATATATATATATATATATATATATATTTATGGTCAGGGCTAGGACAACGCCGGCGCACGCAGAGAAACCTGCCCTGAACATAGTGGCTGAATTGTGCCGGGAGCCACGGGCGCGGGTACACCAGTGAAAAAAGGGGGCATACCTGAAGGGAGCTTTGAGAAAAAGGGCGGGAGGGAGGGGCGTGAGGCTCGGGCGCCTGGCTGAGCGGCAGGTAGGGGGATAAGTAGCCAGACGCCCCTCCCACAAATGCAGGCTGTTAACAGCCTTACTATTTATGGTCAGGGCTAGGACAACGCCGGCGCACGCAGAGAAACCTGCCCTGAACATAGTGGCTGAATTGTGCCGGGAGCCACGGGCGCGGGTACACCAGTGAAAAAAGGGGGCAAAAAACATCAGTTAGGTACAACACTTTATTGCAAACTACAAAGCCAGTGATCGAAAGGCACGAGATATCTCTACTTGAAGATTGGGTATATCCATAGTAAAGCAGGAGGACCGCCACCGCCCCATGGACCGGATGACATGAGCTGGCACCTGATGCCGAGAAGCAGCGGAGGCTGCCCCTAGCGACATGAGTGGCCCGAAATTACCTTGGGGTCATAACCTAGACCCTGGGCGAGGGCACGGATGAAAGATATAAACTGAGGGTGCTGAGGCTTGCCTGCGTGTGGCAGGAGCGGGCTATCTGGTGATGAACCTTGGATGAGGGCTAGCAGTTGATGCAGCACCTGAACTGGGCACCAATCGTTCAACATGGGATAGAATTTAACCTCGGAAGGGGGTCCCGTCTGAATGGTTTTGGTGGAAGGTAGCAGGGGAGTGTAATGGCCCTGGCCCCATAACTGATGCTGCTTCAGAGGATGGTTATGGCGATTTGGACCCGCCAGAACCTCACCAGGCCGGAGGAATCCATAAAAGGTTAGGTACATGGCCGCTTTCAAAATCAGGCTAGTGAAGGGCCCAAAAGGATTACCATCCAATGACGAAGAAAGATCCCTGAACAATTTACCGGACACAGGTTGCCTATGGCTCACGGATCCCTTCCCCTCCTTTTGAATACCCCGAAGGGTGGCTTTAGAAAACGAAGACAGAACCTGGGCGACCCAGAAACGCTGACCACCTGGGCGATCCAGGAACGCTGACCACCTGGGCGATCCAGGGACGCTGACCACCTGGGCGATCCAGGGACGCTGACCACCTGGGCGATCCAGGGACGCTGACCACCTGGGCGAACCAGGGACGCTGACCACCTGGGCGATCCAGGGACGCTGACCACCTGGGCGATCCAGGGACGCTGACCACCTGGGCGATCCAGGGACGCTGACCACCTGGGCGATCCAGGGACGCTGACCACCTGGGCGATCCAGGGACGCTGACCACCTGGGCGATCCAGGGACGCTGACAACCTGGGCGATCCAGGGACGCTGACAACCTGGGCGATCCAGGGACGCTGACAACCTGGGCGATCCAGGGACGCTGACAACCTGGGCGATCCAGGGACACTGACAACCTGGGCGATCCAGGGACACTGACAACCTGGGCGATCCAGGGACACTGACAACCTGGGCGATCCAGGGACACTGACAACCTGGGCGATCCAGGGACACTGACAACCTGGGCGATCCAGGGACCCTGACAACCTGGGCGATCCAGGGACCCTGACAACCTGGGCGATCCAGGGACACTGACAACCTGGGCGATCCAGGGACACTGACAACCTGGGCGATCCAGGGACACTGACAACCTGGGCGATCCAGGGACCCTGACAACCTGGCGATCCAGGGACGCTGACGACCTGGGCGATCCAGGGACGCTGACCACCTGGGCGATCCAGGGACGCTGACCACCTGGGCGATCCAGGGACGCTGACCACCTGGGCGATCCAGGAACGCTAACAACCTGGGCGATCCAGGGACTCTGACAACCTGGGCGATCCAGGGACCCTGACAACCTGGGCGATCCAGGGACCCTGACAACCTGGGCGATCCAGGAACACTGACAACCTGGGTGATCCAGGGACGCTGACAACCTGGGCGATCCAGAGACAAGTGATGGAGACGGAAGCAGCGTGAGATAAAACTGCTGTATTGAACAGTAATGTAAAACCAACTTCACGGCGCAAATTCTGGCAATGTGATGCTGATGCAGAGATGAAGGCGGAGTGAGAGGGAAGAATCGTTCCCCCCCCCCCCAGAAGGAATTTTAATCATCGTCCCCTCTTCTTTTTTTTTTTTTTTAAACTGCGCCCCCCCCAGTGGGCGTGCTGCCCGCATCACAGAGCCAGAACAACGCCTGAATCACTTGAGCTGACATCAAACAAAAAGATGAGAGGGTGTGAGGGTGGCGAAAATGTGAGAACGACACTGACTTCCCAAGTGAAACTCCTCAGCACCCCAGTTGCTCAGCACGTGACCGGAAAAATAAAAGAAGGAACAACTGACATCAGAATAGATGTAAAACCCTAAGAAAAAGGGGACAAAACCTGGGCGATCCAGGAACATTGACCCAGAAAAAACGGAAAGACCAGGAGACAGAAGCAAATTTGAGACAGAAACAAAACCCGCTGTGTTAAAACAGTAAAGTGTAAACAACCCCTGCACCTAGACCACCAATTCTGGTATTATAATGGTGTAAGATTATAATTTAGATATATAATTTTATTTTTATTTTTTATATAACAGCCTATGTATAGCTGCACTGAGTTAAAACGGCACATGCAATCAATGTACAGCCATTTGCTGTTAAGCAGATTAAGGCTTTTTTAAGGGGGTGAATCTCTGCAGGCTGTATAATTGCCCCAGTGCTGCGCTATAATAAATGTTTACAGACATGGCAAACTTTGGAAAGTAATATGCCGAATCCAAAAAACCCTTTTCCCATGAGATAAAATTAGCCTCAGACCTTTCAGATTTTCACCCCGTTTTGAAACAGCCAGGGCAGAACAACTAACTGAGCTTTAATTCCTGTATGACACATGTCCTGAGCCGGCATGTGACCGGCGGGACATGACACTAGGATGCCGCTCCCCCAACCCAGTCGCCTGTAATTCCGTGGGCGGAACATACTGGGGGAGAGCGGCATCTCAACCCCGCGCTCCAGGGGCTAGAGACCAGGCCGGACGTGATACACGGCTGGAGCGGGGCCAGCTGAGCCCCGATTACCTGCAAGCTGGCGTGTGGTGAAGCGGATGTCGGCGGCACGTGCACGCGGTAACACCGGAAGAAGAGACACTGACCGGAAGAGGGAGCGCGATGCCGCAGTGATGCGTGAGGCTCGGGCGCCTGGCTGAGCGGCAGGTAGGGGGATAAGTAGCCAGACGCCCCTCCCACAAATGCAGGCTGTTAACAGCCTTACTATATATATATATATATATATATATACACACAGGGATATGGAAAAATGAAAAAAAATGTAAAAAATTGCAAAAACGTCTAATAAAAATTAAAAATTTGATTAAAAAATATGTTATTTTCTGATGACACAAAACCTTTAAACTAAATCCAACTGTCTTTCATTTTTAAAAATAATGACCCTTTATTTACACTACATAAATCCAGAAATCCTCTTTAAATTTCGGGATTGTAACAGCAGGGTGAGAATATGGCTTAAATAAGTGTTTATTACCTCTTAATAGTTTAGAGATAAGGTTTATTAGATGACCGGCAGAAAGTGAAAGTACCAGTCACACAGTTACCCCTTTGTGACAGAACGGCTCAATATTTTTAATAAAGGACAATTGAAAATATGATTTTTAGCCAAAAATGAGTAAAATTCAATCATAAATAAAAAAAAAATTGCCTCCAAAGGTACACATAGCCTTTAAGACGCAAGCTCTGTATATTCATTATGTCACTTATTATTTTTTATGTTCTACATTTTGTTTTCTCCCTTTTTGTTTTGATTTTCTTCCCGTTCCCCTCTGGCTGCAGTGGACACACAGGCTCTGGTAAGACAGAAGCTGTAAAAGTGATTGTACAGTATCTAACAACACCTGCAACGAGACGTGGAGACAAGCCCTTAAAGGTATGAGACCTCATTGAACAAACATGCCATTGCCTTGTGGGCATGGATTACCTGGCTAGAAGGGATGTTTATCCATTACCGATCAGATATTGATAATTGATTACTGATAATCCTGAGGATGGGTCATCAATAATAAACACTCAGAAAACCCTTTAGTATAGAATAGTGATGAGCGAAGATATCAAAACTTCGATTTGGCTACTTTGCCAAATTTCACAAAGAAATTACATGATGCACATTTCTTTGTAATTAGCGGGCGCAATGACGGGGAACGACGATTGCGCCTCCCTCCATCATCGAACCCCTCCGATACTGCGTTCATCTCTGATCCCAGCATCTCAGATGCACATTGAGGGATTTCATGGGTTAATCCAGCAAAGGGGGGGGGGGTGAAGATGCGTGGGCATCTTGATTGAAGGTTCTGCGTCCATGATGTCACACGTCACAGCGTGCAAGATTTTGCGCAGGATCTTCAATCAAGATGGCCGCGGTGGCCTCTTCCCGTGCAAATGGATGAGGTGAATATGACACCCCCCCCCCCTCATTTCAGCAAAAATGTATTAGTTACCACGAAGCATGAGGAAATTCGGCTTCGCGGCATATCCAATTTTCCCTGAAATTCGGATCAAAGTCGACTTTGGATACTTCAATTTGCTCAACCCTAGTATGAAATAATGCAAAGGAGCATGCTGTCAATTTGTATCTCAGTGGTTTCAAGGAATCTTTTAGAAAATCTTGTGAGCGCATGGAGGAACAGTGAGTGCCCTTTAAATGCCTTATTATGGAACCATACAAACACAAATCCATAACATTAAAGAGTTATTCCAGAGTAAGAAAAAAGCTGTCCCAGGACGGCACAACAGAACTTAAACTCCCCTCAACCATCCCCCACCACTGCTGTTCTTATGCTGCCCGGTTTCCCAGCTGAGCTCCACTTCCTGTTCCTGTTTCAACATGGCAGGGAACAGCTGTGTATGCTGCTCAGCCAATCACTGTCTGAGGCGGGACATCACTACAACCAGTGATTGGCTGAGTGACATTCTTTCACCACCATTTCCTGCTGTGTTGAGACAGAAGCAGGAAGTGGGTGCAAAGCAAGGACTCCAGCATTGTCGGGCTGGCAGCTGCATGGGATTAGTGAGGGAATTATTATTATTATTATTTTACAGTATATGTAGCTCTAGTCTATATGGCCAAAAGTATTTGGACAACCTCAGATTTATTTTGATATTTTTTTCAATGTGTCTTAGCCACAACGATTGCAAATAGGTGTATAAAAATCAGACAGACAAATTCATATCTACCTGAAAATGGTAACAATAAGAAGTACAGCTTACCTTGCAAAAAACAAGCCCTTGCACGTGCAACAGGCCCAAAGAATGGGTAGGGTAGAGGACAGGAATGGTGGTAGTGGAACTGATGGTGGTAGTACATTAAAGATGGGCCTAAAATCTATAGGGTGGCCAGACGTCCAGTTTTGGCCGGACAGTCTGGTTTTATGGCTCCCTGTCCTCCGTCCGGTGCAGGGCCTGGACGGACACTGGGATGTCCTCCTTTCTCAGTAGCTCATGCTCAGACAGCAGCATTGCGCTGTCGGAGCATGAGCTGCAGCTACAAACTGAGGCTTCTCTAACCCCCAGTCAGTCAGTAGAGCTCGTGGATAGAGATGGCCTTGCGGTTCGTCCGGCGGTCGTTTTGCGGCGAACATGCTAACATATGGAGATATTCGTGCCCGCCATATTCTTTTACATTGTGAAGAACTTTGACCCATGACACATCCATCAGGTGGTACAGTACAGCCAATTGAGAAGTTTCAGCACATGGACATACCCCCTACCTTATAAATAAACCTGATCTGGCCGCCATTTTACATTCAGTGTTTTGCCAGTGTAGGGAGAGGTTGCTGTGTGGAGCAGGGACAGGTTGTTAGGGACACCAAACGCTAGCTAATAGGGCCACAAAAGTATTTTTAAGGACTGATATAGGTGTGCTATCTATATGTGTGATACACAGAGGGGTGTGATATACTTATAATATACTTTTATAATGAGTCAAAAACATATAGATCTATATAGTGATCACCTGGAAGTCAGGGGCCTAGGGGATAGGGGCTTACTACGGCCATTTTTATATAGGGTAAGGTTCCGGACGGGATCGCTCTTATCAGGGCGGGTGGTCTGTGGATAGGCTATCAGGGCCAGAATAGCACCCCCCTGTAGGGCAATATCAGGGACAGTTCTTTGCCCACCCTGTCCTTCAATACCACATCATCATCTAGCCCAGGAACCCCCCGGATTGTGGTAGGACATATGGTTTCTGATTTGGTGCCGTCGAGCACCTGATTTAGTGCCGCCGAACACTTGTTATTGCCTACCACATCTATGCTTTTTGCTTAACTTTAATAATTTCATTTATTTTCATTTTGATAGATATTTTTTCCATTCAAACGTTCGCAAAATGGGTCCGTATCCGTTGCGCAATTTTGCTGAACGGGTGCAGACCCATTAATTTTCAATGGGGCTGGAATGTGCTGTCCGCATCGGCATTTGCGGATCCGCACTTCCGCATCTGTGCTTTCGTTTCCGCAAAAAAATAGAACATGTCTTATTCTTGTCCGCAATTGCAGACAAGATTAAGCATTTTCTATTACAGTGCCGACGATGTGCGGTCCGCAAATTGCGGAATGCTCATTGCTGGTGTTTGTGCTTTGCGGATCCGCAAAACACTTACGGACGTGTGAATGGACCCTCATAGTACCATTATTAAAGGTTACGTTTTATCTTTATGTATATTCTAATGGATTGCCTTCCTTGTACAATGTTATAATATACTTTCTATGTTATGTATTGTGCGGCAGTTGTGTGCGGTTCTGCTGCGATACTGCAGGTATATAGAGGGACAAGCGTTATTGGAACAAATAATTTCTACTGGTGTGATATACCAGTACACCCCCCCCCCCCCCCCCCGAAAAAAAAACTGATTGAAGCGGGGTGTTATATACCAATATACTTTCTTTATAGTGCATTTGGGTACTGTATAGTGCATTTGCGCATGCGCGTACGCGAAAATTATATTGCCAATATTTTGCATTGAAAAAAATTATGAATGGAGATCGCAAATTTGAATAATACATCTGGTATGTCACTGTCCATGTTGTGGGACTATTTGTGCACTTCTAGTAATTATTTCTTGGCTGCAAATATGAGCTGAAGGTTTTTCAGGTTCGCCTGCCATTAAAATAATTGGGACAAGACATTTGATCATGTTCGCGTGATCGCGTTCGCGAACCGTCCCGGCAGATGTTCGTCCATCACTACCCGTGGACATGGCTCTCTGTGGCTGACTGAGGGTGAAAGAAGCACCCCTGGCTGCCCCCCGCTCACCTTCCCGTTTTCCATTTTTTTTTTTCCTTTTGTCGTCAATGGGGGCATGGCTTAGCGTAGTCGGGTGGCGTGGTTTAGCGGTACGGGGGCGTGGCCCGTGTTGTCCAGCTTTATGCCGGTGAAGCCAGTGGCCACCCTATATATGGCCCTTTTTCAAGCATGTGTAGTGCACTTCTTTGGATAACGGCAGGCAGCTGCGGAGCTCCCCGCTCTCCACACCGGAAGGTCCCTGCTGGGGCTCTGTAGCTGGCGCCGACCTAGGGGTCATTTCAGGGCTCAGGCGCGTCGGTGGCAACAACCTCCGAGCGCTTGCCCTCAAGGGAACCTCAAACGGGCACCCCACTGGCCCAATGCAGAGCAGCCTGAAAAGACTGCTGCAACCAGTCCGCTTTATGCTGTACCGCCACAGCCCTAACCGCCGCCATCAATGCCTCCAGATCCACTTTCAACCTTTCTCCAGGACAAGTGACTGGCCCTGCCCCTAGCTCCCTTAAATACTGCCCGCCAACCTCCACTACCCCACCTTCTGCTCCACCAATCCTGACCTATGTCCCTATTTTGAGTTATTCACCCCTTCTATACCTACCACTTGCCCCTAAGTCAACTCGTTATTCCGCTATGGCTGCTCCCCGCTCCATCGCTCTTTCTTACTCTGATTGACCCAGAAGTTTTCATAACATCAGCGCTGAGCTGCTCCAGTGCTAGCCGAGTGTTGGAGTCCACTCAATATACCACACAAGCTTAAGAATCCTCATATTCATCAGCTCGGTGCTCTCGCCATCCCCACCTCTCCTTTCTTTCTATACATATGCAGTCGTCGCCAGTTGCAGTGAAACAACAAGGGCACCAGGCCCCTTTTAGCTATACTGTGGTAGATGATACCCAGGTGTGGGAATGCCAGAGTGGTGTAGGGTGGCTCATGCACATGGCCGTTGCCTGGCCGTGGCCGTATTGCGGCCCACATACAGCGGGTCCGCAATACACGGGCAGCAGACATGTGCACCCTGCATCACGGATGTGGACCCATTCACTTGAATGGGTCCGCAATCTGTGAGATGCAATGCGGTGTGGAACGGAACCACGGATCTGAAGCTCCGTAGTGATTCTGTGATGTTTCTGTCCATGCCTCCGCACCGCAAAAAAATAGAACATGTTCTATTTTTTTTACGGTGTGGATGGATCACGGACCCATTCAAGTTTAATGGGTCTCGATCCATCCTGGCTGCCACATGGATGTTGCCAGTGCATTGGGGACTGCAAATTGCGCTCTCCAATGTACAAGGCGGCCGCACAACGGCCGTGTGCATGAGCCCTTACTTGAATAAACGTATCTCCAACAGTTCACAGACTTTATCTTGGTTCAAGCAGGCTTTAGCATTAACTTTGGCAGGCAAACTCCTCTCTATTACATCTGTTGCTCTCTGGCCCTGCTGTGCTGACAGGCTGACTATGAAACCCAGCTTCTTCTTTATGCTGTACTTTCCTTTATAGTTTGGTGACTTGGTCTGTCTCTTAATTATGCCAGGGAGAACTCCTCCTGGCTTCAGAGGATCCAAGCTGTGGCCTCAGTATCCAGCAGAGCTGAAGGTGCTCTAGCTGGCCTAGACAGGGCTCGCCCAGCAGCGATGTGCACTTGCTTTATTCCCCTAGCAGGGCGTGATCTAGACTGACTAGGAACTGAACTCCACCCTTGCTGCAGGAAGTGGGACTCGCCCACTCCTCCACAGAGGGGGGGGGGGGGGTGTTAGAATGGAATGAAAAAGCTCCATTCTATATACCTGTAACTCTGCCATGTTTGCTGCCACCTGCTGCTCAACCAGGCACATTACATGTTAACACAACAGTTGCAAAATACGAAATGCACAGTATAGAGGACCTGGAAATAAATTGATAGGATGACACTATATTAGACCATTAAAGATAGCAGCAGGGTGCAGAACTGGTAATGCCACTCTGGGGCTTTACACATAGTAAACTGCCATGGTTTAGCAATAGGATGTCCATTAAGCCCATCTTATTGGTGGTCATGTGTTCTCTTACTTGTAGATTACTTTTTTTTTTTTTAAATAAACTTTTATTTTGGGAAAAAAAGTAGATACATGCATACAGACATATATTTGACATTTTGATCATGACATGTATGCATTCTCTTTCCTCCCATTTTTTCCCCTTTAATTCCCTCTCCCTCCCCCCCCCCCCCATAATATCCAAAATATTCCATATACATAAAAGCTAACATTTAACCTTTAGACACTTCGGTTTTACAAATAGCCAATCCGGCTGGAGACCAATCTTTGTCACAACAAATCAATAGCACATCAATTTGCTTTAACACTGCCTAGTTCCTTTTCCCCCTGTCCCCTTACTCCCTCCCCTGTATTCCCCTCCCCCTTTCCCATCCTCTTTTTTGTCTAATCGGAACATCTCGGTCACCAGGAACATCTCACTATCTTCACTTAAAACCTTTTTATTTCAGTTTTTTCACACTCTCAAAACCCCTAGCTGGCTCTTTAGGTCCTCTTGCAGATACCACGCTGTAAGTTTGAAGGGTCCCATCAACCGAGGATATTCTGAATTGGGAATGAACTGCAGCATGAACCCCCTCCATACCTTGTACAATTTTTTTCCCAGCAATTCTTTCCTGGTCACAGCCTCGCACCACTCCAGATGAAATAAGCGTCTCACTCTATTCAACCACATCTCCACACTAGGGATGTCTGCCGATAGCCACTGTGTTAATATGCATCTCTTAGCCTCTAACATCATCTTATGCTCGAGTACATTCAGGCCCTTCCTCTCGCTGTCTCCTCCCTCTTCAGATGATTGCTGTCCCTCTGCCTGAAATATAACCAAAAGGGCCGATAATTCCCTGCGTTTATTGCCTAGCTTTCTCAAAGTTGTAAGCACTTGAGACCAGAAGCTCCTCAGACTAGGGCAAGACCAAATTCCGTGGAACAGGTCTGTCCCCGACGTGTTGCACTTTGGGCACGCAGTCATCCTATCTGGTTTAGCTGGGGAGTGCGGTAAATTAAATCCATAGATAGCCCTATGTACAATCTTGAAGTGGGTTTCTCTCATCTGTTCGCTTGGTACCGCTTTATAGAGCGCCTGAATACCTGTTCTGGCAATCGATTCCAGTTCCCCAACCCCCAACTGATTCTCCCATTTTTTAAACAAATTAACTGCTAACTGTTCCTCCCAGGTTGTCCTTAGTGTCATATAAATTTCTGAAATGGACATTCTACACTTATGCCCTAAAAGGGAATCAAATTTGTTTCTCTGCCTCTCCTTGGCCAAATCACTGATAACACTCTTCATGTAGCTAAGAACCTGTATATATTGGAACTGTGCCGGCTTCTGAAGATTCCACCTCTCTGTTAGCTCACCCAGCGATGCCCATCTAGTTTCCTTCACATGGAACAAATCTCCTGCCTTAGTCACTCCTTTATGCGCCCACTCTTGAAAGGATTTCTCACTGTAACCAGGAGGGAAGTTGGGATTACCCTGTAACGGTAGATGCTTGGAGAACAAATATGGCAAGTTCCACAATTTCCTCACAATTTTCCATGTAATAATTGTGTCCCTAAGAATAAGAGACCTCTTCGCTATAACAGGCAGTTTCGATATTTTAGTATGCATTAGTGCTGCCAGATTCCACGGTGATGCTAGCTGACTCTCCACTCGTAAGTTGGAATAAAAAGCAGTCTTGTTGACCCAATCCAGTATGTGCCGACTAAGGCATGCTAGATTATAGCCTCGCAAATCTGGAAAATTGAGACCCCCCTGCTCCTTCCTAAGTTTTAACTTTTTTAGCGCTATTCTCGCCCTCCTACCCCTCCACAGGAATTGAGTAAATTTCCTCTCCAGATCCATTATATCAGCGTGACGTAGGAGGACCGGAATCGTTTGCAGGGGATACATTAGCTTCGACGCCCCCATCATCTTTATCAATTGGCACCTGCCCATTAAAGACAAGGGCAAATCCTTCCACCTATCCAAATCTTTTTTAATTTTTGCAAACAAGGGTGGATAGTTCAACCTATATAAGGAATGCGGCAACTTCCCTATTTTGATCCCCAGATAGGTAATTTGTGTCGATGGTTTGGCTATACCAAATTTCCTAGTGTCAATATTTCTCCCATCATCTCCTCGTGCCAAGGGGAGCACTTCACATTTAGTCCTATTTACTGAATACCCCGAGTATTTCCCAAATTCACTAAGGAAGTCCATCACCCTTCCTATTTGTTGTTCCGGGCGGGCCATAAATAGAATTATGTCATCTGCGAACAATGCCGCTGTTGCCTGATATCCCCCCACTTTGATACCCTCAAAGACACTAGAATCACATAATCTCCTGGCCAGTGGTTCTAGCGCTAAATTAAATAGGAGTGGGGACAGTGGACATCCCTGTCGAGTGCCCTTTTGCAGCTGAAAGGGTTTAGATAAAAAACCTTGGGTATACACCCTCGCTCTCGGGTTCTGGTACATTTGGGATAAATACGTCCTGAAAGCCCCTTGGAACCCCATCCTATCCAATACTGCTCCCAGCCATGCCCACCGCACATTGTCAAATGCCTTTTCCGCATCCAAGGTGAGCATGGCTGGAGATTCCCCCTCAACAGGAAGATCCTGGACCCGATCCAGGACCGTCAAGACAGTTCTTATGTTCGTTACTGCCGACCTGCCTTTCACAAATCCCACCTGTTCCCTCCCCACCAACTGGGGGAGGACTGTTGCCAGACGGTCCGCTACAATTTTTGCCAATAATTTCGCGTCTACATTTATTAGCGAGATGGGTCTATAAGAACCCGGTGACATGGGATCTTTCCCTGGTTTGGGTAGCAGCTTTATATACGACATGTTTTCATTATCCAATCTCATACGACCCTGGAATACTCCATTAAATAATTCCAGTAGAACCGGAGACACCTGGGGTAACACAGCTTTGTAGAACTCCCCGGTAAATCCATCCGGGCCCGGAGCTTTGGAATTACTCAGGTGTCTCATGGTTTCCTGCAATTCCTGTAACGTTATGTCCGAATTTAGAGTAAGGAGTTGTTCCTCAGACAGTTTCGGTAGTTTTACCCTGTCCAATATAGTGTTTGTCAAGTCACCCGTCCCCTCATCCTTATATAATGCTTCATAGTATGAGCCCACTATGCCACTAATTGTAGCTGGGTCGTGGCTCAATATTCCGTCTTTATCCGCCAAGCAAGTTATATACTGGGGACTCCTCATCCCTTTGGCTAGGTTAGCTAGTAACCTCCCTGACTTATTACCAAATTTATACAATTTCGCCTCCATTTCTGATTGCCTCAGAGACTCCCTTTCTTTCACACATTTCTCAAAGTTTTGACGCTCAGTGACCCATTTTTGTTTGTGAGCCTCCGACGGGCTACTCAAAAATTCCGAATAGGCCTCCCTGACCTTCTGGCTCGCTTCCTTAAAGGAAAGATGTGCCTGTTTCTTAAAATTGCTCACATATCCCATAATCCTTCCTCTTATCACCACTTTTGCCGTGTTCCAAAACAACTGCGGGTCTCCCAAATGTCCTTCATTATCAGATTTGAATTCCTCCCACCAAATAGACAACTTCTCCACAAAGTCCTCTCTCGTACACAAATACGAGGGGAAGCGCCAGATATAGTCTACTCCTTTTGGAAATGTCTCAGCAAGATCTAGTGTTATAGGAGCATGATCTGATATAACCATAGCACCAATCTCGGCCCCCTCCACCCTCTGTGACAGTGAGTGAGAAATAAGAATATAATCAATCCGTGACCATGAGGACTGTGAGTTTGAGTAAAAAGTGAAACTCCGATCATCAGGATGTAATTGGCGCCATGGGTCTACCAGACCAGCCCCTCCCATAAGAGGTTGCATCTTTTTATCTTGGGGTCCGTCAATCCCAGTCCTGTCTCCTACTCGTCTTCTGTCCTCACCACCCCTGACCACAGAGTTGAAATCCCCCCCAACAATCTTGTGAGGGTTTGCATCTCCCAACACCTTGGTCTCCAATTCTTTAAAAAATGGACCATTATTCGTGTTAGGACCATAGACATTATAAATGCTATACTGAGTGTCCTGGACCTGAATGAGTACTTCTACCCACCTGCCCTGTGTATCTGCAGTGTGACTCACAACAGTACAGCTAAGTTGTTTGTTTATCATCGTTATAACACCCGCTTTCCTATTACAGGCTGGTGCCCCGAAAACTGAGCCCACCCATAATTTTTTCATCCTATCGAAATCCTTCTCCTCCAGGTGGGTTTCCTGAAGGAGAACAATGTCAGGCTTGAGTTTTTTTAAGTGCCTAAGGATCATCCATCTTTTGTGGGGCGACCTCAGACCTTTTATGTTCCAAGAAATGACTCTCATCTTGTTGTCTCACAAGAGACTATCCCTGTAACCGGCAAAGATAGATGTTCAGACTAGACAAAAATAGCAGAATAAGTAAACTACAATACTTCTGACCAAAAAATCCCCTCCCAAACCCCCCACACCCTTTCCCCAACTGTTAGAGCAGCCTCTAACTATGTTAATTCTGTTTAGACTTCCTTTTTTCTGGGTTGCGACACCCGCTCACCTTCCTAAACAATGGCTTTATGGGCCTAAAGCCGCCTGTAACACTGATCAAACATTAACAATATCAACTGGTCACAATCATGAACCGTTAACTTCCATCTCACCAACCCCCTTAATTCCTCTTTATCAGTGGCGCATTAAGGGAAACTCTCCAGTAACTTTTGAGTCCCTTGCATATGGCCAGTACACGCGCTGCGTCTCAGCGCCTATTATCATACGAAAATGTCACCTTCTCGGGTATGACTACACTTCTCTCTTGGAAGAATGATTGGCCGTCATCCTTGATCGGCCCTCTCTCTCTTGTCGTTCCCGATCAGGATCTTGCGAATCCGCCCTCCGCCTCTCTCCTTCATTCCTGTTCTGGCGCGGCGATATAGGCCTCTGACTGCTCTCTATTTCCCTCTCCTGTCTTCTGTTCTGCAAGGTCTCCACCATTTCCTCCGCCGCCGCCGACTCATGAAAAATGACCACCGACCCATCGGTATGCGTGACTCGCAATTTCGCCGGATACATTAGTTGGAATCTGATATGTCTTTGGTGCAGCAGAGAGCAGACATGGCTGAACTCCTTCCTCTTCTTGGCCACTGCCGCCGAGTAATCCGCAAACAACAGTATAGTGTTTCCACGTAGTTTAAGAGGACTTTTCCTATTCCTGAAAGCTCTCAATATGGCTTCCTTATCACAGTAGTCCAAATATTTCATGATCACTTGGCGCGGCTTTGCGGTCGGGTTATGAGGCCCTCCCGCTCTTCTCAGATTTGAATCTTCCTGAGGGCCAATTCTATGAGCTCTCTCAACTTTGTGCCGGCCATCCAGGCCCAGGGCTCTCGGCAGATCCACCTCACAGAGTTCTTTTAACTCAATTGCTTTCACCGATTCTGGCAAACTGATCAAACGGAGATTGCTTCGCCGCGACCTATTTTCCAGGTCTTCCACCCTGTCAAACAATATCATATTCTGTTTGGATAACTCGCTCAGGGTGCGCGCTTGATTAGCATTCTCGTTTTCCAGCAGCTGAGCCCTCTGTTCTAATTCTTCTAGCTTGGCATCATGCTGGTGGATTGCCTCGTGTATCTGTTGCAGGGACGCTGACAACGTCTTCTGCAGCGTGTCCCTGATATCAGGAGCCAGGTAGGTAGCCACCTCGATTGCCAGCGACTTGTAGTCGATGCTCTGCGTCGATATCACCGCCTGGTGAACTGTATGGGACTCACCCTCTTCATGTGCCGCCTGCGATTCAGCTACAGGACATTGCACAGGGACGCCCGTCTCCGCCATCTTACTGCGCAGCTCTCCCGCGCTGACCCCCGTCGTAGGTTTACTGCTGCCGCTCCGCAGAAGGTACCGCTCCATGTACGGAGCTCAGGGTTCAACGGCAAGCCTTAGGCACTCTGTTCTGATGCTCCCTGCGTATATGTAGCAGCAGGGAATCGGTCTGCAGACGAGCGGGTGCCGGAGCTCTTTCACTCCGCTGCTAGCATCCCAGCGCCGGAACCGGAAGTCTTCTTGTAGATTACTTTTACATTATGTCATATTGCCATGTGCGTTACATAATTATTAAAATAGTCACTGTCTGCAAATTTCTAGTGTGTAATCCATCTCATGATATGTATTAAACATGTGAAGCATAGTCCACCATACCCTTAGGTATTAATCATGTGGTGGGGGGGGGGGTATTTAGAGTGGAATTATCTGATAATCCTTGACCATTGAAAACATTTATTCCCTTAGATCTTTGACTTTCTCACTGTCTTGGAAAGTTTCAGAAATGCTAAAACTGTGTTGAACAGTAATTCCACGCGCTGTGGGCAGATTCTTCAGATGTTCTTTCAAAGGTATATGTCATATATGCATGTATGTAGTAATCTACGTGAGAGAGAGATGAAGACCTGGAAAACATGCACTGCTGGTACATCTGACTCAGTTTGGTGGACATGTTACAAGTTTACATGATACAATACACCACTGTACACACTTTGCAGACGACGTGTTCAACTGGACCCTCTCTACAGTATCTGGACATTCTGAAGTATTCAACA
Organism: Bufo gargarizans; assembly: GCF_014858855.1. Taxonomy (NCBI): domain Eukaryota; kingdom Metazoa; phylum Chordata; class Amphibia; order Anura; family Bufonidae; genus Bufo; species Bufo gargarizans. The sequence goes on along the minus strand of NC_058085.1, from coordinate 65,407,485 downwards.
TTTACCTAGACACAGTATTTAAAAATGATATGGACTCGCATAACATAACTAGAAGTTGCCTGTACTCTTACCTGCTCAATGTATTACACCATTTATCTGGACACAGTGGGGCAGATTTATTTATACTGCCTCAAGTTGGATTTAGACGGGGTGAATGCTCGTTCCCAACATTATGACCTTGTAAAGGTGCAGCCGATCACCCAATGAACGAGTGAAACGCTCGTACATCGAGTGAAACTGGTATTTGTGCAGGCACCTAAATTATGGTTTCTGGGCAGCAGATCGTGCTGTCTAAATCTAAATCTAATAGCAACCCCTCATCCTAATATTGTGGAGGTGATTACTGTATGTAAATGCAGCTCTTCACCTCCACTTAACAAGCAACCGACTGTCGGGAAGAAACGCAATGCTTCCTTCCAGACAGTCTGCTGCTCATCTGCACGTGTAAATGCGCCTCTACATTTAGGTACTATACTAGAGCCGCCAAATTTATCACAGTGGCTCTTTCTAGATTATACATTTGGCGCATCTGGAGCTTTAGACACTATTGGGGTCATATATTCAGACCACGTTTGTCACGGCTGAGGATGGGGAAAACCCTCAGCCGTGCGATGACAGAGGATGTTAAGCGCTGCTTGGCCAGGACGACAGTATTAGGGAGCAGGTCACCTCCTATCGCGTCCCTAAACTGACCTTGACTCCTAACCATATGAGTCAACACTGAAGGTGGGAGGACTCATACACCGGATGCCTTGGGGTCCCTGCTAGCCCTCAGGATTACCCTGGAACAAGGAGCAGGGTAAGACGACCTGTTCTTCCTAGGCATGGAGGAACAGGAGTCTCACTAGCCAAGCTGCAAAGGGAAGAGAACATAAACAGCCTATGGATATGGCAGGAGGATGAAAAGCACTTCCACACCTACCTACCACAGACACACAGACTGGATCCCGTGCAATACAGCAAGTGTCCACACCCAAACACCAGTGGACACAGCACACACACAAACACACAGGAACCCAGATCCATAGGTGCATAACATCACAAAGGAAAACATCAACTGAACACCATGACATATAACTTAAACTTAAGAATCACAATTAGTTTATGACCACAAGGGTGGCCCCCACTGGCAGATTGAAATACCAGGAGAGTGTCTCCAGCAAAGCATGACTGAAGAACCCCTCTGACCTGCACTATATACTAAGGCTTTATAGGCCCAAGTAGTCACACCCACATAGAGACACACCCAGTGTTCACACACACAGAAGGGAATTAACCCTTCCAACATCAGGGAAGGGAAGACAGCAACTTAAAGGGGAATACACACAAATAAACCCCGTGCACACCAAACAAGGGAAGTGCACACATACAAACCAAGTTGCTAAGTACAACCGCATGCACTTACAGCAAGCTGCCTAACAACAGCTCAGGCTGCTATGCTGCAACAGTACAACATAACTTGTTGCCCGTGGCAACCACAAGTGAGGCAGCACACTAGCGGCCCTCACCTGTGGTTGAACACCTACATACAAACCGCAGGCAACAGCATGCGGTTCAAGAGTCACGACCATGACCATGGCTGTGACAACGTTTTAAGTTATGTAGAGGCGCCTAACGGCCTTAATTCTAGCCCAGCTCCCTTGCTGGCATAGATTTAGATAATTTTCTATGCCAAAAACTGGCATAGAAAATTATAATTGAGACGGGCTTGCGTTATCTGTACACTACATGGCACTATTTATCTGTACACCATATAACACTATTTATCTGTACACTATCTGATACTACTTCTGTGGATGATGTATGACTATTTATTTAGAACAGGCGTCCTCAAACTGTGGCCCTCCAGCTGTTGTAAAACTACAACTCCCACAATGCCCTGCTGTAGGCTGATACCTGCAGGCTGTTCGGGCATGCTGGGAGTTGTAGTTTTGCAACAGCTGGAGGCCGCAGTTTGAGGATGCCTGATTTAGAAGCTATAGCATATGTACTGTTTCTCTGGATGGGAAGCCATGTGACACCATATGGATTCTGTATGACATTATTTTGTGGACAAAGTATTAGCCCTGCGCACAATTTACAGCACTATTTATCTGGACACTATACAAGACTACTTATCTGGATGCAACTCTGTTTACCTAAACCATCCAAGCATCCGTGCACTATTCATCTGGATGCTATACATATACACTATGTTCTAGTTTTCTGGACTATTTATTATATGGGCCCTGAATACAGTATTGATCCTTACAATTATGACACTATTACTATGAACACTCTATGGTACTACTGACAAGGGCACTGTATAGTACTATTGATATAGCCGGGTATTGTATAGAATGATTGATATGGGCACTGTATGGCACTTGTGATAAATGACACTCCCTTGCTTACTTGTTTTAGGGGTGCATTAGTGGGGTGCTCTGTAACTCAGTATCTACTAGAGAAGTTTCGTGTTGTGTTCCAGGTGGGTAAATTCCCTTTTGTACAGTTCTTTCAAAATATAGGAAAACACTTTACTTACCAGTTCTGGTAATTTTCTAATGTCAGGCTTCGGGCGAGAGGGGGTTCCACATTTTCTATGAGCTGCTTGAGGGTCTTTCAGAGAATGAGAAGCAGAGACTGTATTTACAAGAACCAGAAACGTACTATTATCTTAATCAGGTGAGTTGCATTCACAGTCTGACCAAGTGCCAAGTTGGTGATCTGTATAGGAACATATGTAGATTGTGGATGAGAGCAGATTAATTAAATCTAGACGTTTAATAAAATAGTGAAATATGTTAATTTAATGACTTTTGAGGGTCGAGCATGTGATCTTCCAGGGAAAAATGACAAGACGGACTTCATGGTGCTTGAAAAATGTCTGCGTGAGATGGGCCTTTCCGACATTGAGCTGACTTCTATCTGGGCCATTCTGAGCGCCATTCTGCAGTTGGGCAACATCTGCTTCACTTCCTTTCATGTAAGATGGCATGGATTTTAACAATTCTTCTTATTCTTAGTTTTTCACATTATAATATAGTTTTATTGTATGTGTGATTCCAGAGCGACATATTTGGTGCAGCAGCTGGTTTCAGGATTACAGAGATTAGGATTGTGGCCAGTCTTCTACAGATATCACCTGAGGGACTTCAGAAATCTATTACTCAGCGGGTGACTGTAAGTAATATACGTAAAATGTACGGAATAGATATTTAAGGCTGTGCAACAATTTGCTGGTGTACCAAAAGCCAAATTATTTTGCAAACGGTATTTTATGAGGAAATGTCATCAATAGTGACCCACAAAAAATATTCTGCAGTTTTCAACCCAGTTCCTGATCTGAATACTTTCGTAATTGCATGTTTAAAAAAATGTAGTATAGCCACTGAGTTATTCAATAAAATGCATCTGTATAGCGCCACCTGCTGTTTGTTTTTTTTCTTATGTTGCAACCTTGTGCTAAATCAAAATATTAAAGTTTCCCCCCCATCATTCTGCATTCAATACCCCATAATGAGAAAGTGATAACAGAATGTTCTAAATATTTGCTAATTTTATTGAAAAGGAAAAACTAAAATCTTGCATTGACATAAGTATTCAGACACTTTACACATGACTTAGTTGAAGCCCCTCTGGCAGCTATTAGAGCCTCCAGTCTTCTTGGGCATGATGCCACAAGGTTTGCACACCCGGATTTCGTCTCTGAAGATCCTATCAAGCTCTGTGAGGTTGGATGGGGACCATCAGTGGACAGCTATTTTCAGGTCTTTCCGGAGATGTTGAATTAGGTTCAAGTCAGGGCTCTGGCTGGGTCACTCAAGAACATTCACAGAGTTGTCCCTAAGCCACTCCTGTGTTGTATTGGCTGTGTGCTTATGGTCACTGTGAACCTTCGGCACTCTGGATCAGTTTTTCATTAAGAATATCTCTGTACTTTGCTCCATTCAGCTTTCCCCCAACCCTGACCAGTCTCCCTGTCCCAGCTGCTGGGCAGGTGATGAACAGTGCCTGGTTTCTTTCAAACATGACACTTAGAATTGATGACAAAAACTTTGATCTTGATTTCAGCAGACCAGAGAATCTTGTTTCTCACAGTCTAAGGCCTCATGCACACAACCGTTGTGTGCACCCATGGCCGTTGTGCCGTTTTCCGTTTTTTTTCGCAGACCCATTGACATTCAATGGGTCCGTGGAAAAATCGGAAAATCCACCGTTTTGCAGCCGAGACCGTGATCTGTGTATCCTGTCCGTCAAAAAAATATGACCTGTCCTATGTTTTTGACGGACAGCGGTTCACGGACCCATTCAAGTCAATGGGTTCGTGAAAGAACACGGATGCACACAAGATTGGCATCCGTGTCCGTGATCCGTGGCCGTAGGTTACTTTCATACAGACGGATCCGAAGATCCGTCTGCATAAAAGCTTTTTCAGAGCTGAGTTTTCACTTCGTGAAAACTCCGATCTGACAGTATATTCTAACACAGAGGCGTTCCCATGGTGATGGGGACGCTTCTAGTTAGAATATACAACGAACTGTGTACATGACTGCCCCCTGCTGCCTGGCAGCACCCGATATCTTACAGGGGGCCGTGATCCCTAAAATTAACCCCTCAGGTGCTGCACCTGAAGGGGTTAATTGTGCGTATCATAGCCCCTGTAAGAGATTCGGGGCTGGCAGGCAGCAGGGGGCAGACCCCCCTCCCTCCCCAGTTTACATTTCATTGGTGGCCCAGTGCAGCCCCCCCTCCCTCCCTCTATTGTAATAATAGCATTGGTGGCAGTGTGCGGCCTCTCCTCCCTCCCTCTATTGCATTAACATTGGTGGCAGTGTGCACCCCCCCCTTCCTCCCTCTATTGTTTTAATACATTGGTGGCAGTGTGCGACTCCCCTCTCCCCCCCCCCCCCCCCGATCATTGGTGGCAGCGGAGTTCCGATCAGAGTCTCAGTTTAATCGCTGGGGCTCCGATCGGTAACCATGGCAACGAGGACGCTACTGCAGTCCTGGTTGCCATGGTTACTTAGCCTTAGCAATTGTAGAAGTATCATACTTACCTGCTGGCTGCTGCGATGTCTGTGTCCGGCCGGGAGCTCCTCCTACTGGTAAGTGACAGCAATGCGCCGCACAGACCTGTCACTTACCAGTAGGAGGAGCTCCCGGCCGGACACAGACATCGCAGCAGCCAGCAGCCAGGTAAGTATGATGCTTATACTCCGCTGCCACCAATGATGGGGGGGGAGAGGGGAGGCCGCACACTGCCACCAATGTATTAAAACAATAGAGGGAGGAAGGGGGGGGGGCGGGGGCGCACACTGCCACCAATGTATTAAAACAATAAAGGGAGGAAGGGGAGGGGCGGGGGGGGCGCACACTGCCACCAATGTTAATGCAATAGAGGGGGGGCGCACACTGGCCACCAATGCTATTATTACAATAGAGGGAGGGAGGGGCGCACTGGCCACCAATGATATTCAAACTGGGGAGGGGGGGGTCTGCCCCCTGCTGCCTGGCAGCCCCTGATCTCTTACAGGGGGCTATGATACGCACAATTAACCCCTTCAGGAGCGGCACCTGAGGGGTTAATTGTGCGTATCACGGCCCCCTGTAAGAGATCGGGTGCTGCCAGGCAGCAGGGGGCAGTCATGTACACAGTTTGTAGTATATTCTAACTAGAAGCGTCCCCATCACCATGGGAACGCCTCTGTGTTAGAATATACTGTTGGATATGAGTTTTCACGAAGTAACTCATATCTGACAGTATATTCTAACATAGAGGCGTTCCCATGATGATGGGGACGCTTCAAGTTAAAATATACCATCGGATTGGAGAAAACTCTAATCAGATGGTATAAAGGGACTCCAGACTTTACATTGAAAGTCAATGGGGACGGATCCGTTTGCAATTGCACCATATTGTGTCAACGTCAAACGGATCCGTCCCCATTGACTTGCATTGTAATTCAGGACGGATCCGTTTGGCTCCGCACGGCCAGGCGGACAACAAAACGACTTTTTTTTCATGTCTGTGGATCCTCCAAAAATCAAGGAAGACCCACGGACGAAAAAACGGTCACGGGTCACGGACCTACGGACCCCGTTTTGCTGACAGTGAAAAAATACTGTCGTGTGCATGAGGCCTAAGAGTCCTTTAGGTGTTTTTTTGCAAACTCCAGGCAGTTTTAATTTGTATTTTACTGAGGAGATGTTTCTTTCTGGTCACTCTACCATAAAGCCCAGATTGGTTCAGCGCTGCAGTGATGGTTGACCTTCTGGAAGTTTCTCCCATCTGCACAGAGGATCTTTGAAGCTCAACCACAGCGACCATTGGATTCGTGGTCACCTCTCTTACCAAGGCCATTTTCCCCCAATGACTTAGTTATGTGAGGCAGCCAGCTCTAGGAAGAATCCTGGTTGCTCCAAACTTCTCCCATTTAAGAATTGTGGAGGCTACTGTGCTCTGGTGGACTATGTTGCAGACATTTTTGGACCCTTCTTCACATCTGTGCCTGGTCATGACATTTTTTTCTCTAATAAGCATTGTCACCTGGGATGCCTAATCAACTGAATTTACCACAGGTGACTCCAATCAAGGTGTAGAAACATTTCAAAGATGATCAAGAGAAAGGAGGCCCCCAGAGCAAAACTTCAAGTGTCATAACAAAGGGTCTGAATAATTATGTCCATACAAAATTTTAGTTTTTCTTTTTTAATAAATGTGCCAAAGTTTCTAAATTCCTGTTTTCACTTTCTCATTATGGGGTAAATGCAGATTAATGGGGACAACTGGAATTCTTTCTAATTTTACCACAAATCCACAATATAACAAAAGGTGAAAAGGTCTGAAAACACTCTGAATGTACTGTACACTGAAACCAAGCTGGAGTGGAAGGTAGACCATTTTTTCTAACTCTTCTAGCAAAAAAAGAAGAGCTATTCTACAATTGATATCAATGTTACATGTCATCGTGCTGATGAAATCTTTCTTTTCCTAGAGGACTTCCTATGACCAAGCTATTTCCCCTCTCTCAGTGGAAGCCTCCATAGATGTTCGGTAAGCTCAGCGTTCACCCTTTGAATGATTAATTAACTAAAATGAAATAAATGGAGAACGTCAATCAGTTTACTTCTTTTGTCACTAGGGATGCAATCTCCCAGACACTCTATTCTCTGCTCTTTGATTGGCTTTTGAAAAAAGGAAACGATTGGCTTTGTGCACGGGAGACCGACGGCTCGTTAGGTATTATCGACATCTGTGGCTTCGAGGTAGGGTGCTTTTTTTTTCTTCTTTATTCAACCAGTCCAATTTCTCACAAAGCAGCTAGATATCGGAAAAAAGCAAAGTAACTAAGAAAGAATTATTATAATAAAATAGCAGTAGCATAAGATGCAATAGGTACCTTAAAAATACCCCTGTGTCATCCAATGTGCCCCTGGTATTGCATGCCAGGGGAAGGCGTTAATATGCCACGCTTGCCCAAGATACACAGATGCAGGGCTAGAGCAGTACACTGAATCTTCTTCCTCAAATAAAGCCTAGCTTTTCTACTCTTTACACAATCTATAGGATTAATATATTTGCCCCAATATCACTTTGGGTGTCATTATGTATGATAGGTTTTCTACTAAACTTTCCACCAAACTTTTCACAAGTTACCAGCCATCATTCTTGATATCAGTCACCCATTCTCATAAATGCTATAAGTATTCTATTCACCCCAGTATTTCTGTCTAGCCTGCACAAATCTAAGGATGTCCATCTCTTCTAATAATTTGGCTTGGTATTACAGAATCTCGGTGTCAACAGCTTGGAGCAGCTTTGCAGGAACTTTGCTAATGAGCAAATCCAGCAGCATAGCATAGATAGTCTTGTCTCTCAGGAACAGGTAAATCAAACAAAGTACCTTGTGCAGTAATGAAAGTATCGAACCCTATCCCCTAATGCCGTTCTGTTATTTCTATAAAACACTGAAGGCGGAATACACCAGAGAGGGGCTGTGCTGGGTCCCATATTCTGCAGAGGGAGGAGAATCTTGCTTGCAGCTTCTTACCGATCGACCCCATGGAATTCTGCAAATTTTGGAGGAACAGAGCAAGTTATCCCAGGTATAATATGTCTACACACTATCTTACTGCTTCATAAAAAATATAGAACTAAGATTAATAGTTTGGAAAATGAACTGCAAATGATGGGAGAAGTAGTACCACAGGACTACTTTGTCAGAAGTCATGGACAGTTCTGAGTGACATCTTGATATCTCCATAACTTGGTCCACATATCACCTACAATTTGTCTACCACAGCTCTGGTCAAATGCTGCACATCCTTCTTGATATGCAACCTTTCCAGATCTTTACAAAAGGCAATTTCATTTTTATTGGAAATAATGGGTGTTGGTGGCAGATATGCCACCCAGTTTACTTTGTGGTGTGCCAGTCTTCATAATTAGGCACGTGTGCTTCCCAGAGGGTAATGGCATAGCTATTTACTAACACCATTAGTGTAGGTTTATGATTAGCTTTTATGCTTCTAGGATGTTGGGTGATCCTGCCCTGTACCCAGGAGAGAGAGCTCCTACTCTAAGGAATGTGCACACATAAAAGGAAAAATGCAGAGCATGTCAGCTTGCTATAGTATGCACACAATAAAAATGAGAGCATACTAGATTTAGAGTGCTAATATACAACTAAACTACCACTAATTGCTTTTCCTTACATCTAAGTGCTTGCATACAATATATCAGACTGAGGATCAGCGTCAAAATTTGGCTACACTTGGCAACCCTGCATAGCCTATTGCTGAAGACCAGTAATTGTTTATATGGCTGACCTCTTCTCCTATTGTGCCTGTCACTGCGTCTGTCATATTAGCTGTCCTTTTATTGCTACTTATCCCCTTTTACCCCCCGTTTAGTTTTTTTATTTGTATTTTCATTCAAGGGGTATTCAGATCTGGAACATTGATGGCATATTGCAACGCTAGAATATGCCATCAATGTCAGAAAGATGCTGCTTCCACCTCTAGGCCTTGCTCCTGTCTCTAGGATGGGGTACCCCCACTGAAGGGAGAGCAGGTGTCTCCTTCACTTCAGTAGCCCCATTCTGGAGATAGGAGTGGCTCTTAAAGGGGTTGTCCGGGTTCAGAGCTGAACCCGGACATACCCTTCTTTTCACCCCGGCAGCCCCTCAGATGTTGGCATCGGAGCATCTGATGCGCCGATGCGCTCTCTTGCCCTGCGCTAGATCATGCAGGGCAAGGACTCTTTTGTTTTCAATAACACACTGCCGGGCGGAAACTTCCACCTGGCAGTGTGCTCGGTGACGTCACCGGCTCTGATGGGCGGGCTTTAGAGCTTCCCTAGATGTTTTACTGGCTAGGGCAGTGCTAAATCCCGCCCATCAGTAAATCCTGCCCACCTGCCCCATGGAGAGCCCCGATACGTCACCGGATCTCCAAAAAATGCCTTTGCCCTGCGCGATTTAGCAGGTCAGGGGGGCTGCCGGGGGGAAAATGGAGGGATGTCCGGGTTCAGCTCTAAACCCAGACAACCCCTTTAAAGGTGGGACCCGCACCTATGGATATAGCAGAACTAAACTGCAGAGTAATCTCACATGTCACTGTAGTATTCATTCATAACCAGAGGGTTCTCCAGTGGGCTCAGGCTTTGATACATTCGTGAACCCCAAAGGTTCAGGAGGAAAAAAAACATTTGAAGCTGCCTTTTGAAACAGTAAAGTACCACTAGTGTCTATTTGTTTGATTCAAAACCTATTACACTTTGTTGATGATGTAAGGGTTAGGACCCAAGACTAATTTGCTCTCTAGGCAAGTGACAGAATAGATGAAACTGTATTAATTAATTCAAAGTCTCTTGACCATGGGACATGTCCATCAAATATGATAACTGAAGCCCTCAGTGGAGCATCCACCAAACTAGTTTAGGGGCACCTGATATCATTTATCACCAGTAGAAAACTAAGGCCATAAGGGCATAAAAACTATAAACTCTACTGCCTGTCACAATGAATAAAAAAGTAGTGGTGTGAAACAAAAATATGGAAGAGAACTAAGAGGTTTTGCACGAATAAACTAAGCTAGTCATGATATTATCTTTTCCCATGAACAAGCAGAAGACTCTATGTTTACTGTATATGTTTGATCATAATTTATTACAAATCATTTCAAGATTCTCAATCCCAATACTTCCCAAAGACCAATTAGCAAAAAATGAAGGAACATAAAGAAGAGGTATAATTTTCCTCCTCTTGTTCTCTTTGTTGATGTCCTTACATATTTACCTTGCCTTTAAGTGCTTCTCCTTGAACTCTGCCATGTAAGTTATGTAACTGTTAGCTCCAGCTCATTTATCGTCCTCTCAGTCAGCCAGCTGATTCTTCGGGTCAAAGAACAGATTCTTGAAGTATCACCACTAAGCTTCGTGCTCTCTCACTAAGGGCTCATGCACACAGTCTCAATACTTTGTCCTCAAGTTATATGGCATCCATTGGAATCTATGACCATACACTGCACCTATTTGTGCCTTATTTAATTGGGGCAAGTTCCAGGTCATGTGAGACTGCCAGGCACATTGGAGAAAAGACCCTATGTTTACCCTATAATTTCTCCCCTTCCCGTCCTTTCCCATGCTTCCCCTGCTTTTTTTTTTTTTTCACATTACTGTATTTACTTGAAAATTTTCAGTGCAAAACATGTAAAAAAAAAAAAGCTACAGTAGACAGTGATAAAATAAAATAAAAATATATTTTAATATTATCTTATTTCCAGGGGAAAAAATTGCTAAATTGTAAGATAAATAAAATTAATTTCTACTATTTTTCAAATGTTTAGAATAGAAATTTTAACAAGCATACTCTATATGCATAAAAAAATATTCTTCCTGAAAAAGCTCCACAAATGTCATGTCTCAAGCCCAACAATAAAAAAGTTATAGCCATTAGACTAACTTGCGCTAAAAAAAAAAAGATAAACTGTGTCTGGTCCAAAATGACCCTGGTCCTAAACTGGGTAAGGCATTCTGGGTTAACAGAGGAATGTCCTACATTAACTATCTCTATTAATCCTGCACCTGCGCATTACAGTTGTACGGAGCCATAATGTCATAGAGTGCATAGGCTCTCTCTCTGGTCTGCACTTTTCCTATGCTGCAGGAAGATCCTGAACTTGAAACCACCTGAACTTTTGTTCTCACTGGCCTCGTGTAGGTGTTCTCCATGTGCTCCTAAAACAAGTTTGCAGGTCAACCAATTTTTATGAACTTGACCATAGTGTGTGAATAATGAACAATACATCTGAATAATAAACTCTTCTTTATGTAGGCTACAGACCATACTTTCTTACAGAAGTGTCACTACCACCATGGTGACAGCAGCTGCTACATCAAGCCCAAACTACCCCTACCTGTATTCACACTGCAGCATTACTGTGGTCCTGTCACATACCAGGTGATATGTTCTGTTCAGTAACTGATAAATATTGTACCATATATCAGATTGATCACACTAACTTCTCATATTCTCCAGGTTCATAACTTCTTAAGCAAGAACAGAGACCGACTCCCAGCTGTTGCCAGAGAGGTCTTGGCCAAGAGCCGCTTGAAAGTAACAGACATCTTTCATTTTACCCAACAGTTTCCACTCTGCTGTATCTGCACATGTCCTCTTTACATCTCTCATGTTTCCACTTCCCTTTCATTTAGCGGTATCCAATTCTGTGAACACTTCCTTTATACAAAACATTTCTAATTCTCCCTCGTTCTGCATTTGGTCTTGCCATTCCATGTAATCTTGGAGGTCACTATGTATTATATTTTCTTGGCTTTTTCCATAGCTACTGTCTGACCTTTTCAAGTGGGAGAGCCATATCCCCCAACCTCAGGTAGGAAAGTCAGAAAACAAATGCCTCGAGTCTACATTAACTGGGAGATTTCAGCAGAACCTTCAGGAACTGACTTGTCGTCTGAAAAGGTAAGATAAAATTATAATAAATGCATAATATATATTTTTTTTTTCATGGTACTATGTGCAAGTGACAGTCGGGTGTCCCTGCTGTTATAATGTATGTTTTTAGAAATTTATATTCTTTTATATTAGCGCTATATGCAAACTATCCCACAATAGTCATCTGGGCAGTGTCTTAGAAGACAGTAGTCCGATATGTAATCATGCCTTAGGTGGCTTGATTGATGTCTGTTAGCGGTTTTTCTCAGGCAGGTTATGATGGTTATATGATGAGGCTTCAGACCTCCAAACCCATGAATATTTTCCCTGTGCAACGAATATCCCCTTTGCTTCTGATCAGAGAGATAAGACAGCCCAGACTCAACATAGGTTGTCAATATCTCAAATCTTTATTCTCCCAGCACATAGTTTATAGGGCTTGTTGGGGGTGGGAACATAGTGTCCTTCCAGATCCAATTGCACCAATCCTCCTAGAACTCACAAGGCATTGGGAAACATGTGTTTGTGAATATACAGTTGAAACTTTGCTAAACAATGCTGACATCTGCTATATACAATACATGAAAGGGTTATTATACATTGAACAGGTTTTCTCTTCATGCTAACAAGTTAAATAGGAAATCACAGGTTCCTGTCAATGTATGCGAGGTGAGATGTTAAATAGCCTTTTGGTCAGGAAGGCTGCTATTGTGTCCAGGACTGGCAGGGTGTGATATGTGCTAATTCGATGTGCTGCATTTCACAAGAGAGGAGGCTTGTATAATATATGTGTCTAATCTGTAATGTATCAAAAGTAAGATTATGAAAATCCCTTTCAATCCAACCATTGATCCCAACTTTTATACTGTATATATATATAAAAACGGGATCACTGTATGTTTTCCTCCATCTAAGGCTGTGTGTGTGTATATGTATATATATATATATATATATATATATATATATATATATATAAATATGTGTGTGTGTGTGACCCATGAAGACACTAAAGACTATGAAGGAGATGAAAAAAAACCTTCTGTGTAATTTGGCGCACAGTAGGAAAAAATCTCCTGCATAGTGAAAAGAGAGAAGAAAGAAAAGTAAGAAAAAACATAAGGCATGCAAGTTCTACACATAGATAGGATATTCGGGTTAGACCTTTTACTGGGCTAACCCCGCCCTCCATGGCACATGGCTGCCCAGTAATATTACAGATAGGCAGGTACATTACACCTTATGCCTTGACCAATAGAAATTCCTTTTAGACCTGGAAGGCACACATTCGCACATTTCCTGAGAGTGCCGGTGGGTGGCGCTCAAACACTCACCATCCACCACCACACCCAGAACACGCGCAAATGAATCAGCCCTTTTTTTAAACAAATGTGTCCCTAATCGGACAGCATCTATTTAATCTGGCACAAAGATGCTACTAACCCACAGTGAATCTCTGTTAGACATGGTTCCAAAAGGGGGGATCAGTCCCTGAGGAAGGTCTTTTAAAACAGGGTCGACCAAGAAAGGTGATATAGCATTCACATGGACACCAGTCTCACCAACCAATGTTTCATGTTGGGGCGCCCATGGTTCAGTGAGACTGGCATCAGCGTGCCATACCCCACCGTTGCTGATGAGGACCCGCTGGTAGCTTTCACTAAGAACATTGCTCTCAGAGCCAGCAGCCATTAGATCCCTCTCAAACCAACGGTGGCGGCTTTCACATGGGTAGCAGGAACCAGAGTGCTGATCTATAGACCTACATACCATTCCTAAGCCAAAAAGAAAGTCTACCATAGTCATCCTATGCTTAATAAAACTTTCCACGACAGTTCCCTCCTCTCTGCAATATGTCCCCTGTGTTCTTTGAATCTCTTGCTGAATCTTCGGTTTCCTCAGCTTGCCCTCGTCGATTGTGGTGCTCCTTGGGTGTTATTGCCTCCATGATGATGCTCTATCCTTCGGTTCGATTCTTCAGGGAGTTGACTCTGAGCCCTGATGTGGTAAGGTGTGGCGTGGCGATGAACGTTTAGTTGGACATCCTTTCCATCAAAGACATAGGTTGATCCGTGGTGTATCTGGGAGCTGCGATGAGGATGTGATTATCTGCACGTGACTGGGCCATCCGATCGATCAAACAGCAGGAGCATCTCACCAGGATATATATGATAAAGAGAAAAACAACAACATGAGGATATATATTCCTATTTCCTTTAACCAGTTACCTATGGAAAACAGGAAATCTCTAAAACCACCCAAAGCTGTGAAAGGATTCTATCTCTCATTAATAATAGCCCTATCTATGCCCTGAATTACAGTGACCTTATCCATATGGGCCTGGACTTTATCCCTGGTATCTGCAGTCCCCCCCCCCCCCCCATAGAAGCTAAAAGATAATCCAGTGCCATCTTTTCCTCTAAGACGAGGGTTGGGTTGGTGCACCTGTTGGCAAGGGAAACAAAAGCGAAATATCATCATAATCAATGTTTAATTCAATCAGTTTTGTCATATATTCCTCTTGTATCTGCTGCAAGTATCTAGGCATCAGAATTAATGGACTCATTGTCCATGGGGCTGGGAAAGGTCTGCCCATACTACTCCTCCCTTTGAGCATAGACCATTTACCGTCTTTGCTCATCCCTTGAATCTTTGATGCCCTTGCATATATTGTTCTACTGGGCTGTGCAGACTGTACAATAGGCTGGCTAGTATTCTCAGACAAAACTTGTTCCTCAGGTTCTGTAAAGCCAGGAACCTGTGGTAGAGTCAAGTGTGCGCATATCTTATCATCTGATTCTGTTGTTAAATATGGGGGTGGGACAGGAGTTGGAGTCACAATGGGGATTCTACTTTGTTGTTTTGTATTTGAACTGCACAAGTCAGTCCAAAACTTCTGCACAGATAGCCATGCTTGACCAAAATTATTCATACCCTTCTCAATAAATCAATAGAAAAGCCTTTATTGGCTATTACGGCAATCAAACGCTTCCTATAATTGCAGACCAGCTTTTTACATGTGTCCACAGGTATTTTTGCCCATTCATCTTTAGCAATGGGCTCCAAATCTTTCAGGTTGGAGGGTCTTCTTGCCATCATCAGGGTCTCCTTTGTACCATGGAAAAGTGTCTATGTCATTCAGACACAGGCTCTTGATCATGGCCATATGAAAGTCTGAAAAAGACCCTTCTCTTGGGAACGGGTCAGTACATTTCATTCTTTCTGTCCTATTTACACATATTATCAACCCAAGGATCAGTATAAAATGGACCTAAACACCTCTGGACAAACTTTTTTTTTTTTTTTTTTTTAGACTTTCCCCCAATTCATTTTTAGGAGACAGTTTCGCCATAGAGATTTGCAGCAGACTCAGGGTACATGATTTTCAGTTCCAAATTTTAAAATTGTTTCTTTATATGGGATCCTTCTTACCATAAGAATTGCTTATTTTTTTTACTTAGCTAAAATATACAGTGAGATCAGCTGAATTTGAAGGTTTATCTAAGGATAATTATGTTTGTGTTCAGTGCGAAAATACTTACTGATAAACCTTATGCTTATCAGTTTATGTGTTTTTTTATCCTATTTCTTCTAATTCAGGTTCATAACTACTCCTGAATTTATGGCAGATTTTTTAACTATTCTGGATGGTATTACTTCTAATTCAGGCTCATATTACTCCTGAATCTATGGCAGATTTTAAACTATTGATGGCCAATTTTATACCTTCAATTTCAGCATGAACTCACATACAATCTATACACAGTCTATACATTTTAAATTCAACCTTATACATATATATAACGACTAAAAATGCTTAAGCAACTATACAGCTATATACAGGTTTAGCCAAGGATATTCGTTGCACACAATACTGTTTTTTCAAATTAGGGGAATACAGACCCCATTTTTTCTTCAGGAATATCAGATTCCTGCGGGACTTCAGATCCCTCTATTACTTTAGGAATATCAGATTCCTCTGGGATTTCAGATCCCTCTATTACTTTAGGAATATCAGATTCCTGGGAGACGCTTATCAGAAGCGCTTACCGGGTTCAAATAATCCACTCTTACAGTATAGGGCAGTAATAATATATATCTTAAATATAGAATCACTTACCCGATACTGCTTTGGCGGATCCCACCTTCTGACACCAAACTGTTAGCGGTTTTTCTCAGGCAGGTTATGATGGTTATATGATGAGGCTTCAGACCTCCAAACCCATGAATATTTTCCCTGTGCAACGAATATCCCCTTTGCTTCTGATCAGAGAGATAAGACAGCCCAGACTCAACATAGGTTGTCAATATCTGAAATCTTTATTCTCCCAGCACATAGTTTATAGGGCTTGTTGGGGGTGGGAACATAGTGTCCTTCCAGATCCAATTGCACCAATCCTCCTAGAACTCACAAGGCATTGGGAAACATGTGTTTGTGAATATACAGTTGAAACTTTGCTAAACAATGCTGACATCTGCTATATACAATACATGAAAGGGTTATTTTACACTGAACAGGTTTTTCTCTCCATGCTAACAAGTTAAATAGGAAATCACAGGTTCCTGTCAATGTATGTGAGGTGAGATGTTAAATAGCCTTTTGGTCAGGAAGGCTGCTATTGTGTCCAGGACTGGCAGAGGGTGTGAAATATGTTAATGCGAGGTACTGCATTTCACAAGAGAGGAGGCTTGTATAATATATGTGTCTAATCTGTAATGTATCAAAAGTAAGATTATGAAAATCCCTTTCAATGTCCTTCAGCACTGTTATGCTCAGTGGAGTTCCACCTTCAGGGCACGCGCAATGAAGCGAGTTGTACTTGCACTGGTTTGCGTCTGCGCAGTGTGCATGCGCCAGATGCCAGTAGACAGGAGGAGATTACTTGTGATTTACTGCACATTCAAAGCAATTATGACAGCACTGTGGGAAGCCACATGGGGTATGATTACAAACCAGATTGTGGAGATATTTATCCAAACAATGCTGCCCAGATGACTAATTTGTGGTAATCCGCATACTTCATGTAGAGTCTTATAATTTCCCTCACAGTACTGAAACTGAAACAGACAGTTTATAACATTTTTTAGCTGCCGAGAGTACCACAACCACTGCATATTTTTGCCCCATATACCTGTTTTTCATGGTAGCGCTTTCCTTTTCTCAGCATCACTGCATCCAGGCAGGATATTTACATGCAGAACTTCCTGTTTTCATCAGCTTCCTGCTGAGGTGTAGGAGTGCAACTACCGCAGAGAAAACAGACTGGCAGATGGGACAAAAGTGGTCCCCATGTTGTAGGCATGTCCAAATTGATAGACGGTGGGGCAACACAAGCAGGTGTGGTCAGCAATACCATAGTGCAACACAAAATACTGCCACAGCAACACTAAATACCATAATGCAGCACTAGATAGTACCCCAGAAGCTGTCATTCTGTGGTGGCCATCAATAGCTGCAGGTTCTCTCCTGCAGTATTCAACTGTTTCACTGTCCTGACGACAGTCATAATAATAAAATTCAGGAGAGCATCTGCAGCCGCCATCCAGATACATGAGTACCTGATGCTCCCAGAGTTAATTACTATTATTATTTACTTGGCCAGCAGCAGCAAGGAGTGCTAGGGTAGCCCTATGAGCATCGACCCAATGAGAAGTTTCCCTGTAGGGTCTATGGCCAGTCAGCCCCTGATTGCAGGCAGAGCAAGCCTTTTGAAATAATACATCAGTAGCCATGTTACAGGTATGATTTGTGGTATTTAGTCTAGAGTCTTAAAGGGGTATTTAATAAAACATGTACAGCATTACCTATTTATTAGTTAGGTGTAATACAGCATGTTTAAATAGTAGGGTCCAGTCAGCCCTTACTAATCACCAGAACTGGGGAATAACAGTCCTGACACACAATCCCAATGTAGAGGAGATTGTATAAAGCAATGGTTAAAGGGGTTGGCCACTTTATGGTTGCTGCTGACCAATATGTTTGTAAGATGACTATATGGCACCTACTAATATAGCCGTTGTTGAAATTCTGCACTATTTTCTATATTTTAGAAGGTATACTCCTTTTGTTTACAAAGCCTTTTGTGATTGTCCTATTCAACTAGTCCTTTAACATTTATAACTTTTTCATTTGGAAAATACTGAATGCCTAGCTAGTCCCTTCAAAGGACTTTGATCAATTTTGTACAGTATGTCTCTGCCCAAACATAATATGTAAGGAAAATTATGAAGATGCTTTTCACATTCACAATCTATATGTACTACAGCTCCATTAATTCTAATTGTCTTCTTACCCCAGGAGTCACACTTTATTTGTTCGCTGCATCTCCCCCAACCCTAAAAAGGTAATTATCTAGTCCTTAATGTATTATCAGCTCATTACCTCCATTGCCTTACATTAAATACAATGAAACATTTTGACTTTAGTGTTACCAGAAAAGTTATACCAGGACTGCAAACCACAATAAATATTTTACAGAGACTAAGGAAATGTTATTTTTTTTATGCTTTATTTAACCCGTTAAGGACCCGCGTCGTACATGTACGGCACTGGTGGACGTGACTTAAGGACCAGCGCTGTATATGTTCGGCGGGCTGATTGGGCGGGTGCAGGGGCTAAGTCTTACAGGCAGGCTGTCAGCATACAAGCTGACAGGCAATGCATTACAATACAGGATGTATTATAATGCATTGCAGAGGGGATCAGACCCCAGAAGTAGAAGTCACAGAGTGGGCCAAAAAAAAAAAAGATGTGTTTTCATAATAAAAAAATAAAGTTTTAAGTAAAAAAAAAAGCCCCTTTCCCAAAATAAAACACATAAAATTGTAAAAAAAAAAAAAAGTAAAAACAGACATATTGGGTATTGCCACGTCCATAACGACTGGCTCTATAAAAATATCACATGATCCACCCCTCACCTGAACGCCGTAGAAAATTTTTAATAAAAACCCTGCTAAAACAACATTTTTTTTGTCACCTTAAATCACTAAAAATGCAACACCAAGCGATCAAAAAGGGGTAATGCCCCACAAAATAGTACCAATCAAACCGTCACCTCATCCCCCAAAAAATGAACCCCTACATAAAACAATCGGGCAAAAAATAAAAAAACAATGGCTCTCAGAATATGGAGACACTAAAACATGATTTCTTTTTTGTTTCAAAAATGCTTTTATTGTGATAAAAGTGAAAAAAATAAAAAAGTAGACATATTGGGTATCTCCACGTCCATATCGACCTGCTGTATAAAAATATCACATGATCTAACCTCTCAGGTGAATGCTGTAAAAAAAAGCAATTTTTGTCACCTTACATCACAAAAAGTGTAATACCAAGCAATTAAAAAGTCATACACACAACAAAATAGTACCAATGAAACCGTTATCTCATCCTGCAAAAAATGAGACCCTACCTAAGGCAATCTCCCAAAAATAAAAAAAAACTATGGCTCTCAGAATATGGAGACACTAATAAATATTTTTTTTTCAAAAATGCTTCATTATGTTAAAGTGAAACAAACAACCAAAAAAAGTAGCCATACTTGGTATTGTCCCGTCCGTAACAACCTGCTATTTAAAATTAGCACATGATCTAGCCTATCAGATGAACAATGTAAAAACCAAAAGAAAAATGGTGCTAAAACAGCTATTTTTTGTTACCTTGCCTTACAAAAAGTGTAATATAGAACAACCAAAAATCATATACTGTATATCCTAAATTAGTACCGACAAAACTGCCACCTTATCCCGTAGTTTCCAAAATGGGGTCACTTTTTTTGGGAGTTTCTACTCTAGAGGTGCATCAGGGGGTCTTCAAATGTGACATGGCAACTTAAAATTATCCCAGTGAAATCTGCCCTCTAAAAACAATATGGCGCTCCTTTATTTCTGCACTCCGGCCATGTGCCCGTACAGCAGTTTACAATCACAAATGGGGTGTTTCTGTGAACTACAGAATCAAAGTAATAAATATTGAGTGTTGTTTGTCTGTTAACCCTTGCTTTGTTACTGGAAAAATGGATTAAAATGGAAAATCTGCCAAAAAAGTCAAATTCTGAAATTTCATCTACATTTTTCATTTAATTCTTGTGGAACACCTATAGGGTTAACAAAGTTTGTAAAACCAATTTTGAATACCTTGAGGGGTGTAGTTTCTAAAATGGGGCCATTTATGGATGGTTTCTATTATGCAAGCCCCACAAAGTGACTTCAGACCTGAACTGGTCCTTAACCTCTTAAGGACACATGACGTACCGGTACGTCATGATGTCCTGGTACTTAAGGACACATGACGTACCGGTACGTCATGAATGGTTCCGATCACCGCCGCTCGGCGGGCGGTGATCGGAACCCGGTGCCTGCTCAAATCATTGAGCAGGCACCTGGGGCAAATGCGCCGGGGGGTCCTGTGACCCCCCCATGTCGGCGATCGCAGAAAACCGCAGGTCAATTCAGACCTGCGGTTTTCTGCGTTTCCGGGTTATTCGGGTCTCTGAAGACCCGATAACCCGGAACAGGATGGTGATGGTGGTGTGATTTCACTCCACCAATCACCATCCAGCGATCCTGAGTGGTGATGGTGACATCACCACTCAGGATCGCTTTCTGATTGGTCAGTGGGCGGTCCGGCGGCAGATTCAAAAGAGGCAGGCGCTCCTCTCCTCCTCCTTTTGTGTTCCGGAGCCGGAGGAGAGAGGAGCTGCCTGCACGTGTCTGCTGCCGCTGCCTGCACCCGATCTGTGCCCCCAGGACCCGATCTCTGCCACCAGCACCCCCCATCAGGTACATAGGGACAGCTAGGGAAAGTTTGGGTTAGGCAGGGAAAAAAAGGGAAAGT
Source organism: Bufo gargarizans (assembly GCF_014858855.1). Taxonomy (NCBI): domain Eukaryota; kingdom Metazoa; phylum Chordata; class Amphibia; order Anura; family Bufonidae; genus Bufo; species Bufo gargarizans. The sequence continues at coordinate 65,386,713 of NC_058085.1, read as the reverse complement.
TAGTTTTTTTTACTTTTCATTGCATCACCCTAGTTAGGGTGTCTGGGGTCCACAGCACAGCTGTGTGACCCTAGACCCCCCAGGGGTGCTGCCACTTGCCCCCCCCTGCCCCCCCCCCCCACTTTTTTGGGGTGCAGGATTTTTTTATTTTTTATTTTTTTGTGTACGCTGACTGTGGCCGGCACTCTTAGTGTCCGGCCACTGTTAGCGCATCGCACACCCCACCGCTGATCAACTTCGGACGGTTGATCAGCGGTTTTGAATTTTTTTTTTCACATTTTTTGGCCTTTTTTTTAGTCAGTTTATTTTTTTATTTTTTTAGTTTTAGGGTGAGTTCGTGAACACCCGTGCCCCCACACACACAAAATAAAGAGTTACACACACGCACATATACACGCAGACACACACTCCCCTATGGCCCGCCGGACGTTCTCGGCCGAGGAGGCATACGCCCAGCTTGCCTCCGAATCCGAGAGTCCCAGTGAGGATGAGGATGACCCCACATTCCTGTTGTCATCCGCATCCTCCTCATCATCTAGCGATGATGATGAGCCCCCAAGGCGGCGGAGACGCCGCCAGGCGGAGCAAGGGGACCGCCATGTTAGGGACCCTGTGGCCCAGCCTAGTACGAGCAGCTCTGGGGCTCGTACTGGTTTCCCGGCCCACCAGTTAAATCCACCGGAGCACCCTGCCGGTGAATTTGTCTGGTGTAGCCCAGAGCGATACGAGCCCGTGATTCCTGATTTTGTAGGCCAATCAGGAATCCAGATTTCCACAGTGGGCTACACTGAATATGACTTTTTTCGTCATTTTTTCAGTGACCCACTGGTAAATCTGATGGTGGAGCAGACGAATCTGTACGCCCAACAGTTCGTCGCTCAACACCCGGGCTCCTTTTTGGCCAGGCCCGGTGGCTGGACGCCGGTCAGTGCAGCCGAAATGAGGACATTTTGGGGCCTCGTGCTGCATATGGGCCTGGTCAAGAAACCCAGTGTCAGGCTGTACTGGAGTGGGGACGTCCTATACCAGACCCCACTTTACAGTACAGCCATGACACGCTCCCGGTTTGAGGCCATCCGGAAATGTCTGCATTATTCCGATAATGCAGCATGTCCCCCCCGAGGTGATCCTGCCCATGACCGTCTGTACAAGATACGGCCGGTCATCGATCACTTTGGGGCCAAATTCAAGGAGGCCTATGTACCTGGAAGAGAGGTCGCGGTTTATGAGTCTCTCATTGCGTTCAAGGGGAGACTCATTTTCCGCCAGTATGTGCCCACCAAGCGAGCGAGGTATGGCGTGAAGCTATACAAAATTTGTGAGAGTACCTCAGGGTACACTTACAAATTTCGTATATACGAGGGGCGAGATTCCCGGATTCAACCCCCAGAATGTCCCCCCACTCTGGGTGTTACCGGGAAACTTGTGTGGGACCTTATGTTCCCACTGCTGGATAAGGGTTACCACCTTTACGTGGATAACTTTTATACCAGTATCCCCTTGTTCCAGTCCCTTGCCGCCAGATCCACGTTCGCTTGTGGGACCGTGCAGAAAAATCAACGCGGCCTCCCTGCCCTCCCCCTCCAGGTACCTATCCCCAGGGGTGAGACCCGTGCCCTTACCACTGGAAACCTGTTGCTGGTCAGGTATAAGGACAAGAGGGATGTCCTTATGCTGTCCACAATTCATGGTAACGGCATCACCCCTGTCCCTGTGCGAGGTACCGCGGCAACGGTCCTCAAGCCCGATTGTATCGTCGCCTACAATCGGTATATGGGAGGAGTTGATCTCTCTGATCAAGTCCTCAAGCCATATAACGCCATGCGCAAAACCCGGGCATGGTACAAAAAAGTTGCGGTCTACTTGGTGCAGGTTGCCATGTACAACTCTTTTGTACTATCCCGAAGCGCTGGCAGCACAGGGACATTCCTCCAGTTCTATGAGGCAGTCCTCAAGGCCCTGATCTTTTCGGACCGGGAAAGAGCAGGCCGGAGTACCTCGGGAACTGTAGGCGCCCGGATCGTCCCTGGCCAACACTTTCCAGGTGTGGTCCCCCATACTGGAAAGAAGGGACGAACCCAAAAAAGGGGCAGAGTGTGTCACAGGAGGGGGATACAGAAGGACACCACAACTCAATGTGACACGTGCCCCGATCATCCGGGCCTCTGCATTATTGGTTGCTTCAGGGAGTATCACACTTCCATGGAGTACTAAATTTATATCCCAATTTAGGACTGACATGGGATAAAAAAAAAAAATGGTTCTCAGACTTGAGACACCCAAAAAAACTATAATTTATTAAAAGTAGACATATTAGGTATCGCCGCGTCGGTAATAATCTCCTCTATAAAAATACCCCATGATCCAACCCCCCCAGATTAACACGGTCCAAAAAAAAAAAAAAAGTGCAAAAAAAGATTTTTTTTTGTCACCAAACATAACAAAAAATTTAATAGCAAGCGATCAAAAGGTCATATAGCCCCCAAAATAGTGCCAGAAAAACCGTCCGGTCGTCCCGCAAAAAATGAGCCCCCACATAAGATAATCAGATAAAAAATAAATAAAAAAAATGACACCTAGACTTTAGAGATACCAAAAAAATGTTTGGGTATCAAAAAGGATAATATAGTCAAAAACCTAAATAATTATAAAAAAAAGTAGACTTATTAGGTATCGCCGCGTCCGTAAGAATCTCCTCTATAAAAATATCCCATGACCCAACCCCCCAGATTAACACGGTTAAAAAAAAAAATGAAAACGGTGCCAAAAACTCCATTTTTGGCACTTTTTCATTTCAATCCGTTTTTTCCGGTAACAAAACAAGGGTTAACAACCAAACAAAAGTTAATATTTATTACCCTGATACTGCAGTTTACAGAAATGCCATATTTGTGGTCGTAAACTGCTGTATCAGTAAAAGGGAGGCCGCAAAAGGAAAGGACCGACATGGTTTCTGGAAGGCCGATTTTGATGGCCTTTTTTATTGACACCATGTCCCTTTTGAAGCCCCCCTGATGCCCCCCTAGAGTAAAAACTCCCTAAAAGTGACCCCATCTAAGAAACTACACCCCTCAAGGTATTCAAAACTGATTATACAAACTTTATTAACCCTTTAGGTGTTCCTCAACAGTTAATGGCAAATGGAGATGAAATTTCAGAATCTCAATTTTTGGTAACCTTGCCTCACAAAAATGTAATATAGAGCAACCAAAAATCATATGTACCCTAAAAATAGTCCCCCAAATAATGCCACCTTATCCCATAGTTTCCAAAATGGGGTCACTTTTAGGGAGTTTCTACTCCAGGGGTGCATCAGGGGGGTTGAAACAGGACACGGTGTAAATAAACCGGTCCATAAAAATCAGCCCTCCAAAAACCAAACGGCGCACCTTTCCCTCTACGCCCCGCTGTGTGGCCGTACAGTAGTTTACGGCCACATATTGGGTGTTTCTGTAAACGGCAGAGTCAGGGCAATAAAGATACAGTCTTGTTTGGCTTTTAACCCTTGCTTTGTTAGTGGAAAAAATGGGTTAAAATGGAAAATTAGACAAAAAAATCTAATTCTCAAATTTCATCCCCATTTGTCAATAACTCTTGCGCAACACCTAAAGGGTTAACGACGTATATAAAATCAGTTTTGAATACCTTGAGGGGTGTACTTTCTTAGATGGGGTCACTTTTAGGGAGTTTCTACTCCAGGGGTGCATCAGGGGGGTTGAAACAGGACACGGTGTAAATAAACCGGTCCATAAAAATCAACCCTCCAAAAACCAAACGGCGCACCTTTCACTCTACGCCCCGCTGTGTGGCCGTACAGTAGTTTACGGCCACATATTGGGTGTTTCTGTAAACGGCAGAGTCAGGGCAATAAAGATACAGTCTTGTTTGGCTGTTAACCCTTGCTTTGTTAGTGGAAAAAATGGGTTAAAATGGAAAATTAGACAAAAAAATCTAATTCTCAAATTTCATCCCCATTTGTCAATAACTCTTGCGCAACGCCTAAAGGGTTAACGACGTATGTAAAATCAGTTTTGAATACCTTGAGGGGTGTACTTTCTTAGATGGGGTCACTTTTAGGGAGTTTCTGCTCTAGGGGTGCATCAGGGGGCTTCAAATGGGACATGGTGTAAATAAACCAGTCCATAAAAATCAGCCTTCCAAAAACCATACGGCGCACCTTTCACTCTACGCCCCGCTGTGTGGCCGTACAGTAGTTTACGGCCACATATTGGGTGTTTCTGTAAACGGCAGAGTCAGGGCAATAAAGATACAGTCTTGTTTGACTGTTAACCCTTGCTTTGTTAGTGGAAAAAATGGGTTAAAATGGAAAATTAGACAAAAAAATGAAATTCTCAAATTTCTTCCCCATTTGCCAATAACTCTTGTGCAACACCTAAAGGGTTAACGACGTATGTAAAATCAGTTTTGAATACCTTGAGGGGTGTAGTTTCTTAGATGGGGTCATTTTTGGGAGGTTTCTATTATCTAAGCCTCACAATATGACTTCAAACCTGAACTGGTCCATAAAAAGTGGGATTTTGAAGATTTCTGAAAAATTTCAAAATTTGCTTCTAAACTTCTAAGCCTTGTAACATCCCCAAAAAATAAAATATCATTCCCAAAATGCTACAAACATGAAGTAGACATATGGGGAATGTAAAGTCATCACAATTTTTGGGGGTATTACTATGTATTACAGAAGTAGAGAAACTGAAACTTTGAAATTTGCTAATTTTTGCAATTTTGGGGTAAATTAGGTATTATTTTGTGCAAAAAAAATAAATTTTTTTGACTTCATTTTACCACTGTCATGAAGTACAATATGTGATGAAAAAACAATCTCAGAACGGCCTGGATAAGTCAAAGCGTTTTAAAGTTATGTGCACTTAAAGTGACACTGGTCAGATTTGCAAAAAATGGCCTGGTCCTTAAGGTGAAATAAGGCTGTGTCCCTATGGGGTTAAAAAGTGGGTTTTGGAAATTTTCTGAAAAATTTCAAGATTTGCTACTAAACTTCTAAGTCTTCTAATGACCCAACAAAAAAAAAAAATGGCATTCACTAAATGATCCAAACATAAAGTAGACATATGGGAAATGTATAGTAATAACTATTATATGAGGTATTACTATCTGTTTTAAAAGCAGAGAAATTGAAATTTGGAAAGTTGGGAATTTTTCAAATTTTTGGGTAAATTTGGCATTTTTTTGAAAATAAATATGAAAAATATTGACAGAAATTTACCACTATCATGAAGTACAATGTGTCCCGAGAAAACAATCTCATAATGGCTTAAGTAAAAGCGTTCCAAAGTTATTACCACATAAGGTGACACACGAAGTGGAATTCGATCTGAATTTCAGGAATAAGTCGATTTGCACCGAATCCGAATTTCCTCACGCTTCGTAGTAACGAATCGCATTTTTTCCTAAAATGGCTGCTGCACATATTAGGACATGGAGCAAGTAACTCTATAACCTATAAAAAGCCTCAGCCATCTTGGATTTAGTCATTTTCCAGTGTGCTTAGTGCAGGGAGAGACGTCAGCAGGCGCTAGGGACAGTGCTAGGAAAGACTTGAAAACATATTTTGCTCAATAGAAGTTCAGGGAAAGAGCATTAGACATGTAGGGAAAGGATAGGGAGGAATTATTACACAGTATTGAAGCAGAACAGGGTTCAATAGGGGTGTTTACAGCCTGGGTACTAGGAACAATCCTATTACACCTTGCTGCACTGACTGCGGATCCAAATTGCCATTATACTGCTGCTCATTTCAGGTTTGCAATACCGCTGTAATTCCAACAAACCGTTCTTGTTATTGGGGTCTTATTAGCCCTTGTGCAGTGCAGTTATATATGTTCTAAAGCCTTTTTTTGTCGTGTATTAGTGGGGGGGGGGGGGGAGGGACTTATTAGCCATTGTGTGGTGAAGTGAGAAAATTACAGCCCTTTTTAGCATGTATTAGTGGGGAAAAAAAAGTATTATTTGCTGTTAACGGCCGCAGTTATATGTTCTAAAGCCTTTTTTTGTTGTGTATTAGTGGGGGGGAGGGGCTTATTAGCTGTTGAGTGGTGAAATGATAAAATTAAAGCCCTTTTTGGCGTGTATTAGTGGGGGGGGGGGGGAGCTTATTAAGCCGTTGTGGTGAAGTGAGAAATTTACAGCCCTTTTTGGCGTGTATTAGTGGCAAAAAAAATATTATTTGCAGTTTTTTTGCCATGTATTAGTGGGGAAAAAGAGCTTATTAGCCATTGTGTGGTGAAGTGAGAAAATTATAGCCCTTTTTGGCATGTATTAATTTCCTTTTTATTTACTTATTTGATCTAACAGTATGTCAGACAGAGAAGTGACAGGCCTTGCACAGGGGAGGGGCACAGGCCTAAATGTTTCTGGTGCAGGCACAGGTCACAGCAGAGTAAGGGCGCATGGCAGCAGGGGTCACTTCGAGAGGCCTGAGCTCTTAGTGTCAGCTAGCGGTCGTGTCCTGACAAGCAACCCAGCGGTTCTTGAATGGTTGACTCGATCTTCGACTTCATCGCAAGTGACATCAGACACCCCTAGCCAAGAGTCGGTGGGTTCGTCAGACACAACCCTTAGTAGGCATGGCCCAGGAACAGGCCCTGTGCCCTCACCTGTCCTCAACCTGCCTCTGTCCTTTTCTGTTCCCTCAGAAGTATTGTATGCTGCAGCCTCAGCTCCACTAAACAGTGAGGACGAGCTACTAGAAGTCAGCAACTTCTAGCAAGCCAAAATGTGGAGGAGACATCCGCCGCTTCCTCCACTAGGTGGGCAAGTAGTGATGAGGAGAGTGGCGTGGGAGCTGGTGTTGCGAGCGGTCAGGCTCCTGACCCTGAGAAGGTTGAGGAGGACATCAGTGATGTGCAGACAGTACTCGATGGTGATTTAGCTGATCGCACTTGGGAGCCGGGTGATGAAGGGGCTTCATCATCATCAGGAGAAGAGGGTGGCAGCTTGCGCATGAGGCAACGGTGGAGCAAGCAAGTCGGTAGCGTGGTCGGGAGTCAGCAGGATGGCAGCAGTGGGAGGTCGGGAGCCAAACGTGCCCGGGGTAGACCACCCGATTCGCAGGAGCCTATTGGCCCAGAAAGTAGTGCTGCAGGGGTTCATGGAGGCAGTGGTGGTAGCAGTCAGTCAGTGCGGAGTGTTGGGGTAAAAATCACCAACCGCTGCATCACCCAGTGGCACGCACCCGATTTCAGGCAGTCAAGGCTCCACCACCTCAGCCGAAGGTTCTGCTGGTCCTGATGCTCCTGCTCCTCCTCCTCCTAGTCAGTCATTCCGTCAGCAATCAATCACCGAAGTGATTGACGATTGAAGAGACAACAGTATGTGTGCACTCATCCAACGGTGCAGAAGCTAAACGTGCTCCTGGCCAAGTTGCTGGTTCTGCAGTCCCTCCCTTTGCAAGTGGTGGACTCTGCACCTTTCAGAGAACTGATGACTTGTGCCGATCAAAGGTGGAAAGTCCCAGGCCGTCATTTCTTTGGCAAAAAGGCAGTACCAGCCCTGCACACATATGTAGAACAGAAAGTGGGACAGTCCCTGAGCCTGTCGGTGTCTGCCAAAGTGCACAGCAGCACCGACGTGTGGTGCTGTAACTACGGTCAAGTACAATACATGTCCTTTATGGCCCATTGGGTAAATGTGGTTCCTGCCCAGCCAAACCAGAAACTTGGCCAGGTAATGCTGCTTCTGCCTCCACGTTCTCACGCCTTTGGCCCTGTGACAATGTCCGCCTCTGCCTCCTCATCCTCCACCTTTTACTCAGCCTCCACTGCAGGGACAATTCACAGTGCCCCACCAGCAAACCACATATGCAGGGCACTGCGGTGTCAGAGGGTGAACAGAGTCACACAGGGGAGGAACTGCTCCGCCTCCTTCATCAAGAAATCAAATCCTGGCTTTCTCCGCGACAACTCAAAAGCTAAACCATGGTGATCGACAACGGGAAGAACATGGTGTTAAGGAGGACTGAGCCATGCACACTGCATGGCGCACGTGTTCAATCTGGTTGTCAAGCGGCTCCTGAAGTCTTTCACCCATCTGCAAGACATCCTAAAAATGGCCAGGAAACTTTGCATGCACTTCAGCCACTTGTACACCGCCAAGCACACCCTCCTTGAGCTACAGCGTCAGAACGGCGTCCCCCAACATAGGCTGATATGCGACATTTCCACGCATTGGAATTCCACCCTCCATATATTGGACCGACTGTACGAACAGAGAAAGGCCATAAACGATTTCTTGATGATACAGGCAGACAGAGGTACTCCCCTGTGTAACTTCGATGTTAGCCAGTGGCAGCGCATGCGTGACACCTGCCGTTTGCTCGTGCCCTTTGAGGAGGCCACTTTATTTGTGAGTCGCCAGGACTACAGGATGAACAACGTCATTCCACTGATTCATATCCTGGAAAAGATGCTGGTAAATCTGGCTGGTCAGAGGACTGGAGACGTGGCGCCTACATCTCAAGGCCACATGAGCCCTGTGGGGGCTGAACTGGAGGAGGACATTGGAGCACAAGCAATGTGTAGCGAAGTGGGTGGTTTTTCTACACAGGTGACAGGAGAGGCGGAGCAGGAGCAGCCGAAGGAGCAAAGGGAGATGAGGAAGACGGGACAGATGACCTAGACACACCTTGGCAGTATGCAGTGGAGATGGAGGCAGGGAGTCCCTCCGAGTCACTTGCACAAATGGCCTGAAGCATGCTCACTTGCTTGCGTAGTGACAGCCGAATTGTCACCATTCGGCAGAGGGTTGACTGCTGGCTCTCCACTATGTTAGACCCCCACTTCCAGCCCAAAACTGGGGCTTTTTTTTACACCCGCTGTGAGGGAGGACAAACTGAACTACTATAGAGACATCCTATGCAGTCAGTTGGCCGCTGCCTATCTGTGCCATCGTCCATCCTCTCGCAGGTCTGGCCGGGGGGCCCTCTGTGCTCATGTTCCACTGCCATGGCTGCTGGGGAGGGGGAGTGGCAGGAGCAGTACCAGCTCCATCAGCAGCCTGAGTCTAGAGTCGCTGATGAGCAGCTTTCTTCACCTACATAGTGGTGGCATACTTGGAGTGCACACTGCCAGCCGTCATTGAAGATCTGCTGGACTACTGGGAAGTCAAACTGGATTTGTGGCCGCAACTGGCCGAGTTGTCCTGCCTGGCCAGTAGTGTGGCATCAGAGCGGGTGTTTAGTGTGGCAGGGGCCATAGTTACCCCAAGGAGAACTCACCTATCCACCCAAAATGTGGAGAGACTGACCTTTGTCAAGATGAATCAGGCATGGATCAGTCAGGATTTCCACCCACCAATCAGATTAGATCATCCATGCTGCCTCGTCCAAACCTTGACAAAAGAGACCGGTTTCTTCTGGCTACCTGCCTGATGTCACACATTTGATGCCAAGTGCTCCTTCTTACACCCACCATCATCAGCGAGTACTGTTCGTGCCACCCACCTCCCCACTCTGTCACCAGGTCACTCTGTGGTATCCTCATGCTGCTGTCACCCCCACACTATGTCACCTTGCCACTCTGCGGTCTCCTGATGCTGCTGCTACCTCCTCACTATGTCACCTTGCCACTCTGTGGTCTCCTGATGCTGCTGCTACCTCCTCACTATGTCACCTTGCCACTCTGTCGTCTTCTGACGCTGCTGCAACCTCCCCACTCTGTCACCGGGTTACTCTGTGGTCTCCTGATGCTGCTGCCACCTCCACACTATGTCACCTTGCCACTCTGTGGTCTCCTCATGCTGCTGTCACCCCCACACTATGTCACCTTGCCACTCTGCGTTCTCCTGATGCTGCTGCTACCTCCTCACTATGTCACCTTGCCACACTGTGGTCTCCTGATGCTGCTGCTACCTCAATACTATGTCACCTTGCCACTCTGTGGCCTCCTCATGCTGCTGCTGCTGCTGCTGCCACCTCCAAACTCTGTCATTGTGCCACTCTGTGGTCTCCTGATGCTGCTGCCACCTCCACACTATGTCACCTTGCCACTCTGTGGCCTCCTCATGCTGCTGCTGCTGCCACCTCCAAACTCTGTCATTGTGCCACTCTGTGGTCTCCTGATGCTTCTGCCACCTCCACACTATGTCTTTGGGCCACTCTGTGGACTTTTCATGCTGTTCCCACGCTCATGACTGGGCCACTGGCCTGGTTGACATCATCATTTATTTGACCCTTCTTCTGATCTGTCAGAAGGAAGGAGAAATGAGACACACAACGAATCCTGTCTGTGCAGCAGCTGTAAGGCCTGTATTGTCCCATCACAATTGGATTATGATTTGGTAGCCAAATGCAGGAGTGGGTACAAAACACAGAAGACATGCAAATATTCCAGTAACTTTTTGGGGGGCATTAGCAATACTGATGGATTACTGACCAAATGCTGACCGAGTGAAGGCGGATGCTCAACAGACAGGATCCGTTTTTTGGGGGGTTATTGTTCTGAGAGATCAGAGAAAGGGCAAAATAATCAGTGAAGTCAACACAAACTTACCACTGACACCCTCTCCACTCTGTCAGGGCGGCTCTACTTGTATAAGCGTTTAATAGAACAGGTTCTGTAGACATCTCTGTGGTATCAGCTGTGTAAAAGAAGTGCGCTCTTTCATTCTATAGTAGGATCTTGGGCCTCTGCACGGTTCTTTATACCTGGCGCTAACATCAACCTGTAAGGTTGAGTTCACACTTGAGTTATTTGGTCAGTTTTGGCCCCGTAACTGCCCAAAGAAGTGGAGTGTGCAGTGATTCTAAGAGCGACGCTTGTCATGTGCGTGTCATACTGACTCACAGTATTGTTTCACTACCACAGCAGACTCCCTATGCGTGTTGCTGCAAGGCACAGTGTTCTACACCACTATACAGGCTCTCTGCAGCCAGGAAATAGTTATTTTCTAACACGATTCGCCACAAATTAATTAGGATCGGTGAACCTACCAAATGAAATTATTGAGAAATTCGCTCATCTCCAGTAATAAACACATTATAGATAGATCTGCAGATATACACCTAGAACCAAGAAAAAAAAAATCTTTGATATCTGTCCCTGGAGGCATCTATTCATTTTCCTAACTGGGAAAGAGGTAGAGCTTTGGGTCTCTTTGGCTGTGGTTTTGGAGGCAGCTTCCTGACTCAAGCTGAACATCGAGGGAACCTGAAGGAAGATTAACCTTTTATTTTCAGATTTCTAGAGCTGGCAGTTTAACAAATGTTTATTTTAATTTAAAGGGAGTCTTGCAGACATTTTGAACATGCCAAACTGCTGACAGCACCGGGTAGGGGCTGTGGAAAGCTGTACAAACATACCTTTGTGGAGTTTTTATTTTCAGGAGGAGTGTGAATATGAACCTTGATTCTGCCGGGTTCTACTTATGCAAGTGCCCAGGAGGCAGTGCCTCACTGGGAAGCGCTGTTATGGCCCATCCTCTCTGATCCGAGTGATGGCTTTATCATACAACTTGGAGACCACTATAGCTGTCACTCAGAACAGAGGGGATGTAACTGCACTTCATAGTGAAGTGCCTCCTCCTGGGCACTTGCAGGACCAGTAACGGACAGAATAAAACTTCCTATCCACACTGCTCCTGATGATAAAAGCTCCACAAAAGGTATGCTTGTACTGTCCTCAATCCCTACCTATTGCTGTTAGCAGTTTAGTATTATCAAAACTGCTGACAGACTGCCTTTAAATAGCAACTGTTGGCAAAATCAACCCTATTAAATCAAACATACTGTCTGTTAGGGTTGATTCTGCCAGTTAAAATAATACCTAATTAGTAGCAGTGTCCGTTCCCTAGTCAGTCCCATAATATATATGACAGTTTTTTCTTTAGTTTTTTTTTGTAGTTTCCATTTTTATTTATTAATATTGATATATTAGCAATCCACAATATGCAATATGTATATAATATACAGCAGATCTCCCAAAGACCCTTCCATATCACATTTCTATATTACAGCTTCCAGGCATATTTGATGTAGAGTTTGTCAGCGCCCAACTGAGAAATTCTGGTGTCCTTGAAACTGTGCAGCTGATGAAAGATGGCTACCCTATTCGCATGCCACTTACTCAGTTTGTCTATAGGTGAGAACTTGAATCCGTTACTTTGAGCTCAGACGCGTCCCCCATCATTGTACAACATCTACAAACCATTCCTGTTTTTTCAGGTATGGTAACCTTGCAGGAAAGGGATGCACCTTCACTGAAGACAGAGACTATTGTGCTGCTGTACTGAGCAAGATATTTGGGGACTCTTCGGCATTGTATCAGATTGGAATCTCAAAGGTATGACCTGGTTAGCGTTATCACATACAAGGCGTTAGAAAGAAGCAGAACAGACCCTGGGAAGGATACAGAATGTAGTTGGGTGAAACCACCATCATAGAGAGGAAGATAAGTTAAGGGACTCTTCGAAGGAAATGTGTAGGACAGTTTACATACTCAAGTGGTACCAAAATTGGAGCAATGATCAAACTAGACCCTTCATTAGTAGTTGCTGTATGTTTCTCTCTCCCTCATGACTCTAGGGCCAGTTCACCACGCTTGTTATTAATATAGTTCCTCTGGACATAGAAGTTCTTCACAGTTTCATGCCACCTAATAGCAAAAGGTATAGGACCAACCATGACTGGGTGCCCTCTCTCCAAGGGCCCCAATCTCAACCACATGGGCTGTCTCTATGGTATGAATGTCCCAAGCTGAATCAAGGCATTTATTCTTGGTTGCAAAAATAAAGGCTTAATAGTTGTTCACATGCTAATCAGGTTAGGATTATATTCTGGAGACAGTGAAGTTTCTTTATAGATTTTTCAGAGATCTGATGCTATTCAGTTGGGTTTATGCTTCTAATTATCATTAAAGGGAACTGTTAAGTCAAACAAGATTTCAGATCTGCAGGCAGTGTATTAAAGAGCAGGAGGAGCTGAGCAGTTTGATATATAGTTTTATAGGGAAAGATTCAGTAGAATCTTGTAATTTATGCATTAAACTTTCTGCTCTTTCTAAGCTTTGGGATCCAGTGGGTGGTCCTACTCAGTGTCATTCAGAGAAGGTTTTCACTGATAAGACCGCCCACTGAACTTCTAAGTAAAGGAAAAGCATTGATTTCAGTGAACAAAATACAAGCATTACTGAATCTTTTCCCACAAATTTATATATCAATCTGCTCAGCTCCTCCTGCCCTATAATGTGCTGCCCTCAGATAGGACTACATGTACAATGAGACAGGTTCCTTTTAAAGGGAATCTGTCACCAGCGACTGCCCTCTTCAATGGTTTGCATAGATACATACTGTAGTTGTGGTTCACCTGATTATATTGCTGTCTTTCTTTTGTTAATCCGAGGCTCTGTTCCAATTTTCTTAGTAAGCAAATTAGTGCCTTTGGTGCAATGAGGGCATCATCATTGCTCTTGCTGCACCCAAGCTCCACTCATTTCTGTGGCCACTTCCTCCCTGGCTGTGTTACAACTGCCTGACCGTGTCAATCAAAGCAGCCAGGGAGAGGCTGGCCACAGAAATGAGTGGAGCTTCGGTGCAGCAAGAGCAATGGATGCGCCCTCATTACACTGAAGGCCTAATTTGCATATTAAGAAAAATCATCATAACTCATAAACAGAGCCTCGGATCAACCAAAGAAAAACAGCATTATAATCAGGTGAAGGGCAGCTGTGTGTCTATGCAATCAGTTGAAGAGGGAGGTCGCTGATGACAGATTCCCTTTAATCCTTTAAGCATTGTTGAAAATCAACAGTAATAATAATTCTTCCATGATTTTTATATTTGGGGATGCTGGATAATTAGTGTAAATCTTGTGCAGGTCTTTCTGAAAGAGCATGCCCGAGAGATACTACAGAGAAAATGGGAAGAAATTCAGAGTTTGGCCGCTCTCACTCTACAGAAAAATCTTAGAGGGTTCCTCAACCGTAAGAATTTCCAAACATACCGCCGCAAAATCACTGTTGTTCAGGCCCATGTGAGGGGACGGCAAGCCAGGTGAGCCTTCTAAGAAGAATAACCACAAAAAGCAAAGGCATGGTCACTAGGCGGAATTCTGCATCAAAATCAGCGTGAAAAAAAAGTTTCATTCTGATTTCTGACGCAGACTTTCTCTTAAGTCAGTATCTAGTTTTTCAACATTTTATCACACATTTAGTCCTAAAAAGATATAGTGGTCAGATCTTTGTTTTTCTGATACAGAGCTCCAAATCCCTTACATAGATTTAAAACATAACATTCTGGTTACCTGCAGCCACCACTAGAGGGAGCTTAGGCTTTGTTGCATACAGTTTTTTTTTCTGAATTCAATAGTAAGCTCTTAAGCTCCCTCTGGTGGCGGCTGCATGTAATGTTATGTTTTAAAAGGAAAGTGTCTGCAGAAAATGACCTACTTGTGTAAATCAAGTTTTCTGTTAAACATGATTTCTTTTTAGAATTTTTGCAGATTTTTTATATTTTTCATGTCACTAGTCGGAAGTCTTCTACCTCACAGGTTTTTTTTGCCTTCCTCTGGATCAACTTGCAGGATAACAGGCTGAACTAGATGGACAGATGTCTTTTTTTTTTTTTTTTTTGCCTTTTAGACTATGTTATAGACTATATTAAAAAAAAGTCCTAAAATCCTGCTTTTCACATAGGCCACTAGGCCGAATGATATGTCAAGACTTCCTGTTTAGAAATATACTTTACAGCATCCACATGGGTCATAGACACAATAGACTTAACCTCAGTGACTTCAGTGGGAGAGTTTTCTAGACATATCATGTGACCTGTGCAGAGGTCATTGTGCAAGGAGGGTATCAATCATCCATTGTGAACGGTGGATCCTATGTTATTTATATAGGTGTTTTCTACCATTGTAATACTACCTGTGACAATAATGAGATGACTGCTGACTGAGACGTGTCAGCCTATTGTGAGGCTCAATAACCAGTGCAAAAATTGCAGGATTTTAGGATTTGTTTTTTGGTTTTTTTAATATCCGTAGTGACATGGGAAATTGAAAAAAGAAAAAATACATTTAACATAAAAACATAGAATTGTGATAACACTGCAACACCAGACACAACCTATGGACATGGGAAAGGGTGGGGGCAACTCCTATTATTTCTAATCCCTGACATCCCTTCTATCTATTGGTTTCACCTTTGCCATCTCATGTGGCTAGCTGGGCAATAATCTGAAGAGACTAGAAGCCTCTCCAAGTTTAATAGTCTTTTTTTTATTACTACCGTATATACTCGAGTATAAGACGAGTTTTTTGGCACATATTTTTGTGCTCAAAAAGCCCTCTGGTCTTATACTCGAGTCTAGGTCTGTATTATGGCAACTTACATTGCCATAATACAGACCATGACATGTTGGGGCCGGAGAAGCTGTTACTTACCTTTACAGCTGCTCCGGTCAGCTCCCAGTACGTCCGCGCGGCACCTCTGTTAAGGTCCCAGTGTAAATCTCGCGAGACACGCGGGCCGTGAGATTTACACTGGGAGCAGACTGCGAGATTTACACCGGCAGTAAGTACCGGCCCCTGCACAGCCTCCCCTCCCTCTGGACAGCCCCCCCTCCCCCTGGACAGCCCCCCTCCCTGGCCAAGTATGAAGTAGGGAGGGGGGGAACAAAAAAAAAAATGCCCAGTTGATGGGAGTCTCTCCCACTCATCCTCTGCAGCCTCTGTGGGTGGTCCAATGACTGTTGATATCAGCGCTCTTCTTTTCTCCTGCACGCCGGCCGTAACGCAGCGCATGCAGTAACACTGCGTGTATAGTATGAGCCCCAACACAGGCTGCTCAATGCAAACATAGTTGGCATTCTTTTTCAAAGTCTTTTTACCTACTGATGCCTCAATTAATGTAATTTTATTGGTATCTATTTTTATTTTTGAAATTTACCAGTAGCTGCTGCATTTCTCACCCTAGTCTTATACTCGAGTCAATAATTTTTGGGGGGTAAAATTAGGGGCCTCGGCTTATATTCGGGTCGGCTTATACTCGATTATATATGGTATGTGCTTTACACGTTGTTATTCTGTGTCCTCATACTATATGTAGGCAACGTTATAGGAAACTGAAGAACACACGAGTGCAGTTTGGTGCCGTCCTCCTGATTTCAAGGATTCCTTCCATACACCACCGTATTTGCCAGGTGACGCATTCGGAAACACGTGACATGTTCTATCTTTATCTCTTATATCTTCTCGCATGGTCAGTGTCTTCCCCCTTTTGTAGGCCTAATCACTTTCCACGTAGTGTCATGGTGGTGCATCTTCTCCTGTGCCATGACTTCTTCATACACGTCTAGTATTACAATCTGTCGTTTTCTTCTGCCGTTGCCTAAGATCTGTGATGTGCCAAAGTCCATGTGATACTCAAAGCAATTACAGCCTCCTTGAAGCTCTCTGTGTAACGTCTACCTTGCTTCCTTTAATTATTTTTTTTCCTTATTGGACTTTGTCCTTTCCTGCCCTACGGGTGTGTCTCGCTGTCACTTTTCTGTCACACGGAGCTACAGGCGCTACATGAGATCTGCTTTGGAGGGGCTCCTTTCCTTTTAGACTGGGGTACGGCTATTCGAATGAAGAGGTAGAAAGTGTAGGTTGTGGAATATGGATGAATGGTGGACTTGTGTCCTCTTGTAAAGGTTTTGAGTGACTGCGATCCTGTGTTGGGTTTGATTGTACGCAGCAGACGTGCATGATTGTGTGTCTCATACATGTCTGGACAGTACGTCAGGCTGAGGTTTTATTAAATCTGCCATGTTAATAGTGTATTTCTGTGCATTATCTGTAGATCAAGTCCTTTGCCTTTCCTGCTTTTTGTGTACTCGTCAGTGTAAATGTGACAGGCCACCTCTTTGCATATCAGTCAGTATATTAATGAAAGCCTTCTTCTCTACAGCTGAAGGCCGCAGGTGAGGATTCCCTTCCCAGCATGGTAAGTACGGTATATCATCTTTGCTATACATTTGTGTGGCCGTGAATATTCAGAATAATGGGGTTGATTTTCTGTCTGGTGGTCCCCCACCATCTTCACCGGGGACCATCTTCCCCAACCTCATCATGATTTGAGGTGGTCAGTACTACAGAATCATCCGAGCGGGTTGTGATTACCTCTTTCCATAGCTCCCATAGAAGTGAAGGAGATTTGCTTCCAAGCAGGGTTGCCAACCAAATTTTTTTTCTTCTGGACAATTTGGAAAACTATAATGAACTATAAAAATTATAAGAAAACATGTTTATAGATCAGATACTAATACTTACCAAATGCTGAGAATTACAATCAAAGTGACCTGCTGAAGTACTACCAAACTGTAAAAAAATTACGGACACATCAAATTTTTTTTACGGACACTACAAAACAGTCCCCTATTTTTACGGACTGTCCAGGAGTTTCTGGACGGTTGGCAACCCTGCTTCCGAGATGCGGGAACATCATAGCTCACTGTGCTGTGTTGCTTCCGTAATCTTATTCTTTTCAATGCAGTAACCAGCTCCATCCACTATACAAAGGGTGGAGCTGTGTAGTTCCTGCACCTACTCCCAGTACTGGAGCTACTCTGGAAGAGCTGATCAGCGGTAGTGCATGGTGTTGTCGGACTCCTGCCAATCTGATATCTGTGGCCTATGGTGAGAATAGGCCAACAATATCAAAATACTATAAAACACCTTTAAAGGCGTTATTGGGGAATTTATATTGATGACCAATCCTCTGGTGGGGGTAAGACACCGGGACCCCTGCCGATCAGCTATTAGAAGAGGCCTTGAGGCCGCATCCTCTTCCTAGGCCAGTGACATCACCGTACATTAGTCACATGGCCTAGTTGCAGTTCAGCCCCATCGAAGTGATTTGGGCTGAGCTTCAATACCGAGCACAGCCACAGCTTGTAAAGCTGCCAGTAGCCGGCTGCACTCACCAGAGCTCCGATGGACTTGGACCACGACGATGTGAATCCTGAGGATAGGTCATTATTATCAACTTCTGAATAACCCCTTTAAAATGGAGTTGAAGCCCTCAAATGGAAGACTATCTGTCTACTGTGTAACTATAACAACTGCTGCCTGCCTCATACATGCCCTTTGTTTTTTGGACTTGCCCATACTTGGCCATCAACAGAAGCTGCCATGTCAAACATACAGTCCAAACAGAGAGCTGAGCAGATTGATATATAGCTTTGTACGAGAATAATAAGTATAACTTTCTGAGCTTAGGAGTCCAGTGGGTGGTCCTACGCAGTGTTTGACTGCTGTCTCTGTATGTACATTTACCTGAATGGCTACTTATAATAATACCTTTCCCTGTAATTGTACCTGCAGGATAAGTGTATGTTACCTTGGCAAAATCAGTTGTTTTCAGGGAGAGGTGAAAAGATGGACCTACCTGTCAGATACCTGAAAAGTGTGGGAGTAACTTTCCGGCTGTTATGAAACTACAGTCTGGTCATATTTGTGCAGCACGTTGGGAGTTATAGTTTGCAGGAAACCACCTTAAAAAGCTCATATAATATGAACAATTTCAGCAATTTCTTGGCCCAGATCAGAATCTCTGGCAGGACCCCATAGGCCATTCATAGATCTGGTGTCTTCTATTGTGGCAGAAGGGTCTATGTGCCCATAACTGTACCCGTATGTGTCACCACCAGACATCTGAGAAGCTCTGACAGACGTTCTTCAGAACCTCCATCTTGAGGTTCCTTTTGTTTTGCTTTCGTTTTCTCATCTCGTTTCCCTCTCTCAGCTACCCTTCCCATACTGCATCACTTTGCGGTTTATACAACTTCCTGGAGTGTGTGCATACTGATGCTACTACTGAGTCTTCTACAGATAAGTTTTGTTCATTCATTTGTTTTTTCCTGTTTGCTGGATCCCAGGTGACCCTGACTCCCTCCGTATCTAGTGTAGGGAGCCGGTGGTCGTGTCCCCTCACTATTATAGGGTGTTCAGGTGTTATACAGTCGAGGAACGAGGATATGCGATCATCTACCATTGAGATTTTTGCATAGGCTGAGCAGTCAGGGAGAGAGCCAGGTCTGATGCAGGGCTATCCCTTTGGTTCCTTAGGTCCCTTTGGTTTGGATCCAGTCAGTCGGATCTTCATTTTGTGTCTTCTAGTTTTCTGTACACCTTCCGCGACAGTATGTGATAGTTGCCGATGTGCACCACATAACTACAGTATGTTCCTGATGTAATATTTCTAATCTGGAGACAACTACCAGTATCTTGTGTGGTTTCATAAGACCAGGGTGTGGTCCTTCCTCTGGTGTTCATCTTTGTAATGTACATAATATTATGGTGTTTTACTATGCAGGTGTTGTTATGTGATATGCAACTGTATAAAGTGGTGACTTTCTCCAAATAATATACAGTATTTTCCTGCGTATAAGACTACTTTTTAACACATGAAAATCTTCTCAAAAGTCAAGGGTCGTCTTATACGCTGGGTGTCGTCTTATATGCCGGTATACGGCGTGCTGAAACGTACTTCTTAGCCGGACTGGAGAAGCTGTCCTTCTCCAGCTTCAGGCACAGACGCCGCTCCTGAAGCAGCCCCCTCTCCCTGCTCTCAGTGGTTTTCTCATGCCGGCAGTATCACATTGCGTACTACCGCTCAGATCGTCTTGAAGACAGGGAGGGCTGGGCAGGCAAGGGAGAGCTGACCCACCCAATCCAAGCAGGCTTTGTATGCAGTGTGCACAGAAAATACCGGTTCATTGCTTGCCGTGATTGGCTGGTTGTTGTATACTGGGTTGGATTGGCGATTCTGAGGGAAGGCAGGGGGAAGCAGGAGCATCTGCACTTCAGCCAATTCTAATATTGGAACGGCAGATCTCTAATAAAGTTTGGTGTGCATCTTATCTGTGGTGAAAAAACTGTCTGTCTGGGGAGCAGATACATGTGGTGGTGAATACAGTACAGCACCAGTATCTGTACATACAGTACAGCACCAGTACATACAGTACAGTATACAAATGGCTAACAGCCAAGACCCCATCATGGCTCTACCAGCAAGAAGAAAGAAATATGAAGCCAGTTTCAAAGTTAAAGTTGTAAACTTTGCCATGGAACATAATAACTGCGCTGCTGCAAGACAATATGGAGTAACAGAAAAGATGGTTTGGGACTGGAAAGCAAATTATAATTAAAGAGTATGCCAAGGGGTAAGTGTGCATTAAGAAAAGGCACCCCACATTGGCCAGAACTAAAAAAAAAACATGTAGCAGACATGGTGAATGAGCATTGCCAAAACGGTTATGTAGTGACACGAAATAAAATATGTTTGTTTGCACTTCAGTGGGCCAAATCTAACCCAGATCACAGCAACAAATATAAGGCTACTGGCTACTGGATCCTGGTGTACTAGATTCTTGGAAAGGCGTAATATGGTGCTGAGGCAAAAGACAAAAATTGCACAACAATTATCTGCAAATCTTGATGCCAAAGTAAATAGCGTTGGAAGAGGGGTAGTCTTATATGGCGAGTATAGCCCAAACCCTATATTTTAACTGGAAAAGTTGGGGGTCGTCTTATACACCCAGTCGTCTTATGCACTGGAAAATACGGTACTATACTATACGTGTCTGATCTTCCTCCATTCAGGAACGGCAGTGGGGAAATAACCATTCCTATCTGCCATGCTTATGAGGTGTTCATATCAGCTGGGGAACTCATGACCATGTGTGGCATGGTGCAAGGGATGCTCTATTGGGTGGTGCTAATGGGCTAAAAGGGTGCGCTGTTCCCACCAGATGGAGTTCAAGGTGTGTGCTACAGCCCTGAGTGGCCCAAGATACTGATACATAGTCCCGAATTTGCCCGTACTGTACCTAATTTTCAGACACAGTCCTGCTAAAAATTGATTGGCCGGCCTATGTATAACCTGTTCATAAGTGGGTGGGTTTCAGGGCTTACATGTGCAGTACACAGCCCTGCAGGGTGAGCGATGGTGAGGTCACAGGGGTAGTTACTAACCGAGGGTGTTTTTAGTAGTCACAGTTTTTTATATACCCTGGGCAGGAGTACAGCAGTGATGGAGAGGCTGGCACAGGGATCCTCTGGGGCACTCTCTATGTATAGGGACCAGGCCGGGTGGTAGGTGAGGTGCCCTAGATGTTGCGGGTTTAATGTGCCGGTGGCAAGATCCCTTTAAGTTCGTGACGCCAGTGCCGGTAACAGTGGCACACCGATTTATTGTAGTAATAATTGAGGAACACAAGTTGCAGTGAACTTCATTTTACTGAACAGTTCAACTATTTACAGTCTTTAGTTAGTTCCACATGTAAGAGGTTGTAACAGGCAGGCTTTATATATAAACGGCAGGCAAAGTCCTTGCAAGATACTCAGAGGGAATAACACTTACAGATCAGGCTGTATTTTCCTCAGCTCCTGTCTGGTTTTCTCCAAGGCCGTATGCCCTATTGCTGGCTTTATCCTTGGATAGGGAAAACTTCCTCTGGTATATGTCTCCTTGCTGTGGAATATCCTTCTGGCCTTCAGGCAGGAAATAAACTTGGCTCTGCACTGTACTTTTAAGGGAACTTCAGGAGGCAAACTCTTCCCCTGAATGCAAGCTAGAACCCTGGACTATCTAGCTGCATGTTAGAAGCTGCACTTCAGCTAACCTCTAGCTAAAGTGTCCACTAGCCTCTAAGGGTACTTTCACACTTGCGGCAGGACGGATCCGACAGGCTGTTCACCCTGTCGGATCCGTCCTGCGGCTATTTCGCCGTGCCGCCGGACCGCTGCTCCGTCCCCATTGACTATAATGGGGGCGGGGGGGGAGCTCCGGCGCAGCACGGCGGTGCACGGAGAAAGGCCGCCGGACTAAAATTACTGCATGTCAGGCTTTTTAGTCCGGCGGCTTTCTCCGTGCACCGCCATGCTGCGCCGGAGCTCCGCCCCGTCCCCATTATAGTCAATGGGGACGGAGCGGCGGTCCGCGGGCACGGCGAAATAGCCGCAGGACCGATCCGACATGGTGAACAGCCTGTCGGTTCCGTCCTGCCGCAAGTGTGAAACTAGCCTAACTAAAACACTCCTTCCCCCTGGACTGACTCTTTCCTGTCTGGGCCTAACTATATATACTAGGGGGTTCCCTAGCTCCCTCTACTGTCTAGGAGGAGGAAGTACACCTAAAAGGCCTGGTTCAGGAGACAACAGGAAAAATACATATCATGAAATACAATGACCCTGTTCCACAAAAGGTGGGGAACAACGTGGCCCAATTGACCCTTGTGTAGTGCCCACGTTTACCTAGTGGGACACTACACATGTCCCGAAATTACCAACTATAATATTAGTAAGAATGTCGATAGTGTGGCTACTGTGTGAAGATTGTGCCGGGTGGAGATAAAAACCTGTAAGAGCGGAGGAGACTATGGCCATCCAAAACACACTTTTTTATGGACTTTTTATTTTTATCACATGAACTATCTACAGCGTACGTGATCTAAAAGTAAAATGCTACAGTCATGTGAAAAAATTAGGACACCCTTTGAAAGCATGTGGTTTTTTGTAACATTTTTAATAAAAGGTTATTTCATCTCCGTTTCAACAATACAGAGAGATTAAAGTAATCCAACTAAACAAAGAAAACTGAAGAAAAGTCTTTTCAAGATCTTCTGTAAATGTCATTCTACAAAAATGCCTATTCTAACTGAGGAAAAAGATAGGACACCCTTGCCCCTAATAGCGAGTGTTACCTCCTTTGGCTGAAATAACTGCAGTGAGACGGTTCTTGTAGCCATCTACCAGTCTTCGACATCGGTCTGAGGAAATTTTACCCCACTCCTCAATGCAGAACTTTTTCAGCTGTGAGATGTTTGAGGGGTTTCTTGCACGTACAGCCCTTTTCAAGTCACCCCACAGCATCTCAATGGGATTCAAATCTGGACTTTGACTTGGCCATTCCAGGACTCTCCATTTCTTCTTTTTCAGCCAATCTTTGGTTGATTTACTAGTATGTTTTGGGTCATTGTCATGTTGCATGGTCCAGTTCCGCTTCAGCTTTAATTTCCTAACTGATGGTCTCACATGTTCTTCAAGCACCTTCTGATACACAGTAGAATTCATCGTGGATTCTATGATGGTGAGCTGACCAGGTCCTGCTGCAGCAAAGCAGCCCCAAACCATGACACTTCCACCTCCATGCTTCACAGTTGGTATGAGGTTCTTTTCTTGGAATGCTGTGTTTGGTTTACGCCAAACATGTCCTCTGCTGTTGTGTCCAAATAATTCAATTTTGGACTCATCTGTCCAAAGAACATTATTCCAGAAGTCCTGGTCTTTGTCAACTTTATCTCTGGCAAATGTCAGTCTGGCCTCGATGTTTCTCTTGGAAAGCAAAGGTTTCCTCCTTGCACACCTCCCATGCAAGTTAAACTTGTACAGTCTCTTTCTGATTGTAGAGGCATGTACTTCTACATCAACAGTAGCCAGAGCCTGCTGTAGTTCTCGAGATGACACTTTAGGGTTTTTGGAGACCTCTTTTAGCATCTTGCGGTCTGCTCTTGGGGTGAACTTGCTGGGGCGACCAGTCCTGGGCATGTTGGCAGTTGTTTTGAAAGCCCTCCACTTGTAGACTATCTTCCGGACAGTGGAATGGCTGATTTCAAAATCTTTTGCGATCTTTTTAAATCCCTTCCCAGACTCATAGGCTGCTACAATCTTTTTTCTGAAGTCCTCTGACAGCTCTTTTGCTCTCACCATGGTGCTCACTCTCACTTCAACAGTCAGGAGCACACCAAACTAAATGTCTGAGGTTTAAATAGGGCAAGCCTCATTCAACATGCAGAGTAACGATCTACTAATTATGTGCACCTGGTGTGATATACCTGTGTGAGATCTGAGCCAATTTAAGAGGGAATACATGTGAGGGTGTCCTATCTTTTTCCTCAGTTAGAATAGGCATTTTTGTAGAATGACATTTACAGAAGATCTTGAAAAGACTTTTCTTCAGTTTTCTTTGTTTAGTTGGATTACTTTAATCTCTCTGTATTGTTGAAACGGAGATGAAATAACCTTTTATTAAAAATGTTACAAAAAACCACATGCTTTCAAAGGGTGTCCTAATTTTTTCACATGACTGTATATACACTATATAGCATTGTGGTCTTTAATCCCCTTCTACCCCGGGCCAATTTTTACCTTCCTGCCCAGGCCATTTTTTACAAATCTGACATGTGTCACTTTATGTGGTAATAACTTTAAAACACTTTTACTTATACAGACCATTCTGAGATTGTTTTCTCATCACATATCTTACTTCATTACAGTGGTAAAAATTAGTAAACAATATAAATAATCATTTTTATTTATAAAAAAATACCAAATTTACCCAAAATTTCAAAAAATTAGCAAATTTCCAAATTTTAGTTCTCTACTTTTATAATAGATAGTAAGTGTAACGGATCTCCTAGCACCCCGACCTGGTACCTCCATTAATGGATGCTCCCAGTGCCTCCCGGGGACTCCAAGCACTCCGCTCGACACCGATACCACCACAGGAACCAGGAACAGCTCTTACAAGAGCTAGTAGTAATAGCCAGGAGAGTATACACGTATAGCAATCCCCACACACATGAGACGAGGCTCTATTATTGAGGGCTACCCGCCCGTATTTATGCAGCTCCCCATCTGGTTGACACGCCCCTAGGGGACCAAAAGGAAGACTGCGACACAGGACAGATACAACACATCCCCACAATGCATCATGGTTTCCTCCTCTCTGTCCTGGAGACAACCGAGGAGCAATCCAATTATCTCTCAGGACAAAGGGAAATCGCCAATACACATGTGGAGACAACAGGACAGACATCACCATTTAAACACACAATGGCACAATGGGACAATAGAAACACACCCAGCATATTCCTCCCCTCTATCTATCCACTCAACTATCTCCCAAGCTGA
Source organism: Bufo gargarizans (assembly GCF_014858855.1). Classification (NCBI taxonomy): domain Eukaryota; kingdom Metazoa; phylum Chordata; class Amphibia; order Anura; family Bufonidae; genus Bufo; species Bufo gargarizans. Next base: position 65,361,788 of record NC_058085.1, on the reverse strand, counting down.
CAAGTCACACTTATTATAAATTGTTACAACTTTGTGAGTTTACATTGTCCATACATATAACTTACATCAATTTAACCAGTATAACTTGGGGACAAACCTATCCAAAATTCACTTGAATAGGTTCAGGGGTTTAAAAGTTAGCAAAAGTATCTCAAAGGGCCGTAATCCTGGGGCAGGAGGCTGGCAAACAGCCCCCTCCAAAACACCGTGGCGAGGTTGGTTTCGTCACACATCTCCCCCTCCCAGGGAAGACTAACCAGATACCTGACCTCACGCCGGTCGGTACCTGAGTTAGTCTGGCAGCCCACCCACAACCAAATACTGGAACTGTTGAATTTAGTAGCCTGTCTCTGTCCAGTGAATCCACCAAGGTTATATTGGTAGCTGGTACTCCCGGTCTCTGAGTTGCTCCCTGGCTTGGAGTGGAGGTTGCTTTGTGGGCAAGGATCAGGGGGACTCTGCCCTGGTGCCAGCGCTACCACGGAAGAAGCCTGGTTGGAGTCTGGTTGTTGGAGGGGGAGACCGACTGTCTCCCCTTTGGCTAAACAGCCCTGTTGCTAAGGGACAGGACCGACTGTCCCTACCCCCTGTGCTGTAAGTGCAGAGACCACGGTCCCATCTGCACTGTTGTGGGGCTTACTGTCTCCCCCTGGTGCGTTAAGCTGCTGCTGGGGAGATGGGGTAATGAGCTCCTCTCCCATACATACTTCCAGCCACTGGGGAGGGCGACCGACCGTCTCCGCTCCCAATACAGTGTCCTGCTGCTGGGGAAAGGAGACTGGGCTCTCTATTCCCTGTAGGACACTCTGCCGCTGGGGAATGGAGACTGGGTTCCCAATTCCCAATAAATCACACGGCCGCTGGGGAATGGAGACTGGGCTCCCAATTTCCTGCAATTCACACTGCCAATAGGGAGAGGGGGTAACAAGCTCCTCTCCCATACATACTTCCAGCCTCTGGGGAGGGAGACCGACTGTTTCCACTCCCAATACAGTGTCCTGTTGCTGGGGAAAGGAGACTGGGCTCTCTGTTCCTTGTAGGAGACTCTGCCGCTGGGGGACAGGACTGACTGTCTCTGCCCCCTGTAACTCAGCCTGCCGCTGGGGAATGGAGACTGGGCTCCCAATTCCCTGCAGGAGCAGTGGAGAGACCTCGGTTCCATCTCCACCGGCCACCTGGGGTTCTTCCCAGTAAACGTACACAATATCCTCCCAGCTGAAGGGCTCTGGACCTGGGTCTGACACTCTGCTCTCCTGCTGAGCCTTCTCACTGGAGTGGAACAGCTGCTGGTAGCCCTGTTCCAGCTCCATCTCCCGGGTCACCAGGTGGACCAGGTCCTGCTCAATCTCATGAGTGTCGTCCCAGTCATACCTGCTCTCCCTCCATTCCCAGAGATCACGGAACCGGGCTTGTGTAGGGCTCCCAAACTCCAGCTCTGAAAAAGTCTCCCATAACAAGCCAGGACCATCAAACTCCTCTTCCTCTGGCTTGTCATGCTCAGCTGTCCTGGGTAGGTACTGTGCCCCATACCACCAGAGCGTCTGGTAGGCTTCTTCCAGCCACAGCTCCTGCCATGCTAGGAGTTCCAATTCCTTTACCCATTCCTCCCGGGGCTGCTCTCCCAGGAAGGGCATCCGCAGGGCTACTCGCTTCAGCAACCGCTGGTCTTCCGTGGGGAGTCTCTCGTCCCGCATATACTCCACAATACCCAGTACCTGGTACCAGATGCCTTTGCGGACTGCATCTCGGTCATCCATGACACCCTCATCGTACTCCACTGCTGTTTCCATTCTGGTGCTGTCAGGGTCGCTGTACTAGGACATGCGTTGCCCTCAAATTGTAAAATCCATGGAATGGTGTCTCCTGTAGCTGTCCTTCTGTCTGTGGGAACGATCCCGCCGCTTGCCACCAATGTAACGGATCTCCTAGCACCCCGACCGGGTACCTCCGTTAATGGATGCTCCCAGTGCCTCCCGGGGACTCCAAGCACTCCGCTCGACACCGATACCACCACAGGAACCAGGAACAGGAACAGCTCTTACAAGAGCTAGTAGTAATAGCCAGGAGAGTATACACGTATAGCAATCCCCACACACATGAGACGAGGCTCTATGTTGAATGTAAAAACAGCAACTCTTTATTGAGGGCTACCCGCCCGTATTTATGCAGGTCCCCATCTGGTTGACACGCCCCTAGGGGACCAGAAGGAAGACTGCGACACAGGACAGATACAACACATCCCCACAATGCATCATGGTTTCCTTCTCTCTGTCCTGGAGACAACCGAGGAGCAATCCAATTATCTCTCAGGACAAAGGGAAATCGCCAATACACATGTGGAGACAACAGGACATACATCACCATTTAAACACACAATGGCACAATGGGACAATAGAACAATGGGACAATAGAAACACACCCAGCATATTCCTCCCCTCTGTCTATCCACTCAACTATCTCCCAAGCTGACAAGTTACACTTATTATAAATTGTTACAACTTTGTGAGTTTACATTGTCCATACATATAACTTACATCAATTTAACCAGTATAACTTGGGGACAAACCTATCCAAAATTCACTTGAATAGGTTCAGGGGTTTAAAAGTTAGCAAAAGTATCTCAAAGGGCCGTAATCCTGGGGCAGGAGGCTGGAAAACAGCCCCCTCCAAAACACTGTGGCGAGGTTGGTTTTGTCACAGTAAGCGTGTCCGGGTAGGGTCCAGATGTGTTGCGGGTGCATTGCGGCAAACCCAAATTGCGGTACCCAATTGCTGAATGCGGTACCCAGACCTGAACTTCGTAATTGAAGTTCAGGTTTGGGTTCAAGGTTGTGTAGATTGTATTATTTCCCCTTATAACATGGTTATAAGGGAAAATAATAGCATTCTGAATACAGAATGCATAGTACAATGGGGCTGGAGGGGTTAAAAAAAATTATAAATTTTACTCACCTTAATCCACTTGTTCGCGCAGCCGGCATCTCTTCTGTCTTTTTCTTTGAGGAATAGGACCTTTGATGATGTCACTGCGCTCATCACATGGTCCATCACATGATCTTTACCATGGTGATGGATCATGTGACGGACCATGTGATGAGCATAGTGATGTCACCACAGGTCCTTTTCCTGTGCACAGCAAAGATGAAGACAGAAGAGAAGCTGGCTGCGTGAGCAAGTGGATTAAGGTAAGTTAAATTTTTATTTCATTTTTTTTAACCCCTCCAGCCCTACTGTACTATGCATTCTCTATTAGGAATGCTATTATTTTCCCTTATAACCATGTTATAAGGGAAAATAATAATGATCGGGTCCCTATCCCGATCGTCTCCTAGCAACCGTGCGTGAAAATCGCACTTCATCCGCACTTGCTTGTAGATGCTTGCGATTTTCACGCACACCATTCACTTCTATGGGGCCTGCGTTGCGTGAAAAACCACAATATAGAACATGCTGCGATTTTCACACAACGTACAAGTGATGCATGAAAATCGCTGCTCATGTGCACAGCCCCATAGAAATTAATGGGTCCGAATTCACTGCGAGTGCAATGCGTTCACCTCACGCATTGCACCCGCGCGGAAAACTCGCCCATGTGAAAGGGGCCTAATACCTCCAAAAATAGTAATAGCTTTACATTCCCCATATGTCTACTTCATGTTTGGATCATTTTGAAAATGACATTACATTTTTTTGGGACGTTAGAAGGCTTAGAAGCAAATCTTAAAATTTTTAACAATATTTCCAAAACCCACATTTTTCGGGAACAGTTCAGTCATGAAGTCACTTTCTGGGGCTTACATATTAGAAACCACCCATAAATCACCCCATTTTAGAAACTACACCCATCAAAGTATTCAAAACTGATTTTACAAACTTTGCTAACCATTTAGGTGCCCCACGAGAACTAAAGGAAAATGGGCATGAAATTTCAAAATTTTACCTTTTTTAGCAGATTTAAAATTGTAATCTATTTGGCTGTTAAGACATTAAGGGTTAACAGCCAAACAAAACTCAAAATCTTTTACCCTGAATCTGGAGTTTACAGAAACACCCCATGTGTGCTCAAAAACGGAAGTATAGGCGCACAGCAGGCTTCAGAGGGGAAGGAGCACCATATGGCTTTTGGAGAGCAGATTTTGAGCACATACAGACGTGGACAAAATTGTTGGTACCCTTTGGTCAATGAAAGAAAAAGTCACAATGGTCACAGAAATAACTTTAATCTGACAAAAGTAATAATAAATTAAAATTCTATAAATGTTAACCAATGAAAGTCAGACATTGTTTTTCAACCATGCTTCAACAGAATTATGTAAAAAAATAAACTCATGAAACAGGCATGGACAAAAATGATGGTACCCCTAACTTAATATTTTGTTGCGCAACCTTTTGAGGCAATCACTGCAATCAAACGCTTCCTGTAACTGTCAATGAGACATCTGCACCTCTCAGCAGGTATTTTGGCCCACTCCTCATGAGCAAACTGCTCCAGTTGTGTCCGGTTTGAAGGGTGCCTTTTCCAGACTGCATGTTTCAGCTCCTTCCAAAGATGCTCAATAGGATTGAGGTCAGGGCTCATAGAAGGCCACTTTAGAATAGTCAAATTTTTTCCTCTTAGCCATTCTTGGGTGTTTTTAGCGGTGTGTTTTGGGTCATTGTCCTGTTGCAAGACCCATGACCTGCGACTGAGACCAAGCTTTCTGACACTGGCTAGTACATTTCTCTCTAGAATTCCTTGATAGTCTTGAGATTTCATTGTACCCTGCACAGATTCAAGACACCCTGTGCCAGACGCAGCAAAGCAGCCCCAGAACATAACAGAGCCTCCTCCATGTTTCACAGTAGGGACAGTGTTCTTTTCTTGATATGCTTCATTTTTTCGTCTGTGAACATACAGCTGATGTGCCTTGGCAAAAACTTCGATTTTTGTCTCATCTGTCCACAGGACATTCTCCCAGAAGCTTTGTGGCTTGTCAACATGTAGTTTGGCATATTCCAGTCTTGCTTTTTTATGATTCGTTTTCAACAATGGTGTCCTCCTTGGTCGTCTCCCATGTAGTCCACTTTGGCTCAAACAACGACGGATGGTGCGATCTGACACTGATGTTCCTTGAGCATGAAGTTCACCTTGAATCTCTTTAGAAGTCTTTCTAGGCTCTTTTGTTACCATTCGGATTATCCGTCTCTTAGATTTGTCATCAATTTTCCTCCTGCGGCCACGTCCAGGGAGGTTGGCTACAGTCCCATGGATCTTAAACTTATGAATAATATGTGCAACTGTACTCACAGGAACATCTAGTTGCTTGGAGATGGTCTTATAGCCTTTACCTTTAACATGCTTGTCTATAATTTTCTTTCTGATCTCTTGAGACAGCTCTTTCCTTTGCTTCCTCTGGTCCATGTCGAGTGTGGTACACACCATATCACCAAACAACACAGTGATTACCTGGAGCCATATATATAGGCCCAATGGCTGATTACAAGGTTGTAGACACCTGTGATGCTAATTAGTGGACACACCTTGAATTAACATGTCCCTTTGGTCACATTATGTTCTGTGTTTTCTAGGGGTACCATCATTTTTGTCCATGCCTGTTTCATGAGTTTATTTTTTTACATAATTCTGTTGAAGCATGGTTGAAAAACAATGTCTGACTTTCATTGGTTAACATTTATAGAATTTTAATTTATTATTACTTTTGTCAGATTAAAGTTATTTCTGTGACCATTGTGACTTTTTCTTTCATTGACCAAAGGGTACCAACAATTTTGTCCACGTCTGTATGTGCTCATAAAATGATGTATGGGTGCATGGCAGGGTCCAAAAGGGAAGTAGCGCCATAGGGCTTTTGGAGGACAGATTTTGCAGAATTGGCTTTTGAGAGCTATGCATATAAAGACACCCTGAGGTACCCCTAGAGTGGAAATCCCCAAAAAGTTAAACTACACCTCTCAAGGAATATTTCAAGATGTGTAGTGAGAACTTTGTCTTCAAAGGTAAATCATGGAATTGGCTGTGAAAATGAAAAATTTTAATTTTTTTCCAGAAAATTGGACTTTAGGCCCAAATTTTTCACTTTCAAAATGGGGAACTGGAAAAAATGTACCCCCTAATTTATTGCCCATTTTCTCCAGATTACAGTAATACCCCATATGTGCTTTTATACTGCTATATGGGCTTACCACAGGGGTCAGTAGGAAAGGAGCACCAAATGGCTTCTGGTAGGCAGATTTCACCGGAATAATTCACAGGCGCCATCTTGCAATTGAACACACCCTGAGGTAACCCTAGAATGGAAACCCAAAAAAAGTCACCCCATTCTGTTTGTTTCAAAACTTTTTTTATTGTTTTATCAGCAATAAAAACATACTCATTGACACTCGGATGTAAATGACATAAGTCTGAGACACAGATACCAGATGTCGTAATGCGTATCAGAAATAATGGACATACTGCACATTCCGGTAACATATCCAAGTATAAGAAATAGGTCATCACGTAAATTCAGAACATTCAGTTAACATCCACATACAAAACAAGTAGTAGAGGACAAACACAGGTAAGCGGGGTGAGGTAAGATAAAGGGAAAAATAGCAGGGGGGGGGGGGTAAAACAAGTAGTTGGTGCGTGAGATATTCCCAATAACCTTGGGACCTCGCCATATTAAGGACAGTCAGATGGTATAAACTCGTGTCTTGTAAGTCTCATCCATATGAACTTAAAATTGCTCACCTTCATGCAAGGGCCGACATTCAAGTATATTTAGTAATATCCTATCCAAAGCAATCAATTTAGAGTAAAGCGCCTATATGATCTCCAGGGGTTCCAAATAGCCTCAAATTTAAGTGGGGATCCAGAGTCCCAATGTACTATCTGCTCAAGTCTACATATCTGATCACATTTGACAAACCATTTCTGGATTGGAGGTATTCCCTGTTGTTTCCAGCATGTCGCAATGAGAAGTCTAGCAGAGGCCAGCAAAGCCGTACACAAAATTCTTATATTCTTTGGACCCTTTATATCATTGTACAAACCAAACAGGCAAAGTTTTGGAGTCACAGGGACATGCATCCCACTCATTTTTGATAAAACTCCACATACTGCTTCCCAAAAGGGCGCTATTTGGTCACAAGACCACCAAATGTGTGCATGAGTACCCACTTCCCTATTACACCTCCAACACAATGGGCTTGTAGTAGCAGGAAACATACGGTGGAGTCTTTGGGGTGTAAAATGCCACCTAGTTAGGACTTTATAACTGTTTTCTTGTACCTTGACACACCTGGACACCCTAGTCGGGGAGAGCAAAGTGAGTTTCTTCTCAACTGTTGAAAATTTGATTTGTAAGTCTAACTCCCATTGTTGAAGAAAGGTTGGGCCGTCTATTTTAGATGCGGACATTAAAATCTCATATAGTTTGGATACTTTCCCTGTGGGATCTTTAATCTGTGTAACTAACTTCTCAAATGAGGAGTGGACTATTACCGTAGGTAGACGCGTTAGGTACTGTTTTAAATATCTGATACAATAGTTGATATGGAACGGGGAGCAATCTTTCATCAGCGGGTGTTTATAAAGATCTACTGCTGAAGGGATATCATTATCCGGGCAAATAGCCAATAACGGAGATACACCTTGTTTCACACTGTCCGGAAGAGTGAAAAGTCACCCCATTCTGGAAACGACAACCCTCAAGGTATATTTCAAGGTGTGTAGTGCACACTTTGACCCATCAAGCGTTTTACAGAATTAAGAAACGCTTGGCTGTGAAAATGAAAAATATAATTTTTTTCCCCACATTTTTCACTTTCACAAGGGGTAACAGGACAAAATGCACCCCACATTTTGTTCTCCATTTCCCCCCGAATACCCCAACACCCCATATCTGCTCAAAAAATGATGTATGGGCGCACAGCAGGCTTCAGAGTGGAAGGAGCACCATATGGCATTGGAGAGTGGATTGACAACTGGAATGGTAATTGGGAGCTATGTCGCATGTGAAGACACCTTGAGGTGGCCTTACAATGGACAGCCCCAAAAAGTGAACCCATTTCCGAAAAAGCACCCCTGTACGAACATTTTAAGTGGTAGAAAGGGTACTTTTTGGCAAACAGGTATCTCACTAAAGACAGAAATACTTGACAAAGCATTTCAAATCACACATTTGTAAAAATGAAAAATTACTAGCAGACCCCAATTTTTCACTTTCACAAGGGGTTAAAGGAGAAAATAAGTGGTGTCTTTTCATATTCCCATTTTGTAACAAACCTGACATCGTTTTTGGGTCTTGCCCCTCTTTGCTGTTTGTCGGACTTCACCAGGGAAATGTTGTCCTGGTACAACACGGGAACCATGACCTCCTGGAATACTCTGGCCCTCCCCTTCCTGTTTTTGGAAAATTAGGGCCTTGATGACCACCTCTTGGAACTGAAGGAACGTTTGTGTGGTGTTCTGCAGCTCGATGTAAAATGTACGCATTGTACAGTGCCATCTGTACAATGTATACGGCCAGCTTTTTGTACCACACCTTAGTTTTACGCATTGCACCGTAGGGCTTCAAAACTTGATCCGACAGATCAACCCCTCCCATGTGCCTGTTGTAATCAAGGATGCAGTCTGGCTTGTTGACAGTGGTAGTGGAACCTCACACTCGGGCTGGAGAACTGGTGTGAGTGTGAATGGTGGTCAGTACAAGGACATCCCGCTTGTTCTTGTACTTAACTGCCAGGATGTTCTCATGTCAGAGAGCCTTACTTTTCAGAGTAGTTGCACTACCAGGGATCTAGGGAGGCCTCTCTGATTTTTGCGTACTGGGCCGCAAGCTACAGTACCTCTGGCTTTTAGGGACATGAATAGGGGTATGCTGGTATAATAGTTATCCACATAGAGGTGGTTTCCCTTATCCAGCAGTCGGTGCAGTAAGTCCCACATGATCTTCCCAGTTACTCCTAGGACAGGGGAAGGGCATTCAGGGGATTGTATCCGGGAATATTTCCCTTCATAAACCCGGAACCTGTAGGTGTACCCAGAGGTACTCTCGTACAGCTTGTACATTTTAATTCCGTACCGTGCCCGCTTGCTGGGCAGGTACTAGCGGAATTTAACCCTTCCTTTAAAATGTACAAGGGACTCGTCTATGCTAGTTTCTTTTTCTCGTGTGAACACCTCTGTAAACGAGGGTCTTATTTTGAATAGACTGTCAAATTGTGGGTCATTATGGGGGGAAGGTGGGGGGGCACTGTGTGTTATCATTATAATGTAGGAATTTCAAAATGGATTCAAACCTTGAGCGGGGCATGGCCAAATTGTAAATTGGAGTGTGGTACAAGACATCTGAACTCCAATATTGTCTCATTTCTTTATTTTTTTTTACCAGGCCCATATGCAGCAACATCCCACAAAATGTCATAATGTCGGCTGCATTTACTAGGGTCCAACCTAGGGGTCTAGCGTATGAGGAATGTTGGGTTTTGAGCAATAAACTGCTGGGCATATAAATTTGTTTGGGTCACCATCAAATTTATGAATTCGTCAGAGAAAAAGATTTTGAAAAAATCTATTTCTTTGAAGCTTCATGCAGTCAATCTAAATTCCAGAGTTTCCCACAAACAGGAATTTGGGGCTCATAATCCTCAGGCGGTGTGGTCCATAGGGGATCACTGTGGGGGGCTACTTCATCTCTCCTGGGGCGTCTCCTTGAGGGTCCTTCATCACCGGATGACGATGATGATGGAGTAGAGGAATGTGGCATCCTCTTCTCCCTCACTTGCAGACTCTGTTTCAGAGGCAAGGATGGCGTATGCCTCTTCTGTGGAGTACATTCTCTGGGATGGATGGGACATTTTTATTTTTATTAGTGTGTGTAAAATGAAAAGTGTCAGGGGGGTGTATGTAGTGATTTAACACGTGAGGGGGCTTGTAATTTCAAATAAAGTTTACGATAAAAAAAAAAGAGAAAGAAGGAAAAGAGAAAAAGATAAGTGAAAGAATAAGAAAAAAAATGTAGAAAAAAAGGCAAAAAAAAAAGGTTAAAAAAAAGCACTCAAACCTGAGCAGACGCTGTCAGTAATATCACCTTTACATTGGAGTGCTGCCTCTTTTTTGGAAAACTATATATCTATCTATATATATATATATCTATATATATACAGGGAGTGCAGAATTATTAGGCAAGTTGTATTTTTGAGGATTAATTTTATTATTGAACAACAACCATGTTCTCAATGAACCCAAAAAACTCATTAATATCAAAGCTGAATATTTTTGGAAGTAGTTTTTAGTTTGTTTTTAGTTTTAGCTATTTTAGGGGGATATCTGTGTGTGCAGGTGACTATTACTGTGCATAATTATTAGGCAACTTAACAAAAAACAAATATATACCCATTTCAATTATTTATTTTTACCAGTGAAACCAATATAACATCTCAACATTCACAAATATACATTTCTGACATTCAAAAACAAAACAAAAGCAAATCAGTGACCAATATAGCCACCTTTCTTTGCAAGGACACTCAAAAGCCTGCCATCCATGGATTCTGTCAGTGTTTTGATCTGTTCACCATCAACATTGCGTGCAGCAGCAACCACAGCCTCCCAGACACTGTTCAGAGAGGTGTACTGTTTTCCCTCCTTGTAAATCTCACATTTGATGATGGACCACAGGTTCTCAATGGGGTTCAGATCAGGTGAACAAGGAGGCCATGTAATTAGATTTTCTTCTTTTATACCCTTTCTTGCCAGCCACGTTGTGGAGTACTTGGACGCGTGTGATGGAGCATTGTCCTGCATGAAAATCATGTTTTTCTTACCTTGCAGACTTCTTCCTGTACCACTGCTTGAAGAAGGTGTCTTCCAGAAACTGGCAGTAGGACTGGGAGTTGAGCTTGACTCCATCCTCAACCCAAAAAGGCCCCACAAGCTCATCTTTGATGATACCAGCCCAAACCAGTACTCCACCTCTACCTTGCTGGCGTCTGAGTCGGACTGGAGCTCTCTGCCCTTTACCAATCCAGCCATCTGGCCCATCAAGGCTCACTCTCATTTCATCAGTCCATAAAACCTTAGAAAAATCAGTCTTGAGATATTTCTTGGCCCAGTCTTGACGTTTCAGCTTGTGTGTCTTGTTCAGTGGTGGTCGTCTTTCAGCCTTTCTTACCTTGGCCATGTCTCTGAGTATTGCACACCTTGTGCTTTTGGGCACTCCAGTGATGTTGAAATATGGCCAAACTGGTGGCAAGTGGCATCTTGGCAGCTGCACGCTTGACTTTTCTCAGTTCATGGGCAGTTATTTTGCGCCTTGGTTTTTCCACACGCTTCTTGCGACCCTGTTGACTATTTTGAATGAAACGCTTGATTGTTCGATGATCACGCTTCAGAAGCTTTGCAATTTTAAGAGTGCTGCATCCCTCTGCAAGATATCTCATTTTTGACTTTTCTGAGCCTGTCAAGTCCTTCTTTTGACCCATTTTGCCAAAGGAAAGGAAGTTGCCTAATAATTATGCACACCTGATATAGGGTGTTGATGTCATTAGACCACACCCCTTCTCATTACAGAGATGCACATCGCCTAATATGCTTAATTGGTAGTAGGCTTTCGAGCCTATACAGCTTGGAGTAAGACAACATGCATAAAGAGGATGATGTGGTCAAAATACTCATTTGCCTAATAATTCTGCACGTAGTGTATATATATATATATATATATATATATAAAACTAACTAGCACTAAATGATTTTATATATATATACATATATATATATATATATATATATATATATATAGCTAGCTGGCAATGAAAAAACACAAGTGCTGATTAGCACTTGAGCACTTGCCAGTCCCAGCTCACACACAGAAAAAGTAGTGCAGAGCTGGAAAAGCCCCCCAAAAAAATAAAAATAAGGACAGGCTGGAGTCCGCTGGGGGTGGGGGTGGGCAGAAGAGGGACAGGGGACAGGGAATATGGGGATCTGAAACTGCCGCAGATGAGCTAAAGATCACTACAGCTGGTCCAGATGGTCCAAAGTAGTGAAAAGCACTGATTTATGTGGTAGTACCACAAGTCCCAGCCGACAAACAGCAGCACAGTGGGGAACAAGTCCTCTCTGCAAGCAATCACCAAGCTACAAACCGGATTCCAAAAAAGTTGGGACACTATACAAATCGTAAATAAAAACTGAATGGAATGATGTGGAGGTGCCAACTTCTAATATTTTATTAGGAATAGAACATAAATCACGGAACAAAAGTTTAAACTGAGAAAATGTACAATTTTAAGGGAAAAATATGTTGAATCAGAATTTCATGGTGTCAACAAATCCCCAAAAAGTTGGGACAAGGCCATTTTCACCACTGCGTGGCATCTCCCCTTCTTCTTACAACACTCAACAGACGTCTGGGGACCGAGGAGACCAGTTTCTCAAGTTTAGAAATGGGAATGCTCTCCCATTCTTGTCTAATACAGGCCTCTAACTGTTCAATCATCTTGGGCCTTCTTTGTTGCACCTCCCTCTTTATGATGCGCCAAATGTTCTCTATAGGTGAAAGATCTGGACTGCAGACTGGCCATTTCAGTACCCGGATCCTTCTCCTACGCAGCCATGATGTTGTGATTGATGCAGAATGTGGTCTGGCATTATCTTGTTGAAAAATGCAGGGTCTTCCCTGAAAGAGATGACGTCTGGATGGGAGCATATGTTGTTCTAGAACCTGAATATATTTTTCTGCATTGATGGTGCCTTTCCAGACATGCAAGCTGCCCATGCCACACGCACTCATGCAACCCCATACCATCAGAGATGCAGGCTTCTGAACTGAGCGTTGATAACAACTTGGGTTGTCCTTGTCCTCTTTGGTCCGGATGACATGGCGTCCCAGATTTCCAAAAAGAACTTTGAATCGTGACTCGTCTGACCACAGAACAGTCTTCCATTTTGCCACACTCCATTTTAAATGATCCCTGGCCCAGTGAAAACGCCTGAGCTTGTGGATCTTGCTTAGAAATGGCTTCCTCTTTGCACTGTACAGTTTCAGCTGGCAACGGCGGATGGCACGGTGGATTGTGTTCACTGACAATGGTTTCTGGAAGTATTCCTGAGCCCATTCTGTGATTTCCTTTACAGTAGCATTCCGGTTTGTGGTGCAGTGTCGTTTAAGGGCCCGGAGATCACGGGCATCCAGTATGGTTTTACGGCCTTGACCCTTACGCACAGAGATTGTTCCAGATTCTCTGAATCTTCGGATGATGTTATGCACAGTTGATGATGGTAGATGCAAAGTCTTTGCAATTTTTCGCTGGGTAACACCTTTCTGATATTGCTCCACTATCTTTCTGCGCAACATTGTGGGAATGGGTGATCCTCTACCCATCTTGGCTTCTGAGAGACACTGCCACTCTGAGAAGCTCTTTTTATACCCAATCATGTTGCCAATTGACCTAATTAGTGTTAATTGGTCTTCCAGCTCTTCGTTATGCTCAAATTTACTTTTTCCAGCCTCTTATTGCTACTTGTCCCAACTTTTTTGGGATTTGTTGACACCGTGAAAATTTGAATCAACGTATTTTTCCTTTAAAATGATACATTTACTCGGATTAAACGTTTGATCTGTCATCTACGTTCTATTACAAATTAAATATTGACATTTGCCATCTCCACATCATTGCATTCAGTTTTTATTCACAATTTGTTTAGTGTCCCAACTTTTTTGGAATCCGGTTTGTAGAATGGCTGCCTGCAGAGAGGAACCAACTGTTCTTTCCGCTGCATAGCGCTGCCATTGCCTGGAGCGTTGTTGCAGCCAATCGAAGCGCTGGTAGGGGACATCAGTGTCTGATGTCCCCTCCCTGACCTCGGAGGTGACATGGGCTGATATAAGCCCCAATCACCTCCGTCCCAGCCACCAGCAGCACCACAGATTTGATAATAGTAGTATAGCGCTGCCATTGGCTCGCAGCGCTGGGAAGGGACACCTGTGTATGGTGTCCCGTCCCTGACCTAGGAAGAGACATTGGCCCATCCCACCTCTAGCCGAGCAGCTCCATACATTGTTTGGGTAATTTGATTCCAGCTCACCTGCCTTTTCTTACAAGGTGCACGGATAAAAAGGATGAAGCCTTGTTGTGGTAAGTAGAAAGAAGGAAATCCGGCACTCAAAATTGATGAAGTCGTAGGTTACTTTACTTGGTCATGCAATATATCAGGTACAGTGGTACAGGGTGATTCATAAATCAGTCATAAATAAGAACGTTGTCGTTTGAAACACGTAGACTGACAAGGGCATCACTGGTTATTAATCATTCTGTACCTCTGTACCGGATACATCACAAGACCAAATAAAGGAATCTACAACTTCATCAATTTTGAGTGTCGGATTTCCTTCTTTCAACCTAGCTCCATACATTGCCGGCGCTGCGATGGGCCGGTCTTCACTAACCAGCCAATCGCAGCTATCGGGGCCGCAGGGGGACGGAAAAACTCCCCCTCGCCCTCAGCTAAGATGGCTGCCTGCCGATTAGTGCAGCCATCTTATTCCGGTCACCGCGCGATGCAGCGCGGTGACCGGAGTTAACCATGACGTAGTATTACATCATGATGCGTGAACGCACTGGCTTCCATGACGTAATAGTACATTATGTGTCGGGAAGGGGTTAAAGAACCCGGTTCTTGCTTATGATCTGACATGTAACAGGCTGTCTAGATGTGTAAACTAACCTGAAAACTATGACCGATCCCATGTTTATGACCGTCACAAATGTCAGCAGTGGGATAAAACATTTCTTTTATGAGATATCATACAGAGGTGAGATTCAGGAAATGGTTTCTAGTAACATCTGATCCAACGCGGTTTTGTGTTTGTTTTTTGGCCAGGAAAAGACATCTGACTTGGTCAGTGTTTTTCATAGCTTTTTTTAGGCATTCCTGAAGCATTTTGGCCATATAGAGTGATTACCACCTGGTATTTTTAATTTTTTTTTCAGTAGTGTTTCTTGCATATCTTATATTTACCGTATTTAATAACAAACTATGTGTTCCCCTGTAATTTCACATCCTCACATCCTGTGTGGGTGCAAAGAACTCCCCATTAAACATCCTAACACACATGGCACATACTTTTTTAAAGCTAAAAAAAAATTAAGGAGATCTATGGGAAATGAATGTCAGGCAATGAGAAAAAAAATACCAGATCTACAGCAGGCTGCAATAAAAAAAACACCATTAACCCAACAAAAAGCTCATCTCAAGGGTGAAAAAACACCACTCCCAAAAAAACATGTTTGTACTGCATTTAATATTTCCCATGCAACAACTGGAACCATATTTTTATTGCCTAAAAACACTCCAAAAATGTCAGCCAAAAAATACAAAACACAACGACTTTGAACAGCAAGAGAAACCTATGTGTGACACCTAATAATGTAGTTGCATATTGTAGGGTTGTATCTCATGAATTAGCCAAGTCTTTTTTTTTTTCCTACTAGATAACATGAGTCTAAAAATGACCCATTACGTTATGGAAAAAATTGCTCAATTATTGGTGTTTTATGGTGTATGGTGTAAACCTTTGCATAGATTAACAGTCTCATAAGGGTGCTACACCCATCGTATATGCTTTATTGATCTGGACAAAGCAATAAAAAATATATAAAGTTTTATAATGCTTGCTTTTTTTGTTCTTTAGCTATATTGTAGCTACACCTGAAAAGTCTATAATATTTTGGGCATGACTATAGAACCTAGGACTAGTCAGGTTTTGCTAGTCAAAGGGGTAGAGGAGACGGCTTTACCGCTTCATATTGTACCCCAGTGAATGTATGGAGATTTAAAGGGGTTATCTCATGATTAATGTTAAAAATGAAAATCATACATCATCTAGTACGTGACAATCTCTTTCTAACAAGGCTAGAACCAGCCCTGTACCACACATGGATCCAGAGATATCCTCATTCATTGCTATGATTGTTCCGCTAGATTTATTTCAAGCTGGGAGCTTAGGGGCGTGTACTTTCTCAGTAGGCGTGTCTTTTCTACTTTAGCTGGTTGCAGTTGAAGGATGGAATTGTAGCATGTATGTCTACCTCAGTGAGCAGGACAGGGAATTTTGAAAAAGAGCAAACAGCGGGTGGTGCTATACAGATAGATTTTAGAAAATAACTCAAGGGCGATAACACAATTTTAATTCCATGCAATTACAAAAGAATTGGGATCCAGGTGCTGGATCGAAAAATGTAGAATATTTTTTGTGGGAGAACTCCTTTAGTTTTTAGACAATGCTTCATGCAAAAAAAAAGCATGCCAATTAGGTCAGGGTCAGGTAACCAGAGACATCCATCTATTCACAACTGTTTTGGGGTTCTTGCCACTCATCAGTAGAGAGCAAGAACCTGAAATCAGCTTTCTACAGAGGGGTCACTTTTTATTTTGGAGGAGTGTCTTGTTTGGCTGACATAAGCTAATTTGCATATACATGTCCCATGGAGAATACGTTTCCATACACCCACGGGGTCTCTTCAATGAGAACCAGTTCTGACCCTCTTAATTGTCAAAATATCAGGATGTACAAAACTGTCATTTTAAAATCAAGCAACACTATTATTAATGGCACCATGTTTATCTTTTTTCAAGGACCTCTCTGCTTTGGATGTTCCTGCCGAGCTAGTTGCAGTTTTGAATTCTCCACAGGGTGAGCACCTTAAACCTTCAGATGCATAGATTAGAAAGGGCTAGAGGTTGCCTACATGCAGCTGGTTGAATGGACACAGTGTATCTCCTGGTTCATTCTGGGACTTCCTGCTAGGAGAGAAGGAGAGGAGCTGCTTCATACACAATAAAATTATCTGAATTCGAAAAATAACACAATCTAGATCCCAAAGTTGGATTCAGACATACAGTAGTAACCTGGTAAAGTTGAAAAAAAAAGTTCATATATTGCAAACCTATTCTCTTCCAATGTTGATCCATAAAAGGAACATGCTCTCCTCTTGATCTATGTTACCAGCAGAATAGGCACAATCAGA
Organism: Bufo gargarizans; assembly: GCF_014858855.1. Lineage (NCBI taxonomy): Eukaryota > Metazoa > Chordata > Amphibia > Anura > Bufonidae > Bufo > Bufo gargarizans. The sequence continues at coordinate 65,344,772 of NC_058085.1, read as the reverse complement.
TTCTGGTACCTAATATTAGGTATATACTTGTAGGTTAATCCTAGGTAGGTAAGTCAGTTTTCTTTCTTTTTGTAAACAATTTCTGTGGTTTCGAAAGCCAGTAACTTCTAACATGTTATGACCCCACAGCGAAATCACATGCACAAGGAACGGGGATCACAGAGGTGCCTCCACCTCAAGTCAAGGCCCAGGTTGTCTCGTCTCTTCCTCCTGACATAAACAATTATCCATTCTCCATCTTCATTCGCTCGTATTTCAAGGTATGTTAATCATTCAGTTATTAATCACTTCGACAATCGATACTTCTTTCCGCTTACTTACTGTATGTCTCCACTGGTGACATTGCAGGACCCTACTCTACCACCCTTGGGACAACCCCTCCAGCATCCTCTTACTCGCGTATCACAAAGGGATCATGGAGTTGCGCTCGAGCTATATAAACTGGTGAGAAAGACAATCATTTGTATGTCACGTCAGATTGTTAAAGCGTCACCCCTTGGCTAACCCTTGTGCACCCTTATTAGGCCCTGCGTTTTGTGGTAAATACAACAATGCCCCCCTGGCAGCAGAGGATCATCGGTAACTACATTGTGGAACGCTGTTTGCGGCAGCCCTCGCTTACCGATGAGGTGCTCTGTCAAGCAGCGGCTCTTTCAGTGCAGAACAACAATGAAGAGCAAAGTCAGCGGGTAGGGCTCCTGCTTTCAGGCCTGCTGAGCTGTCTCATTCCTTCACCAACGTTAGAGAAACCTCTGCTAAAGTAAGTCTTTTTATTACTAAAAAATGACCAGTCGTAAAGAGGGACCTGTCCCCTCTCCTGACATAGGACAATCTCATATTCCCTATAAAATTAAAAATTTTCTTAGAACCTTTTTCTTGTGCCATTCCGACTAGAAATGTATAAATCATTTGATAATTGGGTGTTACCAGTTGGGAAGGGGTGTCTCTACACATTATGACATTGTCCAATCAGTGCTGAAAGTGTCTGACTGTCCAGGGACGCGCCCTTGGGATAAGGGGTAGTGGTTACACCCTGTTGTCAATTTGTTCATATGTTTCCAAGAGTAATATCAGAGGAATTGTACAATCCAGAGTCATTTTGAGGGGAATAAAAGCACTTATGAGAGGGGACAGGTCCCCTTTAACATACAGCGTGTAAGGTATCAGTAATTCTCACTCTTTCACAGGTACGTCTCCGATCAAGGCTCTGAAGGGTACAAAGCAATATGCCAGAGCAAGATGCTTAGAGCCAAGCAGACTGATTTTAATGCAGTGCGCACCCATGCTCCGACTTTGCTGGAGTGGACGGCCAATGAAAGAAAGGGGAAGATGGTGATGGACATCTATACATACAGTGGTGAGCTCCATGTGCTCTTTGTACATTAGATAATCATTACTACACGTTAGGATCATTCTAGGTTTCTTTTTTTTTCTTTTTGCACTTCACACCCACTGCACATGTAGAAATACCCAAAGCTGTAAATGCATGTATGCAATAACCCAGTGCTAAGGCATTCAATTTCATAACACTCACTGGACTTATTGCACTTTCTCTGCAATTGCACTTTTGGACTTTGCTAATAAATCTATCTAGTTTCTTTCTTATCTGTGTTTACTGACCTATTTCTGTAGCCAGCAGGATTTTTAATTTTATTTTGTTTTTACTTCTTCATTTTTTTCTTGTCATTAAGCGTTTCCATTTAAATAGATGTTAATAATTTTAAATACACAAGTCAAAACAGGTCACAGGATCTTTCCTTGCGAGCGGGGTCGGTAGTGATATCAAACACAGTAATCGGCGGTTTAAAAGTCCAAACGATGCTTTATTTTCCGTCCAACACAAGATAGTGGAGTTTAAGTTGTACAGTCACTTTTATGACTTCACAGCAAAATAAACCATAAACAGTAACATAAAGTTCTTGCCTATCTGGGCGCTAACTAAACAGAAGGTTACCTCACCTATGTACTTCAAAGCCTGGTCCCCCTGTGTTTGGATTTATACAGCCACCACCGGTCATACAGCCACCAGGAACCGACAAGGAATGACCTCTTGAGGCGTGAATTTATCCCCGCAGTAATGAGCCCAGCAAGGTAAGGGGAAAATGTCATCCTGGAGTGTGGAGGGAATGGCAGGTCCCTCTACAAACACCTACCCACCATTCCATAAAAATACAGGCCCATAAAACACAAAAAAAAAGTGCACGTTGCTGAGACCATGCAACTTTCCTGGATTCTTTACCTCACCCAATAGACCATTCTGGGTGAGGTATACACCTTCTCCAGTACTTTACCATACACAGTGTTACACAGGTTAAAATACAGAACTGAGAACCCAGTTTTGGTTGGGATCACACTTGCAAACTTTGGTACAGTTTTTATTGAGCCAAAACCTGAGCGAATTCGAAAGGCATAGAAAATATAAAAGGACTTCCAGTTGGTTCCACTTATGGTTTATTATTCAATATGAAACAATGTCTTATTGCTTTTCACTTTTTAAACATGAGTTCCTGAGCAACATTGTTTCATAGCGAAAAGGCTTGTAACCCACGTTCCAGCAGGAGGTCACTATTTTCTAAGCACCACAGCACATGGAATAATTGGGGTGGAGGTGACTAAACCAATGGACAGGTAAGCAAACTTCTAAACTGATTTATGTGGATCAACTTATGGGTTTGGCTCAAAAACTGTATTTTGGTTTCCAGTCTTGCATATATTGAAGGGGATGTCTCATCTGGGACCTTTATGGCAGGGGTGACCACCCACGGCTCTCAAAACGCATGTGGCTTTTTGCCGCTTCAAGTGCGGCTCTAGCGGTGAAGCTGGGAAGCAGCTGTGCAACCTAATAGAGAATATAGCACGTGCCGCTCTCAGCAAGCATCATGTTCTCTTCAACTAGTCCATCCCTCCCTCTCCACTGTGACGCGGCTGCTCTTGCCACCAATGGGGAGATAGCAGGGAGGAGAAGGGAAGCGGCTGTGTCCAATGCGCCACTAATGAATGTAATTAACACATTAATTAAAGTATAGGAGGCAGCGGGTGCCGGCGGCGGTATCACATACCCGGCCTCAATAACAGGGCATGCGATACGCCAAACCGTGGAAATTAACCCCTCAGGTGCCGCACCTGAAGGGTTAATTGCCGTGGTTCAGCGGATCATATGCCCTGTTATTGAGGCCAGGTATGTGATACCGTCGGCGGCACCCACTGCCTCCTATACTTGAATTAATGTGTTAATTACAGTCATTGGTGGCTCAGTGCGCCCCCCCCCCAGTATTATAAATTATAACCATTGGTGGCGCAGTGCCCCCCAAGTATCAGTATCAGGGTGGCAGTGGCCACAGGGTCCCCTCCCCCCTCTTTATTGGTGGCAGTTCCAATCGGAGCCCCAGCAGTGTAATTGCTGGGCTCCGATCTGTTATCATGGCAGCCAGGACGCTACTGAAGCCCTGGTTGCCATGGTAAGCTCCCTGCTGCTGTGTGTACTATGCACAGGGCTGCAGGGACAGTGTGAAGTCCTATTCACCCTAATAGAGCTCTATTAGGGTGAATAGGACAAGGGTTCTAGCCTCTAAGGGTGCTAATAGTAAATAAAAAGTGAAAAAAAAAAAGTGAAAAAAAACACGCTCCCTTTCCCAATTTTACATATAACATTTACAAACAATAAAAAATAAACATATTACATATCGCCATGCCCGAAAAAGTGTGAACTATTAAAATATTAAACATTTTTCCTATGCGGTGAACGACGTAACAGAAAAAAAATCACAACAGCGCGATTCACCATTTTTAGTCACCTTGTCCCCCAAAAAAATGGGACAGGACTGCTCTATTATGGGCCGGACGTTCCATAAAATATGGAATGCACATGGCTTTTTTGGTGTTTTATTTTGTTCACATGGTATCGAAATCGATTCTTTTTTGGGGTATGGTGACAACCCCAGAAAGTGGAGAAGCGCAGTATCACCTGTCAGACCTGCAGAGTAGCAGGTGCCTGATCAGGAGCCCAGTGCCCGATCAGAAGAAGTAGGCGATTTCTTTAAATTATAGTACTGAGCATGGGGGGTTCTGATCTGAGCATAGGGGGGATCTTAGCTGAGTAATGGAGGTCTGATCTGACCATTGGGGATCTGATCTGAGCATGGGAGTCTGGTATGAGCACAGGGGTCTGATCTGAGCACGGGGGGGGGGGGTCTGATCTGAGCACAGGGGGTCTGACACTGGGAGTCTGATTTGTGTTGTCTGATCTGAGCATTGGGGGTCTTATTTTGGGGGTCTGATGGGGAGATCTGATGAGGATTGGGGATCTTATCTTAGGTCAGATGAGCATTGGGGGTCTGATGAAAAATATTTTTTTTCTTTTCTTCTCTGCTAATAAAAAATAAGAAAAAAAAACTCAAATCAGATGAAAATGTTTTTTTTTCTTATTTTTCTCTGCTAAAACCTAGGTGCATCTTATAGTGCGAAAAATATTGACTTGTGTGTAAATGTATAGCTTGTGGGTCCTGGTAGTCATACATTTTTTTTTCTGGCTCTATATGTCTGTAAGGTTGGCCACCCCTGCTTTATTATATATTGATAGGATATATAATGCTTTGATAGGTGTGGGTCTCACCTCTGGGACATGGCCCTGAAGTGAAGGGAGGGCACACTACACATGCACAGCATCCTCCCTATTCAGTCATGGGGCTTCCCAAAATGTCCGATGCTTGGCTATTTTCGTAAATCCTATAGCAGTAATGGAGAGCAAGACGTACAAGCACAGTCACCCATCCACCACTATGGAACTTATGAAAATAGCTGAGCCAGAGCAGTGAATGGAGGGTGCCTGAGCATGTGTGGTGTGCTCTTCTTCACTTTGGGGCCCCCATTCTGGAGATAGAAGCAGGTCCCAGATGGGAATACTTTAACTGTTTAATAACATAAGACGCATATCCAACATATTTCATGCCATTTAACAATCATTTAGGAGCCCCTGCTACTTGGCATTGAGGACCCACTGACCATAATTAAATTTGCATAGACTGAACTAATTCTTAGGACCTCAAGGAGGTACGGTATTTGCTGCTAGGGGGTTCCTTGGTCAAGGGCCTCAATGTAGTCCTTAATCGGTGGTGGCTATAAATTTATGCAGAAGCAATCGGCCAGAATAGGGCTAAATTCGTAGCCAAGAAGATGTCATCAGAACAAAAAGCCAGAGACGCAAATAGTAGCCGCACTAGAATTTGTATCAGAAGGCAATTAAAAATGAAGCAACTTTGTCATAGGTCGGTATCCCACAAACAGTATTTATCACTAATATACCAATGAAGGTTGGCGAAAAGTACAGGACAGATAGAAGTGAATAGAACTGCAAGATCAGACTACAATGAGTTTGTTGTCTGTTACCATGGAGACATCTAGTTTGCACAGGGGTTTAAAGGGGGGAAAAAGGGGTTTGTTTTTTTAAATTAAATCGTACTGCAAAGTTGCTTAATTTTTCATTTTATATAGGAAAAAAAAAAAAAGGTGAAGGTAGACATACCGAAGCTTTTTATAAAGTAGCATTTTAGAACTTTGTTTTGTACTACTGCTATGAATCTTAAAGGGGTTCTCCGGGAACTAGGAAAATGAAAATAGTTGAATATTACTTCATTATAAATATATTTCCAAATACCTTTCATTATTTATAATGGTCCATTTTGTCTTGGGAACAATCATTAGGAGAAATAATATGGCCTCCATCCTATTAGTACACACATAACCTGTCCTAATCACACAGGGTGACAAAGTTAATTCACAACACTGAGCTAAAGAGCTCCCTCATCCTCCTCTATGCTATACTTCACAGGGATTATGATCCTGAATACAGCTGATAAGACCTTCAGCTGAATTTCTGAAGGAATGGAGTTCATGAGGAGACATGAAGTACAGACAGGAGGGTGATGATGTGACTAATGAGCAGCATCACTAGTATGCAGTCTCCATTACCACAGACCCACATTACCACAGTCTGTCCTGTTCGTCCCCTCTGTACTTCATGTGTTCAGGATCCTAATTCCTGACAAGTAGAGCAGAGAGGAGGATGAGGTAGCTCTTTACCTCAGTTCTGAAGTAACTTGTCCTGCTGTGTGATTAGGACAGGTTTAGTATGTACTAATAGAACGGCGGCCATTTTATTTCTCCTAATGATTGCTCCATAGACAAAATGAGCCATTAAAACTAATGAAAGGTATTTGGGAATATATTTATAACAAAGTAATATTTAAGTATTTTTATTTTCTTAATTCCCGGAGAACCCCTGTAATGAATCTCGAAAGAGAGCATTTAATGTGTTTCTTTTTGTACATTGTTTCAGAAGAGAAATATACAGCAGAAGTGGATTCTTGGACAACGGCAGAGCAATTATCTGCTTGGCTCCTGCAGTCCCGGTGAGTACATACATAAGTGATCATCCATAAAATATGAATATTTTTTATGTGAGATTAATTATATACATTATGGTCTATGAATGTCTGTATTTTCTATGTTATTTTTTTAATAGAGGCGTCAGTGATAACCCCCGTGGTTGGTCTATATCCATTCTTGATGGTAATCAGTGGCTTGACCTCTGTGGTGATGATTTATTACTGGATGTTATTGCTGAGGTGGAAGATGGAGCTCCTTCTCAGCCCTTTGGAGCATCTGATTACCCTTTTGGAGATCATGACAATATCCCAGAACCTCCTCCTGATTTTGCACCACAGCTGCCTCCTGGACATCCTTCTTTCTCTGCACCTCGATTACCTCCTCAATCTGCACCAGTGTTTCCACCAGCACCGCCGCCTCCACCAATTCCTCCATTTTTTGAAAGGTAAGGAAAAGACTTGTGAGGACAGCAAAAAATGTTTTATAGGATAATATTTAATACCTTCCTGTGCACATGCTAGCAAGTGCCTACTGGGTGTTGCCAAACCAGGGAAGTGTCCTGACTTTTCGGCAATCATCCTTCCCCCACAACTCCATCTTTAATTTCCAGCATTCAGTGCTACAAAGGAATTATATAAGGGAATGCCACTGAAAGCCAATTTGATATCTTGTCAATATGAGCAAAAGGCTTACAGGCCCAATAAAAAGTGACCCCTTTGGAGTTGCCTGGATTTCTGCAATGATTACTAACAAAATGTGGTCTTATTGCTCTCTAAGCCTTAGTTATCAACCAACACAATCTAATTAAACTAATAGCACACAAACAGTTGTACCATTTACTGAGCACATTGTGCAAACATCCACAGTGCATTAAGAAAAAGAACGTTGAGGAGGAATTTTGGAGCATTCCTCACTGCAGATGTGTTTTTTGGGATGCCTTTTGTGCACGGCCTTCTTCAGGTCACACCACAGCATCTCTATCTGGTGAAGGTCAGGAGTGAACTCTGACTTTTTCCTTCCAAAACACAAAACTTTCTTGTTTCAACCTTTCTTCAGTTGAATTACTTCTTTACTTTGGGTCATTGTCTTGTTACATCGCTCACCAGTGGCGTACACACAATCCACGGGGCCCCTGTGCGAAACTGATCCATGGGGCCCCCTTCCCGTCGACGCCCCCCCCAACCCGCTGCCGCGCGTGTATGCATGTGTGTGTGTGTGTGTGTGTGTGTGTGTGTGTATATATATATATATATATATATATATATATATTATACTGTATATTACTATATACAAGAGGATGATATTCGGTATAACCCACGGTATTTCCACGTAAAACCAGCTCTGCTACATTATGTAGCAGTGCTGGTTTTGTCATGCATTTCTTTTGCCTTCATATAGTAAAATACTTAATTGGCCTATCAATGGCTTTATAACTAACTCTGCTATATTTCTGTAGCCTACAACCTCTGACTGCCCAGTTGAAACTACTACACCCAACATGTTCTGGCAGTAATAGTAAATGGATATTGGTGCAATTCTGAGCTACTAGTCTATATAATAAATATGTAGGCTACATATGTATTATATAGACTAGTAGCTCAGAATTGCACCAATATCCATTTACTATTACTGCCAGAACATGTTGGGTGTAGTAGTTTCAGTCCAACTGAGCAGTCAGAGGTTGTAGGCTACCGAAATATAGCAGAGTTAGTTATAAAGCCATTGATAGGCCAATGAAGTATTTTACCATATGAAGGCAAAAGAAATGCATGACAAAACCAGCTCTGCTACATCCAAGCATATACTAGAAGCTCAATAGAAGTGCCTACACAAAAGAGCTGCACCCCAAGACAACAGAAAAAAGCCCATTACTTCATAGCACAAGTCACCAGTCATAACTTTACATACATTGCCCAACTCTCAGCCCCCATCAGACCTCACTCACTCTGAAAGCCGGACCGGCTTCTTTGCGCAGCGCTCTCCCTCTCCCTTTCTTTTCCGGCGCCTTCTCCCTGTCCCTGCATCTCAACGTCATGTCCGGCACGCCGCACTGCCGGCCGGGGAGGAGACTCAGGGCCCGCTCACAGTCTCTTCAATGATCGTATGCCATGTAAATTTGTTCAAAATGTTCTTATGTGGTGTCTAAGTATAGCCTGATAGACCAAAATGGTGTTTGTGTGAACTGGTTTCCTGACATTGATTTACTTCCATTTATTTCTGGTTACAGAAATGATATTCCAATTCCACCAGCCCCACCCATGCAAGCACCATCTCTGCCACCAGGAACACAAGACAATAAACTAGACCAGATGTACTCATCTGCCATAAATGGAGGTAATCGTGACTTATTTAGATAATTTAGTCATATACCTGTAGATAACTAGCACAAACCTACACAAATTACCAGACCGCACGCAATTACAATAATTCATACAGTTTATTTGTACATATGATAAAACCAATTAAAAAGAGGGTTTGCAAAAGATGCAACATCATTGGAGGAAGATGACACCACCCGACGAAACGCGTGTCAGGGTAAGCACCATCTTGGAGTGTGGGACGCAGCATGACTAATGGCTCTCTTTCGAACTATATTTGATTTTGTGTAACCACTTGCAGATCATTGTATTAGGCTTGTAATTTTCTTTGCATTTTTGCCCTCTATGATTAGCCTTTTATCTCTCGTCTACATATATAAATGTGAGGAATATGGATTAATGTTTACTGTCAGCCATGTCCTCACACCCACCATTTGGCAGATGACAGAGAAAATCAAGGTCCACAGGGGGGGGGGGGGCCTGCTTCAAAGCCGCAGCCAGATAGCAGAAAATTCCTAGCAGGCCACATTTGGTTACATTTCACACCTCCAGTCAGAAAGCACAGATCCTGCAGGAAAACCCCCAGAAGGAGGTATCAGCCCTTGCCAGGATCAGTGATACCTCCCAGACATGTTGGCACCTACATTTCATAAGGAATTATGAATCGCCCGGCCATTGTAGGCGCAAACCGGATACATATTTGTGTTCCGGTGGCCACGATGAACATGCCCATGGTCTTTGTTTGAGGGTGGGATGCCAGGGAAGGGATATATCCATATCTCCCCACAGTTAGCGGCACCATGTTTGGAATCTAGTTGTAGCTGGAACCCAGGCGGATCCGTTGGTCCCAGAACCATCTCCCTGTGACCTTCTGGACTGGAGCTATGAACCCTAAAGGGTTTTGTGGGTCATTTGCAGCCAGTCCAGCAGAGGGTTGGTGGACCCCTCCCAAAAGCTGGGAGCGGAGGGGCCGGCTACAGGTTAAAAGGCTTGTGCCAGCAAGCGGGCGTGTCTTTCTCTGAAAGGGGGTCACATCGTGCAATGTGTTTGGAGGGACCTGCAACCAGCTGACATCACTGCCTCCGACGTGAATACAGCTAAGAACTCATCATTACCCAAAGGACTCATATATCTGGTAAACTGACTTATTGTTCTGCTTAACCCTGTTGTACCTATATCACCTATATCTGTAACCACAGACCACTGTATATATTCTTTGTGTATATTGTGTTATATCTAGTGTGCCCTTAAGGCGATTAAATATATAATTTAATCTTGTGCTATCTTGTATCTCGATCACGAATCCCCACGTCCGTGTTTCGGCCTAGTTATAAGCTACCGCGGGTTGGTTTCTCGCCCTATATAATCCCGTTAGCGGACCGGGCTTATATCAAACGAGAAGCTGGTGGCAGTATACCCGGGCTGAGAAGGCACTGTTTCATTGTGGCAGTGAAAAGGCCTTCTCAGCTTGTTGCCTCTCTGTGCCCGCGTGGACAAGCTGGCCTTACTTACCCCTTTCCTCTGGAGGGCGGAACGTTACGTTTTGGTAACCCGTGACCATATCGCGTTGAGTGAGCTCGACGTAGGCGACGTCAAGCGGGCACGAGGTCCCACTTCCTCCAGTTTTGCAAACCCTCTTTTTAACAGTTTTTATTATATGTACTAATAAAGTATATGAATTATTTTAATTGTGTGCAGTTCTGCAATTTTCATAGGTTTGTGTATGTAATTATAACCATAGGCACAAAACATTGTTTTGCCTAAAAGAAATAATGCAGCATATGGTTTCTTGTTGTTTTTGGTTAATGTGGGAATCACCATGTAGATAACTAAGAGGAGTACATATAGTGGTAAAACTGTTTATCGCCTTAGGGTGTCGTGCTACCTTTGGTGCAACACTAATGTCAAATTCCCAAATAAAGATTTTTGACCCTTCTAAATTGCTCTATGTTAGGCCTAGTTCACACAAACGTATGGCTTTTATAGTTTTTTGCGGTCCGTTTTTCACGGATCCGTTGTTCCGTTTTTGAGTTCCGTTGTGTTTCCGTTTCCTTTCCGTTTTTCCATATGGCATATACAGTATACAGTAATTACATAGAAAAAAATTGGTCTGGGCGTAACATTTTCAATAGATGGTTCAGCAAAAACGGAACAGATACGGAAGACATACGATGCATTTCCGTATGTGTTCCATTTTTTTTATGGACCCATTGACTTTAATGGAGGCACGGAACGTGATTTGTGGCCTAATATAGGACATTTTCTATCTTTCAACGGAACGGAAAAACGGAAATACGGAAACGGAATGCATACGGAGTACATTCAGTTTTTTTTTTGCAGAACCATTGAAATGAATTGATCCGTATACGGACCGTATACGGAACACAAAAAAACGGCCCGTACACTCGCAAAAAAAAACGTTCATGTGAACTAGGCCTTAGCCCGAGAGGTACACTTGTAATTCCAATGCAAAGAAGACAATTATAAGTGCTTGGAACATGGCTGCATCACTGAAGATCCTTCCTTTCATGATCATCTTCTTTGCATAAACTTTTAGCCATGGTCTTACTTGTCTAATAAAGAAGTTGGGAACCTCAAAATTAATGTGTCATGCTGTACCGATGAAGCTGGAGAGAACTCGTTAGGCAGGATGTACTGTAAATGTAACCCAGTCTGAGAGCAATCAAGTTTGCAGCTACTTCCCTTCTTGTTTTAATCTTCATTTTCCACTAACCTTTGTTGTAGGTCCCCAAGGGATGGAAAGCTATTTGGATCAGCTCTTCAATCCTGTCTTTTCACCAGCAGTTAGTAAAATATTCTACATTTTTGCACTTCTCTTTTTACTTTGGCGGTGATACACATCTCACATGTCCATCTATTTGTTCCTTGCAGGATTTAGAGAGACCTGAAAATCTCAATAGGCGCATGAAAGGTGGTGGAGGCATTGGGCCAACAAGACAAAATTCTTTCGGTGCTCCTGGTGAGTCTAGTTGTAAAACAGCGAGCAGGCAAACTCAAGGTTAAGATGGGATTCACATCAATGCTGTTGTGCTGCTTCATTCTAGGAGCAAAACAACGGAAATTGGTGACCCAAACAATGCTGAGCAGAACCTATCGACCGTAATGGGTTCTATACAGCTTCTGTTCCAGAGTACGAAATTTAAGCAGAGAAAAAAACCCTGCATAAGAGACTTATCGATCATTTGATGACCAAACTGCTAAATAGGGACTAAAGAGACATTTCAGGGCATATCATGTATAGCAGCAGTAATAAAGCATAGATTAGAAAAATACGTTTTAATAACTCATGCACCGTATAAAAGTTACTTCCAGTGTCCACTGGGTGTCTTTTTAGCAGGCAAGTGTCCTGCAATGTTAGCGGCAACCCGTCCCATCTTGGCTCTCTCCAAGTGCCCACTGGTTGTCTCTCTAGCAGGCAAATGTCCTGCAATATTAGCGGCAACCCCTCCCATCTTGGCTCTCTCCAAGTGTCCACTGGTTGTCTCTCTAGCAGGCAAATGTCCTGCAATATTAGCGGCAACCCCTCCCATCTTGGACTTTCTCCAAGTGTCCACTGGGAGTCTCTTTAGCAGGTAAGTGTTCTGCAATCTTAGCGGCAACTCCTGCATCAGCTGCGTCCTACAAAGAGATGTCTATCGTAGATGGAAAGTATTTCCACCGAGATCGCAAGAGAAATTCCTGATGAAAAAAAATTCCCCCCCAAAAAGCTCTTTTTATTAGTGCAGATATGCAAACCGGATTCCCAAAAAATTGGGACACTAAACAAATTGTGAATAAAAACTGAATGCAATGATGTGGAGATGGCAAATCTCAATATTTTATTTGTAATAGAACGTAGATGACAGATCAAACGTTTAATCCGAGTAAATGTATCATTTTAAAGGAAAAATACATTGATTCAAATTTTCACGGTGTCAACAAATCCCCAAAAAGTTGGGACAAGTAGCAATAAGAGGCTGGAAAAAGTAAATTTGAGCATAACGAAGAGCTGGAAGACCAATTAACACTAATTAGGTCAATTGGCAACATGATTGGGTATAAAAAGAGCTTCTCAGAGTGGCAGTGTCTCTCAGAAGCCAAGATGGGTAGAGGATCACCAATTCCCACAATGTTGCGCAGAAAGATAGTGGAGCAATATCAGAAAGGTGCTACCCAGCGAAAAATTGCAAAGACTTTGCATCTATCATCATCAACTGTGCATAACATCATCCAAATATTCAGAGAATCTGGAACAATCTCTGTGCGTAAGGGTCAAGGCCGTAAAACCATACTGGATGCCAGTAAGCAAGATCCACAAGCTCAGGCGTTTTCACTGGGCCAGGGATCATTTAAAATGGAGTGTGGCAAAATGGAAGACTGTTCTGTGGTCAGAAGAGTCACGATTCGAAGTTCTTTTTGGAAATCTGGGACGCCATGTCATCCGGACCAAAGAGGACAAGGACAACCCAAGTTGTTAGCAACGCTCAGTTCAGAAGCCTGCATCTCTGATGGTATGGGGTTGCATGAGTGCGTGTGGCATGGGCAGCTTGCATGTCTGGAAAGGCACTATCAATGCAGAAAAATATATTCAGGTTCTAGAACAACATATGCTCCCATCCAGACGTCATCTCTTTCAGGGAAGACCCTGCATTTTTCAACAAGATAATGCCAGACCACATTCTGCATCAATCACAACATCATGGCTGCGTAGGAGAAGGATCCGGGTACTGAAATGGCCAGTCTGCAGTCCAGTTCTTTCACCTATAGAGAACATTTGGCGCATCATAAAGAGGAAGGTGCAACAAAGAAGGCCCAAGACGATTGAACAGTTAGAGGCCTGTATTAGACAAGAATGAGAGAGCATTCCTATTTCTAAACTTGAGAAACTGGTCTCCTCGGTTCCCAGACGTCTGTTGAGTGTTGTAAGAAGAAGGGGAGATGCCACACAGTGGTCGAAATGGCCTTGTCTCAACTTTTTGGGGATTTGTTGACACCATGAAATTCTGATTCAACATATTTTTCCCTTAAAATGGTAAATTTTCTCAGTTTAAACTTTTGTTCTGTGATTTATGTTCTATTCTGAATAAAATATTAGAAGTTGGCACCTCCACATCATTGCATTCAGTTTTTATTCACGATTTGTATAGTGTCCCAACTTTTTTGGTATCCGGTTTGTATTACATTTAAGCTTTCTTTACATTATTTAAAATTCTCTTGATTGATAACTTTTTTTTGTGCTTAGTCTATACAGGAATTGGTTCAATGCCTTCCTATGCCATGCCAATGATGAATGGAGTGATGCCTGCAATGGGAAACATGCAAATGATGCCCCCCAATATGCAGGGTAAGCATATGACACATTGGTACATTTAGTTTGTTGTACCTGTTAGTTTTCATAGTATTCATGTTACTTGCGCGCGCATAGGTGTATTTTAAGATTTTTTTTACCTAATAATCATTATTCAATTTTTATAAAATATATAAGACCTGAAAACCCTCCATTAACCAATGCACAAGTAAAAATAAAGAATACAATGTCATTGCCAGAACTAAAAAAGATTAGTTATATTAAAGGGCTTCTCCAGGACTCTAATATTGATAAGCTATCATCAGGATAAGTCATAATATCTGATCAGTGGGCGTCCAACTGCCAAGCACAGTGCTGTACATTGTATAGTAGTGGTGCTTGGTACTGCAGCTCAGTCCATTTTGAACGGAACGTAGAGGCTGAATGGCCAGGTGACTGATGGACAGGACATCACAAGTCGAGGAAGAGCGCTGGGAATCAGCCGTACTGATCAGGTATTGGTGACCTACCCTGAGGCCTGGAGCACCATCATATCAGTAGCTTTAAACCAGTTAGGCCCCTTGCAGACGAGCGTTCCTCCCGCAGCGAGTCCGCATCGCAGCACCCGGCCTGACTTCCCAGCACTGATGGGATGCACATAGCATTATATTGATTTATGATGCTATGTAACCCTTACAGTTCTGGAATATATTGGATAACACTGGCAGCATTATGCCAGTGTTATCCAATACATTCCAGAACTGTAAGGGTTACATAGCATCATAAATCAATATAATGCTATGTGACCCCCGGCAGCGCTGGGAGGTCAGGCCGGGAGCTGCGTTGCGAACTCACTGCGGGAGGAACGCTCGTCTGCAAGAGGCCTTAAAATCAGATACAATTTGCATTTGACTTCAAACTTCTTGGGCTGTTTGAATTATTTCTCAGTATAAACCCATATCATACTTTTGGTGAATAAGAGTTCATGTGAATTGGAACAGCTGTTCATTGATGTTTAATGGGCCTGGGCGTCAATACTACCCACATACAAACTGTGGATATGGAATGGCTCTGTTACTGGAAGCAGCCAAGTTTTTATGATCCTGTACATCCTCTTTAATTAAGGTGGTATAAACCTATAGCTGGTATAAAGATAGCATAATATCTGCTATATAGAAATATATAGAATAGGAGTGGTAGTGGCCCTGATGAAGTGTTGTCATGGTGTCCTCCCTCAGGTCATTGTTCTACTTCACTTCTGGCCTCATTCTTCCACTGCACTGATCCCCAGAGAGCAGTCTATTTTTACTGAGTGCAAAGTATAACTTTTAGTACATTTAATAGCAGAGGATTATAAGTGCAATTTCTGGCACCAGTAAGGAATATAGAGCCAGATTGGATGGCTGCAACTTAGCACTTGTGGATGTAGATGTTCTATCAGGTCTAGACTTTAGCTTTAACTGGCCTAGTAGTAGTCTTGGGTGATGGGTGTCTGAGCCCTAGTCCCTCACTGTACAGCAGTGTCTGGAATATAGTTTTCAGCTTCTTTTCATCTTCCCTAACATCTTTGCTTGAGGTTGGATTCTGGAGAATCTCTAACAGCAGCAGGAGCTCTGCCATGTGCTTCCTCTTCTAACTGTGTCTGCACAGAAAATCCCCCTTCTGACAGGAAGAAGGACCTGACCACTCCTACCAAGAGGGGACGAACATGGTGGTTAGCCCTGCTCCTGCCAACCATTGGCCAACCATACCTCCTATGCTGGTACATAGGATAACATACAATTTCAATATAATACATAACTACACTGAACAAAAATATAAACGCAACACTTTCGGTTTTGCTACCATTTTGCATGAGCTGAAATCAAAGATCTGAAACATTTTCTACATACACAAAAGACCCATTACTCTCAAATATTGTTCACAAATCTGTCTAAATCTGTGTTAGTGAGCACTTCTCCTTTGCCGAGATAATCCATCCCACCTCACAGGTGTGGCATATCAAGGTGCTGATTAGACAGCATGAATATTGCACAGGTGTGCCTTAGACTGCCCACTATAGAAGGCCACTCTGAAATGTGCACAGTTTTGCCTTACTGGGGGGAGAGGTGAGAAAACCAGTCAGTATCTAGTGTGGCCACCATTTGCCTCACGCAGTGCAACACATCTCCGTCGCACAGGGTTGATCAGGTTATTGATTGTGGCCTGTGGAATGTTGGTCCACTCCTCTTCAATAGCTGTGCGAAGTTGCAGAATATTGTCAGGAACTGGGACACGCTCTCGTATACGCCGATCCAGAGCATCCCAAACAATGGGTGACATGACTGGTGAGTATGCTGGCCATGCAAGAACTGGGATGTTTCCAGCTTCAAGGAATTGTGTACAGATCCTTGCAATATGGGGCCTTGCATTATCATTCTGCAACATCAGGTGATGGTCGTGGGTGAATGGCACAACAATGGGCCTCAGGATCTCGTCACGGTATCTCTGTGCATTCAAAATGCCATCAATAAAATGCACCTGTGTTCATTGTCCATAACATATGCCTGCTAATACCATAACCCCACTGCCATCATGGGCCACTCGATCCACATCGTTGACGTCAGCAAACCGCTCACCCACACGACCCCACACACACTGTCTGCTATCTACTCTGAACAGTGAAAACCGGGACTCATCCATGAACGCCTCTCCAATGTGCCAGACGCCATCAAATGTGAGCATTTGCCCACTCAAGTCAGTTGCGGCGACGAACTGCAGTCAGGTCCAGACCCCGATGAGGATGACGAGCATGCAGATGAGCTTCCCCGAGACGGTTTCTGACAGTTTGTGCAGAAATTCTTTGGTTATGCAAACCGATTGTTGCTGCAGCTGTCTGGGTGGCTGGTCTCAGACAATCATGGAGGTGAACATGCTGGATGTGGAGGTCCTGGGCTGGTGTGGTTACACATGGTCTGCGGTTGTGAGGCCGGTTGGACGTACTGCCAAATTCTCTGAAATGCCTTTGGAGACGGCATATGGTAGAGAAATGAACATTCATTGCACGGTCAACAGCTCTGGTAGACATTCCTGCAGTCAGCATGCCAATTGCACGCTCCCTCGAATGTTGCGACATCTGACTGGTTTTCTGACCCCCTCCCCCCAGTAAGGCAAAACTGTGCACATTTCAGAGTGGTCATTTATTGTGGGCAGTCTAAGGCACACCTGTGCAATATTCATGTTGTCTAATTAGCACCTTGATATGCCACACCTGTGAGGTGGGATGGATTATCTCGGCAAAGGAGAAATGCTCACTAACAGATTTAGACATACAGGGAGTGCAGAATTATTAGGCAAGTTGTATTTTTGAGGATTAATTTTATTATTGAACAACAACCATGTTCTCAATGAACCCAAAAAACTCATTAATATCAAAGCTGAATATTTTTGGAAGTAGTTTTTAGTTTGTTTTTAGTTTTAGCTATTTTAGGGGGATATCTGTGTGTGCAGGTGACTATTACTGTGCATAATTATTAGGCAACTTAACAAAAAACAAATATATACCCATTTCAATTATTTATTTTTACCAGTGAAACCAATATAACATCTCAACATTCACAAATATACATTTCTGACATTCAAAAACAAAACAAAAACAAATCAGTGACCAATATAGCCACCTTTCTTTGCAAGGACACTCAAAAGCCTGCCATCCATGGATTCTGTCAGTGTTTTGATCTGTTCACCATCAACATTGCGTGCAGCAGCAACCACAGCCTCCCAGACACTGTTCAGAGAGGTGTACTGTTTTCCCTCCTTGTAAATCTCACATTTGATGATGGACCACAGGTTCTCAATGGGGTTCAGATCAGGTGAACAAGGAGGCTATGTCATTAGATTTTCTTCTTTTATACCCTTTCTTGCCAGCCACGCTGTGGAGTACTTGGACGCGTGTGATGGAGCATTGTCCTGCATGAAAATCATGTTTTTCTTGAAGGATGCAGACTTCTTCCTGTACCACTGCTTGAAGAAGGTGTCTTCCAGAAACTGGCAGTAGGACTGGGAGTTGAGCTTGACTCCATCCTCAACCCGAAAAGGCCCCACAAGCTCATCTTTGATGATACCAGCCCAAACCAGTACTCCACCTCCACCTTGCTGGCGTCTGAGTCTGACTGGAGCTCTCTGCCCTTTACCAATCCAGCCACGGGCCCATCCATCTGGCCCATCAAGACTCACTCACATTTCATCAGTCCATAAAACCTTAGAAAAATCAGTCTTGAGATATTTCTTGGCCCAGTCTTGACATTTCAGCTTGTGTGTCTTGTTCAGTGGTGGTGTCGTCTTTCAGCCTTTCTTACCTTGGCCATGTCTCTGAGTATTGCACACCTTGTGCTTTTGGGCACTCCAGTGATGTTGCAGCTCTGAAATATGGCCAAACTGGTGGCAAGTGGCATCTTGGCAGCTGCACGCTTGACTTTTCTCAGTTCCTGGGCAGTTATTTTGCGCCTTGGTTTTTCCACACGCTTCTTGCGACCCTGTTGACTATTTTGAATGAAACGCTTGATTGTTCGATGATCACGCTTCAGAATGCTGCATCCCTCTGCAAGATATCTCACTATTTTTGCCTTTTCTGAGCCTGTCAAGTCCTTCTTTTGACCCATTTTGCCAAAGGAGAGGAAGTTGCCTAATAATTATGCACACCTGATATAGGGTGTTGATGTCATTAGACCACACCCCTTCTCATTACAGAGATGCACATCACCTAATATGCTTAATTGGTAGTAGGCTTTCGAGCCTATACAGCTTGGAGTAAGACAACATGCATAAAGAGGATGATGTGGTCAAAATACTCATTTGCCTAATAATTCTGCACTCCCTGTATTTGAGAGTAATGGGTCTTTTGTGTATTTAGAAAATGTTTCAGATCTTTGAGATCAGCTCATGCAAAATGGGAGCAAAACCGAGAGTGTTGCGTTTATATTTTTGTTCAGTGTATATACAATAAAACGATTTACAGATACCCTCAGGTCTTGTGTACTGCACCGTTCCTCCGTAATTGCCAGAATACATACTGTTTTAAGGTCTTTTTGCACAGGCAAATATTCTTCTCTGTAATTAGCGCAAATCAATGATAACATCATGACGATTGTTACCTGCATGTACAGTACATGTGGCAATTAGTCTGGGGATGAACAATCAGTAATACAAATGTTAGTCCCCATTTGAACTGTCCACAGAGCATCCCGTTTACACGAGGTGATGTGCTGCCAACAATAGAAGACTGTTAGTGCCCTAAAAAAGCTACAGTAATCCAACAACAACCAATCTATTGCTCGTTTCTCTGGCGATCAACAGTATATTTACATGGGGCAATGATGGCCAACATGCGTTGTTCATTCCCAATCTTGGGCCCGTGTAAAAGGGCAGTCAGTCTAGGTCCGTAAAAATTCCCAAGTTATACTATTTAGTTTTGTGATATTATTTTCCAACCATAATATGCAGGCATAGAGATCTCTAGGTAGCAAAGCCATCTGCATCAAAGCACATATTTGTGGAGATTTACAGCCAATGACTTTCCCAAATTTTCTCAAAAAAGGGAAGTAGATTGCAGTTTACCTACCTGGTGAGAACCTGCTTTGGCTTTATTTCAATATGTCATAGGTATGATTTAGGATAGGGTTAGGGCTACTTGTATTATTGGTGCAAATAGTCCATAAACAAAGAGACTGATAATGAAAATGAAATGAAACTTTTTTGTTTTAGCCATGATGCCTCAGGCCATGATGCCCCAGGCCATGATGCCCCAGGCAATGATGCCCCAGGCAATGATGCCACAGATGATGCATCAGGCGGTGCCCATGCCCCAGCCGATGGTGCCTTCTGTGGACCCTGCACAATTAGCAGCACAACAACAAGCATTTATCCAGCAACAGGCTATACTTTTGGTAAGTACACTTGTCTATGTCTTAAAGCTACATAGGTCAGTACTGTACTCAGGCCATCCTAAATTTTCTACAGTACATTTTGTGCCTATGGTTAGTTATTCTAGTTACAGCACTTCTACTTTTTTTTAGGCCCAACAGATGACACTCCAGGCGACCGTGCTGTCTCAACAGCAACGGCAGAATCCACCTAGTACTAACAGAGAGCGTTCTCCACCTCCTAAGCCAGCTCCTAAGCCAGCACCAAAACCAGCAGATGTCCCTCCTCCTGCTCCTCCTCCAGCTCCAAAATACATCCCTGACTCACCTCCAGCCCCTTCTCCAAAAACTGCTCCACAATCTAGTCCATCACCTCAAGTACCCAAGACTCAGCCTCAGAAATCACATGCACCACCAGAGGTAATACATAAAAAATGCTGAGCTGTAGCTGCTTATCATTAAATATAATTACATGCATAGCTGCCAACAGTCCCAGACTTGATGGAACTGTTGCTAATTTTCAGAGACAATCCCAGCATTTTCAGGCTGTCCCGAGCCTAAAAAATTGAGCTTTTATAAACCTCATCCATAAATGGGCATTCCCATGGGTTTGGGGTGTTCCCAGGTGCAAGAATGTTGGTAAGTATGTATAGGTAGGTCCACCTCTGCAACGGAAGTCCCGTTAGGAGCCTCCATTCCATACTCCATAAAAAATGAAAGAAAAATTGTGTAACGGACAGTGGGTGTGGACCCACTGAGTTAACTACCTAGTTTGACTGCGGGCTAAGCCTAAGGGCGTTGTCCTGGCAGTTCCCTGGTATTCACCCTTTAACCCATGTACAGGGATCTGGACTTCGCTGCAGGGATTAGCCAAGCAGCTACCTCCTGGAGTTATCCTAGTGTATTTTGCTGCTGAACCATAGTGGTCAGAGACAATGGCGTGAAGCACCAAGGGTATAGGCAAAAGTGTACTCTGAATACAGTCCAAGGTCAGGGCAGGCTAAGTATGTGCATATTCCAGATAGCAATTCCAAGGTCGGGCAGACTAAGTACATGCGTAATACAGATAGAAGTTCCAAGGTCAGGGCAGGTGCCAAGGAGCAGATTTGATAGTCAGGCTAGGTACGGTACATGAGTAGTCAGACAAAAGATCACACCTTCGCTTGTTACAAGACACTAAAATACTCAAAGCTAAGGCATAGAGGAAGAACCATCAGCCCAGCTTAAAAGAGAGACTGATCAGCACCATAGTAAGCATCTGGACAGAGAGCAAAAGGGAAGAATTAACTCTGTCAGGTATATAAGGAACTTCACTTAGCACTAGTCTCAATACACACAGGGAGAGTGGAGCGACACAAGCGCCTGCCTAGGAAAGCAGGACAGTGTTAGACATGAGCCGCCAGCCTAACAAATAGCACATAACGGACACCATGGAGTCTGGGTGCTGTTGGTGTCCTTCATGTAAC
This sequence comes from Bufo gargarizans, assembly GCF_014858855.1. NCBI lineage: Eukaryota > Metazoa > Chordata > Amphibia > Anura > Bufonidae > Bufo > Bufo gargarizans. The sequence continues at coordinate 65,323,417 of NC_058085.1, read as the reverse complement.
AGATCCAGCACTGCCGTTTTCAATTTTGTATTCCCAGAAAAACTTAAATGCAACACAGATGTGAACCCAGAGAAAGCAAGCAACCTGACCATGATTACTATATATGTGAAATCCAACTCCCAACTGGACATGGTCTACAGGTCAACACAGAAGGGAATGGTTTATGCAGTGACCTTTCAGTTTTTCTGCATGCCGCCTAAACCCTTTTGTGATCTCAGAAAATAGATAGTCTTGTCCTGAGCTGTAGTTTAGACCATGAACTATTTTACTACAAGGGATGACATTTTTCTGTTACCTCCAGTGGGAATGGTACCTAGTTTTTGTTCCACAATTATTATTTCTGATCACTATCCAGCCTGACTCACTGAGAATGATGCCTTGGTGAACACATTTTGTAGGCAACCTGCAAGGACAAAGCAGCAGAAATGGCATATTATTACAGTAGGATTTGTCATCTAGGTGTACTGGGATCAAGAAGATGAAGCAGAGTATAGTTTCCAAAGAAAAACATTCCAGCAGAAGAGGGACTACTTCCAAAAAATTGGTGAGTACAGATCAGAGTAAGACCAAAAACATGTCATTTTGACCACCCATTTTGTTTTTAAAATTTTGACCAATCCTTGCAGCAAGTGAAGAGATTTACGTAAAATCAGTCAAACCACCCTCGAAGATCCTACTTCCAATTCCATCAGCACAGCCTGAGAATGACAGTGATGAGGAACCACCAGAACCTCCTGAACCTGAACCTCAGCCAGGTGACTATATTTGCAGTTATCACTAATTGAAAGACAAAGTAATAGGATGAAAAAAAACATATGTAATGTAATAATAATGACTGTAAATTGTTCTTCACCTTTTATTCTTTGTTAACATAAATATGAAATTATTCTATATTTTATGTTTAAAGCACCCACCCCAAAAGTGCCTCCAATACTGCTACCTCCTGCAAACAAAAGTACAGAGCCTCCCGAGAAAGAGATAAAGAAAGGGGTTAATATGGTCAAACAAGCTCCTAGACCCAAACCCAGTCGAGAGATAAGTGAAATAATCAAGATGTATCAAAACCGTCCTCAATCAGAACCTAAACCATTTGAACCAGTCAGGTGAGATCTTCAGGTTCACTTAAAGCTGTTGTTCCACAAACCAAATTTCCACCTATCCACAGTATAGCTGACAAACATCAGGTTGCTGGGACACTGACTGCTGCAACTCACATCGATCACAAGAACTGTGGTCCCAGAGTGGTCTGTCCGAATAGAACAGTAGTGTGCATACCTGTCCACCGTTTAATTCACTTCTATGGGACAGACATAGACTGTGCTCCGTCAATCCCATAAATGTGATTGGAGCAGTGGATCAACATGAGCACTACCATTTCATTCAGACAGGGCATTCAAGGGCCCCCAGAGATGTGGATAGGTGATAAATAGCATTTGTGGGATAAGCCTTTTAAAGATTATGGACATCTTTTTTAATTATGCATTTGTTTTCTATATGAAAATGAAAGGAACTTTCTGAATAGTCTTCACGATACATTTCTTACCATTTTGCTTCTGCAGAGTGTGTGTCAGTCCTTTACCTAGCTGCTGGTGCTGATGAATATGACACAAATCCATCAGAGCTCTGCTCTTGGATCTTTGTACTCTTTCTGCTCTCTGCACTTCTTCAATGAGTCTTAGAGATAGCAGCGGTGGAGGTTGTTGCGCAGATTAGATCAGAGTGTGGAGAAGGGGGAAGGCATCTAAGTAGGGCAGCTCACACAGGCTGTACATATGGAGGAAAGCTCACAAAGCAGCTTGCAGATGGAAGACAGAACCATTCTGGACACACAGATGTAGCATGTATTATCTAGGATGGACTTAAGCACATGAGAAAAGTCTCAAACTAGGAGCAGGTTGCAAACTGAATAAAGGGGATGGGGGATATACAGTCATGTGAAAAAATTAGGACACCCTTTGAAAGCATGTGGTTTTTTGTAACATTTTTAATAAAAGGTTATTTCATCTCCGTTTCAACAATACAGAGAGATTAAAGTAATCCAACTAAACAAAGAAAACTGAAGAAAAGTCTTTTCAAGATCTTCTGTAAATGTCATTCTACAAAAATGCCTATTCTAACTGAGGAAAAAGATAGGACACCCTCACATGTATTCCCTCTTAAATTGGCTCAGATCTCACACAGGTATATCACACCAGGTGCACATAATTAGTAGATCGTTACTCTGCATGTTGAATGAGGCTTGCCCTATTTAAACCTCAGACATTTAGTTTGGTGTGCTCCTGACTGTTGAAGTGAGAGTGAGCACCATGGTGAGAGCAAAAGAGCTGTCAGAGGACTTCAGAAAAAAGATTGTAGCAGCCTATGAGTCTGGGAAGGGATTTAAAAAGATCTCAAAAGATTTTGAAATCAGCCATTCCACTGTCCGGAAGATAGTCTACAAGTGGAGGGCTTTCAAAACAACTGCCAACATGCCCAGGACTGGTCGCCCCAGCAAGTTCACCCCAAGAGCAGACCGCAAGATGCTAAAAGCGGTCTCCAAAAACCCTAAAGTGTCATCTCGAGAACTACAGCAGGCTCTGGCTACTGTTGATGTAGAAGTACATGCCTCTACAATCAGAAAGAGACTGTACAAGTTTAACTTGCATGGGAGGTGTGCAAGGAGGAAACCTTTGCTTTCCAAGAGAAACATCGAGGCCAGACTGACATTTGCCAGAGATAAAGTTGACAAAGACCAGGACTTCTGGAATAATGTTCTTTGGACAGATGAGTCCAAAATTGAATTATTTGGACACAACAGCAGAGGACATGTTTGGCGTAAACCAAACACAGCATTCCAAGAAAAGAACCTCATACCAACTGTGAAGCATGGAGGTGGAAGTGTCATGGTTTGGGGCTGCTTTGCTGCAGCAGGACCTGGTCAGCTCACCATCATAGAATCCACGATGAATTCTACTGTGTATCAGAAGGTGCTTGAAGAACATGTGAGACCATCAGTTAGAAAATTAAAGCTGAAGCGGAACTGGACCATGCAACATGACAATGACCCAAAACATACTAGTAAATCAACCAAAGATTGGCTGAAAAAGAAGAAATGGAGAGTCCTGGAATGGCCAAGTCAAAGTCCAGATTTGAATCCCATTGAGATGCTGTGGGGTGACTTGAAAAGGGCTGTACGTGCAAGAAACCCCTCAAACATCTCACAGCTGAAAAAGTTCTGCATTGAGGAGTGGGGTAAAATTTCCTCAGACCGATGTCGAAGACTGGTAGATGGCTACAAGAACCGTCTCACTGCAGTTATTTCAGCCAAAGGAGGTAACACTCGCTATTAGGGGCAAGGGTGTCCTATCTTTTTCCTCAGTTAGAATAGGCATTTTTGTAGAATGACATTTACAGAAGATCTTGAAAAGACTTTTCTTCAGTTTTCTTTGTTTAGTTGGATTACTTTAATCTCTCTGTATTGTTGAAACGGAGATGAAATAAGCTTTTATTAAAAATGTTACAAAAAACCACATGCTTTCAAAGGGTGTCCTAATTTTTTCACATGACTGTATGTGAATTCAGATGTTTATATTTGTTTTCTTGACTCCTGAATTTATTCAACGACCAAATCTACATTTTTCAGGAGAACAGTACACACTTTCGTAAAGAAGAAAGATCCCAAAGAAGAAGCTCTAGAAAGACTCAGAAATACGGGGCCCCCGAAATCCCCAGTAAGCCATGACAGTCTGTGCTTTTTAATGTAATGACTCTAATCTGGGGTGTATTTCCATGGCAAAAATCTGCGGTTTGAACTTCAGAATTCTGCTCATGTGCTGTTGCAACCAAGCATATTACCTTCAAGTAAAGGCCATGATTTCATAATGACAGTCGAGCTGCCTTTGTGACTTTGCCTCATGCCCCAAGTGAAAAGTCTTAGGCTTCTTTCAAATCAGCATTACCGATCCTGCATAGACCAGCCTGCTGGAGTTCTCTAGATCTGGTGTAGCTGGATGTTACCACATACTCCTTGGCCCCTATTAACTGTAATGGGACCTGGCTGCTACCCGGCAAATATGCCGGGATTCGGTCGGACTAAATCCGCTGCGTGCATCTGTGTTTGTCCGGCTGAATCCTGGCGGATTTCTGCCAAATCCTTGTATAGTCAGTAGGGGCTGTTAGGCACATGGTAACATCCAGCCATGCCGGATCCAGAGAGCATCCTGTAATGCTAGTTTAGCCTTAGGAGATTGCTCTCCATGAAGACTAGTCCCAGCAGTGTACCCTCATAAATAATACTTTTGGCAGATTGTCACACATAAACAGTCCCACCGTTGTGTCACACTTCTATTAGCCATTGAAGTAAAGATTCACCCTTATTGGCTATGTACACCTTTGGGGACAATTTTATAAAATTATTGCATTATACTCATTTTGAGCTAAAAATATTTTTTTCAAATGGTCTTTAATCTTTATTAAAAATATGGAGCCCTCTTTTCTGTACATAACTGAGTTGCTCTAGTAGCAGCCTCTGGATTTTCTCTTTTCCATCAGTTGAGGAGCTGACAGCTCCTTATCTCTGCTCTCTGACGTTATAAACACTCATTATAGCTCAGTTCTTATCTTACTGATAATAATGTGGCTTAAATAAGTGCTTATGATCTCTCAGTAGTTTAGAGGTAAGGTTTATTAGATGACCGACACAAAGTGAAAGTGAAAGTACCAGTCACAAAGCTAGAAAAACAGTTAACCTTTTGTGACAGAACGGCTCAATATTTTTAATAAAGGCCAACTGAAAATATTATTTTTAGCCAAAAATGAGTAAAATGCAATAATAAACAAATATATAAGCTTTAAAGTCCTCTACATGGAAATAGTGTCCCTAATGAAATTCCCTTAGGCTACATGCAGACAACAGTTAAAAAAAAATGGTCGTTAAAAACGGACACACTGTCCGTTTTTCATTGCTATTTATTTTTTTTATTTACGTTTTTAACAGACGTTTTGCATTCATTTTTAACGGCTATGAAAAACGATCATTAAAAATTGATGATTTTCATTGGGTTTATATATATATATATATATATATATTAGTGGCATTACAGGGGGCACAAAGGGGTGTGTGTATATATATATATATATATATATATATAACACTGAGCAGCACCGCAATCAAGACTGAGGAGTAGGAGTGCCAGCGGCTATAGGTGCGATCCACCAAACAAATTTTGTTTTATGATGCAACGTTTCAGTCCTCTAAATGGAACCTTTCTCAAGCAAAGGTTCCATTGAGGGGACCGAAATGTCGCATCTGGTGGAATAAAATGCGCACGTTATTTTTGGAAGTGCCGTGGAGTTTTTCTTTGTATATGTATATATACACTCACCTAAAGAATTATTAGGAACACCATACTAATACGATGTTGGACCCCTTTTTGCCTTAAGAACTGCCCTAATTCTACGTGGCATTGATTCAACAAGGTGCTGATAGCATTCTTTAGAAATGTTGGCCCATATTGATAGGATAGCATCTTGCAGTTGATGGAGATTTGAGGGATGCACATCCAGGGCACGAAGCTCCCGTTCCACCACATCCCAAAGATGCTCTATTGGGTTGAGATCTGGTGACTGTGGGGGCCATTTTAGTACAGTGAACTCATTGTCATGTTCAAGAAACCATTTTTCCAGTCTTCAACAGTCCAATTTTGGTGAGCTCGTGCAAATTGTAGCCTCTTTTTCCTATTTGGAGTGGAGATGAGTGGTACCCGGTGGGGTCTTCTGCTGTTGTAGTCCATCCGCCTCAAGGTTGTGCGTGTTGTGGCTTCACAAATGCTTTGCTGCATATCTCGTTTGAAACGAGTGGTTATTTCAGTCAACGTTGCTCTTCTATCATCTTTAATCAGTCGGCCCATTCTCCTCTGACCTCTAGCATCAACAAGGCATTTTCGCCCACAGGACTGCCGCATACTGGATGTTTTTCCCTTTTCACACCATTCTTTGTAAACCCTAGAAATGGTTGTGCGTGAAAATCCTAGTAACTGAGCAGATTGTGAAATACTCAGACCGGCCCGTCTGGCACCAACAACCATGCCACGCTCAAAATTGCTTAAATCACCTTTCTTTCCCATTCTGACATTCAGTTTGGAGTTCAGGAGATTGTCTTGACCAGGGCCACAACCCTACATGCATTGAAGCAACTGCCATGTGATTGGTTGACTAGATAATCGCATTAATGAATTAACTATGAATTAACACATGTGGAATTATATACATAACAAAAAAGTGTGAAAGAACTGAAAATATGTCATATTCTAGGTTCTTCAATGTAGCCACCTTTTGCTTTGATTACTGCTTTGCACACTCTTGGCATTCTCTTGATGAGCTTTAAGAGGTAGTCACCTGAAATGGTCTTCCAACAGTCTTGAAGGAGTTCCCAGAGATGCTTAGCAGCTGTGTATCCACCTGACTTCTCCACAACGCAACCGATGGTCCCAACCCTATTTATAAGGCAAGAAATCCCACTTATTAAACCTGACAGGGCACACCTGTGAAGTGAAAACCATTTCAGGTGACTACCTCTTGAAGCTCATCAAGAGAATGCCAAGAGAGTACAAAGCAGTAATCAAAGCAAAAGGTGGCTACTTGGAAGAAACTAGAATATGACATATTTTCAGTTGTTTCACACTTTTTTGTTATCTATATAATTCCACATGTGTTAATTCATAGTTTTAATGCCTTCAGTGTGAATCTACAATTTTTATAGTCATGAAAATAAAGAAAACTCTTTGAATGAGAAGGTGTGTCCAAACTTTTGGTCTGTACTGTATATTTTTTAACTTTATTTTTTTTTTTTACCATCATTTTAAGGCTCATAAATGACCTTATAAATTCTGTTTTTAAATTTTTCATTTTGACCTATAAGGGATTAAAAAAATGACAATTTCTTTGCATTTTGCTCCTTAGAAAATTAGAGTTGCAGCATTAATGCTCTGAATTTCTTCATAGAGACTCAGCGCATTCAGCGCATGTACTGAAGTCTCGATTGGCCACATGGGACTTCAGTACTAAGCCCGGAAGCGTGAGCGTCTGGGTTTTTGCGCATTCAGGTCCCGTGATCTCACTTGATCACGGCATCTAAAGCATTTAATTACTTTTTGATGCCGCTCTTCACTGGCCGTTAAAGAAAAATGGCAATTTTTCACTGTTGTGTGCATGTACCCTTAGTGCACCCACTCAGTATGCTGATAGCTTGGTGCCTCCAAAAGGAATACTTGCAGTGAGTCCCTGAGGAGCCTGTGCAGAGGATGGGAGTGGTGGTTGCCCTGGATTAAGTTTTTTGTCAGGGTGTACTCCTTCAAGCCATTGCTCTCTGGGGATTGGTGCAGTGAAAAGGTAGTTCTAAAGAATGAGGCCATTAGTAAACAGTCTCTTTGCAAGATGTAACTTCAGGTACATGTGTTAGCAGCAATTTCAAAGTGCAATTCTGTGGCACCAGTAAAGCATATGGAGGCAGGTTGGATGGCTGAGATCTAGCATTTGTGTTGTACTTGCCTAGAAGTATTCTGGGTGATGGGTGTCTTAGTCATAGCCCCTCACCTCACAGTAGTGTCTTTAATGCTGGTTGTAGCTGTTCACTCTGTAGCTGTCTGTCTTCTCAAGGATTCACTTGAGGCACGATGAAGTTGATCTCTCTGGAGAACCTGTAACAGGAGCAGGAGCTCAGCAGTGTGTTTCCTGTCCTCTGTACACAGTCTACGCAGGAACTGACCCTCACAGTCTACACAGGAACAAGAACTCACCCTCCTGGCAGGAAGCAGGACCATCCCACTCCTACCAAGAGCGGTGGAACAGGGTGGTTAGCTCTGTTCCTTACCAACCATTCCTTAACTAGTAGATATGGCCAAATATGAACAATATAAAATGCACTACAATAACAATAAAATGCAAAACTATATACACAGCAATTGCAGATACCCCCAGGTCTGAGGTACTGCGTACCCAGTCTGTGCTGTCTGCTGTTCAGTTTAGCAGTTATGACATCACTCAACCATGTCTGCCTGCACCAAGCCACCAGTGGAAAGGGTCATGTCTTGGATGGTACAATGAAGAAATTCGTGGCACACCAGAGTTGATTTGTTGCAAATGGCCGTTCTTAGTTGGTGGAGCGATTTGTCTGGTTAATTCCGATAACGAACGAGACTCCTCCGTGCTAACTAGTTACGCGACCCCCGGCCTTCAGATCCCTTGACAAAGGCCAGACATATGGCCGAAACGTTGGGACATGCTATACATGTTTAATTTGCTCCTATCCGGATGTATCGATTATATGTATGAATATATGAATATATGAAATGATGTAAAACATCAACCAATAATTAAATTGCATCAAATCAACTCTGGTGTGCCACGAATTTCTTCATTGTACTACGTGACGATCCTTCGTCCTCCGTGGGCACCCATTACCCAATAGGGTGTGCGGATCTCATTATCCCCTATGTCTTGGATGGTGGCACAGGAAGCTGGTAGATCTCTGTGTCACAGTTGTATTCAACTGTATCTGCCTCCTTAGCAAATCAAGATATGTGGCAGGCCTCCCGGGAAAGCAAGGCAGTGCCTGAAATCCAGGACTTGCCATGCTAGCGTAAAGGTTTCTGCCCGTGCACTTCCTGTCATGTAGAAGGGAAAAAGTGTCATTATTTTTATTCAGCATAAATATATGAGCATGATTTCTTAAACTGTTTTCCTCCAAGGACTCTCCGGATTCCCCAGCGCCTCCTCCTCCCCCTCCACCGCCCCCGGCTGAGGACACAAATAAGATGTCCGATTCTATTCGAGAAAAACAGAAGCCACTTTTAGGACTGTTTCAGTCTGGGTTATTTCCTAATGGTCCAGCAGGACAGTCTCCCAAGGGCACAGGTACAGAGAAAAACATACATCTGCCTATATGTGGTCTACGTGGCTGCGTTCTTTATTCTTCTATGATGTCTTGATCCATTCTCCCCAAGTTATGTCATTCTTACACCCAATGTGCTGATTTTACTCTTAGGAAGATCTCTTGAAGATGATCACACCACAAGGTCTTCGATCAGCAAGCACACTGCCAGTGTCTTCTTTTCCTATAGCGATGTCAACTGGAGACTTTATGTTCGGAAGGAGGTAATGCCATATAGAAGTATATGTTGTAGGATGCATATGGAAGGATGTATCGTATTATGCAATCTGTTTTTTTTTTCATAGATCTTCTATCCCAAAGAAAAATTCACTCACCCGTACTACCTCAACCTTCTGTGTGAGCAGGTAAAACTAAATTACTAGTCTTATATTCTATATCTATTCATTTTAAAATGAAAGGGTTGACCAACCAGGACATCACCTGTCCATACGCCGTGTTTATTAGTGCATATAGATGTCATAGCTCGGGGCCCCCCTGTATGAGCCAGGGGATTCAGGCACAATGGGAATGGCCATGTAATATTACCTGCAAATGCACAATGTTAAAGGGATTGTTTGTGATGAAACAACTTCCTTAAGTATCAATCTATCTATATCTCTACATCACTTCATTTTAGTTGGGTAAGGCCTCACAAATCCAAAAAGATCTGCTATATACAGGTACTTGTACACTGGAGAATAGACCAGGATACGGTATAAATATCTCTGTCTTTTGTCCCCCTAGATAATTAGGGACACTTATTCGGAGACCGGTTTTAAATTAACTCGGGAGGAAAGGCGGAAGATGAAAGATTTGTTAAGTAAGTATGGGAAAGGGATCAAGTTAAATCATCAGGGTTTAATACCTTTGGGGAGAAGCAATCATCTCTGTACCCTGGCCATGTAGTTAGAGCCAAAAGAGAATAAGACCCTATAACATTTTGTGAAATGATTTCTCTATTCCACATGATGGATTCCAATCCCATTTTTTGTTCTAAAAATGTATAGTCAAGTCACATTATTATGACCACCAGCTAATATCAAGAATACCTGCCATGTCCAGCAGCTAGACAGGCTAGGAGTGACTCAATAAGGTCCTGGCAGGTTGTCACAGGTATCTGGAGCCATGCTGACTAAAGTGCATCCCACAGCTGCTGGAGGGTGGGGTGGAGGATCTGCCGACATTCACCTCTCATATCAATGGCACATGGTGCTCTGCAGTATCCATGCCGCTTATTCACAATGGTGCCATTTGCCCTGTTTCAGAAATACTGACTGAAAGACAATGATCATCCCATTTTGCAACTCTGATAAATTGCCCTTTTAGCCATGGAAGTAACGAGGGATATGTGTGCAGACAGCCTATTGCACAACTTATATACCCACCAAGCCAGATCAATACACATGACCTCCTTCATGAGCTACACGCTGCCGACGTCGAAAGTAGGAAGTGGTCATCATAACTTGACTGTGTATGAACCCAAGCTGTATTATTGTGTGTGCAGACTAAGACTTAATAGTAAGAGTGACAAGCCTTATACTTTTATCAGATGAGTTCCAAGTTGGAAGTAATGCCAGCTCTATCCTAGAAGATGCCATCAAGAAACGCATTGTCATAGCTGCCCGGGATAATTGGGAAAATTACTTTTCCCGTGTCTTTCCAGCGACTGTGAGTAAATTTCACAACAGGCATTGTTTTCTCCCTATGTCATGTGGCTACATCCATTTTTATGTTAATTACCCTACACACCACTTCTCAAGAGTTGTATGATGTCATCTGCAGAGGGAAAAGAATGAAACCTAACTTCTACCTGGATTTTTCCAGGCCATCCCACCTGAGATAGATTAATAATGTTCTCCTTTATATGCAGCTGAATGATGACACAGACCAGCTCGTCATAGGAGTTTCCCACCGAGGTTTTAGGGTTCTGAAAGAAGTGAACACAACAGGAATCCAGCAGAGACATCTGAAGACTCTGTGCAGTTACAGGTGAGATGGAGACCTAGGGTGGAGAGCGGCGTGGAGATACGACTAGCATGGAACATGTTCATATAAATATTTTGTCCATTCAGTTTTGCAGATATTCTCTCTATCGAAAAGTCTGATTCTCGTACATTGCGCTTTAGTCTGCGTCATGAGGATCTGCAGGTCCGCTCTGACCACGCTCAGGCTTTGAAGGATTTGTTAGAAACTTTCCTTCAAGAGCTGATAAAGGTGAGAAAAAGAGGATGGAGATAAACACGGGGACAGCTATTTGGTCTAAAAACATTTGTTAAGTTGGCTTTATTGTCTTAGGACTCAAACCATGTGGTCGCACTACGGAGTCATATAACAGATGACAAAAGTCTTCTTCAATTCAAAAAGGGGGACATCATCAAAGTGCTGCCTATGGATGGACTGGAGTCAGGTACAGCAATGGTTAAATTAATAATTAATTCAGCCGAATGTAATGACACCTTTCACTTAGCCATCCGTTGCTTCAATCTGGACAAAAACTACTTTTAATCTGTATGCAAACGAGCAGTTAAGTGCACTGAGGGCAGACCTAAGCCACTCTGTGCACCCTTGCTCTGCCTGAAGCGATCCGCAGGGGAGGAGCGAGGTGGAGAGATTGGGAGTGGCAGTCTGGTGAGTGGCGCTGATGCAGAAGGAGAGGGAGGGACTGGCAGAGCAGGCTGAAGGATGAAAAATGCACAGAGTGGCTTGGGCCCACCCTCGGTGCACTTAACTGCTTGTTTGCATATGGATTAAAGGGACTTTTTCTCCAGAATGAAGCAACCGATTGATAAGTGACAGGTATAATTACTTTCAGCTGAGCTAGCCCTACAAGGCATAGTGCCTGGTTTATCAGTGAATTTCCTGCTGACTCCCATTAATGTATACACCAGGACGTATAGATAAACAGATGCCTCCGGAGGATGCCATGAAGTGGCATTCATCACAACGTAGCCTAAGGCCTGTTTCACATGAGTATGTGGAATTGAATTACATGACACTTTGCAATAAGAATCAAATATGGATGCATCTGTATTTTGACCAGTCGGCCAATAGCGTACCTTCAATGGAGGCAGACCACGCAACTGCTGTGGGGCCCGGAGAGAGGGGGTCCCCATCGCAGAATTCTTTCTTCTCCCCCCCCCCCCCCCCCCCCCAAAAAAAAAACCCCACTGAATTTTCATAAAGCCGCCACCAGGGGGAGCATATTGCAAAGAGATTATTTCAGCTTCCAGTATATAGTAACTGTATAATTTCCTATGCACTGAGCTCCCCCTAGTGGTGGCTGTGGGTAGACAGCTTTGTAATAGATTTATCAATTTAATTTTGCCAGTTGTTCATCAAAAATACATTGAGAAACATGGTGTCCAGAATGAATGGCATATTTATGATACACCTTTTCAGACATATAAGTTGGATAAAGGAGGGTGACTTGTATAACTTTTCTTTTTTTTTCAATTAAAATTTCTTCCTAATTAAAAGGTGTGTATTTTTGTCATAAATCTGGGGCATTGAACTTTGCATTGCCTGGGAAGGATTGTTGCAGGCGTACTGGGAAATTGGCTGTGGCAGGGGGGCCCATACTGTTTTGCTATGTACACCCCTACAATTGGCATGCACTTTGATACATTTTATAATACAGGTTGGCAATTTGGTTCTATGGGGGGACGTTCTGGTCTTTTCCCCTCTCGATTTGTACAACCAGCCGCTGTCCCAGACTACTACAGCATGGTGGAGAAGAAGGACAACCGAGAAAATAGACCTCGACCTCGAGGGCTCCAGAGAACAATAAGCAAAGAGGTGAGAGCAGGACTATCTGGACTGGACATATAGACTATTATTTTATTATATATCTTATAGGAACATTTAAGGAAGCATCTCCAGGGACATTGCGTACACTGTGTGATGTGTAGCCCTGGTCCTGAAGGGGCCGTGCGTCACTTCCATCCTTGGTGATCATAGGATCTAACCCCTCGGACCGTACATCTGGCATAATACAGTCAATTCATTTTGCCTAGAGTGAACCTTTAAAGTGTTTTTTGAGACTTTTATACCCTCTGAATAGGTCATCAGACGTGATCGGTGGGGGTTTGACACACAGGACTCCCGCTGATCAGCTGTTTGAGAAGGCACCAGCGCTTGCAGTAAAGCCACGGCCTTCTCGAAGCTTAGCCTAGGCCACATCTCGTTCATCGGTCACGTGGCCTAGGCTCAGCTCAGCCCCAATGAAATGAATGGGGCTGATCTGCGATGCCAGGCACAGCCACTATACAATGTACGGCGCTGTGCTTGGTGAGCATGGAGAAGGCCACGGCACTACTGTGAGCAACGGTTCCTTCTAAGACAGCTGATCGGCAGGGGTCTCGGTGTCAGACCCCCACCGATTAGATACTGAAGATGTATTCAGAGGGTAGGTCATCAGTATACCCCCTATAACAAGGTTGTGTAGTGCAAGTGCGTGCTCTGCTATTATATTGATTAGCGTGGCGATCTCTGCCCTCTGAGTAATGCCAGATTCTCTCTTGTGTCATAGACTTTACATTGCATCCCACTCATTCGACCAAGCCATGATATCTCTGCTTATCATCAGCAGTATCGGCCTTATTGAGCGCTACAATCCTATCAAACCTTTATCGTTTTATTTTGGCAGAGCGCTCCGACAAGCGATGAGTCCGTACCAACCCACAGCCCTTCACCTCCCCCCGTGGAAGCCACACATTACACTATGATTGAGTTTGCACTGAAATATTTTCGGGAAGCCCGCAGCATGTAAGTAATTTGCACTCGGCTTTCTCTTCTGTCAATGGGGGCTGCCATAAATACAGGCCAAGGTTACACACGACAGCTTAGTTGCAGATTTTCATTGCAATGCTTGTCAGTTGGGTTTTACAAAATCTTATGCGCAGATGCTAAGACGTCCTGTGAATTTTTGAAGACTCCAACAAGCTTTATTCTCCTATGGATAGTATACAGTATCTGAGAATTAAATAGGACCTATCATCTCTGTGTCTGTTTTAGTAACTACTTGCATTCCCCAAGTTCTGGAGCATCTATTCTTACGACTTTATATTGTGCCATTCTTTTATTATTCCTGATAGAAGACATGAATGAATCTCTAGCAATGAAGGTCCAGATGGGTGGTACTAGTATGGGTGTGCGTCCCTGAACAGTCTGACACTATCCAATCAGTGCTGCCAGTGTCAGACTGGGCAGGAACATACCCCCCGCAGGTAACACCTATCTGGACCTTCATTCATTGCAAACTGCAAATTCATAACTTCTAGCAAGAGTTCTAACTTCTAATACAGGAATGGCCCAATATAAAGTCATAAGAATAGATGCTCCAGAACTTGGGGAATGCAAGTAGTCAGGAGAGATGACAGGTCCTCTGTAAGGCTACTGCATGGTACAGTCATCGCTTTTTATGAGATCTGTCATTATATCTGAATTTTTCTACATAGCAGATTTTTCATTGTGGTCTTGCATGTGCAACACGCCAGACCTGCAGGGTATGACGAAGTGAGGTCACAGTTATGGGCAATCGAGGGTACTCACTATATTTGCGGAACCCTGGGCAGGCGCGTGGCAGTGAAGGAGAGGTAGACACAGTTCCTCTGGGGCACGCTCTGTAGATAGGGACCAGGCCTGATGGTAGTTGAGGTGCCCTGGATGTTACAGGTATTTTGTGTGCCTGGGGCAAGGTCCCTGTGGTATTCGTGACGCCAGTGCCTTTGGCCGGTGGCACGCCGGTTGATGGTTGGAAAGATAACGGTACACAAGTATGCAGTGAACCAAACGGAAACTTTACTGGACAATCCAACTTTGTACAGCAGGGAGTAGTATAGTCTTCAGTATTACAGTTCCACAAAAAGGGGCTTATTCACAAGTATGGCAGGCAATAGACATGCAAGTTACACTGAGGGTAAATTCCACAAGCACTCAGCAGCAGGTTGCACTTTTACACTGTCCTTTATAGAACTCCTACCCTGGCTTGATAATTCCCAAGGCCCGGATGCCTAAAAAGGTGGCTTATATCCTTGGTTACTTCCTTCCTCAGGTATTATACTGCTTGCAATGGTTCCTAAGTTCCTCTGCCTATCAGGGGCACGTGGCTTACCCTGGGACGCCTCCTCCTATCAGGTGGATAACTGTCGGTTTCTCCCAGGAGGTTGAATCCTGCAACTGGGGTATCTCTTCAGAGCTAACTTAGGCTCTCTTGTTCTTCAGGCAGGCTGGAGCTTCTCAACAGCCTCCTGGACATCACTAGCAGCCAGGGCTATCCAGCTGCATGTCAGGAGCAGGCTTCTTAACCTGTGTCTTCTCAGACTCCTGACTCTGCACACCCTCTCCCTGTCTGGGCCTGGACATTTATACTAGGGGCTCCCTATCTCCCTCTAGTGTCTGGGATGTCTAACTACACCCAACTAGGCCTGCTGCTGCATTAGACAGGGGTACATTGCATCTAACAACACAGTAAAACATACATTAAATGCAGAATAAAATATGACATTTCTGTTCCTTGTGAGTAAGAGTAATGCGCACACCAATTGACCCTTGTGTAGTGCCCACCCATACCTAGTGGGACACTACATATGCAGCGAATGAGCAGTGTTGTACTGTACAGCACAGCGGGGGAGATTTCAAGATATCTCATCCAGACACTGCAAAAATGTACCTGCGATGTGGGCTGAGAATCTGCAGCTTGTCGATTTTATGGTGCAGATTTCCCACCATGGATTTCACCCTTTGCAATGTAGAGGGTAAAATGTCCGGCAAATCCGCGATGTAATTTATGCAAATGTTGCCGCCGATCTATTGCAGACTTCCCACTGCATTTTAAATCTCGTGTAAATGTACCCTTACAATACTCTATTAATGTGTTACTGGTGTAGGCTTGGCTGGAAGGGAATGGCTGCAGAAGGGAAGAAGGCAGTTGAGTTGGTGCAACACACAAAGGTAAGACATCGGACATCTTGCTAAAAGCTTTCAGCCAAGTTCAAGTACCATGGTGTGTTCCCTACACCTCTCACTCTTCACTATGCACAGGTCAGACTGGCCCACCAGCATAGAGAGGATCATCTGGTGGGCCCAGGCTCTGACTGTAATGGACTCCTGATAAAACAGGGCCCTAAAGATCCTATATACACAGAGGGTGGGCCCTCAGAATCATTTCCTCTGGTGGGCCCAAGGAACTTTAGTCTGATGCTGACTCTGCACACCATACTGTTTCTCACCATATCATTAATCTCTTCATAGTTCTAACGTTGTCACTTACAAACCTTGATACTCTGTGTTATACCTTCATCATATTCCACCTTCAACACCTACTATACCGTAGTAGTACAACAATATTAAGATATAAGACTTTATTCAACAAAAAACATGCATCTTTCAACTGGAGGCTTGAAATCCTTGACCTATCCAAAAATCTGACTCCAATTCCTCTCTAACCTCCAGTTTTCCTACACAACATCCACACACACATTGGGGGATATTTATCATAGACTGGCATAAATCCCCCCATTGTCTGCTGACATTTTATTGTTATCCTCAACCCACTATCCTCCCCTTCAGTTCCCCTCCAACATACTTTACTGTCTTACCCGTAATGCTTCCCATAAATACACCCAAGAGTTGTGCAAATAGCACCAACAACCTGCCCTTCTTAAACAACCTAAAGGTGGCCATACCATTAGACAGAAGTTGGTTGAACCTGGTGCTGTCGGCCTCCCTCTCCTCTTTTTTCCCCCTGGGCTCATCCGCCAAGTACCTCTGTCCTTCCATGCAGGTTGCGTCTTCCTTCTTGCCAGCTAGGCCTCTCTGTCCATAGGACACAAACGCACATTGCCTCCAGCTCTTAAAGAACCAGCGTGCACACTCCCTATTTGTCACCAGCCAAGGGCTGGCTACCCTGGGGTACATTAGGCACCTTCCCCTTTGGATGTCCTGCTAACATGTGCTGTTTCTATGTTCATTTTCTGTATATTGACTTCTGCCGATTTCCCATTTGTAATCCTTCCTTGCGTGACCTGATTCCTGCATGTTTTCCCTTGTGACTCTGAGCTGACTGCCCTGACCTTGGACTGTTTATTGTGTTGCTTGTACTCGGACTACAGTTTTGCATGTACTCCACACTGGTGTCTCTTGACATCCATCTCTCACATCCACTTTGTAACATGGTGAATAGTCATTTCTCACACACGGCCATACACATTTTAGTCCATATTGAACAGTTTAGCTCTTCAAACTGGCCATATAAGTTCAATGAAATTGGCAATAGATAAAAGATATTTCTAGGAACCATATTTGAAAGAAAGCTCTATCGTCTATGATTCATCTTTCTTTGAGTGAAAGATCTTTCGTCAAACAATATAGAACAACAATTTTAAACATGACAAACTTCTTTTCAGATGATGATGGCCTGTTTTCGGCCATTCCTTTTTAAATTTCACCTGGTGGCAGATCATTTTGGTCGAAATTGTCCATTTTAATAAACTCTAGACCAATGTGTATGGACACCTTAAGGTATTGCCTTCAACTACGCCACCGTCCTCCCAATAAATACTTGTCTAGCTTCCATAGTTATCACCACACATTATCAACATCACTTCTTTTTCAAGTGCATCTCCAAAACCCTTCACCTTCCTCTTTAAATGAATGTGTTCATACACATTAGAAGAAAGTATGTATGGGAGTGTCCTGGCTGCTCTCGATGGCAGGTTGTAAGAAAGAAGGATAGAGCATGTTGGTTGACAACATAATCGTTTGTTCTCAAGGGAGATGTCACCACCAGAGATGTTTGACAGCGACATATTCTCATCTCTCCATTAAGAACACATATATGCCCATCCAAGCCCAGCATACATTTGTATGAAGGGGGTTGGGAGAATAATTTTCTGATAACTAAGGTGTAGGACCACCTTTACCCTCATCAATTTCACAAACTGAATGCATTGAGCTCTACCTTCCTTGGCAAATGACCATTATATCACATGCGTCTTAGGCTACTTTCACACTAGCGGCAGCCTTCTCCGGCAGGCTGTTCCGACGAGTGAACAGCCTGCCGGACCCGTGCTGCCGTTAGTGGACGCGTGCCGCTGGAGGTCTGCACCGGCCCCATTGACTATAATGGGGATGGGCTGGGAGGTGGCAGGAATAAAACTACGACATGTCGCTAGTGTGAAAGTAGCCGTACATCATCATGGTCCTTCCTCCTACAACGATATACATAACAACCACACACAGCACCATCTTACACACACACACACACAAATACAGTCTTTGTGCACGCAGGACTGATACTACCTGTCCCATACTTTGCCTTCCTCCAGTTTAACTATGGATTGCTTTCTTACCCAACATTACAACCTTATAATCCAAATTTGACTTCAATTTTACCACTTTATTTATTTTTTAGGTTCCAATTCAGGAATCTTTGATTTTTTACACCGATAAAGAAATGAACGAGCTGGCCACTAATAACTTCATGAGTACGTATCTGACTGCATGGACTTTACATACTTACCAACTTTTAAGCCCTGCCCCAGGCATACCCCAAACCCAACCTTGAACACCCACTTCTGGCTGGGGTTTACATATGCCTTGCCCATTATAGGTTTATAGCTAATATGTTGGTTATACGTTTTCTTATCCAGCTCTGATGAGATTCATGAGGGACCAGCAGTACAGGGAGCCGGATGACGTGAAGTGTATTTACGAAATACTAGTGGTAAGGAAGGGGCGATATGGAAGGTTTGAGATACATAAAGAAGTAGATTAAATATTAATCATGTATTTCCCAACAGCTCTGCAGAGAAAAACCTTTTCTGAGAGACGAGGTTTACTGCCAAATTCTGAAACAGATTACTGAGAACCCTAAACAGTGAGTAACCAAATCTGCTGATCACAACTGTTCCAGATGTCCTTCTTTCCTTCACACAGGAAGAAGTTCCACGTTGGACATTTATCCAAAGAATATGCCATAAATGTGTGATAAATGCAAGTCCCACCTCTGGGACCTGCACCTATCTCCAGTGAGGTGGCCTGCACCTGCTATGTTTTTGGAACTCCCATAGAAATGAATGGATAGAGCCAAGCAAGCACGGCCACCTCTCCATTCACAGAAGACCAGGGTCAGGGGACCCCAGTTCAGCAAATAGCTGTGGGTCTCTGAAGTGGGGCACGCATTTATTAGACATTCACAGCATATCCTATGGGTGGGAAAAACCTTGTCAATAATAAACTTATGGCCAGATAGCGTACAGTATATAGCATCCAGATAAATAGTGACTATAACATCCATATAAATACTACATACAGCTCCCAGAATCCAAATAATGTATATAGTAATCTCAGTAGTAAATATAACCTCTACGTAAATAGTGGCTATAACACACACACACATATATATATATCTATTGTGATAAGGTGGACAGTGCGGTAAGGTGTGTATATCCCACTCAGATACCTCAGCTGGGTGGGATAGCTAAAATCTGGGATGCAATAGTCTCAGCAGCATGTAGGTTGCTGTGACAAGGTTGTTTTTGGTGTATTCTGGGCCAGATTGTATTAGGATTGGCAGTTATGTTTGGTAGTGGAAGCTGTCAGTCCACACCCTTCTGGCATGGGTATTCCTTCCTACCTGAGGTGATCGCAGTTGAGGCCTGCTGTAATCAGGGAGGGATAAGATCACGTCTCAGAGTGTCAGTCTGGGAAGAGTGTGATCCTGGAACAGAGGCCTGCAAGGCTTTGTGTGGTCTCAGCTAGCAGGGCTGAGGGGCCACGATGCTGTGTAGCCAAATCTCTTTCCTGGGTGGAACTGTGTATGGTGTAGTTACAGCCTGGGGGCTGCTGGACGATTGGCTGAGAAAGCCGCACCTATGACAGTGTGTGAACTGTGCTATGTAGGTGAGTCAGAGAGACATGTCATATGTTTTAGTTAGAGCCTAGCCGGGCAAGTGTTTATTATTTTGTGTGGATGTCACACGTGATGAGTTGAAGCTGCGACTTCATAACCTGTTTTTGCTGAAGTGTCCGGAATAAAGCACGAGTTTGGACATTCTACCCTTGCCTGGTGAAGTAATCTGTGATGGCGACCCCCTAAGAGTAAACGATCCCTTACAATAAATATATATATATATATATATATATTATATATATAAAGAAAAAGAATGGCGGCACCGTCCAGAAGGTGAGCAGATGGGTGCAAAAAGCCCAGATGGGGATAAGTCAGCCCCGTATATAAAGTAAAAAGAAAACGGGCAGCACTCCAGAAAAAATAAGTGTAAAAAAAGTTTTATTCACCCATAAGGCAATGCAACGTTTCGGCTCAGTGCTAGAGCCTTCCTTCCAGGCTTGAGGAAGGCTCTATCACTGAGCCGAAATGTCGCATTTCCTTATGGGTGAATGCAGATAAGGTATATACTGTACAGTAGTAATCCAGATAGTGTATATAGCGTCTGGATAAAGAATGGCTATAACATCTATATACATACCAAGTACAGTTAAATAGTGGCTATAACACCAAGATAAATACTACATACAGTTCAATAGTGTGTAGTCCAGATAGTGTATATAGCATCCAGATAAACAGTGTCTATAACATCCATATAAACACTACATACGGCTCCCAGTTAAATAGTGTTGTATCCAGATAGTGTATATATGTAGCATATAGAGCAAATGACTCCCATACAAATAGCACACATTGTGCATAAATGCTGCACAGCTGTGGATGACAATAGGGTAAAATGTAAGTGCACACTAGCTAAAGCAAAGTGTTTGAAAAATTCCTTAACCCCTTAAGGACATAGGACGTACCGGTACGCCCTATTTCCCGAGTCCTTAAGGACCAAGGACGTACCGGTACGTCCTGACTTTAAAATCGGCATTCCGGCGCCGCAGGGGTTAATTTGAACAGGATGCCGGCTGAAATCATTCAGCCGGCATCCTGTTAAAACGCCAGGGGGGGTCATGTGACCCCCCGTGTCGGCGATCGCAGCAAACCGCAGGTCAATTCAGACCTGCGGTTTGCTGCGCTTTTTGCAGTTTCTGATCCCCGCGGTCCCTGACCGCGGGGATCAGAAACTTTAGAGTGTCTAAAATCAATATAGTACACCCCCCCCCTGCACCCCTGCATGATTTGATGGCAGCGGGTGGTGCAGGGGGGGTGTCGCAGGCGGTGGGGGCGTTGCGGGAGGCGGGCGGTGCGGCAGGCGGGATCGCGATCCCCCGCCCGCCTCCCATTGAATAATCGTTGGTGTACAGTGGGTATACCAGGGTGCCAGCACATTGCTGGCACCCTGGTATAAACGGCTGACATCGTTGATGCGATGTCAGCCGTTTAACCCTTTCCATACAGCGGTCCGTACGGACCGCTGTATGGAAAAGGTTAACAGTAAAAGGGAGCTCCCTCCCTCTCCGATCGGGGGGCTGCTGTGCCTTTGCAGCCCCCCGATGGAGTGGGAGAGAGCCCCCAGACAGCCCCCCCAGAGCCCCGGCCGGACCCTTCCCCGTCTGCGCAGTTCTGACCATAACTGAGCAGACGGGGAAGGTTCCCATGACAACAGGACGCCTGCTCAGGCGTCCTGCTGTCCATGGTGCTGAACAGATCTGTGCTGAAAGCATAGATCTGTTCAGTGTAAGTAAAATACAGTTACAGATACCTATATAGGTTCTGTACTGTATTTTACAGACATCAGACCCACTGGATCTTCAAGAACCAAGTGGGTCTGGGTCAAAAAAAAAAAAAAAAAGTGAAAAAAGTTAAGATAAAAAAAAAAAAACATTTATCACTGAATAAAAATTAAAAAAAATAAAATAAACTACACATATTAGGTATCGCCGCGTCCGTAACGACCTGATCTATAAAACGGTCATGTTACTTTCCCCGCACAGTGAACGCCATAAAAATAAAAAAATAAAAACTATGAGAAAATTGAAATTTTGCCCACCTTACTTCCCAAAAAAGGTAATAAAAGTGATCAAAAAAGTCGCATGTACGCCAAAATAGTACCAATCAAACCGTCATCTCATCCCGCAAAAAATTTGACCCTACTCAAGATAATCGCCCAAAAACTGAAAAAACTATGGCTCTTAGACTATGGAAACACTAAAACATCATTTTTTTTGTTTCAAAAATAAAATCATTGTGTAAAACCTACATAAATAAAAATAAAGTATACATATTAGGTATTGCCGCGTCCGTATCGACCGGCTCTATATAAATATCATATGACCTAACCCCTCAGGTGACCACCATAAAAAATAAAAATAATAAATTGTGCAAAAAAAGCAATTTTTTGCCATCTTACGTCACAAAAAGTGTAATAGCAAGCGATCAAAAAGTCATATGCACCCCAAAATAGTGCCAATCAAACTGTCATCTCATCCCGCAAAAAATTAGACCCTACTCAAGATAATCGCCCAAAAACTGAAAAAACTATGGCTCTCAGACTATGGAGACACTAAACAATTTTTTGGTTTTAAAAATGAAGTTATTGTATAAAACTTACATAAATAAAAAAAATTGTATACATATTAGGTATCGCTGCGTCCGTGACAACCTGCTCTATAAAATTACCACGTGATCTAACCTGTCAGATGAATGTTGTAAATAACAAAAAAAATAACGTGCCAAAAAAGCTATTTCTTGTTACCTTGCCGCACAAAAAGTGTAATATAGAGCAACCAAAAATCATATCTACCCTGAACTAGTACCAACAATACTGCCACCCTATTCCGTACTTTCTAAAATGGGGTCACTTTTTTGGAGTTTCTACTCTAGGGGTGCATCAGGGGGCTTCAAATGGGACACGGTGTCAAAAAACCAGTCCAGCAAAATCTGCCTTCCAAAAACCGTATGGCATTCCTTTCCTTCTGCGCCCTGCCGTGTGCCCGTACAGCGGTCTACAGCCACATATGAGGTGTTTCTGTAAACTACAGAATCAGGGCCATAAATAATGAGTTTTGTTTGGCTGTTAACCCTTGCTTTGTAACTGGAAAAAAAATATTAAAATGGAAAATCTGCCAAAAAAGTGAAATTTTGAAATTGTATCTCTATTTTCCATTAAATCTTGTGCAACACCTAAAGGGTTAACAAAGTTTGTAAAATCAGTTTGAATACCTTGAGGGGTGTAGTTTCTTAGATGGGGTAACTTTTATGGAGTTTCTACTCTAGGGGTGCATCAGGGGGCTTCAAATGGGACATGGTGTCAAAAAACCAGTCCAGCAAAATCTGCCTTCCAAAAACCGTATGGCATTCCTTTCCTTCTGCGCCCTGCCGTGTGCCCGTACAGCGGTCTACAGCCACATATGAGGTGTTTCTGTAAACTACAGAATCAGGGCCATAAATAATGAGTTTTGTTTGGCTGTTAACCCTTGCTTTGTAACTGGAAAAAAAATATTAAAATGGAAAATCTGCCAAAAAAGTGAAATTTTGAAATTGTATCTCTATTTTCCATTAAATCTTGTGCAACACCTAAAGGGTTAACAAAGTTTGTAAAATCAGTTTTGAATACCTTGAGGGGTGTAGTTTCTTAGATGGGGTCACTTTTATGGAGTTTCTACTCTAGGGGTGCATCAGGGGGCTTCAAATGGGACATGGTGTCAAAAAAACTGTCCAGCAAAATCTGGCTTCCAAAAACCATACAGCGTACCTTTCACTCTACGCCCCGCTGTGTGGCCGTACAGTAGTTTACGGCCACATATGGGGTGTTTCTGTAAACGGCAGAGTCAGGGCAATAAAGATAGTCTTGTTTGGCTGTTAACCCTTGCTTTGTTAGTGGGAAAAAATGGGTTAAAATTGAAAATTAGGCAAAAAAATGAAATTCTCAAATTTCATCCCCATTTGCCAATAACTCTTGTGCAACACCTAAAGGGTTAACGAAGTTTGTAAAATCAGTTTTGAATACCTTGAGGGGTGTAGTTTCTTAGATGGGGTCACTTTTATGGAGTTTCTACTCTAGGGGTGCATCAGGGGGCTTCAAATGGGACATGGTGTCAAAAAAACTGTCCAGCAAAATCTGGCTTCCAAAAACCATCCGGCGCACCTTTCACTCTACGCCCCGCTGTGTGGCCGTACAGTAGTTTACGGCCACATATGGGGTGTTTCTGTAAACGGCAGAGTCAGGGCAATAAAGATACAGTCTTTTTTGGCTGTTAACCCTTGCTTTGTTAGTGGAAAAAATGGGTTAAAATTGAAAATTAGGCAAAAAAATGAAATTCTCAAATTTCATCCCCATTTGCCAATAACTCTTGTGCAACACCTAAAGGGTTAACAGAGTTTGTAAAATCAGTTTTGAATACCTTGAGGGGTGTAGTTTATAGAATGGGGTCATTTTTGGGCGGTTTCTATTATGTAAGCCTTGCAAAGTGACTTCAGAGCTGTAGTGGTCCCTAAAAATTGGGTTTTTGTAAATTTCTGAAAAATTTCAAGATTTGCTTCTAAACTTCTAAGCCTTGTAACATCCCCAAAAAATAAAATATCATTCCCAAAATAATTCAAACATGAAGTAGACATATGGGGAATGTTAAGTCATCACAATTTTTGGGGGTATTACTATGTATTACAGAAGTAGAGAAACTGAAACTTTGAAATTTGCTAATTTTTCCAAATTTTTGGTAAATTAGGTATTTTATTATGCAAAAAAATTAATTTTTTTGACTTTATTTTACCAGTGTCATGAAGTACAATATGTGACGAAAAAACAATCTCAGAATGGCCTGTATAAGTAAAAGCGTTTTAAAGTTATCAGCACTTAAAGTGACACTGGTCAGATTTGCAAAAAATGGCCTGGTCCTTAAGGTGAAAATGAGCCTGGTCCTTAAGGGGTTAAAAGTTACTTCACTATTAGGCTACATGCACACGACCGTTCCGGTCTGCAAAAAACACGGATGGCGTCCGTGTGCGTTACGCAATTTGTGGAACGGCACGAACAGCCTTTAATATAACTGCCTATTTGCGGACAAGAATAGGACATGTTATAGAGGACCTTTCATGGGTCCAAAGAATATGAACTTAGTAGCAGCCTACATAGAACGGCGCCCAGGGATCTAAGTGCACTTACTATTATTCCTGGGCGCCGCTCCGTTCGCCAGCTGTGGCCCCCGGTAATTTCTCAACATTCGGTCCAAGTAGGAGAAGACGCCAGTGTCTATCCTTCTCCCTGACAGCAGCGCTGTCCAATCACAGCGCAGAGCTCAGAGCCAGGGAGGTTTCCTCCTACTTGGACCGAACGCTGAGAAATTACATGGGGCACGGAGTGCTGACCGCATCTTTTGCAGCCCCATTCAAATGAATAGGTCCGCAAAAACTGCGGCTCGGATGCGGACCAAAACAATGGCCGTGTACATAAGGCCTTAGGAGGATTATCTAGATGTCAACTCAAACCTGAATATAGTAAAAGTATACAAAATATCTCAAACTACTCAATGTATCACTAAAGGGGTTGTCTGAAATAAATCCCAGACAAGACCTTCAATAGCCTAAAAAATGATCTTAGATTGACCCCTTTCTCCAATGTTCTCTGCGGCGCTGGTCCGCTCCTCCTGCCACTGTTAACAAACTGCAGCAGTGAAGCATCTGGATACGGCACATGACCGCTGCAGCCAATCACTGTCCTCAATGGTCGCGTGCCGCACATGAAGTCGATTCCATCGGTAACACAATGAATCTGAAACTACGTCCTTTGCCGTTTCTGCCTATTTTTGGTCACAATTATCAGACATTTATTAGCAAGTATCATTGGCCAGTCCATTCACAGGCGAAGAAGCAATGTCCAAATTACCACAGAAACAAAAAATATGAAAAAATAAAAAAACTGAAATCTAAAGAGATGCTACATCACCAAACTGTACATTACCTTTTACTACTGCTACTTCTCTGTGCCCCTGTAGGGAGAGCTGTAACCAAGGCTGGGTGCTCTTGAGCCTTCTTACTGGATACTTCCTACCCAGCCCCACACTGCTGCCATGTGTTACCAAGTATCTGCAGGATACCGATGGCACTTATCAAGGTAGGTATGCCATATGCTGCGCTGCGCTTTTTAAAAAAAAAATTTTAATGCAGGATGCATGTTATAAGGTAGCTCAGTAGACCTCATTACCCTGTACTGTGTACTGATGTGCGGGGGGTGGGGGGCGGCGTGTCCCTGAAATGTCACAGCTTGTAACAGTAGAACTGATGGAACTGAGTACGTGCGACCATCTCAGTAGATGGACGCTCAAATTACAGTGCAGATCAAACACCAGGGGTTGCCATTATAATGAAGTAAAGAGAATTTCTCACAACTGGAGAATTTTTGTAACAGAAAGTTAAAAGGTGACAAAGCCCCTTTAACATAGATGTGTAACTTGTAGCGCCACCCCCCTCATACTTCCCATGTCAGTTACAGTACTGGTCTCCTCAAATGGAGCAGAGGGACTTTTTGAGACCTGGGTGTGATTGCCACATCTGTATCCTCTGAAGTTGCACTCCAAATGCTTTGACTTTTGTAAACTTAGAGTACCTAGAGTATGGCTACATGCACACGAACGTTGTTTGTTTCCGTTTTTCGGATAGGATGCGGACCCATTCATTTCAATAGGTCCAAAAAAATGCAGACAGCACACCGTGTGCTGTCCGCATCAGTATGTCTGTTCCGTAGCCCCGTAAAAAAATAGAACATGTCCTATTCTTGCCCGTTTTAGACGTTGTTACAATGGATCCGCAAAAATAACCTGATGGAATATGGATGTCATCAGTTTTTTTTGCGGACCGCAAAGCACGTACGGTCATGTGCATGTAGCATATGTCTGAGAGTGGGAAATTGTGAAGCTTGCTGGGGACGATGTGACAATGGGGACAATGTGAGCACAGGCCTAAGCATGATCTCTACGGTTCTTGTAAATGAAGAAGTTTAGATTGTATGTGTATTATCTTTGTGTCATTTCTACTCTCTATATGTGCATATACAGAGATTTCTCGGAACTGCCAGGAACACCTTCGTCACACGCTGCTGTACCATGGGCGCAAGCACCTGCCGCCGCGCAAAGAACTGGAAGCACTCCTGGTAACTACCATTTATTGGATGCTGGTGGGCCAATAACAGTGTCGCCCTGTGCAGAACATTGCTCTATTCTGACATTCTTCTTACAGAATGGACTAGTATCTCGAAGACTGGTCATCAACTTACCCGGGGGAGTAGAATATACAACGAAAGTCAAGACCTTTACAGTGAGTATTAGAGGCTCAATGATTACTTAGTACCAGAAAAGACAATCGACGTCAGCACATCTTTCAATGGTTTATTTTATTAAATAGAACCCCAAAAAAGTGCAACGTTTCGACGAATACCTAGTCTTTCTCAAGCAACACTATGTATTAGTCGAAACGGCACGCTTTTTTTGTACTTTTTGTACATTTTTTGTATCTACCGGTATTTATTAAAAGAAACTAGAGATGAGCGAATTTCATATTTTGAAATTCGCTCACACTTTGGTGGTAAAAGTTGAATTGCGCTATGGATTCAGTTACCACAGACCATAACGCAATTCTATGACGGAATGCATAACGGAATGCCTTCAGAATTCTGTGGGCTGCAAAACGGATCCGCCCCGTTTCTGTTATGCAGGAGAGGACTCAGGATCAGGAGAGGACTCCCCTGCATAACGGAAACGGGACGGATCCGTTTTGCAGCCCACAGACTTCTATTATGACGGAATGAATGACGGAATGAATAACGGAATGCCTCTAAAGGCATTCCGTTATGCATTCCGTCACAGAATTGCGTTCTGCTCCGTGGTAACTGAATCCATAACGCAATTCACCTTTTACCAACAAACGAAGTGTGAACGAATTTCATAAGTGGAAATTCTCTCATCTCTAAAAGAAACCATTGAAGGATAGGTCATACCTCCCAACTTTTTGGACAGTCAAAGAGGGACACTTATGGTTCATTGTGTGAAAGTCCATTTTTCCTGTATATTGATGCAGGTCAATGGTTTTCTTAGCACACAATAGCACAAAAATTATCTGAATATAGACATTTCTAAAATCCAAATTGCATCAAATAATGAAATCATATACAAGGTGGGGTCAAGTATACAGAGAGGAACCAGACCAAAACCTTTTTGATCAATATTGTAAGTGTAACAATACAAATCTATACCTCAGATCAAAAAGAGGGACATTTCAGTAGAAAAGAGGGACAGAGGGACTTGGGTCCAAAAGAGGGACACTTGGGAGGTCTGGGATATGCTGATGTCATATGTCTTTTCTGGAACTTTGGTGAACGCTTGATGTGGATCCATCGGTGGAACAGACTGCTGCATTTTATATGGACAGGTCTTAGGGACGTTGGTGCTGCTTTTCTATTTTCTTTAATACTTTTTATTATAGTCACTGTCCATAACACTTCATAGGTAATTCCTGCAGATGGATATATTATAGCTCACAAAGTACGCCTATGAGCAGTCTGCATATATCATGGTATAACTGGAGTTACTCTTACATAGTCAGTGCACTTTCACACAATTTAATTTAATAGAGAATGGTGTAATTAGCAAATTTCTAAATCACTTCATTTAAAAACATTTGCTTCCATCCACCTGAAAAAGCTGTTAAGTCCTGGCCACTAGGGGTCTCACGTCCACCTAATTTGCAGTCCACTGCCTGTTAGGCTAGATCCGTCTCTAGTAACAGAGACACAGAAGACTGTTTACAGGAAATGGGGGTGTGACAGAGCTAGCTGAGATCCTGAGCCTAAGGCCTCATGCACACGTCCGTTGTTTGCTTCTGCGTCCGTTCCGCCGATTTTAGCGTTTCAGGTGTGGACCCATTCATTTCAATGGAGCCGTTGAAAATGCGGATAGTGCACCGTTTGCAATCCGCGTCCGTGATCCGTGGTTCCAGTCCGTCTAAAAAATATAACCTGTCCTATTATTTCTGCGGAAAACGGTTTGCGGACCCATTGAAGTCAATGGGACAGCTAAAAAACGCGGAGGCACACAAGATTGTTGTCGGCGTCCATTTTATTCCTATCATTTGCATGGCAAACCTGTCTTAGACTTTTTTTAACATTCCTTTATGTCTGGTGGTCCTCCAAAAATAAAGGAAGACACACGGAAACATAAACAGAAACGGATCACGGAACAACGGAACCCCGTTTTGCGGACTGGAACACAAAAACGGTCGTGTGCATGAGGCCTAATTAAAAAAAAACTGCTTCTACACTGCTTCTGAAGAGTAGAAAAGCTCCTGTGTGTCTGATATCTCCCTCCTCATCAGCTTTCTGCGCTCTCTAGAAGAAAACAAACATAGTGGGAACTGAGGTTACTGCTTACAGTACTAGCACATTACATAGAAGGGAGACGCCCTCTGCTTGTGAGAGAAATGCATTTAGCTGTGCAGATGAAGAGGGGAATAATATGGAAGACATTAGAGAAGCCCAATAAAGACCTGCTCCTTCAGAGTTATGATTCTACAATGAAGAACAGCCATTATGCAAGCTTTTTTTTTTTTAAAAAGAAAAAAATAAGAAAAGGTGAGTATGCTTTAAAAAAGAGCGGTCTCCTCTCCTGACATACCTGTTTTAGTAACTACTTGCATTCCCATGTAACAACAATTCTGGAGCATCTATTCCTATGACTCTATGTTGTGTCATTCCTGTATTATTCCCGCTAGAATGCAAAAATAAAAAACGGAACGAACACTGAAAGCAAAAACGTTTGTGTGCATGAGCCCTTACACAGCACACAGCCTACAATCAGAACTTTCTCTTCCCTTGCACCTAGGTTGGAGCCGACCTTGTACCAGAAATCTGCGAGCAGATATTGGTCACAGAAACAAGGGAAGTGGAAGAATTTGCTGTATATGCCAACAAAAATAAAGGTAACGTCTACTTATTTGCAGATGCACTAAAAGAACACCTAAAGAGAACTGGTCGTCTCCCCTGACATGCCTGTTTTGCTATTTTTGTATTAGTACTTACCACTGCGCTGTTCCTCTGTTATTTCTCCTGGAAACATATATAAATGAATAAAATGAACTGGGTGTTTGTCAATAGGGTGTGGCCCTACACAATCTGACACTGTCAGACAAGTTGTCATGAGAACGTCCAGTTGTCAATCCATTCATGTATTTCCAGCACAAATAACAGAAGAACGTCTCAATGCATAAAAAACGCTATTTCACGTCAGGAGAGTTGTCTTACTTAATACTTAACTTTTACTAGGCATACGCTAAAATGAGCAACAGACCAAAATAGTAACAAAAACAAGACAAAAACAATAAATGGAGGCTATTTTCTGATAAGAACCCCCATATCGATAAGGACTCATTCATCAAAATTAGCAGGTGACAGTAATGGTAAACTGAACAATCTTACCAGATCCATTGTTGAAAAGAGGAACCTCTTGGTTCTGTAGGGATCCTGGTGTCTGTTTAATAGCAGTGTAGACAGGAATGGGGAGACTTCTATCTCTACTAACACCCCAAAATAGGAGAAGGGGAGACCTACAATGCCCTACCTATCTACACAAAGCACCTGCCCCGAAAGGGGCGACCTGTCCGGATACCTGTCCCTATATCGGCCGATTCCCTATTTGTAGTCCCCAATACTTCTGTCTAAATAACTCATCAGGGGAGACAAAGACTAAAACGTTATATATGAGCAAAAAATTGTTGATGTCTAGTGAAATCTACTTGCCAGCTAATCAAGAAAAAAGGGAGGGAAGGGCTGCATGCCTCTTATAAGTGCAAATACCCGCCAGTGGGATCAGGTATGCAAATGGCATGCCCTTTAGTTAAAGCATGCCCGCCAGTGGGATCAAATAATACCCCTTGGGTCTGGGTGGTCTGCCTACCAGCAACTGATGAGTTATTAAGACAGAAACGTGTCACGTCCAGAGTATTAGGGACTACAAATAGGGAATTGGCCGATATAGGGACAGGTATCCGTATGGGGTCGCCCCTTTTGGGGCAGGTGCTCTGTATAGATAGGTAGGGCAATGTAGGTGCCCCCTTTTCCTATTTTAAGGTGTTAGTAGGGATACAAGTCTCCCCATTCCTGTCTACATTGCTATTGAACAGACGCCATGATCCCTAAAGAACCAAGAGGTTCCTCTTTTCAACTGGACCCATCACAAAGGTTTGCTACATGATCTGGTAAGATCGTTCAGTTTACCATTACTGTCACCTGCTAAGTTTGATGAATAACTCCTTATTGATATGGGGGTTCTTATCAGAAAATAGCCTCCATTTTCTGTTTTTG
The DNA here is from genome assembly GCF_014858855.1 of Bufo gargarizans. NCBI lineage: Eukaryota > Metazoa > Chordata > Amphibia > Anura > Bufonidae > Bufo > Bufo gargarizans. The sequence goes on along the minus strand of NC_058085.1, from coordinate 65,292,265 downwards.
TCTCATTTTTGTTACTATTTTGGTGCATTGTGCATTTAATCTTATACCTAGTAAAAGTTTAGTATTACACATCCTCCCTCACCCTAGAAGTTATTTTTACTATTATTATTATTGGGAGTGTCTTGGGTGTTGCATCACCGCGTCTCCCTGTCGCTTATTTAGAAGTTATAAAATGCCCTACACTGCTGCACCGTAAACTTCCAAAATTTGTTGCAATTTGGCACATTTTTGGTGCAAATTTGCAACATCTAGTTCTTTACAAATCCTTAGTACTTTGCTCAGCAGGGGCCGTGGCTTAATGGGAGGGGATGTAGCTTTTTAGGAAAACGCATGGTCCAAGATGCGACACTTTGTGCGTGCCAAAATTACGCCACAATTATGGAGTAAAATTCTCAAACTGCGCCAACAAATATTTGGTATTGAGTTAGACCAAAGTGTCCATCCTTGCAGCACTTATTTAGTCTGAATTTACTTCATTTATAGGATTATTAAATTTGCCCCTGAGTTTTTTCACAGTGGCATTTAAAGGGGTTGTTCAGCCTGGATGCCTTACAGGCAGATGCCACCGGACCTGAGGAAGGAAGCATGCTTACACATGAATTTCACGCTGTTCTTTACAAGCCAAGGAAAAGGCGAGAACCCCAAAAAATGATAGTTTTTTCTTGTTACAGGGGAGGTTGTGCGGCCCATGCGCGCCGGAGACTACATCCACGACTTTCTCCTCCAAGATAACTCCGTGATCTTTGAGTTCAGAAGAGTTACATGGAAAGCCACTTTGAGGGGCCGTAGTGAACTCTATGTGCAAATACATTACAATCAGGTACTATATCACACAAGGGATGCCGCCATAGAATAAACACGTTGCTGATGGTTCATAGAGGTTCTGCGTTACCCTGATATTAGTTGCACATCTTCACAGTAATCCATCACTAGGTCTATGATATACATCATGTATCACCTTTTAGGTACGTCATCAGTACATGCAAGGAAAAGCCTTGTTACTGAGCCCACAGGATAAGCTGGAGCTGTACACAGGGAAAGTGGCTGCTACTCTGCATCGGATAAAGGGAATGGTCATGCCACCAGACAAGTGAGTAATCCCATGCGGTATCATTACTAGGACATAGTGGTTTTAGAATGTGTCGTATTGTCGCGTTCTTGCTCTGTCTTCCCTAGACCACACATTACCCCGACGTCTTAGTATGTCAGATACAAGGTGTGTGAATGCCACGGGTCACACCTCGTACTGCATGATTATATTCTCAGTGACTTCATGATGTTGTTTTTTGCAGAGAAGAGACCAATGTAGAGCAACGCTCCCCAACCTGTGGCTCTCCAGCTCTTGCAAAAGTACAACTCTCCACATTGGAGATCACTGATCTAGAGACCTCTTCGAGTATGTCCACACGTGGGATAATTGCTGTAAATTCTCTGCAGCCGAATTGGGTTCAGGATATCGGCAGAATTTACAGTAGTCGTGAAGTTTATGAGATTTCAGAAATTACCTCCACATGTTGCATTAGAAAACTCACAGCGAAAATGTTTCTATCCACAGCATGTCCATTTATGGATGATTTACCCGTGGCTTTCAACCTTTGCTATGCAAAGATAGATAGCAGCAGAAGACCTGCTGCGATTCCGGCCTTTTGGGTGTTTTTTTGTGCCCGTGGATTTCAGTCAGATCTGTTGCGGATTTTGTGGATCTGCAGCAGATCCTACATGTGTGGCCTTACTCTAATGAGAGAAACTCAGCCTAAGGGCTCATTCACGCGACCGTATTTATGTGTCCGACTATCCGTTCCACAATTGTGCAGAACAGATGCGGACCCATTCATTTCAATGGGGCTGCAAAAGATGCGGACAGCACATTGTGTGCTGTTCGCTTGCATTCCACAGCGCCCCCACCCCCCCCAAAAAAAAAAGATAGAGCATGTTGCAGACAAGAATAGACATTTCTTTTCTAAGCAAAATGTGGAACGCACATGGCCAGTATCTGTAATTTGCGGACCACAAAACACATATGGTCATCTGAATGAGCCCATACAATGTTATTTAGAAGGCTATGATAGGAGTAGTCTGCCACAGATGCCAAGGACAAGACTTCAGACTACCACTCTCCTCCCCATTGGAAGAAATTTCACTTGTATCCCAATCAATTGGGCTTAAAGGTTATGAACACTTTTGGGGGCCATTTTTTTTGTACGATTGCTTTTTACTTATTTTGGACTAAAAATTATTTTTCTGTTCTACAGCCTTCACTTTCAGTGTATGTGCAGACACTGTCTTGCTTTGTGCTTTACACTGAATCCGTCAGGGAGCAGTTCTGATCTACAGCCATAAGTCTGAGCTTCTGACAGCTCATAAACAATCACTACAGATAAATTCTTACCAAACTGATAAAAATATGGCTCAAATGAGTGTTTATGAACTGTCAGGAGTTCAGTGATAAGTGCTACACATCGAGCCATCAGAACAACTCCCTGACAGATTCAGTGTAAAACAAAAAGCTAAATAGGCTGCACATTCACTGAAAGTAAAGGCTGTAGAACAAAAAAAAAAGTTGAAAAGGACCAAAAAAATGATTTATAGTCTGAAATGATTACACCTATAAATATAACCACACGGTATCTCAATATAATAACATTGTAGTTTATCTCATATATCATTAATTTTTTTTTTTTAAAGGCAGTAAATCACATAAAACAGGAGGAACTCCTGTATTCATTACTGGTCATTACATCAATGATAACATCAGAGGGCATACAGGCATTTCATAACCAGATATGTAATGGAAAAAGTGCAAAAAGTCAGTGATATATCGTAATCTTGAACAATAATCACCATATAGGAGAATATATAGTCAATACGTAAATGTATATATATAGGGGTTATAGTGACAGGCGTTTTGATTTCCACTAGGTATAGATTACTATTAGTGTCCATATTGTTTGTTTGGCGTTTTTATTCATAGTCTGAAACGAGTAAAATAAAATGATAAAAAATAGACTGAAGGTGTTAACAGCCTTCAACTGTGTCGGACTCATCCACCTTTTCCACGCAGAATCAGATTTTTTATTTATTTTTTCAGTGTAGAAATTTTACAAACAATGTGAGATTTGGGAAACCTTCGTACGCATGGCATGTAGAATGTCGTAGGTCTTGGTACAGATTTCAGCGCAGATTTGATGTCAGGTCATTGACGTGGCTGGCTTTAGACAAAGATTTGGACGCAAAGTGATGTTTTATACACCTCACACGAGATATTTCCCAGGATACAAACTTATGCACAGATTTTTTAGTGAATGCTATTTACTATTATGACTGTCCATAATTGTGAGGCAGATTTCCATCCGTTGGAACCAATAACTTTTAGCACCATAGATGTCTATGGCCAGTCCATCTACCTCTATCTTAAATGAGAAAAAAATTTAGAAAAAAAAATCTATCTGACCCTGGAAACAAAAATCCACAGCTTTAGGGCTCATGCACACGACCATATGTATTTTTGCAGTCCGCAAAACACGGATGACATCCGTGTTGCATCCGTTTTTTGGGCGGATCCATTGTAACAATGCCTGTCCTTCACAGCAAAACGGAGTCATTTCCGTTTTTTTTTTTTAGGCCCCATTGAAATAGATGGCTCCGCATATGGGCCGCAGAAAAATGGAACAGACACAGACAAAAAATACGTTTGTGTGCATGAGCCCTTAGGCTTCATGCACACGACAGTGAAAAACGGACATGTGATGGATGTTTTTTTAATGGCCATCACACATCCATTTTAAGACCAATGGTCGTCTATGGGGTTATTCACACTGCAGTTTTTTGACGGCCAGTGAATAACAGACATAAAAAAATAGAACATGTTCTATCTTGTCCGTGTTTTACTGACCGACTGCCCCCATACAATTGAATGAGTCTGTTTTTAATGTCTGTTTTCAAAATTAGTGAAAAAAAACATTCGTTAAAAATGAACAGTTCATCCGTTTTTAACGGTCGTGTGCATGTAGCCTAAGTCTTATGTTCTCCTCTACAGACAAGAGCTCCTGGGATACATTCCTTCCTCAGTGCAGAATCGTCTGAATCTACAGGCTGTGCAGCAGGTTCTCCTACAGGAGTTGAGGACTTTGGAGAGTCTGAATGTCCAACAGGCCAAGGTGCAGTTTTTAGGTAAGGATGCTCTGCAGAAGTTTACATATCGATGGCTCAGTTATATCAGCCTTCCCAAATAAATCATAGCCGTAATATGGTCATAAAAAGAAGGAACGAACAACAAAAATAAGACTATTTTATGCATATTTATTATGTACACCATTTCTTGAAGGTAATCGGTCAGTTTTGCCCATGCTAAACTGCTGACAGCACTAGGTAGAGGCTGGGGAAAGCAGTACAAACATACCCTTTTGTCTAGTTTGTATCAGGAGCAGTGTGAATATGAAGTTTGCTTTTGCTCCAGCACTGCACTGGAGGCGGGGCTTCACTGAGCTGCTTCACAGACCATCTCCTCTGCTGTGGGTGACAGCTGTATCATCTATACAGTAGACCACCACAGCTGTCACTCAGAGCAGAGGGGCTGTTAGCTATGTGTACAGCACACTTAAGGGAGAGTTCACATCACCGTTTCATTTTCCGTTCTACTGATCCGTTAGAATAACAGAAAAATAATAATAATAAAAAATAAAGGATTCTGTGCATCAGTTATGCACATTTGGCATCCGTTTGAGCCATTTCTGTCCAATATCCGTTTTTGGGACGGAAAAAACTGCTGCATGAAAGACTTTTGTTTTCCATTTGGATGGATCTCAGACAGAAATGGCTCAAACGGATGCCAAATGTTTATAACTGATGCAAAGGATTCTTTTTTTTTACAGCATCCGTGTTTTTTCTTTTTTTCTCTGTTCTTGTGACTGATCAGAAGAACAGAAAAATAATGGTGATGTGAACTCTCCCTAAATTTGCCCTGGGCACTTCTAGTAGCAGAATCTGGAAGCATAAAACTTTATATTCACACTACTCCTGATAATAAAAGCTACACAAAAGGCGCGTTTGTACGGCTCTCCCCAGCCTAGTACTGTCAACAGTTTAGCATGGTCAAAAATGGTGATAGGACTCCCTTTGAATGACAAAAATGCATACAATCAGCATAGCAGGTAGTGTTGAGTGAAGCGAGCTTCAGATCATAGATCCGAAGTTTCTTTGATCAAAACTTCGTTTGAATGCTGTACGGAGATCTGCCTCCGTACACCATTCAAAAGTATGGGCTCTGGCGAGGTGAAATTAGTTATCTCCGAATTCCTGCAAGACTTCAGTGAATAACTTTGGCCATTGATTTTTTAATTTGAAAATCATTTAAAGTCCTGAAACCGAAGTCGGCTTCAGTACCGAGGTACCAGTCTGTACCGAAAATGATGGATTACAAACAAATGGATCAGCAGTCACATACAGAATGGCATGTAAGGAATTTCTGGCAGATGTCTAGAGGTGGAGGGCAGCGGCCCCCAGTAGGGCACCAACAGAGAAAGGTGCTCCGAAACAAGGTAACTATCAAGCACCTGATAAAATCCAATTCTTTACGGAAGGGAGTTGCTTAAAATCCAACATCTTGTGCTCTGCCACCTGTAAGGCTATCATCCATGGTGTAAGGACCTGTAAAGCGTGACTCAATCTGATAGTCTTCCACCTTTAGTTCCAGTTTGGCCCTCTCTCTGATACCAAATGGAGCAGCCTCATTGTTTTTGTAGGACAGGGGTGCACAACCTGTGGCTCGGGGCCTACATGCAGCACGCTATGAGGTCCTCAACCACCAGGCAGGTAGTGGTTTTGGGGAGGGAGCACCTTGTAGCTGGCACTCTTATACATGTGAAACTCGAAAAATTTGAATATCGTGCAAAGTTAATTTATTTCATTAATGCAACTTAAAAGGTGAAACTAACATACAGTACAGGACTGAATAAAAATATACAGATTCATATGCCTCGGTGAGTGCCGCATACTTCTTTTACCTTCGCTACATTGTTACAATTGATACCGCCTCCCGTCTCTATGCTGAGCACCACATATGAAGCAGATTAGCTACATTGCTGTTACTTTAGCCAGTACTAAGGACCGGAGCTCCGACCTGTCGCTTGCAGTGCCGCTGTGTTCTATTCCCGTTTATGTGTAACATACAGTACAGACCAAAAGTTTGGACACACCTTCTCATTCAAAGAGTTTTCTTTATTTTCATGACTATGAAGGCATCAAAACTATGAATTAACACATGTGGAATTTATACATAACAGAAAAGTGTGAAACAGCTGAAAATATGTCATATTCTAGGTTCTTCAAAGTAGCCACCTTTTGCTTTGATTACTGCTTTGCACACTCTTGGCATTCTCATGATGAGCTTCAAGAGGTAGTCACCTGAAATGGTCTTCCAATAGTCTTGAAGGAGTTCCCAGAGATGCTTAGCACTTGTCGGCCCTTTTGCCTTCACTCTGCGGTCCAGCTCACCCCAAACCATCTCGATTGGGTTCTGGTCCGGTGACTGTGGAGGCCAGGTCATCTGGCGCAGCACCCCATCACTCTCCTTCATGGTCAAATAGCCCTTACTTTCAAAGTTTTCCCAATTTTTCGGACTGACTGACCTTCATTTCTTAAAGTAATGATGGCCACTCATTTTTCTTTACTTAGCTGCTTTTTTCTTGCCATAATACAAATACTAACAATCTATTCAGTAGGACTATCAGCTGTGTATCCACCTGACTTCTCCACAACGCAACTGATGGTCCCAACCCCATTTATAAGGCAAGAAATCCCACTTATTAAACCTGACAGGGCACACCTGTGAAGTGAAAACCATTTCAGGTGACTACCTCTTGAATCTCATCAAGAGAATGCCAAGAGTGTGCAAAGCAGTAATCAAAGCAAAAGGTGGCTACTTTGAAGAAAATAGAATATTACATATTTTCAGTTGTTTCACACTTTTTTGTTATGTATATAATTCCACGTGTTAATTCATAGTTTTGATGCCTTCAGTGTGAATCTACAATTTTCATAGTCATGAAAATAAAGAAAACTCTTTGAATGAGAAGGTGTGTCCAAACTTTTGTTCTGTACTGTATGTGATAGACTCATTACTTGCAAAGTGAGATATTTCAAGCCTTTATTTGGTATAATTTGGATGATTATGGCTTATAGCTTATGAAACCCCAAAATCACAATCTCAGGTCCCCTTTGCTCAGGGGGTATGGATTAATTAGCTGACTAGAGTGTGACACTTTGAGCCTAGAATATTGAACCTTTTCACAATATTCTAATTTTAAGTTGCATTACTGAAAAAAATGAACTTTTCCACGATATTCTAATTTTTCGAGTTTCACCTGTAGATGGAATTGCAGGGTTCTATTTTATACACCTTAAAGGAGCAAGACCTATACTGTTGACATGCCATAAATGGGTCTACTCCTATGTTTTATTGCAGCCCTTGGGAGTGGTACAATCTGCAAACATGGACCTTGGACCCAAAAAGATTGTACACCTCATCTGTACTGATTGCACATTGATGGCCTAATCTAAGGAAAGCTTGTCAGTTTTTGTTTTGTTTTTTAGACCCCTGAAAACCTTTTAGTCTCCCTTCGCATACAGGTGCAACTTATCAATGCTTCTATGCCAGTTTTCTGGCATGGAAAGTCTTAGTTTTTGCCTATTTTGTGCCTGGCTACGCACTGTGCACAGGAACTGCAGCACAGCTCCATTCAAGTGAACAGGGCCGGCTGCAGTTCCTGCTCAGCCAGGTGGTTGGAAGTGGCGCCGTGTGGGGGAAGCTAAGAAGGGGACACATCCTTAAATCACTGGTGCACCTTCTTCATTCTCCGGATCCGTGGACCCCCAAGATCATAACATAGGCTACCGATATGCCATCACTTTATAAGATGGGAATACCTATTTAGTGGTGATAATAAATCAGTTAAATCTTTTGCATGTATACAGGTAAAACTGTATTTTCAGAGCGCGAAAACTTTTGCGCCCATGTCTTCGTTCCACCAACGACCCACTGAGCTCCGCCCCCAGCCTACTGCTTAACCCTTTCTTTGCCTCAGCACTAATGTTGCTGGGGAAAATAATTACTTATAACTCAATTTAAAGGGTTGATAGGTTTGGGGCTGTATGTACAGGTGAAACTCGAAAAATGAAAATATCGTGCAAAGTTCATTTATTTCAGTAATGCAACTTAAAAGGTGAAACTAACCTATGAGACTCATTACAGGCAAAGCGAGATATTTCTAGCCTTTATTTGTTATAATTTGGATGATTATGGCTTATAGCTTATGAAACCCCAAAGTCACAATCTCAGGTCCCCTTTGCTCAGGGGGTATGGATTAATTAGCCGACTAGAGGGTAACACTTTGAGCCTAGAATATTGAACCTTTTCGCAAAATTCAAATTTTAAGCTGCATTAATGCAATTCCTTCTAATTTGCATTACTGAAATAAATGGACTTTTGCACGATATTCTAATTTTTCGAGTTTCACCTTTATATGAAAAGTAACCAATAGTAGATAACTAATAGTAACTAAAATGAACTAATAATATGTTCTCATCTCTTCAGAAACTGTATCTGCCCTTCCACTCTTTGAATACAATGTATACCCTGTACAAAGGATCAGCGAGCCTGGCATTCTCACCCCTTGCTATGTGGCAGCCAACCATCAACAACTCCTGATACTACAGAACAACAGCCAGGTATGCACACGCTGTACCGCTATAATGCCCCATGTATGTAAGAGAATAATAATGTGGAATAATTGGAAAGGTCATGGCCTTTGGCCACATGCATAGATGTGTATTATGTCCGGAAATGCAGTACCAGCTATATAAGTAGATGAGATTTTCAAAATCTTATCTACACGGCGCAGAAATTGACCTCAGCATGTCAATTGTTTATCTGGATTTTCAGTGCAGATTTCACGCTTTGCAATGCAAAGAGTAAGTAACATTTGTGTTTTTTGATGCAGAAATACAAAATCTGCACAAAAAAATTACACTACTGAGTGCATGTACTCTAACTGCTACCACACTGCTGCCCCTTCCTTACGACCATCATGACAACCCTATTGGAAAGACTGGTGATACATTAACTATTCAGTCTGAGCCTGAATACTGTTTTTTTTTTTTTTTAACCAGGTCCAATAATCTGAACTGTCAGAAAACAAAGCTCTGGCTGCTAGAAATCTCCAAATCCCCTGCATACTAATAGATTTAAAAGATAATATTGTAGTTGCCTGTAGCTGCCACAAGGGGGCACTCATTGCATACTGCCTATAGTTTGATCTCAGTGATGTTACAGTATGCAGAGCTCCTAAGCTTCCTCATGGTGATAGTCTCTAGCTTTTGCCAGCAGATCACATAAAGTACATGTTATATCAGTAGTAATGAGTCAGAACAACTGGACTTGCATTTTTTCTTATGCTAGTCATTCGACTGACTTTCTTCATTAGAATGGCTTGTCCCAGTAATACCCGGCATTGAATATTGGTGACTCGTGTTTCAGTCATGCATGTAAGAAGTTGATTGCATCTGCATGACTCAAGCTGTTAGATGTGATTAAACTGCCTTGGGAGAGGTGCTAGAACAGCATTGTAAGTGGCAGACAATTGATTACTGCTTACCGTGCTGTTATAACATCCCCCAAGGCAGTTTAATCACATCTAATAGCTTGAGTCATGAAAATGCAATCAACATCTTACCTCCATGACTGAAAAAATGAGTCACTAATATTTAATGCTAGAAATTTTTTTGTACAAGCACCCCTTTGGAGGGGTGTTAGAACAGCATTGTAAGTGGCAGACGATTGATTTCCACTTACAATGCTGTACTAACACATCTCCCGAGGCAATTTAATCACATCTAACAGCTTCAGTTGTACAAATGCAATCAACCGCTTACCTCCACGAGAGAAGCTCCAGTCACCAGTATTTAAAGGGGTTTTCCAAGACTTAAATACTGATGACCTATCCTCTGGATAGTTCATCAGTATCTGATTGGTGGGGCTCCAACACCCGAGCCCCCCTGCTGATCAGCTGTTTGAGAAGGCAGGGGCGCTTGCAGCATCCCCACAACCTTCTCTCAGCTTTTTCTAGGCCAAGTGATGAAGCGTTCATTGGTCACATGGTCTAGGTACAGCTCAATTCCATTAAAGCACAGCTGCTATACAATGTATGGCTTGGTCAGCGAGGAGAATGCACACAGGAATGCCGGTGCCTTCTCAAACAGCTGATCGGCGGGGGGGGGGGGGGGGGCGGTTGTCAGACCCCCACGATCAGATACTGATGACCTATCCAGAGGATAGGTCATCAGTATTTGTCTCAGAAAACCCTTTTAATGCCAGAGATTTTCTGTATAAGCCATTCCAATTAAAAAAGCCAGTCGGATCACTAGCGAAACATCTTCAAGAAAGTCCAGTTTCTCTGACTTATTAGTACATGACCTGGATGATTGAGAACCTTCACAATGTAGATATTTGTCATTCTCACTGTATAATGTAATTTAAAATATTTAGTGATGCATTTATGTCATGTACGCAGCAACCAAGCATGACTGTCAGTCTACAAGATGTGCACAGTATGCGCACCATGCGTCCTCTGGATAGCAACACATTGCCGGGAGTGGAGCTGCACTACGGTACACCTGCTCAACCTCACACATTGTGGATGGAGCTACAGGAGGTAAGTACAGGGACCTCTAGGGCAAATAATAGTTGTATTATATAAAACAAATGACCATATTAGAAAGGACATGTCAGGGGCTTGCATTAGCAAGTGAATATTACACCAGATATACAGAGCTGTATAAAATCCATTAAAAAGCCTACAGACCCTCTACCAAAGGGTGTGCGCTTTCAGGGGAACATCTCTAATTTGTTACCTGTCATAAGAAGATCAACACAGCACAGAGATTTTTCTGAATTAGTTGCTTTATACATGAGTTTTCTGGTGGTGAAATATCTGGTCCAAGTATGGAGACCAAGCATCTGACCATCCGTGAAGCTTACTTCTTTTCCCTCCCCTCTAGCTAGTGATTGCCATGACAGCAATTTTATAAAATGGGAGCAGTGGAGTAAAGGGTTAATCCTTAATCCAGCAGTTTCTATACTTTTGTTCATACATTTCCGAAAATAATAATTTGGGAAATTTTGGAGCACCATTTTAAAGTGACAGCATAAAAATCTTAAAGTGGACCTAACATCTTACATGGCACTTCAGGGTGGGGAACGTGCAGAGATATGGGATCTCCCATAAACCCCAACAGCATATCACAATCTCCTGATTCTCAGACAATTCTATTTGTGCATCTAAAACTACATAGAAAACTGTTGCACTTTCTAATGGCACCATTTAATATGGCATGCAATGTAGTGGGAAGCTGGCAACATTTTTTTAAATAAGGTGTAACTAGAAAAAAAACACAGTTCCACCACAGTTTTATGGTTTTTGTTTTTATGGCTTTCCCTCTGGGAAAAAAAATACCTGTGCCCTCCATTCTCTTGGTCAGTATGATTACGATGCCCCATTTATATAGTTTTTTTCTAGTTTTTTAATACTGAAAGAAAAAAAAAAAACATTAAGAAACTTAAGATCTGCCGGATCTCAATACCGGAAAAGTTAAAGGGGTTCTGAAGCTTGTTTAAACTGATGATCTATCCTCTGGATAGATCATCAGCATCTGATTGGCGGGGGTCTGACACCCGGGACCCCCGACGATCAGCTGTTTGAGACGGCAGCGGCGCTCCGGCAGCGGCGCTCCGGCAGCGCCGCGGCCTTCTCACGGTTTACCACAGGCCCAGTGACGTCACGACTAGTATCAACTGGTCTGGGCGGGGCTAATCTCCGTTCACTTGAATGGAGCTTAGATCCGCCCAGGCCATTGATACTTGTCGTGACATCACTGGGCCTGCGGTAAACAGTGAGAAGGCCGCGGCACTACTGCTTGCACCGCTGCCTTCTCAAACAGCTGATCGGTGGGGGTCCCGGGTGTCGGACCCCCGCCGATCAGATGCTGATGATCTATCCAGAGGATAGATCCATCAGTTTAAACAAACTGCAGAACCCCTTTAAACACAAGTGTGAAAGTAGCCTAATGGCATAGAATGAGACCTGGCTACCGGAGACACACAGAGGTACAGTAGGGCCCTAAGGGTTTCATATTAGGGCTGAGTATTATTATGGACCTCCAAGTGCACAAACGCCAAAGTCTGGATTCACGCAGATGAATTTTAGCCTCTGTATTGCAGCCACAATATGGATTCCCTGCAGTCCTACTGAACTGACCGCATTATAGGGGTTGCACCCTAGATTTAGTAGAAATGCAGGGGTCCCGGTGTCCCCTTAAGAGACGCTAATATGAAGTCACATTACAGCCACTAGAAGCTGGCCTAAGGTCAAGGTGCGGGTTGTCACCACTTGGTGACCTCGGCTAGAGTAAAATGTTCTAACCTTTGTTTTTTCTTTCCTCTACAGGCTAAAGAACTGTACCATACACTGGCCCTAATCATCGAAACCCAGGAGACCGCTGCCCCCTGAGGACAAACCCTCTAAATATATTAATATAACTTATTTTGTGGCTATTATCTTCCTGATCTGAAGTAAATGACCTCCTGTATAGCTTTGCGCGTGAACAGAACTGGGAATGCCCTCAGTGTCCTTACAGTGTACAAAGTTGGTCACTGGGCTAGGATCAGGCGTGCTTAATCTATAAATTCTACTCTTTAATTTTTAAGCTGACCATAGACAATTCTTTTGTAGTCATCAGATCTGTAGCTTTCTATATAATTTTATGACATCCTAACGTCTATAGGTTAATTATTGCTTATTATCCGACCATAGACAGAAGACTAGTAATTAGTCCACCAAGAATGAATGGCTGGTGAGGCGGGTCCAATGAAAAGATCTGAAAAACGGGAAGAAATTGTCTACAGCTAGATTAAAGGGGTTGTCCCAAGACCTAAACTTATTCCCCCACACTATGTATTCCTCATGATTGGAGTGCTCTAGCATGTGCATTGCCACCCCATTCATCTCTATGACAGCTGAGCGCTGTACTTATCTAGCAGGTCCATAGAGAATGAATGCAGAGGCACTGTCCATACTTGACTGCTGTTCCATTCATAGGGGAAGAAACAACACCTCTGTTACAAAATCATGGAGGTCTGATCTTGGGAATCAAACACTTATCTCCTATCCTGTGGATAAGGTTTACGTTTAAAACCTAGGAGAACCTCTTTGATTTCTCTATATGTGGGTGTGGAGCCATGTCCAAGACCTCTTCAGTTCATCTTCACAGAACCTTGCTGGTGGAAGGGGGCTCTTACAGAGCACATGTAAGGTTTAGGATTATGGCGTTAAATTTGGTGTTCATTGGATACAGAAAGAGTTGGAGGTAAAGGTGTCTGGCCACAAGAAACGGGCAGCATCTAGTTAAATGATGTTATAGGGTGCAAGCTGAGGATACGTGAACCATCTGTTAATGTCACATGGCGCCAGTGGTGGAGCGACCTCCATTAGACATTGCTCTAATAACATTTTATTATATAGAGGTTTCTTACAGTAATATGTGTATAGGCGGAGTTCACATCACCGTTCAGCCTTTCCGTTCTCCTGCTCCGTTTAGGAAAGGATGGAGAAGGCACATAACTGAGCCAAACGGAACCCAAGGACCCTATAGACTATAATGGGGTCCGTTATGTTTCCGCTCAGAAGATGATTTTGGAGCGGAGACAAAAGTTGTGCATGCAGGACTTTTGTCTCTGCTTCAAAATCATCTTCTGAGCGGAAACATAACGGATCCTATTATAGTCTATGGGGTCCTAAGGGCTCCATTTGGCTCAGTTATATGCCTTCTCCGTCCTTTCCGTTCTCCTGCTCCTAAACGGAACAGGAGAACGGAAAGGCTGAACGGTGATGTGAACGAAGCCTTACTGGTGAGATGTTCACTAACATCCAAAGATATAATGTAATATATTAAATCAATTAAATGGTATATTGACTGTGGAGCATTATTACAAAAAAGCCTGAAGGGTATCTGAGAAGAACCACCAGAATATATCCTGGGCCCTGGCTTCTCATAATCACTGAATGCCATCTACATACCGTATATAAAAGTGAAAGTTTGTTTGGTCTTCATAGCCCTTGATGGATCTGAAAGAAACTTGGTACATATACGCTTCATGATCCAACTTAAAATACTTGGTGGTTGTCAAGGTCTTCCAACGGGGTTCTGGAAGGTTCCAATAAAGTAAGGGTAGGTTCACACCTCCGTTTAACTGATCTGGCAGGCGCTGCGGTGTACATTTTGGACTGCAGAATTCTGGTGTGATGTCCGGACGGGGCAGATCTGCTCATTCAATGTAGCTAAACAGCGAACAGACCCATAACACCGAAAGTGAAGATCTGCTGCGGTTACTGAGGAACATGATGTCAAAATCTGCCGTGTGAACATATCCTTAAGAAGAGCCCATGTGATCTGGAGCGCCACAGACCCCTCATTCTGCTGATCGACAGGGGTGCCAGGAGTCTGATCTCCACCATTCTGATATTGATCACCTATGCTATAGTCATCAATATCAGTGACCCAATTTTCCTCTCCTGTCATAGGAGCTCAAAAAAAAATAATTCAAGCAGTAATGGATCTGTCACATGGCGGAGCCCGCTTATGTGGATGTTTTTTGTTTTTTTTTAATCAAAAGTGATGCTCCAAAACAGATGTGAACACGGCCTAAGCGGGCTGGACAGGACAGGACCCAATGTAGCATCATATGGAGGCACACACAGTCTGTGTGGCTCCATATCATGGGGTCACTGGGGACCATAGGTTGTGCGCGTATTTGCAGATGATACTTAGTTCTGCAAAGTGAAATAATCAACTCAGAGGAAAATATAATTTTACAAAGGGAATTGGGGAAGCTGGAGGAAACGACAAAGAAATGGCAAATGAAGTTTGATGCTGATGAAACCAATTATGTATTAAATAGTAAAACACTAGAAAAACTGTCAATGGAAAAGACTAAGGCTTCTTTCACATCACCGTTTCTCCTTTCTGTTCTCTGGCTCCGTTGAGGAGCAGGAGAACGGAAAGGACGGATTCTGCAGATAACTGAGCGTAACGGAGCCTAAAGACCCCATAGACTATAATGGGATCTGTTCGGTGTCCGCTCAGAACATGATTTTTGAGCGGAGACGAAAGTCCTGACTTTCGTCTCCACTCAAAAATCATGTTCTGAGCGGACACCGAACAGATCCCATTATAGTCTATGGGGTCTTTAGGCTCCGTTACCTGCAGAATCCGTCCTTTCAGAGAACAGAAAGGAGAAACTGTGATGTGAAAGGAGCCTTAGACTGGTTTCACATCTGTGCTTATTATTTCCGTTCTGCTCCGTTATAGGAGCAGAAGAATGAAAATAATGGAAGTGCCCGATCCAGCACATAAGAGAAGCGAATGGAGCCTAACAGATCCCACTGACTATAATGGGGTCTATTAGGTTTCTTTTTAGGAAAACATTTTTTTGTGGGAAAAAAAAATCCTGCATGCAAGACTTTTCTCTCCACTATTATTGATATATTCTGTGACAAGTCTCGAACAGAGTTTCCGACGCAGATGTGAAAGCAGCCTTAGGGATGATAGGGGACAGGAATTTCAAAGGGGTTGTGTCACTTCAGCAAATGTCATTTATCATGTAGAGAAAGGTAATACAAGCCACTTCCTAATGTATTGTGATTGTCCATATTGCCTCCTTTGCTGGCTGGATTCATTTTTCCATCACATTATACATTACGACCACCCTGCAATCAAGCAGCAGTGGCGGTGCTTGAACGCTATAGAAAAAAGCATCAGCCTATGTGAGCTCCTATGGTCCCGGCCACCAGAGAGGCCTGCACTTTTTCCTATAGTGTGCAAGTATGGCCACCGCTGATGGATTTCAGGGTGGCCTGTAACCATGGAAACAAGCAGTGTATAATGTAATGGAAAAATGAATCCAGCCAGCAAAGGCAATATGGATAATAACAATAGATTAGTAAGTGCCTTGTAATAACTTTCTCTACATGATAAATGCCACTTGCTGAAGTGACACATGTGACTGATTAGCCATGGATTTGCGCTCTACATATCCACAGCGTTGTACAATACCAGCAAAATGGATGAGAATTTATGAATTCTCATCCACACACTGTAAAAAGAAGCGCAGCGGAAAATGTACAGCATTGTGGATTGGAAATGAAGGGTGAAGTCGGCTGGCTTTTCTGCAGCAAAAAAATGCATGTAATACATGTGGTTTTGTTAAAAACGCATTAAACAAAGCAGCAGATTTTTCCGTTGGATTCTTAGTCACGTTTGAACCTAGCCTAAATTTACCGACTAATGTCAGGGAGCTGCTGCCAAGGCAAACTAGATAATGGGATGACTCCAAAGAGGTATAGACGCTAATGAGAAGCACATTCCGTATTTTTCGCTTTATAAGATGCACCAGATGATAAGACGCACCTAGGTTTTAGAGGAGGACAATAAGAAAAATATATTTTTCATTAGACCTCAGATCAGGCCAGCAATCAGACACCCAATGTTAATCAGACCTCATCTGACAATCCCAATCAGACCCCCAATGTTAATAAGACCCTTGATCAGACCCTAGATAAGACACCCAATGTTAATAAGACCCCAGTAAGACCTCAGATCAGACCCCCATGCCATTTACTGGGCTCTTTACTGTAAGAGCAGTGAGACTACGGCACTCAAGCTGATTCAAGAAAAGCCTGGATGTCTATCTTGAAATATGTAATATCACAGGTTGGAGATGGGACATTGATCCAGGGATTTGCAGTCAGAAAGGAATATCCCTCCAAAAAAAGTGGCATCCACCTCTTAGGGGTTCTTTTTTGCGTTCCTCTGGATCAACACAGTAGGACTACAGGCTGGACTTGATGGGCCTGTGTTTTTTTTCACTACATAAAACTATGAAAAATAGGATTTTTTGTGTTTACCTGTAAAATCCTTTTCTCGCGGAGTTCATTAGGGGACACAGAAGACCATGGGTATAGCTGCTGCCACTAGGAGGCGACACTAAGCAAAAAAAGTGTCATCTCCTCCCCTCAGCTATATCCCTCCTGCAGACACTGAGCTACTCAGTTTGTACGAAAGCAGTAGGAGCAGCCAGGAGAAGCCAACAATAAAAAGGAAGAAAGACAGAGATGGGACCCATCAAGGAGAGCCAGCAATGTACTTAAGGGGTGGGAGCTGTGTCCCCCAATGAACTCAGCGAGAAAAGGATTTTACAGGAAAGCACAAAAAATCCTATTTTCTCGCTTGTATCACTGGGGGACATAGAAGACCATGGGACGTTAAAGAGTAGTACCATGGGGAGGGAACAAGACCAGAACGAATCCAAGTCCGGTCATAGGACCCCGCACAGAAATGCAGGGGAAGGACACCCCAAAAACCCGGAAAAGGGCAGGAAGAGCCATTCCCAGGAAGGCCAGCCAGAGAGTAAAGAAAGAACAGCCCAGTGAATATAAGTCATGGCTTAGGAGACTTCAGAGAAGTGGAGAGCACACAGAATATCTACCAGATGGACAAGAATGAAAACAAGTCAGTCACCAGAACAAAACAGAGAGCGCAAACATAGCTTGGACCCAGAAGACTTCTAAGGAAGGTGATGTAGCTGGCCAGCTAAGACCTGTCCTAGGTTGCTAATATAACTTGTGTGTTTATACAGCTAGACCTGCCAATAACCTTAATATAGTTCCTTTGTTTGTGTGTTAAAGACAAAAGCAGAGTTATTTACAGTGACTTCATGTTTTGGATGTCATATAACTGTTATATATATGTTGTGTACACAGAAAAGATAATATGCCTTTAAGATTCATTATATAATGTAAGGTAAGCTCAATGACACAGCAGAAACAACAGAAAGCATAGAGTTAAACTGTTGTTGCTGGGCAGAAGTTTTGACCAATCACAGCCAGCCTAACACACAGCCTGTGTGGGAAATTCCCCTAGCAGGAGCTGCTAGAATCATTCACCAGAAAGAGGAGCTGAACAGACACACTCCACTAAGAGCTGTGTTTTATGGAAGCAAGAGGCCAAAATAGGTATTTAGAACAGTTATATAACGTTCCTATTGTTAGTATTGTGATTAGAACTGTATACTAAACCAGTTATCTATGTTTACTTACAGTTCCACCATAAA
This sequence comes from Bufo gargarizans, assembly GCF_014858855.1. Lineage (NCBI taxonomy): Eukaryota > Metazoa > Chordata > Amphibia > Anura > Bufonidae > Bufo > Bufo gargarizans. The sequence continues at coordinate 65,274,048 of NC_058085.1, read as the reverse complement.
AATTACAACCATACAATCCAAACAAATTGCATACAAATGCGAACTGCTCATACCAGATCATAAGCAATTGTATAGCGCAAACTGCAAACCAAGTAGAGCAAGTGAACTATTAGTTGGACCTCAGATATACCTCTCAGAGAGATCATAAAGTGCTTAAATAACTTAAAATGAGAGTACAGATACCCAAGAGAGAAATATATCCACCATTTTATGTTGAATGACAAGATTGAACAGTTGAACCACCATCTTATGCATGCCGCCATTTTATGAATCTTTATGCAATACGTGTTATGTACATGGACTATCTGCTGCGGAGGCGGCAGTGTTATATGAAGAAAAGTTGAAGTTAATAAAGAAGTAATTTCAAGCATTTGGTGTGCTCTTTAAAACCTACTGTTTCCATAGAACGGCGCTAGAAGAATTACAGAGTAACAAACAGTCTGGTTGGACTAAAAAGTTTGAGATATCAAAATTCTTCTAATGCCACAGCGCAAAAGGCACATCATAGTGCTGCGCCTGCCACAGGTGATATCCAAGGATAAGAACCCCAGGAAAAAAAACTAGAGTCATCAACAATCACGACATGGCATGATAAGAAAAAAGGGGAATTCTACAAAGGCTGGAAACAGGCAGTGTGCGAAGAAGCGGTGCAAAACAGAAACCACTCAGTGGAACACTGGTTGGAAGAAGACGAACTGAAAATGGTGTCTTGATATCAAGGGCCAGAGGATTGCAGATGAGACAAATCTTACCCCCCATGGGGGAAGAAGTAGGGGGTGCCAGAAGGCGAAACCCCAACTCCATACCAGGCTGTCAGAAGAGAAGAACACTCCAGCAGGACCATGACGAACAAGTCAGGGCTAAAGAACCTGTACGTCAGGTATGACAATGGCCCACAAGAAAAAGATCTAGAGGGAGAGAAAAAACACAATGGGAACAAGGCAGTGGAACCGACCCAAAACCCACAAAAATTAAGGAGTAACCTGGTAGGAAAGGAGTGCCTTCCGGGATCAAAAACGTTGATGTCTGGAAATATGAAGATTGTATAAAGCCATCAGACACTATCGACCGCCACTGCGGAACAACTCCGCCTAAAGAAGTGGAGAATGTGGTTATCCAGGAAATGTACAAAATGACTAGACAGGAACCAGAGATGGTATAAATACTGCGCCAGGAAAGGAGTGTGGACGCCGAACGCCACAAGTCCCAGAAAAAAACTGGTAACCGAACCAATACCACTAGCGCAGGCACTCTACTGCAGAAAGAGGGCATCCGAGAACTCAATGGCTATGGAAACTTGCCAAGCAGGCAGAAACAGTATCTGAGGGAAGTGGAACTACTCGCATTGCGGGAGGGGGGAAGTAGAAGAGGCTGATGCAGCTCAGTAGAGAACCAGTGTTAGTTGTGACAACAAGGACAGTACGACCGCTCTACCCGGTAAGGGGAGTAATGTAGACAACTCACATATGCAACTGCATAAGTGCATACCCAAACTCCCCAAGGAGGCAACGCCGATGCCGTCACCGTGACAGATGGTAGAGGCGATGCACTACATGTGATGGGAAAAAGATACCAAGCCAGTGCCATAGAAGTCGGTAGGTTATAACAGGTACAGAAAAACGTACTAATGCGCACCAGAAGTGAGCAAACCCATCACCTGCGGCATTCCAAGGAATGGGCAGTTAACCCACGCCATAAGGAATAAGTGCACCTATCAGCCACCGCATCAGGAACACCATACATACAATGCCTGGTGCATCTATCGCACCCAGTGATGGCAGAACATGAGCACAGTGCCATCTGTGGGGGAAGAAAATGTAGACACAAGCAACCTACAATCAGGGAGAAAGGGGATGTGGAACAAACCACAGGTGCAATGCCCACTGCCAATGTGTCATGTAAGCCAGAACACAGTGATTGTCGCCATTTGAAGGATGAATGCAAACACTGGGAAGGGGTCACACATAGTAGCCACGGAACAGAAGTAGCCATAATATCTATGTCCAGCGCAAAGATTGCCTCATGGGGGAGGTCATGCCAGCAACCAAGGCCACTAGGGCCAGAGGAGAGACTCCACCAGAAAAGGAAGTCAAACAGCAGTAGCCACCATGAATTGGTGCTAGCGCAATACTCCACCTGAGAAAGAAGAAAAACTGGCAACCAGTGCAAACGTTCCACCTACTGAAGGAGTGTGGACGCCGAGCGTGTCAATGACAGTCAAGAAAATTTGAATGCGCCGCACGGGGACTCAAGGCATGAGGAAAGGAATGTCGTGGGTCAACACCCTGGAAAGACAGAGGCTGCCAAGTAGGCTCCCGACACCAATCTATACAATGACTACCTGAGGAAGGGGATAGTGTGAAAATAGTCACAGTATCCAGTGGTAGTGCCAAAATGTCACCTATGACGGGGGATAAGGCGATTGTAGGTACCGTGACTAGCAAATAGACCACCCATGTGTGAGGAATATGGATTAATAATTACTGTCAGCCATGTCCTCACACCCATCATTTGCTGAAAGATGGCAGAGGAAATCAAGCTCCACAGGGGGGCCCTGCTTCAAAGCCGCAGCCATATAGCAGAAAACTCCTAGCAGGCCACATTTTGTTGCATTTCACACCTCCAGTCAGACAGCACAGATCCTGCAAGAAAACACCCAGCAGGAGGTATCAGCCCTTGCCAGGATCAACGATACCTCCCAGACATGTTGGCACCTACATTTCATAAGGAATTATGAATCACCCGGCCATCGCAGGCGCAAACCAGATACATATTTCTGTCCCGGTGGCCACGAGGAACGTGCCCATGTTCTTGGTTTGATGGTGGGATGCCAGGGAAGGGAGATATACATATCTCCCCACAGAAACCCACTAACGGTAACGTGTTTGGACTCTAGTTGTAGCGGGAACCCAGGCAGATACGTTGGTCCCAGAACCATCTCCCTGTGACCTTCTGGACTGGAGCTATGAACCCTAAAGGGTTTTGTGGGTCATTTGCAGCCAGTCAAGCAGAGGGGGGGGGGGGGGGGGTGGACCCCTCCCAAAGGCCGGCTACAGGTCATAAGCCCATGCAAGCCAGCGGGCGGGGTCTTTCTCTGAAGAAGGGTCACACCTTGTAATGTGTTTAGGGGGACCCAGGAACTATCTGCATGAGGGGCTCCGATATGTTCCTGACTGGAAGATATTGGCAAAGTTCTCAGCTTTTAACATCGGCTTGAGGAATTAGCTAGTATTGTCAATTGCTTATTTTGGTGCATTTTCTGCAGTGATTTGTGTGTGTATATATTTTTTCAACTGCACAATGTATCATTTTGTGTAAGATGTCCTTGTGGTGCATATGGTCCGGCATCCTCCATTATACGCATTTTTTGCTGGGGATTGCCGTTGTTTGCGAACCGCATGCGGAGGAATTGCTCACCCAGTTATAGACGCGCTAGTGTCTGGGTTTGGAGCATTTCCACCTGTTTAGGCCACTTTTTTCAGTGAGTTGTCTTTATGTATATGGAATGTGCCACTTCATTTTGTTGGTAACATTCTTTTGCACCTGGTAGCTTCTGTGTCACATGGTCTGTTGTGGGTGCGGCTTCTGTGTCACATGGTCTGTTGTGGGTGCGGCTCACAGCTTTATCCTACCTCACAGTGCATTGGTGATACCACTATGGAGGCATGTAAGAGCCTGGCTGTGAGTTAATTTCTAGCATTGTTCAGACCCTGTTCACACACCACAGGCGTTTTAGTGGTAGGACCCCATGCGTGCTGAGACCCCGTGACGTGGTGCATGAGGGGCTCCGATATGTTCATGACTGGAAGATATTGGCAAAGTTCGCAGCTTTTAACATCGGCTTGAGGAATTAGCTAGTATTGTCAGTTGCGTATTTTGGTGCATTTTCTGCAGTGATGTGTATATATATCTTTTCATCTGCACAATGTATCATTTTGTGTAAGATGTTCTTGTGGTGCATGCGGTCCGCCCCGGCATCCTCCTATGTACGCATTTTTGCTGGGGATTGCCGTTGTTTGCGGACCGCATGCAGAGGAATTGCTCACCCGGTTATAGACGCGCTACAGTGTCTGGGTTTGGAGCATTTCCACCCGTTTAGGCCAGTGAGTTTTTGGACCCAGGAACTGCTCTTCATTTGACTACAGCAAAGAACACACCACAACCGAAAGGAACTTTCATCTTACCCGGTAACTGACTTTGGCTCTGTGTATATTGTGTTATATCTAGTGTGTCCTTAAGGCAATTAAAATTATAATTTAATCTTGTGCTATCTTGTATCTCAATCACGAATCCCCACGTCCGTGTTTCGGCCTAGTAATAAGCTACCGCGGGTTGGTTTCTCACCCTATATAATCCCATTAGCGGACCAGGCTTATATCAAACGAGAAGCTGGTGGCAGATACCCAGACTGAGACAGCGCTGTTTTCACTGCGGCAGCTTGTTGCCTCTCTGTGCCCACGTGGACAGGAGGTGTATGTGTAAACTGTGCCAAGCTGACCTTACCTGCTCCTCTGGAGGGGGTAACGTCACGCTGTGGTAACAAGTGACCATACTGCGTCTTATGAGCTCGACGTAGGTGACGTCAAGCGGGCACGAGGCGTGGTATTCGTCACACCATGGAACGGGATGCAATATGACAAGGAAGAAGTGAGAGTAGTCGTGGTAGTCAATGTTCAAGCCATTACTCCACCTAAGAAAGACCAAATAATCCAATAGTATGGACAGTTTCCAGTGGTAGTAGAAATACTCTGCCTAAGTAAGGAGGGGAGCCCGACATGATGTACAGCGTCCACTGGTGGTGCAAGTACTACTGATTGTGTAACTACTCTGCCGATGGAAGGAGGGCAATGCTACAGGATCTACAGTATGCAGTTGTGAACACCAGCAAAAAATAAAGAACGGAGCTCATAGTACCGTATATAAAAATATAATTTTATTTATGTCATGATTAACATGTAAAATGAATAAATAATATGCCATTAAAAAGAAAAGAGAAACAGCAAAGAGAACACCATCCTGGGGCTGCACACATATCAAATATATAAACAACGTAATAATGGATGGTATTAATTGTATGAAATACAATAACCAACTGTTATGAAAAGATAATGAATGGTAAGTGTCAGGTGAGTCAACAGTCAAAAATAACTGCATGGCTGGGGAGAAAGGGATTGCATGCTGGTGCAACGATGACCAAATAAGAGCAATCCCTGATAATATCCAGGTATCAGTATAGTGCTTATATCCAAAGCCGTATAAGTTAAAGAGGACAGAGACTCACCTTAAGAAAACGTGTGCTGTATCAACCAGGATGGCGCTACCCCGACGTGCCTTCGTCCGGGGGTAACGCCATCTCTGTGAATCACATATTTATGCGTCCTCTACACCAATCGGATGTTAGGCAATAATTACATATGCTTGTCCCCACCTGCGTATGTATGCTGGCGCGCGAGGCTCAAGTCAAGCCGCGCCCAGTTACCTCCCGGCCGGCATCCCGCCTACACGCCCACATCACGTGACATAGTCACATGATCGGACGATCCCGATACATAATGCTAATACAACAATTTGAAAAATACATAATTATTGTGACAGTGCATGTTATACATAAGACAAGGCAATAAATAATAATGAATATAAAAGTGCTAGTGCATAGTTGTGGATCAGACAATTATATTTAATAATAAAAAGTTCAAAAAATAATAAGAAAAATGAATGGTGAAAAAGTTAATGAAATGATGAAGTATATTATAAAACAATAATAAATGAATAATATAAAAAAATATTAAATAAAGTGACAGTGCATGATTCTAAAGATAAAAATAATACCATAAAGTGTTAAGCATAACACAAGAAAAAGGGAAGGGGGGGGGGGGGGGAGAGGGAAGGAAAGTAGGAAAGGGTATGAAATGTGCATGATTCTGATAATAAAAATGATAATAATACCATGAATGTTGAAGTGTATGACACAAAAAGGGAGAAGAGGAGGGGGGGGGGGAGGAGAAAAGGAAGTGAATATGGGGGAATAAAGAAGTGTACAGTTGTGGCCAAAAGTTTTGAGAATTACATAAATATTGGAAATTGGAAAAGTTGCTGCTTAAGTTTTTAAATTAGAAATTTGCATATACTCCAGAATGTTATGAAGAGTGGTCAGATGAATTGCATAGTCCTTCTTTGCCATGAAAATTAACTTAATCCCAAAAAAACCTTTCCACTGCCTTTCCTTGCCGTCATTAAAGGACCTGCTGAGATCATTTCAGTAATCGTCTTGTTAACTCAGGTGAGAATGTTGATGAGCACAAGGCTGGAGATCATTATGTCAGGCTGATTGGGTTAAAAGGAGGGTGATGCTTGAAATCATTGTTCTTCCATTGTTAACCATGGTGACCTGCAAAGAAACGCGTGCAGCCATCATTGTGTTGCATAAAAATGGCTTCACAGGCAAGGATATTGTGGCTACTAAGATTGCACCTCAATCAACAATTTATAGGATCATCAAGAACTTCAAGGAAAGAGGTTCAATTCTTGTTAAGAAGGCTTCAGGGCGTCCAAGAAAGTCCAGCAAGCGCCAGGATCGTCTCCTAAAAAGGATTCAGCTGCGGGATCGGAGTGCCACCAGTGCAGAGCTTGCTCAGGAATGGCAGCAGGCAGGTGTGAGCGCATCTGCACGCACTAAGAGGCGAAGACTTTTGGAAGATTGCCTGGTGTCAAGAAGGGCAGCAAAGAAGCCACTTCTCTCCAAAAATCAGGGACAGATTGATCTTCTGCAGAAAATATGCTGAATGGACTGCTGAGGACTGGGGCAAAGTCATATTCTCCAATGAAGCCTCTTTCTGATTGTTTGGGGCATCAGGAAAAAGGCTTGTCCGGAGAAGAAAAGGTGAGCGCTACCATCAGTCCTGTGTCATGCCAACCGTAAAGCATCCTGAGACCATTCATGTGTGGGGTTTCTTCTCATCCAAGGGAGTAGGCTCACTCACAATTTTGCCCCAAAACACAGCCATGAATAAAGAATGGTACCAAAACACCCTTCTTCCAACAATTCAACAACAGTTTGGTGAAGAACAATGCATTTTCCAGCACAATGGAGCACCGTGCCAAAAGGCAAAAGTGATAACTAAGTGGCTTGGGGACCAAAACGTTGACATTTTGGGTCCATGGCCTGGAAACTCCCCAGATCTTAATCCCATTGAGAACTTGTGGTCAATCCTCAAGAGGCGGGTGGACAAACAAAAACCCACTAATTCTGAGAAACTCCAAGAAGTGATTATGAAAGAATGGGTTGCTATCGGTCAGGAATTGGCCCAGAAGTTGATTGAGAGCATGCCCAGTCGAATTGCAGAGGTCCTGAAAAAGAAGGGCCAACACGGCAAATACTGACTCTTTGCATAAATGTCATGTAATTGTCGATAAAAGCCTTTGAAACGTATGAAGTGCGTGTAATTATATTTCACTACATCACAGAAACAACTGAAACAAAGATCTAAAAGCAGTTTCGCAGCAAACTTTGTGAAAACTAATATTTGTGTCATTCTCAAAACTTTTGGCCACGACTGTATGTGTGTATAAATGTATATAACTGATAAAGTAAGTAGATATTATACCACATAAAAAATGAAAAAAACACTCGTAATGTGTCACAATAATTATGTATTTTTCTAATTGTTGTATTAGCATTATGTATTACAATTCTGTACCAACACTAATATATGTTTTACTATTTATGTATTGTTTATGCACTATGTATTATAATTTTGCACCATCATTATCATGTTTCTTATGTATAACTAATATTGAAGTTAGTCAGATATTTTATGCTATTATTGCAACACATTTTATTTTTGCCATCACATTTATTTATAATTTTTTACATTTTGCGCAGACACAAATACTTAACCCCTTAAGGACCAGGCTCATTTTCACCTTAAGGACCAGGCCATTTTTTGCAAATCTGACCAGTGTCACTTTAAGTGCTGATAACTTTAAAACGCTTTTACTTATACAGGCCATTCTGAGATTGTTTTTTCGTCACATATTGTACTTCATGACACTGGTAAAATAAAGTCAAAAAAAATAATTTTTTTGCATAATAAAATACCTAATTTACCAAAAATTTTGAAAAATTTGCAAATTTCAAAGTTTCAGTTTCTCTACTTCTGTAATACATAGTAATACCCCCAAAAATTGTGATGACTTAACATTCCCCATATGTCTACTTCATGTTTGAATTATTTTGGGAATGATATTTTATTTTTTGGGGATGTTACAAGGCTTAGAAGTTTAGAAGCAAATCTTGAAATTTTTCAGAAATTTACAAAAACCCAATTTTTAGGGACCACTACAGCTCTGAAGTCACTTTGCGAGGCTTACATAATAGAAACCGCCCAAAAATGACCCCATTCTATAAACTACACCCCTCAAGGTATTCAAAACTGATTTTACAAACTCCGTTAACCCTTTAGGTGTTGCACAAGAGTTATTGGCAAATGGGGATGAAATTTGAGAATTTCATTTTTTTGCCTAATTTTCCATTTTAACCCATTTTTTCCACTAACAAAGCAAGGGTTAACAGCCAAACAAGACTGTATCTTTATTGCCCTGACTCTGCCGTTTACAGAAACACCCCATATGTGGCCGTAAACTACTGTACGGCCACACAGCGGGGCGTAGAGTGAAAGGTGCGCCATATGGTTTTTGGAAGCCAGATTTTGCTGGACAGTTTTTTTGACACCATGTCCCATTTGAAGCCCCCTGATGCACCCCTAGAGTAGAAACTCCATAAAAGTGACCCCATCTAAGAAACTACACCCCTCAAGGTATTCAAAACTGATTTTACAAACTTTGTTAACCCTTTAGGTGTTGCACAAGATTTAATGGAAAATAGAGATACAATTTCAAAATTTCACTTTTTTGGCAGATTTTCCATTTTAATATTTTTTTTCCAGTTACAAAGCAAGGGTTAACAGCCAAACAAAACTCATTATTTATGGCCCTGATTCTGTAGTTTACAGAAACACCTCATATGTGGTTGTAGACCGCTGTACGGGCAAACGGCAGGGTGCAGAAGGAAAGGAATGCCACATGGTTTTTGGAAGGCAGATTTTGCTGGACTGGTTTTTTGACACCATGTCCCATTTGAAGCCCCCCTGATGCACCCCTAGAGTAGAAACTCCATAAAAGTGACCCCATCTAAGAAACTACACCCCTCAAGGTATTCAAAACTGATTTTACAAACTTTGTTAACCCTTTAGGTGTTGCACAAGATTTAATGGAAAATAGAGATACAATTTCAAAATTTCACTTTTTTGGCAGATTTTCCATTTTAATATTTTTTTTCCAGTTACAAAGCAAGGGTTAACAGCCAAACAAAACTCATTATTTATGGCCCTGATTCTGTAGTTTACAGAAACACCTCATATGTGGTTGTAGACCGCTGTACGGGCAAACGGCAGGGCGCAGAAGGAAAGGAATGCCACATGGTTTTTGGAAGGCAGATTTTGCTGGACTGGTTTTTTGACACCATGTCCCATTTGAAGCCCCCCTGATGCACCCCTAGAGTAGAAACTCCAAAAAAGTGACCCCATTTTAGAAAGTACGGGATAGGATGGCAGTATTGTTGGTACTAGTTCAGGGTAGATATGATTTTTGGTTGCTCTATATTACACTTTTTGTGCGGCAAGGTAACAAGAAATAGCTTTTTTGGCACGTTTTTTTTTTGTTATTTACAACATTCATCTGACAGGTTAGATCACGTGGTAATTTTATAGAGCAGGTTGTCACGGACGCAGCGATACCTAATATGTATACAATTTTTATTTTATTTATGTAAGTTTTATACAATAACTTCATTTTTAAAACCAAAAAATTGTTTAGTGTCTCCATAGTCTGAGAGCCATAGTTTTTTCAGTTTTTGGGCGATTATCTTGAGTAGGGTCTAATTTTTTGCGGGATGAGATGACAGTTTGATTGGCACTATTTTGGGGTGCATATGACTTTTTGATCGCTTGCTATTACACTTTTTGTGACGTAAGATGGCAAAAAATAGCTTTTTTTACACCGTTTTTTTTTTTTTTTTTTTTTTTTTTTTACGGTGGTCACCTGAGGGGTTAGGTCATGTGATATTTATATAGAGCCGGTCGATACGGACGCGGCAATACCTAATATGTATACTTTATTTTTATTTATGTAGGTTTTACACAATGATTTTATTTTTGAAACAAAAAAAATGATGTTTTAGTGTTTCCGTAGTCTAAGAGCCATAGTTTTTTCAGTTTTTGGGCGATTATCTTGAGTAGGGTCTCATTTTTTGCGGGATGAGATGACGGTTTGATTGGTACTATTTTGGCGTACATGCGACTTTTTTGATCACTTTTATTACCTTTTTTGGGAAGTAAGGTGGGCAAAATTTCAATTTTCTCATAGTTTTATTTTTTTTATTTTTATGGCGTTCACTGTGCGGGGAAAGTAACATGGCCGTTTTATAGATCAGGTCGTTACGGACGCGGCGATACCTAATATGTGTAGTTTATTTTATTTTTTTAATTTTTATTCAGTGATAAATGTTTTTTTTTTTTCTCTTAACTTTTTTCACTTATTCTTTTTATTTTTTGACCCAGACCCACTTGGTTCTTGAAGATCCAGTGGGTCTGATGTCTGTATAATACAGTACAGAACCTATATAGGGTTCTGCACTGTATTTTACTTACACTGAACAGATCTATGCTTTCAGCACAGATCTGTTCAGCACCATGGACAGCAGGACGCCTGAGCAGGCGTCCTGTTGCCATGGGAACCTTCCCCGTCTGCTCAGTTATGGTCAGAACTTCGCAGACGGGGAAGGGTGAGGACGGGGCTTCGGGGGGCTCTCTGGGGGCTCTCTCCCTCTCCATCGGGGGGCTGCAAAGGCACAGCAGCCCCCCGATCGGAGAGGGAGGGAGCTCCCTCTTACTGTTAACCTTTTCCATACAGCGGTCCGTACGGACCGCTGTATGGAAAGGGTTAAACGGCTGACATCGCATCAACGATGTCAGCCGTTTATACCAGGGTGCCAGCAATGTGCTGGCACCCTGGTATACCCACTGTACACCAACGATTACGCAATAGGAGGCGGGCGGGGGATCGCGATCCCGCCTGCCGCACCGCCCGCCTCCCGCAACGCCCCCCACCGCCTGCGACACCCCCCCTGCACCACCCGCCGCCATCAAATCATGCAGGGGTGCAGGGGGGGGTGTACTATATTGATTTTAGGCACTCTAAAGTTTCTGATCCCCGCGGTCAGGGACCGCGGGGATCAGAAACTGCAAAAAGCGCAGCAAACCGCAGGTCTGAATTGACCTGCGGTTTGCTGCGATCGCCGACACGGGGGGGTCACATGACCCCCCCTGGCGTTTTAACAGGATGCCGGCTGAATGATTTCAGCCGGCATCCTGTTCAAATTAACCCCTGCGGCGCCGGAATGCCGATTTTAAAGTCAGGACGTACCGGTACGTCCTTGGTCCTTAAGGACTCGGGAAATAGGGCGTACCGGTACGTCCTATGTCCTTAAGGGGTTAAAGGGAACCTGTCATGTGGATATTTGATTATAATCTAACTAATTATATACAATCATTAACTACTAAAAAGTGCCTTAGATGTATTTACTTACTGGTGCGACAGACGGTTACCTCATAATATACACACAAAGATGCCACATGCCAATGAGCTGATTTGAGTCCAGCGTGATGTCATTGAGTCCAGCGTTTATTTTTTTTATTCAGAGCTATAGCCACTCCCCTGCCCACCTGCTGCTAATTCATATGGAAAATAACTGTCATTCAGCAGCTCATGAATATTCAGGACTCATCATTATCAGCTGGAGCTTTTCAATACAAGATGTTGGCAGATTGACTGGGTCAATTAAAGAAAGTGACCCAGCATTTTGCTAAGAGAATCAGTCACTTATTTATGTTCCCCTTAGTTAGGACACCATAAAACTGGCGACAGGTTTCCTTTAATTTACGCTCACCACGTAGTGTGGTGAATGTTACTGTTCTTCTCCTCTTTTGTGATGTGTGCGTGCGATGCACAGCGCCTGTGCGTCTGCACGCCGGGATCGTCTGATCATATGACTATGTCACGTGATGTGGGCGTGTAGGCGGGACGCCGGCCGGGAGGTAGCTGGGTGCGGTTTGACTGGAGCCTCGAGTGCCAGCATACATACGCAGGTGGGGACAAGCATATGTAATTATTGCCTAACATCCGATTGGTGTAGAGGACGCATAAAAATGTGATTCACAGAGATGGCATTACCCCCGGACGAAGGCACGTCGGGGTAGCGCCATCCTGGTTGATACAGCACACGTTTTCTTAAGGTGAGTCTCTGTCCTCTTTAACTTAAACGGCTTTGGATATAAGCACTATACTGATACCTGGATATTATCAGGGATTGCTCTTATTTGGTCATCGTTGCACCATCATGCAATCCCTTTCCCCCCAGCCATGCAGTTATTTTTCGACTGTTGAGTCACCTAACACTTACCGTTCATTATCTTTTCATAACAGTTGGTTATTGTATTTCATACAATTAATACCATCCATTATTACGTTGTTTATATATTTGATACGTGTGCAGCCCCAGGATGGTGTTCTCTTTTCTTTTTAATGGCATATTATTTATTCATTTTACATTTTAATCATGACATAAATAAAATTATATTTTTATATACGGTACCATGAGCTCCGTTCTTTGTTTTTTGCTGGTTGTCACTCGGGAGCTAGTACAGAGTTATTTTGTATTCAGTGACCTTTTGGTTGTACTGGGTGGACATTGTTTTCCACTCTTACCATTTGGCCACTTCTGGTTTATTTGTTTCTCAGTATGCAGTTGTGGTGCAACTACTCCACCTATAGAAGGGGGAAATCTGACAGGACCTATTATATCCAGTATTAGTGCAATTACTCCGCCTGCGGAGGTGGTAATGCGACAGGACATATGGTATCTGGTGGAAGTGCGATTACTCCGCCTAAGAAAGGAGGGTAATGCGACAGTCTGTACAGGATCCAGTGGTACTGCTATTACTCTATGGCAGGAGGGCAATGCTACAGGATGTACAGCATCCAATGGTAGTGCTATTACGCCACCTATGAAAGGAGGGTAATGCTACAGGCTGTACAGTGTCCAGTGGTAGTTGCAATACTCCACCTATAAAGGGAGGGTAATGCTACAGGCTGTACAGTATCCAGTGGAAGTGCAGGTAATCCGCCTATGAAAGGAGGGTAATAGTACAGGCTGTACAGTATCCCATAGAAGTGCAATTACTCTGCTTATGGAAGGGGGTAATGCTACCGGATGTACAATATCCAGTGGAAGAGCAATTACTCCCCTTATGGAAGGGGGCAATGCTACAGGATGTACAGGGTCCAGTGGTACATGCACATATTCCACCAAAGTAAGGAAGGGAATATGACAGGACTTACAGAATCCAGTGGTAGTGTAACTACTCCACATATGGAAGGAGGGTAATGCTATGGAATGTATAGTATCCAGTAGTAGAGGAATTACTCTGCCTACGGAAGGAGGGTAATGCTACAGGGAGTGCGGTATCCAGCGGTAGTGCAAGTACTCCGCCTATGGCGGGGGGGGGGTAGTGCCATAGGACTTAGAAAGCACGAACGCCTCCACAAAATATGCAGTCGAGTTTCCCGCATTAGGGGAAAATGCAGGGGTCAGCACACCTGGAGTGCAATAGGTGAAACCTCACCCTGGGAGAACCACCTTAGTGATCATGGTATGTCCCCTGCCAGGTAAGTATAGGGCGGTGGGAACTAGGCCCAATAGGACCGGAAGCTCCAAAGGTTAATAATAATTGTTGTTAAATTTACAGGTAAAACTCGAAAAATTAGAATATCGTGCAAAAGTCCATTTATTTCAGTAATGCAACTGAAAAGGAGTTGTATTAATGCAGCTTAAAATTAGAATTTTGTGAAAAGGTTCAATATTCTAGCCTCAAAGTGTCACCCTCTAGTCAGCTAATTAATCCATACCCCCTGAGCAAAGGGGACCTGAGATTGTGACTTTGGGGTTTCATAAGCTGTAAGCCATAATCATCCAAATTATAACAAACTTTGCACGATATTACAATTTTCTAGTTTCACTTATCAACTAGTTTCACACTATCAACCCTTTAAATTGAGTTCTAAGTAATTATTTCCCCCCAGCAACAGTAGTGCTGAGGCAAGGAAAGGGTTAAGCAGTAGGCTAGGGCGGAGCTCAGTGGGTCGCTGGTGGAGCGAAGACATGGGAGCAAAAGTTTTGCGCTCTGAAAAATACAGTTTCCCGCCCCTGAAACACTCGGGAAGATGCGGCCTAGAAGGCCGGAGAGCCGGGGCCTCGCGTACAGGCGGGGCCGACCTGAAGACTTCCGGCTGGGACAGCCATGCAGGGAGGGAACAGGAGTGCCAAAGGCGACCAGAGGAGGCCAGGAACGGGCGTACTGATGTCCAGAGGAGAAAGGCAGCGGCCGCCCACGAAGGCATGCGACCGCTGTAAAGGCACCACAGGCCAAGAGGAAGGTGAGGGGCTGGGAGCCTGAGGTGGGACCGAGGGCTAGTGGATCACCAGCTACAGAAGAAAAAAGGCCAAGGATTTGAAGAAAAACCCTATTTTTCTGTGGTCATTGGATAACAGGAAAAGGTGACCCAGCAGGAGAAGATTAACCCCTAGAACCCAGTAAAAGGGAGGGGGGTAAGCAGAGGAAGGTAGGCAACCTACTTACCTTGACGGTTTCTGGCCACCCTGATTCCAGCAGTGTCACCGTCAGTGTGCTGCCCCTTGGGGAGAACGGCTACAATGGTAACAGGGGGGACTTCCAGAAGTAGCAGATAAGGTGACACTGTAGCTGGCGGGTAACAGTGGATTTGAGATCCTTGTCTTCCAGTGGTAGGACTCAGCCAGCTTGAGCACCCACTGGTCTCCCCCCTCAAGTGTGGGGAAAAAAGGAGATTTTTGTATAACTTACCAGTAAAATCTCTTTCTCGCTCTTCATTGGGGGACACAGAGACCATGGGTATAGCTATGTCCTCTAGGAGGCGTTGACACTAGTAAAAGCTGTTAGCTCCTCCCCTGGCAGCTATACCCCCTCCAGCTTGGAGAGAGAGCTTCAGTTTGTGAGAAGCAGGAGGAGAAGCAAGTAAACCAACGAAAAAACATGGAACACCAACCAAGCCAAAAGACCCAACAGGGTCCTAACCAGCAACAGCCACACTGTGGCCGAACAACAATACTGGGTGGGTGCTGTGTCCCCCCAATGAAGAGCGAGAAAGAGATTTTACTGGTAAGTTATACAAAAATCTCCTTTTCTCGCCCATATTCATTGGGGACACAGGAACCGTGGGATGTCCGAAAGCAGTCCACAGGGAGGGAAAAAGCCACAGACCCATGGAAGCAATCGTCCCTGCAGGCATCTAAGAACTGTCACCTGCAAGACCCGCGCCAACGCAGCGACCGTCGATGCATAAGTATGCACCTGGTAATTTCTTGTGAACATGTGTAAGGAGGACCGGGAGCCGCCTTACACAACTGTGCAGCCGAAGCGCGATTACGCCTAGCCCAAGAAGCGCTCACCGCTGTGGGAGAGTGAGCCATGACACCTAAGGGTGGAACCCTGCTCCGGGCACGGTATGAGTCAGCACTTGCAGACCGAATCCAACGTCCAATCGCCCTTTGGAGGCCGCCTATCCCTAGTGAGGACCTTCCGGAGATAAAAGGGGGGTCCGTATGCCGAGAGGGACTGGAGGCTGCTAACAATGAGTAGAGCTTCGACAACGTCCATAATGTAACACCCTTCCATAGGGTGCGAAGGAAAGGGACAGTGAAGGAAGGACAATTTCTTCATTGATATGGAAGTCAGAGACCACCTTCGGGAGAAGAAGGAATGGGCCGGAGAACTGCTGTATCCTTGTGAAGAACCAGGAAGGGGATCTTGCAAGAAAGGGCCCCCCAACTTAGACACCTGCCTGATGGATGTGATAGCCACAAGAAAAACTACCTTCTAGGACAGGAGCCGGAGTAAGAACTCCCGCAAGGGCTTAAATGGAGAAGACTGAAAGGCTGCAAGAAGTACATACAGATCCCAAGGTTGTAAGGACGGTACAGAGGAACCGTATGTGCCCCTCCCTGAAGGAAGGTTCCCATGGGCACCAGGGAAACCAGAGTACGCTGGAAGCTGACCCAGGACAGAAGCGCCAACACCTGACCCATCAAGGAACTAAGGCTAAACCAAGGTTCAACCCTGAATGTAGAAGGATAGGACCGTGGGGAGTAAAAAAAACAGGAAAGGAGGGGATGTCCCGGCTTTCACAGAAGCCCAGGAAGGACATCCAGGTCCCACAATAGATCCTGGGTGATGCAGACTTCTGAATCATAGTGCGGAAGACATCAGCTGAAAACCCTCTCCACATCAGAATGGAGGTTTTAATAGCCACGCAGTCATCGAAAGCTGATGTAAGACCGGACCCTGTGAAAGAAGGTCGTCTCTGAGTGGCAGTGACCAAGGGACGTCTCCAGGAAGGAAAACGAGGTCAGCATACCACGCGCGACGGGGTCAACTCGGAGCAACTAGGATTTGTCAGAATGTTCTCCATCTGGATCCTCCGTAGAACCCTGGGAAGGAGGAGAAGAAACACATAAGAAGGGAGAACTCCCGCCAAGGAGAATCAGGGCGTCCACGTCGCAAGCTACCGGAACTCTGGCTCTGGAGAGAAAGGTGGGAAGCTTTCGTGTAGATACCGTTAGCACACCTGGACCAATGGAAGAGTCCCTGTAGTAGAAGGAATGTGGAGGGCGCCACAGCCCACCAGTCAGACCGGATCGTGCCTGGAATGGAAGGCCAGTAAACTAATACCCTGTGCAAATGCAGATGAGGGAAGGTAGCAACGTAGGAACTACCAAGGCATGCGGGATGGCTATGAACCCTGAGCCAGAGGAGGAAAAAACAGGAGAAGAATAGGCTAGGTTTAAGCCCATTCCCCGTCTGGGACTGGCGCTATACAGAAGTAGCCAAGGATTAAGTGGCCGTGCAAAAAAAAAAAAAACACCGCCTGAGGAGGAAGCCAGACAAGGGGAGTCACACCGTATTGCTAGACCCATACCCCAGCAGAGGAGGGGGTCACCCGCAGAGGCCACCGAATTCAGTGTTAAAAGAGTCCACCGCCTGCTGAAAGAGCTGTGCAGAGCTGTGAGCAACACCGCTCCCACAGTAATAGCCAGCGCTTGCCCCGTCAGCGCAAAACTGTGGGGGAGGCCTGTAGAAGCCACGTACCATACTGGCCCAGTTAAGTAGAACTAACCTTAAAAACTCTACCTGGCGAACAGGCGCAACTGCCAAGCTAGCGCCAGGGTAGGACCCCTACCTAAGGGGAATGTCCCAATGGAGTGACCACGAACTCGAGGGTGGATTGGGAACATCAGCTGTCCTCCACGGGATTTGCAGAGGACGAGAATTATCAAAACAAGCGGCTCGGAGGGCGGATTGGGAACTATGAGGTGCTCCTTATCCGAGATAGGACACGGGCCTAGTGTGGTACCGCACAGACAGGGTGGTCTTGCGGTAATGAGGGGTAGGGAGGGGGCCGTATGGACGCACATCTCTTTTTTTTTTTTAACTAAGATGACGGCCTCAATGACAAGAGGCAGAAAGGGTTAAATTCCTCCACATGAGAAACATTGCACTGGGAGTGCTCCCCAGATATGTTGGCCACGGCCAGCCAGGAAGGGTTAAGGACATCTTCATGACTGGGGGGCGGAGCTAGCAGGTTTCTGGTGGAGGGGGAAGAAGGGCGCAAAGTTTTCGCGCCAGAGCGCACATCCCCCCCTCCCCTCCAGAGGGACGAAGTGCGGTCTAACAAGCCGCAAGGCGACAATCCAAGGCCCCTGCGCACAGCCGATTAGTGCATCGGCCGGACCGCAGAGGGACAAAGCACCGCAAAATTTGCCCGCCCGGCAACGGAGGGGGGCTCCACCCTGCGGGCCGGGCAAAAAAACATGGCAGCCGGAACACCATGCGGTGCACTGCTGAGTTGTTCCTGATGCTGTTTAACCCCTTCCGGAGCAGCGCGCTCCGGATCTCTGGTCATGGCGTTATGGTCCATAGCCCAATATGCGATCTCCGCATCCTCATTGAGTGCACAACACAGGCGGAGACTGTCTGGCCGTGCGCTCGGACTCCCACCATAGAAAAATGCCTGCCAAGGGGTTCCACCTACATTAACCCCCTACCTATGTGCCGCCCTGCTAGGCAATTAATAAAAACTGCCAGAGGGGGAAGAAGGGAATGGCTGCAGGGTGCTGGGCTATATTGAAGCCCTGTGCCTGGTTAACCTCTGCATTACTGCCACCAGGTAGGGAGGAAGGGGGCGACCCAGGAGGGACATACTTACCTAGTCCCGTGTACTCACCTCTCTTCACTTCCCTGTCGCCATCTTCACCCTTCCTCTGGTCCAGTAGAAGGGGGGCTTGGATGGGTGACCCCATTGGCTGGCGGGATGCAGGGGAGCAAGGCTGCCCTGGTCCACCTTGTCTTCTTGTGGGCGAAGGAGGCAGCGTGGCAGACCAACGCTGGCGCGCTCCCCCCGGGAGAGCAGGGAGGTGATGCGTCCACTGTTTCCCACCTGAAAAAGAAGGAAAATAAGAAACTAAAATAAAAAATCTTCAGGAGATCCCTGCAGAGCAGCGAGGTCTTGCCCCCTATTGACAAGAGAAAAAACTGAAGCTCTCTCTCCAGGCTGGAGGGGGTATAGCTGCCAGGGCAGGAGCTAACAGCTTTTACTAGTGTCAACGCCTCCTAGAGGACATAGCTATACCCACAGTCTCTGTGTCCCCCAATGAATATGGGCGAGAAAAACTGGTGGCTAAAGCCCGCCTGTAGCTCGAACCTGAAAAAATAAAAAGGAAAGATCTTTCGCAGACCTGCAGGAAAAACATGTCTGCCTCCTACGGACACTAAGCTAAAACGGATTAGCTCAGTGCTTGCAGGAGGGGTATAACTGAAGGGAGGAGCTAACACTTTTTTTTGCCTAGTGTCGCCTCCTAGTGGCAGCAGCTATACCCATGGTCTTCTGTGTTCATCAATGATACGAGCGAGAAAAAGTGCTACTGAGTTCCAGAGAACACTTCCCTTACACATTCTCCATGACCAGAAAGGAAATAATGCTGAAAAATCTGAAATTGCACGCAGCAGACAGATACCTGAGGACAGAGAGCGCCATTTCCAGTTCTCTGTTTATTACACTGATGCTCATGTGCACAAACAGAAACATAGAGAGATAAAACACCATGGAAGTGTGGAAAACAATTGTGGTGCTACAATGTCTAGATAAAAAACAATATTTTATTTTAATGTTAAATTATAATCTCTATGTTCTCCATTAATAGCAATAAGCTATGTCTCGGCCCAAAACAACGCATCTTAAAATAAAATACCTGAAAAACTGAGATAATCGTAGGATTCCATCTTAAAAAAAAATAAAGCTGCGCAGACAAGGGGTGAAGATGTAGTCGTGAATGCAATAAGCAAGAAAAAACAGGAGCAGGAAGTTGGAACAGATCAGATCTCTCCTGCCGAGATACAGACATCAAACCTAGAGTTACCGTGCCATCCTTCTCCACTAGATGGCACTATTGTAGAGATAATTAGCAGCAGATACAGGGAAGTCCAGTTAAAGGGAATGTGTCATCAGATATATTGTTTTAATCACATTTTTATGTTAAAGAGGACCTTTCACTAGAATAAAAAATCTAAACTAACTATACAGACATGGAGAGCGGTGCCCGGGGATCTCCCTGCACTTACTGTTATACCTGGGCGCCGCTCCGTTCTCCCGGTATAGCCTCCGGTATCTTCATAGTTAGGCTCCACCCAGGGGAACCTGCCGGCGTCTCCTTCTCCCATGCTGTAGCGCTGGCCAATCGCAGCGCTCGGCTCATAGCCTGAGAGAAAAAAAAGCCTCTCAGGCTATGAGCTGAGCGCTGCGATTGGCCAGCGCTACAGCATGGGAGAAGGAGACGCCGGCAGGTTCCCCTGGGTGGAGCCTAACATATGAAGATACCGGAGGCTATAACGGGAGAACGGAGCGGCGCACAGGTATAACAGTAAGTGCAGGGAGATCCCCGGGCGCCGCTCTCCATGTCTGTATAGTTAGTTTAGATTTTTTATTCTAGTAAAAGGTCCTCTTTAAACATTTTTTTTTTTTTAAGTTTTGGTGAATTTTGTTTTAATTTTCTATGTCACTATCTATATTTAAAAAAACTATACATAAATTATGCAGTTTTCAAAGTGACCATTAGACCCGTTCTGTACTGGTCACTTTTCATTAGCCATCACATTATCATCAAAGGCATGATTACAATGACAGATTTCACATCTGTATAGATACCACAGAATACACAATTCACAATAGGTGATATCGCAGCTTATCTACTCCCTCCTGACCTCTGCACAGAGCATGCCTAGAAAAGTCACTCTCAGAAGTCAATGGGTTCCCCTCCAGTCTATTGTGTCTGGCCCATGTGGCTGCTCTTAAAGAACAGGAAGTCTTCACATATTTTAGGCCTAGTGGCCAGTACAAAAACTGCAAGATTTTAGGATATTTTTAAAATATGGATAATGACAAACACAAAAAAATTTAAAACAATTGTTTACCATAAAACCTTGATTGAAAACACAGGTCATTTTCTGCCGACACATTCCCTTTTGTCATGTTTGGGTCATGTCTGTAAGGCCTCATGCACACGACCGTAGTTATGGTCCGCATCCGAGCCGCAGTTTTTGCGGCTCGGATGCGGACCCATTCACTTCAATGGGGCCGCAAAAGATGCGGACAGCAGTCCGTGTGCTGTCCACATCCGTTGCTCCGTTCCGAGGCCCCGCAAAAAGAATCTAGCATGTCCTATTCTTGTCCGTTTTGCGGACAAGAATAGGCATGTCTACAATGGGCCGCTCGTTTCGTTCCGCAAATTGCGGAAGGCACACGGGCGGCTTCCGTTTTTTCCGGACCGCAAAAACCAGCACGGTAGTGTGCATGAGGCCTAACTTTGGTTTTAAGAACTTGAAGCACTTGGGTTAAGAAGAGATTTGGGAGACAATGACAGGACGTACCTAAAGGGGTTATCCAACCCATATAATGACCCCCTCGGCACCCACATCGCTCCTGATCCCTGCATGGCCCGCCTTTGCATCTCCTTGCGTCACCCGTGATGCTATGGAGGCTCGTCCCAGTCGCTGCCTGCTATTTGCTGCTCCCCCGTCGCCAGATGTTTGATCCGACGGGGAGATGCAGCGGTGGCTGTGTGGAGATCAGGAGTGACACGGGTGCCAGAGTAAGTATAACTTATATGAAGCGCCCGGGCATTGGAGGGTCAATATAGAGGTTGGATACCCCCTTTAAACAAGACAGAGTATGCATCATCAGAGGATATTCACACGGGGCAGATTTACTGCAGAAATTTCTGCGGCTGAGAATTCAGTTCCATTCATCTAAGGCTTATTGCACACGAACGTGTGCTCCCCGTGACCGTATTTGCGGATCCGCAATACATGGGCACCGTTCCGTGTGCATTCCGCATCACGGATGCGGACCCATTCACTTTAATGGGTCCGCAAATCCGGAGATGCGGAACGGAAGCGCGGAACGGAACCCTACGGGAGCACTAGGGAGTGCTTCTGTGGGGTGTCGTCCCGTACTTACGTTCCGCAAAAAGATAGAACATGTCCTATCTTTTTGCGGAACGGCCGGATCGCAGACCCATTAAAGTGAATGGTTCCGCGATCCGCTGCGGCTGCCCCACGGTGGGTGTTCCTGCATTGCGGCCCACAGCACGGCCACGGGGCACACACGTTCATCTGCAAGAGGTCTAAGGTTGGTTCAGCTGTAAGCGCAAGGATTTCTGCAAACCTCATTCAGATGAGAGAGACAGCTGCAGAAGTGTGTGTGTGAATTAACCCTTACCTCCGGTCAATGGTTATGGAGACAGGACAGGCAGCCTAGCATTACTAGGCCATGTCGCTGCAGCATTGGGCTCTTATATAAAGTAGTCCTGTATATAGAGAATATTGTTTGGGTAAAGCTCAGAAAAAGGAATAAAAATACATTTTCATGGGAAGAGAGAAAATATTTCATTAGCGAGAGCAGCGAGTACTGGTGAACATTAGCCTCCCTCCCAGGACTCTGGCCGTGAGGTAGGCTGTAAGTGCATAGATGTCAGCAGGATTGTCACTATAGGCAGGTCTTCCGGCATCAGGTGGCGGCGTGCAGTAACTCCTGCCAGTCCATCTCGCTCTGACAACTTTCCCGGTTCTTGAAAAATGTCTTGATCAGTCTCTGAGCTTCTTCTTTCACTAAGAGAAGGCAGGAAATAAGTGAGTGAAGGATTAGCAAACGCGTCAGATATCTTGGATCAGAAAATTAAAAGGTAAGGAAATACTAAAAGGTAAAAAAGACTGTTTTCAAAATCTCTGTTTATTGTCTGTGAATAAAGCCGCTCTCCTTTAAAGCCATGTCTGAAAATGGCTCTCCGATGGGAACTGGATGTGACTGGCTATTGCTGGGAAAAACGGCACCGGGTCAGGTTAATTATTTTTTATTCTCTCAGGAATGTGTTCTGTAACCAGCGAACATACAGAGTAACCACTGATCAGGATCATTCGCTTTCCTATCATTCCTAGCATGCAGTTGTAATGAATAACTTACAGGGTGTTGCAAAAGTAAGGAAGCGCCCATATAAAATGAAAACGGTTGGGCAGGCGGTAATCCAGTTTTAGACACAAGCTGTGGAGGAAAGAGGTAAACCTGATCAGGGATCCATCAGCAACCTCCGGCACTCCAGATGTGATAAAACTACATCTTCCATCATGCACACTTGCTTGGCTGTTCTCTGAACCCCCACAGAAGTGAAAGGAGCATGCTGGGAGCTGTAGTTTCAAAACAGCTGGAGTACCGAAGGTTGCTGATCCCTCTGATAGACCATGTCACCAACAAGGCAGCCATGTTGAATTCGCCATCTTAGATTCAACGTCAACCGGACCGGTAGGTGTGCGACTCACTAAACTGGTAGAGAAATAAAAGTGTGCTTCATGTTAAAGGGGTTTCTAAGATATTTTAACTGATGACCTATCCTCTGGAAAGGTCATCAGTATCTGATCGGTGGGGGTCCGACATCCAGGACCCCCGCCGATCACCTGTTTGAGATGGCACCAACACACGCAGTACTCGCAGCTTTGCCTAGGCCAGTGACAACACGTTCATCGATTACATGGCCTAGGAGCAGCTCAGCCCCATTAAAGTGAATGAGGCTGAGCTGCAATACCAAGCACAGCCACTATACATTGTACGGCGCTGTGCTTGGTGAGCTGAGAGAAGGCCGCGGCACTACGCGAACGCTTGATCGGTGGGGGTCCCGGCTGTGAGACCCCCACAGATCAAATGCTGATGACCTATCCAGAGGATAGATAAACGTAAAAGTGTAGAGGCAGCACCTTGTGGTCTCAAGATAATGCGTTGATCAATGCAGCAGCCTAGCCGTAGGCCCTTGATCCATCAGGCCTTGGAATACATGTGTAGAAAGGAAGATGGCTCCGGCAGCATGTAGCAGTATCAAAATTTCTTTATTCGTACCTCCAGACACAAATGGCAACGTTTCGACTGTTCACCAGTCTTTATCAAGCCTAATGACATCAGTGTTGGTAGGCATATACAGGTCCTTCTCAAAAAATTAGCATATTGTGATAAAGTTCATTATTTTCTGTAATGTACTGATAAACATTAGACTTCCATATATTTTAGATTCATTACACACCAACTGAAGTAGTTCAAGCCTTTTATTGTTTTAATATTGATGATTTTGGCATACAGCTCATGAAAACCCAAATTTCCTATCTCAAAAAATTAGCATATTTCAGCCGACCAATAAAAGAAAAGTGTTTTTAATACAAAAAAAGTCAACCTTCAAATAATTATGTTCAGTTATGCACTCACTACTTGGTTGGGAATCCTTTTGCAGAAATGACTGCTTCAATGCGGCGTGGCATGGAGGCATCAGCCTGTGGCACTGCGAGGTGTTATGGAGGCCCAGGATGCTTTGATAGCGGCCTTAAGCTCATCCAGAGTGTTGGGTCTTGCGTCTCTCAACTTTCTCTTCCCAATATCCCACAGATTCTCTATGGGGTTCAGGTCAGGAGAGTTGGCAGGCCAATTGAGCACAGTAATACCATGGTCAGTAAACCATTTACCAGTGGTTTTGGCACTGTGAGCAGGTGCCAGGTCGTGCTGAAAAATGACATCTTCATCTCCATAAAGCTTTTCAGCAGATGGAAGCATGAAGTGCTCCAAAATCTCCTGATAGCTAGCTGCATTGACCGTGCCCTTGATAAAACACAGTGGACCAACACCAGCAGCTGACATGGCACCCCAGACCATCACTGACTGTGGGTACTTGACACTGGACTTCAGGCATTTTGGCATTTCCCTCTCCCCAGTCTTCCTCCAGACTCTGGCACCTTGATTTCCGAATGACATGCAACAGTCCAGTGCTGCTTCTCTGTAGCCCAGGTCAGGCGCTTCTGCCGCTGTTTCTGGTTCAAAAGTGGCTTGACCTGGGGAATGCGGCACCTGTAGCCCATTTCCTGTACACGGTGGCTCTGGATGTTTCTACTCCAGACTCAGTCCACTGCTTCCGCAGGTCCCCCAAAGTCTGGAATCGGTCCTTCTCCACAATCTTCCTCAGGGTCCGGTCACCTCTTCTCGTTGTGCAGCGTTTTCTGCCACACTTTTTCCTTCCCACAGACTTCCCACTGAGGTGCCTTGATACAGCACTCTGGGAACAGCCTATTCGTTCAGAAATTTCTTTCTGTGTCTTACCCTCTTGCTTGAGGGTGTCAATGATGGCCTTCTGGACAGCAGTCAGGTCGGCAGTCTTACCCATGATTGCGGTTTGGAGTAATGAACCAGGCTGGGAGTTTTTAAAAGCCTCAGGAATCTTTTGCAGGTGTTTAGAGGTAATTAGTTGATTCAGATGATTAGGTTAATAGCTCGTTTAGAGGACCTTTTCATGATATGCTAATTTTTTGAGATAGGAATTTTGGGTTTTCATGAGCTGTATGCCAAAATCATCAATATTAAAACAATAAAAGGCTTGAACTACTTCAGTTGGTGTGTAATGAATCTAAAATATATGAAAGTCTAATGTTTATCAGTACATTACAGAAAATAATGAACTTTATCACAATATGCTAATTTTTTGAGAAGGACCTGTATATACCCCCCCACATTAAAAAACACACCCCACATTCCATCAACATAGCCAATTAATATATAATGGAAAAAATCTGTGCAAGTTGCTACTCACTGAAGCCGGCATGGCCTCCATCTCCGTCATGTGCGCCACGGCTTGCTGTCACCTCCAATGCGCAGTCGCGGCTCACCGGCTTCGCATACCGGAAGTGTCATCAGTCACCATGACTACGGCCGGCACTGACGTCTCCAGCCAATGGGCTGCTAGAGGCAAACATTGTCGTCATCGCCTGCGCGACTCTCACGTGACATCCCGTATGGTGCGCACAACCGTGCGTCAATCTCATGGGTCACATGGATAGCGCAGCCAATGGAGACACAGTGCAAACACCGGAGTCATGGTAACCGCAACGCCGTGATCAGCGCAACTTACCATAAAGAGATGTGCATAATCCATATGATAACATGTACATAGTCCATGTACAAAAGTGGCTGGATCGATATTATTATTATTATTATTATTATTTATTATTTAAGCGCCATTCATTCCATAGCGCTGTACATATGATAAGGGGTGCACATACATAATACAGACAATTGCACTAATCATAAACAAAATGAGTTACAAACTGGTACAGAAGGAGAGAGGGCCCTGCCCGTGAGGGCTTACAATCTACATGGTATGGGAGAAGGACACAGTAGGTGCGGGTTAAGTTGGTCATGGCGGTATAGAGGCAGCAGGGTCACTGGTTGTAGGCTTGTCTGAAGAGGTGGGTTTTCAGGTTTCTTTTGAAGGATTCCACTGTAGGTGAGAGTCTGATGTGTTGGGGTAGCGAGTTCCAGAGTATGGGGGATGCACGGGAGAAATCCTGGAGTCGATTGTGGGAAGAGGCAATAAGAGGAGAGGAGAGAAGGAGGTCTTGTGAGGATCGGAGAGTGCGTGTGGGGGTGTATCGGGAAATTAGCTCAGAGATGTAGGGAGGGGACAGGTTATGGACGGCCTTGTATGTATTTGTAAGTACTTTGAAGTGAATTCGTTGGGCAATGGGGAGCCAGTGAAGGGATTGGCAAAGGGGAGAGGCAGAGGAATAATAGGGTGAGAGGTGGATTAGTCGGGCAGCAGAGTTGAGGATAGATTGGAGGGGTGCGAGAGTGCTAGATGGAAGGCCACAGAGGAGAATGTTGCAGTAGTCTAGGCGGGAGATAATGAGGGCATGTACAAGTATTTTCGCAGATTCAAAGTTAAGGAAAGCGCGGATGCGGGAGATGTTTTTGAGTTGGAGACGGCAGGTGGTGGAAAGGGCTTGGATGTGCGGTCGGAAGGAAAGGGCAGAATCCAAGATCACTCCAAGGCAGCGGGCTTTGTTGACTGGGGATAATGTGCAGCCATTGATCGTGATAGATAGGTCTGTAGGGGGGGTTGAACAAGATGGGGGAAAGATTATGAATTCTGTCTTATCCATGTTAAGTTTAAGAAAGCGAGAGGCGAAGAAGGATGATATAGAAGATAGACATTGTGGGATTCTAGATAGTAAGGTGGTGATGTCTGGACCAGAGAGGTAGATTTGTGTGTCATCAGCATAGGAGTGATACTGAAAGCCATAGGACTCTATGAGCTGTCCCAGGCCAAAAGTGTAGATAGAGAAGAGCAGGGGTCCTAGGACAGAGCCTTGCGGGACACCAACAGAGAGGGAATGAGACGAGGAGGAGGTGCGGGAGTGGGAGATGCTGAATGTCCGGTCTGTGAGGTATGATGTGATCCAGGAGAGGGCCAGGTCAGTGATGCCAAGAGATGAGAGAGTTTGCAACAGAAGGGAGTGGTCAACAGTGTCAAAGGCAGAGGACAGGTCAAGGAGAAGGAGGACAGAGTATTGTTTCTTGGTTTTGGCTGTGAGTAGGTCATTGGTGACTTTGGTAAGGGCAGTCTCGGTCGAGTGGTGGAGTCGGAAGCCAGATTGTAGGCGGTCAAAGAGGGAGCAGGAGGAGAGGTGGGAGGACAGTTCTGAATGGACATGTTGTTCAAGTAGCTTTGAGGCATACGGAAGAAGTGATATGGGGCGATAACTGGACAAGGAAGATGGGTCAAGTGAAGGTTTTTTGAGGATGGGTGTAATGGTAGCATGTTTAAAAGCAGAGGGGAAGACACCAGAGTTTAGTGATAGGTTGAAGAGATGAGTTAGGGCTGGGATAAACACTGCAGTGAGGTTAGGGATGAGGTGGGATGGGATTGGGTCAAGTGCACAGGTGGTCAGATGAGATTTGGAGAGTAGAGTGGAGAGTTTACCTTCTGTAATGGTAGAGAAGTGGGTTTTGGGAGAAGAGGACCGAGCAGTTGTGTAGAGGGTCTGTGGGGACTGTGTAGTAAAGCTTTCTCTGATGTGGACTATCTTTTGTTTGAAATATTTGGCAAAGTCCTCAGCTGAGAAGAGAGGAGAGGGTGGGGGCGCTGGGGGACGGAGAAGGGAATTAAAAGTGCTAAAAAGTTGTTTAGGGCTGTGGGACAGGGAAGATATGAGAGATGAGAAGTAAGCCTGTTTTGCATCAGCGAGTGAGGATTTGAATATGAGGAGGGATTGCTTGTATGCGGTGAAATGATCTTTAGAATGGGATTTCTTCCATTGCCGCTCAGCAGCCCTGGAAGCTTGTCTGAGTTTTTTGGTCAGGTTGGTGTGCCAGGGTTGTCTGTTGATTTTCCGGATTTTGTTGTGTGTGAGGGGGGCAACAGTGTCCAGAGCTGTACTTAATGTGGTGTTATATAGGGTGGTAGCAGCTTCTGGGTCTTGGAGGCAACAGATGGTAGAGAGTGGGAGAAGAGAGTCAGAAAGCAAGCAAAAGTCAAGCTGTTTGAGGTTCCTGCGGGGGTGTGCTAGTGTGTGGACCGGGGGAGCTGCAGAAGAGACCAATGAAGAGAAGGTGAGTAGATTGTGGTCGGATAGGGGGAGAGGCAAATTAGAAAGGTTAGATAGGGAGCAGAGGCGGGAAAAGATCAGATCCAGAGTGTGACCATCTCTGTGGGTGGGAGCTGAAGACCACTGTGATAAGCCGAAGGAGGAAGAGAGCGACAGGAGTTTAGAGGCGGCCGAGTGGCATGTGTCAATAGGGATGTTGAAGTCACCCATGATGATAGTGGGGATGTCGGCAGAAAGAAAGTGTAGTAGCCAGGTGTTAAAGTGGTCAAGAAATATGGTGGCTGGGCCTGGGGGGCGGTAAATGACTGCTACTTGAAGGTTGGAGGGAGAGTAGATGCGAACAGAGTGTACTTCAAATGAGGTGAGCGTAATGGAGGGTGGCAGTGGAGTTGGGCTGTAGGAGCAGGTGTCTGATAGGAGAAGACCAACTCCTCCACCATGTTTGCAGCCAGGGCGGGGGGTGTGAGTGAATTGAAATCCACTATAAGAGAGTGCAGCAGGGGAGGTGGTGTCTGAGGGTGTCAGCCATGTCTCTGTGAGACCCAGAAA
Source organism: Bufo gargarizans (assembly GCF_014858855.1). Taxonomy (NCBI): domain Eukaryota; kingdom Metazoa; phylum Chordata; class Amphibia; order Anura; family Bufonidae; genus Bufo; species Bufo gargarizans. The sequence continues at coordinate 65,245,330 of NC_058085.1, read as the reverse complement.
GGAAAGGTTTTGAGAGATGAACAGTTCATGGATGTATGACAGTTTGTTACAGACAGAGCGCGCGTTCCATAATGCTCCTGCAAGAGGAACTAAAGGCACAGGGGTCAGAGGAATGGTTATTAGGTTATTATCAGATCAAGGCCACATTATTAATAGACAATCAAAGTATGTACATGTACATATCAAACGGAGGTGGAGACCATGTACAGCACAGCATCCCGCAATCATGCAAGATCATTGTGTACAATACATTCTCCAAAATATCACCCATCGGATGTTATGAAAGGCATTTTATCATACAAATCTAAAAATCTCTATGTTAGGGATGTGTTAACACATATAAAAAATTAATTATAAAAAATTAATGATGATGTCCCTATACTGAAGAGGACCATACAGCGACCAACATCAGTCGACGGATGTGACGTTAAACTCCAAGTTTAACCCGTAAGGTTGAAGGGATCTAAGGGTGTGGATCCACTTAAGTTCCTTTTTCCTAAGAATCACCTTCCTGTCACCACCCCTTCTCAGATACCCAACGCTGTCAATTACTCGAAATCTTAGTTGATTAATAGCATGTTTACAATCGATAAAATGTTTAGCAACCGTTTCGTTTTTTTCTGTGGAAAAGTAATAGGGGGAGAATAAAGTATGAAACGCTACAGAGGAACAAAGATGCAGGGGGACTTGCTCTGCCCAACCCTTTACTCTATTTTCTGTCGGCCCAATTACAGCATTTTAAAGGGTGGGGAGTGGGGGGTAGCCCAGGTATGAAGAGTGGACGATTGATGGATTGGGCGTCGAATAGATATCCCCCATTGACGGCCATTGAAGGTAGGGTAAAGGAAGATGTGGGGCGTATCCCAATACTAGTGCTTATGAGGAAAGTCTGGTGTAAAACCAAACATATCTTGGGATTAGAGGGGTACGTCAATATCTCGCCTATTTGGAGAAACCCAGCACTGCCAGAGTTGGAAGGTCTAACTGGGTTTTCTGGGTGGAATAATAAGGGAGTATGGAATTTGGGCCATATCTTCTCAGGCGGGGTATTGAAGCAATATCAACAGCTGTGCTCGGAGTTTGGGCTTCCTTCCTCGCAGTTCTATAGATATCTTCAGCTCAGGCATGCACTAGACGCTCAGGCTAAAGTGGCCCCAATAGTATTTACGTCCACTCATGCGCTGAACACAGTGGTGGCTGCTGGTTCGGTGAAAGGGGCAATCTCCGTGATGTATCAGGCCTTGCTAGAAGATTTTCTTAAGGGATACCCGCTAAAATGTAGGCAGCAATGGGAAAAAGATTTGGGTGGGCTTACAGATGCGCAATGGTCAGAGATAGTGGCGCTTACTCCCGATCTATCTCTCAGTGAGGCGGCACGTCTCTCCCAGCTGTATCTAGTGCACAGAGTATATAGGACTCCGGTATTTCTGCATAAAGTGGGTTGCAGGGATAGTCCCAATTGTCCGAAATGTGGCAGCGCCGAAGCTGATCTTCTGCATATGTTATGGTCATGCCCTTCATTGACCTCTTATTGGAGGGCAATACTACATCTTGTTAATAAGGTACATAGTACTAAATTTAAAATGGATCCAAAAATTTGTATTCTGGGAATACTGCCAGAGGAAAATTTGCAGTCTACAGTAGCTACGGGAATAGAAAGGATGCTTTATCAGGCGAGGAAGACTGTCGCAGCAAAATGGATACAGGGGATACCCCCGGAAGTACCGGAGTATGTTGCTAGAATGAATATGGTAGTGCGTCTTGAGAGGGGTGTATACCAGAAAAGAAAATGCTTGACTAAATTTGAGGCTATTTGGGGTAGCTGGATAGATAGGTCGGGATGCTGTAGTCCTTGGCTAGCATTGACGAGGAGTGCTTTGATTGCCCGGTAAGGCTGATCTGGGGAAGTGACTGTGTACATCCTGGTGATAGGTGGAATGTGTGGTGTATGATGTGTGATGTGTGACTGTGGACTGAGTGCCATGTCTGTATGGGAGTTTACTTACTTGGGGCTCATAGCCTGTAATGTTTATTGACTTCAATCGAACTGGTGCCGATAGAATGAGGAGACAAGGAATTTGGAGGTAGTTATGCTCTTATTGCAATGATGTCCTGCTCTTGGAAAGTTTGGGAGGGGAGGGGGGGGGGCTGTTTATAGGGATGTTTGTTGAGGGAGAAAACAATTAGATAAATAAAGATCTAGATCTAATGTGTATATTCCTGCGGTGCCTTTTGGTCATAGGATGTATATTATGTAAAATGTGCATATGTAATATTTTGTACTTTTACCTTTTGTACATGATGTCTTTTGATGACCGGATATTTGATTTGACTGTCATTTGATGATGAAAAAGGAAAATTTGATAATAAAAAAATTATCTGATTAAAAAAAAATGTTTAGCAACCGGTTTGTCAATGGCTCCTGTTCTTATGGTGCTTTTATGCTTATTGATTCTTTCCCTCAGTTCCATTGTGGTTTCACCCACATATATTAGGCTACATGGACACTGTATCATGTAAACCACGTCTGTGGATTTGCATGTGTAGTGTCCCTTAATCTTAAACCGTTTACCACTATAAGGATGAGTAAAACCATCGCCTCTCATGATGCAACTGCAGTTGCAGCAGGAGAGGCAAGGGAAATTACCATTCTTAAGTGGTACTAATCTTGTCTGTTTGTCTATGTCCTTACCCCCTATATCCGCTTTGACCAATCTATCGCGTAAATTGCGGGTCCGTTTGTATGCCATCATTGGGGGGACAGAGAACTCCTTAACTGTTGGCAATCCTTTCTGTAGGATCTGCCAATCCTGACGTAGGATGGCAGCAATATTACTGCTGTCACCCCCAAAGATGGACACAAACGGGATACGGGCAGTCTCTTGTTTCTGTGGTTTCCTCACCAATGTAGACCCACGTTTCATGGGACCCGCAATTTACGCGATAGATTGGTCAAAGCGGATATAGGGGGTAAGGACATAGACAAACAGACAAGATTAGTACCACTTAAGAATGGTAATTTCCCTTGCCTCTCCTGCTGCAACTGCAGTTGCATCATGAGAGGCGATGGTTTTACTCATCCTTATAGTGGTAAACGGTTTAAGATTAAGGGACACTACACATGCAAATCCACAGACATGGTTTACATGATACAGTGTCCATGTAGCCTAATATATGTGGGTGAAACCACAATGGAACTGAGGGAAAGAATCACTAAGCATAAAAGCACCATAAGAACAGGAGCCATTGACAAACCGGTTGCTAAACATTTTATCGATTGTAAACATGCTATTAATCAACTAAGATTTCGAGTAATTGACAGCGTTGGGTATCTGAGAAGGGGTGGTGACAGGAAGGTGATTCTTAGGAAAAAGGAACTTAAGTGGATCCACACCCTTAGATCCCTTCAACCTTACGGGTTAAACTTGGAGTTTAACGTCACATCCGTCGACTGATGTTGGTCGCTGTATGGTCCTCTTCAGTATAGGGACATCATCATTAATTTTTTATAATTAATTTTTTATATGTGTTAACACATCCCTAACATAGAGATTTTTAGATTTGTATGATAAAATGCCTTTCATAACATCCGATGGGTGATATTTTGGAGAATGTATTGTACACAATGATCTTGCATGATTGCGGGATGCTGTGCTGTACATGGTCTCCACCTCCGTTTGATATGTACATGTACATACTTTGATTGTCTATTAATAATGTGGCCTTGATCTGATAATATCGATCCAGCCACTTTTGTACATGGACTATGTACATGTTATCATATGGATTATGCACATCTCTTTATGGTAAGTTGCGCTGATCACGGCGTTGCGGTTACCATGACTCCGGTGTTTGCACTGTGTCTCCATTGGCTGCGCTATCCATGTGACCCATGAGATTGACGCACGGTTGTGCGCACCATACGGGATGTCACGTGAGAGTCGCGCAGGCGATGACGACAATGTTTGCCTCTAGCAGCCCATTGGCTGGAGACGTCAGTGCCGGCCGTAGTCATGGTGACTGATGACACTTCCGGTATGCGAAGCCGGTGAGCCGCGACTGCGCATTGGAGGTGACAGCAAGCCGTGGCGCACATGACGGAGATGGAGGCCATGCCGGCTTCAGTGAGTAGCAACTTGCACAGATTTTTTCCATTATATATTAATTGGCTATGTTGATGGAATGTGGGGTGTGTTTTTTAATGTGGGGGGGTATATATATGCCTACCAACACTGATGTCATTAGGCTTGATAAAGACTGGTGAACAGTCGAAACGTTGCCATTTGTGTCTGGAGGTACGAATAAAGAAATTTTGATACTGCTACATGCTGCCGGAGCCATCTTCCTTTCTACACATCTATCCAGAGGATAGGTCATCAGTTAAAAAAAAATCTCAGAAAACCTCTTAAACCCCCTTTCAGACAAACAAGTGTCACGCTGCAAGTCCACAGCGAGGCACCCGTCCCGAACTTCCAGCACTGCTTGGGTCACATAGCATTATATTGATTTATGATGCTATGTAACCCTTACAGTTCTGACATGTATTGGATAACACTGACAGCATTATGTCAGTGTTATCCAATACATTCCAGACCTCTAAGGGTAACATAGCATCATAAATCAATATAAGGCTATGCGACCACGGCAGTGCTGGGAGGTCAGGAAGGGTGATGCGCTGCGGACTCGCAGCGTGACACTCGCCCATGTGAAAGGGGCCTTAAACATAACTTTATTTATTCTCATGTTAAAACAGTGATGTTTTCTGCAGGCGATGTGAGGGATGGAGGTATCCCGAGCAGAACATATTGAGGTTGTCTTTTTTTTCCTGTGAACGAAATACATTGGTCATCATAGAAGATTTCAACCAAGCCCACACAAACAGGATGTCCATCACCCACAGTGCAGTTGACACGTGTGCTTCATTCAACCGGAAAAAGTTAGGATCTCAACTTGTTCTGCTTGGGCTAACGCCATCCCTTACAATGCTCCAGCAGAGAAAAATCACGGAGAACAAATAACGCAATGTAAACAGGTGAACGTTTCTACTGGTTTAATGGGTCATTCACCTGCCTTCTATTTGAAAAACTGAAGTTGAAATTCATATGGGGGCATTCAAGATGGCCGCCATGTTGGTGACATGGCCAAATAGGTTTCCTCCTCCCTTACAGCTCGTGTCTAAAATTGGATCACTAACTGGCTAACAGTGTTCATTTCATACGGGTGTTTCCTTACTTTTGAGGCATCCTGCATAAAGGCATATTACACGAGATTTAGGTAGAATTTAAAGGGGTTTTCCATCATTCTCCATGCTGTGTAACCCCATTCATTTCAATGGCTGTACTGCTAAACAGTGGATGTGTGTTGTGGCAACATGCATCCTCCGACAGTCATCTAGAATGAAATCTGTGCCCGCTTTTAGCCGGCATAGATTTCAGTCCGCCAGAAAACTGGTGTAAACAATGATAAATCTGGTGGGGTCGCCTTTTTCAGAAAGTGGTGACGTATAAATGCAGTATGTGCAACAATTTCTGCGCAAACGCAGTTCAAATGTTACAAACCTGCAGTTTGAGACTATTTACACAAGTTTTGTCCGCTTTCCATCACTAGGGCAGAACAGTGTTGTATACCACACAAAATATGGATACTTTTTTTTTTTTTTTAAAGGGGTTGTCCCACAAATTTAATAAAAAAATATCTTGAGTAATGCGCAATGTAATTTCACGTATGTCAATGCAGAAATCGCTGCTCTCCGATGCATTTTCACCCTTTACTCACATTATCTGGGGGACTTTTGTCTTTCCTTTCAGTGGGCAGCAGCAGCTCATCACATGAGACCACCAAGCATCTCTATCTCCCAGAATGCACTGCAATCGGCTCTTATTAAATAGGAGCTGTCACCTCCTGACATGTCTGTTCCAGTAACTACGTGTATCTAATACTTCTGGACTGGAGCACCTACTCTTCTGACTCTCTGTTGTGCCATTCCTTTATTATACCAGTTAGAAGTTTATGAAAGAATTACTAGCAAGGTGCAGATGGGTGTTACCAGGTGGGGGTGTGCCCCTGCACAGTCTGACACCATCCATTCAGTGCTGCCGGCGTTGGACCATGTAGAGACGCTCTACAACCCCAACTGGTAACATCCAGCTGGACCTTCACTGCACACTAGTAGTTGTTCATTTATAACTTCTAGGAGGAATAATAAAGGAATGTCACATCATAAAGTCATAAGAACAGATGCTCCAGAACTGTTAGAATAAGGGGTCTGCACATAGTCAGACTATTCCATGTCACATGATTATCTATGAAGCCATTTAGACTGCAGGCCATATAAAGGACATACAAAAGTAGGTTACTATTTTAACCCTTCATGTCCACCAGCTATGTTCCTTTAGAAAGTTGAGAACTTACCAGTTCTTCGCAGCGGTGTTTTGTTATCCCCCGCTAAGTGGTGAGACAGCTGCCGCGCAAATCCTTTAAATAAGTCCTATAATAAAAAAGAAAAAAAAGAATGTACTCTAGAAATGTTCAATGACTGCTAAAAGTATTTTGAGCTAAGGGAGCTAAGCTGGAAATACACCGGCAGGGCCACTACACAGTGCATGGAGTCTTCTGCACCCGTCCGCTGTGTAGTTTCCGGTGCTGGTGTACCGCAGCTCACTTACCATTCACCTGAATGGGAGCTAAGCTGGAAATACACCGGCACAGCCACTACACAGTGCATGGAGTCTTCTGCACCCGTCCACTGTGTAGTTTCTGGTGCTGGTGTACCGCAGCTCACTTACCATTCATCTGAATGGGAGCTAAGCTGGAAATACACCGGCACAGCCACTACACGCTGCATGGAGTCTTCTGCACCCGTCCACTGTGTAGTTTCTGGTGCTGGTGTACCGCAGCTCACTTACCATTCATCTGAATGGGAGCTAAGCTGGAAATACACCGGCACAGCCACTACACAGTGCATGGAGTCTTCTGCACCCGTCCGCTGTGTAGTTTCCGGTGCTGGTGTACCGCAGCTCACTTACCATTCACCTGAATGGGAGCTAAGCTGGAAATACACCGGCACAGCCACTACACAGTGCATGGAGTCTTCTGCTCCCGTCCACTGTGTAGTTTCCGGCACCAGTGTACTGCAGCTCACTCACCATTCACGTGAATGGGAGCTGAGCTGGAAATACACCGGCACAGCCACTACACAGTGCATGGAGTCTTCTGCTCCCATCCGCTGTGTAGTTTCCGGTGCTGGTGTACCGCAGCTCACTTACCATTCACCTGAATGGGAGCTAAGCTGGAAATACACCGGCACAGCCACTACACAGTGCATGGAGTCTTCTGCTCCCGTCCGCTGTGTAGTTTCCGGTGCTGGTGTACCGCAGCTCACTTACCTTTCACCTGAATAGAAGCTAAGCTGGAAATACACCGGCACAGCCACTACACGCTGCATGGAGTCTTCTGCTCCCGTCCGCTGTGTAGTTTCCGGTGCTGGTGTACCGCAGCTCACTTACCATTCACCTGAATGGGAGCTAAGCTGGAAATACACCGGCACAGCCACTACACGCTGCATGGAGTCTTCTGCTCCCGTCCGCTGTGTAGTTTCCGGTGCTGGTGTACCGCAGCTCACTTACCATTCACCTGAATAGGAGCTAAGCTGGAAATACACCGGCACAGCCACTACACAGTGCATGGAGTCTTCTGCACTCGTCCGCTGTGTAGTTTCCGGTGCTGGTGTACCGCAGCTCACTTACCATTCACCTGAATAGGAGCTAAGCTGGAAATACACCGGCACAGCCACTACACAGTGCATGGAGTCTTCTGCACTCGTCCGCTGTGTAGTTTCCGTGCTGGTGTACCACAGCTCACTCACCATTCACCTGAATGGGAGCTAAGCTGGAAATACACCGGCACAGCCACTACACAGTGCAGGGAGTCTTCTGCTCCCGTCCGCTGTGTAGTTTCTGGTGCTGGTGTACCGCAGCTCACTTACCTTTCACCTGAATAGAAGCTAAGCTGGAAATACACCGGCACAGCCACTACACGCTGCATGGAGTCTTCTGCTCCCGTCCGCTGTGTAGTTTCCGGTGCTGGTGTACCGCAGCTCACTTACCATTCACCTGAATGGGAGCTAAGCTGGAAATACACCGGCACAGCCACTACACGCTGCATGGAGTCTTCTGCTCCCGTCCGCTGTGTAGTTTCCGGTGCTGGTGTACCGCAGCTCACTTACCATTCACCTGAATAGGAGCTAAGCTGGAAATACACCGGCACAGCCACTACACAGTGCATGGAGTCTTCTGCACTCGTCCGCTGTGTAGTTTCCGTGCTGGTGTACCACAGCTCACTCACCATTCACCTGAATGGGAGCTAAGCTGGAAATACACCGGCACAGCCACTACACAGTGCATGGAGTCTTCTGCACTCATCCGCTGTGTAGTTTCTGGTGCTGGTGTACCGCAGCTCACTTACCTTTCACCTGAATAGAAGCTAAGCTGGAAATACACCGGCACAGCCAGTACACAGTGCATGGAGTCTTCTGCACTCGTCCGCTGTGTAGTTTCCGGTGCTGGTGTACCACAGCTCACTCACCATTCACCTGAATAGGAGCTAAGCTGGAAATACACCGGCACAGCCACTACACAGTGCAGGGAGTCTTCTGCTCCCGTCCGCTGTGTAGTTTCCGGTGCTGGTGTACCGCAGCTCACTTACCATTCAGCTGAATGGGAGCTAAGCTGGAAATACACCAGCACAGCCACTACACGCTGCATTGAGTCTTCTGCTCCCGTCCGCTGTGTAGTTTCCGGTGCTGGTGTACCGCAGCTCACTTACCATTCACCTGAATAGGAGCTAAGCTGGAAATACACCGGCACAGCCACTACACGCTGCATGGAGTCTTCTGCTCCCGTCCGCTGTGTAGTTTCCGGCACCAGTGTACTGCAGCTCATCACCCATTCACCTGAATGGGAGTTAAGCTGGAGATACACCAGCACAGCCTGGTTCCTTCTGCTTCCGTCCGCTGTGTAGTTTCTGACACCTCCACGAAACAGCTCATTGGAGTGGCGGTGGTGTGGGGGAGGGGGGGGGGGTCAGACCTGATATTGATTACTTAGGACAGGTTCTGGAAAACCCCTTTAATAATCTATCTAATCTTTTGAACCAGTTTCCGCTCTCCTACAACCTTTTTTACAATGTTAACCCAAAGGATATCCCATATAGAAGATGTAGTCTTACAAGAGATTTGCAGAGGGAGAAATAACATTATGATTGCAGGTTTGGATCTCTCTTCTATGTACCCTATGTACCCTGCTTGCTTTTGGAGATACAGCTTGACACATCAGGTGATTTTATTTGTGAAGGATACATTCTCCAGATCGATACAGATAGTTTTAGTACAGGGATGATCAAACTGCGGCCCTCCAGCTGTTGTAAAACTACAACTCCCACAATGCCCTTCTGTAGGATAATAACTAAGCTGTCAGGGAATGATGGGTGTTGTAGCTTTGCAACAGCTGGAGGGCCGCAGGTTAAGCATGCCTGTTTTAATAGAATAAAATTGTAAAGCTGCACTTACTTTGGATGCAAACTTTCCATCTCGGAAGAATGGCGTCAAGTATTTTACCACTATGTCAGCTGTCTCTTTTAGGGTGACCACTTTATTCAAAGGTGGCTGGAGGACTTTAGCTGTACCTTCCTTGTCTTCTTGGCAGATGTTTGGGTCGAAGGTCACCTTCTTTTTCCGCTGCTCGCTATTCCCTTTTTCGGGATTGAACATGACGGAGTATGACTTTTCTTCTCTTCTTTGCCTCTTATGTGCTGGTTCCAGAGATTCCTGCCAAAAGTGAAATATTCAAGGTATTACTACAAAAGTTCAGGCTGTGCAGAGTTCATACACGTCCCTTATGTCTATGTCTGCATGTACACATCTTCACAGAATGCAAAGAGAGCAAAGATCCCCACAATCCACCAAACAAGTGCTGCCCCCCTGTATATGACAGCTAGAGGTTGGTCTTATTTAAAAGCTAAGATTCTACTCTTTGCAGTGACACTAGGGTCATGTAAAGTCATAAAATATTACGCAAGTCAGTCCTTGACCGTGAAAGGCTTAAAGGCTATAGACACCTTCAGGGCAATTTTTTTAAAAAAATTATTATTGCATTCAACTTATTTTGGACTAAAAAATAATTTTTACAATTGGTCTTTATTAAAAATTGTCAGCCACTTTCCAGTATAACGGTATAATCTGTGGCTCATGTGAATCATTTATCTGTGATCTCCTAAAGCTCAACACTTACCTAAGCCATATTCTTATCAGTGTGTAATGAGTATTTTTGAGCTGTCAAAAGTTCAAATAAAAGGGCTACAGACTGAGCAGGCGGCTCTGCTGGATGAAGGAACAGTCTGAAGATACACTCTCAATTAAACCCTGTAGTGCAAAAACTGCTTTGAAATTTTTAATAAAGACCAATTGGAAAAAAAACTAGATTTTTGTGGACTCACCTGTAAAATCTCTTTCTTGCTGAGTTCATTGGGGGACACAGGACCTTGAGTATAGCTGCTGCTGCCGCTAGGAGGCGACACTTGGCTAGAAAGTGTTAGCTCCTCCCGCCGGCTATACCCCCTCCAGCCTGGAGAGAGCATATCAGTTTGTGCCCAAGCAGTAGGAGGAAAAGTAATCAGAAATGAAATAACATAACAATAACCAATGGGTCCGAACCCGAAACGGAGGAAATCAACTGCCATCACCTGCGGCAAAATTAGAAACACTAGACTCTTGGGCCCTTGTTGGGACCCTCTGGATTAATCCAAAATAACAATCACGGTCAATTGACCACCAGATCCCTTTAGGGCAGGCATCCTCAAACTGCGGCCCTCCAGCTGTTGCAAAACTACAACTCCCAGCATGCCCGAACAGCCTACAGGTATCAGCCTACACTGGGGCATAGTGGGAGTTGTAGTTTTACAATAGCTGGAGGGCCGCAGTTTGAGGATGCCTGCTTTAGGGGTTCTAACTGATATATAATAAAACGACATACTTTAGTATTAATTACCGAAGCCGCACATGCGGTGAAACATGTCGGGAGGGGTAGTGTCCGTCAGTTTTTAGACAGGGTTGAGCAAAAGGACGCAAACTACCATCTTGCAGGGAAAGGTTATAGGGACATATACAACAAACAGTGTGTTTGAATGAGAAATGTGTAAGTAAAGTGAACAGTGTGTGAGTTCAGCTACAGTTTGAATGTCTATGCATGGGATAGGGGATCAGCTCCTTTAGTTATTACATCAACTACTATACCGTCAGGGAAAGCAGTTTTGCTGCCTGAGCGGATACATTTATTACCACATTGTATTCTTAATTAACAATGTGGGAAGGGAAAAAAATAAAACTACCTAACTTATTGTAGCATTCAGGAGCATTGTTGCAAGCCTTATCTCGCCTCCACAGGATACTGTTATATATATATAAAAATCCACTCCACAAATCATCTGACACAATAAGAAAAGGCAGTGTACACAGTGTATCTGGTCAAAGAATTTCATACACACACACACACACACATATAGTGTTAAAAAAAGTTGTGGATAAAATAACACCACACAATTCACCTTCCAAAAAAAAAAAAAGCGTTTAATAAATAGCACAGTGTTGCGACATAAAACACTGACCCTGTTACTGCTGCTATTAGTGAAATTAACAACTGTCCCCTGTTTCTCCCTGACCGTTTTAATCACACGTTTGGTTCTTTTCAGTTCAAAGTTTTAAATAATTAATAATAAAGTATGCAGTTTTATTATATAGAAGTTAGGACCCCTAAAGGAATCTGGTGGTCAATTGACCGTGATTGTTATTTTAAAATTAGAAACAAAAATAACCGATGGGTGCTGTCTGCCTTAATGAACTCTGCAAGAAAGAGATTTTACAGGCGAGTCCACAAAAATCTCGTTTTCTCACTCGTATCATTGGGGGACATGGGACCGTGGGACATCCCAAAGCAGTCCACGGGGAGGGAGAAACAACACTCCCATGGAAGTCACAGCTGCAGGAGTCTAAGACCTTGCAGCCCAGAGCGGCGTCTGCCGATGCAAAGGTATGCACCTGGTAGAACTTGGTGAACGTGTACAAGGAAGACCAGGTTGACGTTTTACACAAGGAAGGCACGGGATGCGCAGGTGAAGACTGGTCTACCAATCGACCCATGAGAGAAAGGGTTGATTGGGAAACTTTTGATAGGTCCTCTACTGCCTGGGAGAGGGCCCAATCCAGTTCCACACGGTCAGAGATGCAGTGCGGCTGCTCGGGAGGGATGACTAGGGCCGGTCTGGGCGCACGGCATGCGGTACACAGGGAGTCCGACTGGCCGCAAGGAAACTTGAGCTCGCATTTAGCGCAAGCATAGTGGGTGGGGGCTGGTGGTGGGCGGGTGTCAGGTGGGTTCGGACATTGCTCTAAGAGCCGGAGGGATATAGGGTTGTCCTACCAGAAAAGCTGCAGGTGGAACCAGGTCCTGATGTCCCCCAATTAATTCTTCTGATTCTTCCAACCAAGGTGAAGAGGGAGAGGAATGCTGGCTTCTCCCAGGGCCAGCGCGGGAAAAAGAGGCAACCCCGCCCTCCTAGGAGTGTCCGGTGGCCGAGGGCCCCACCCCACAAGCGGAGGGGGCGGAGGGAGGGTCCAGAGAAAATGTGGCCTAGAAGGCCCAGAGATCGGGAGCTTAATTAGTTGCGGCAGCTGCGCCGCGATGCACTTCCTGACACAGAAAACCGGAAGCAGAACGGAAGGAGCGGAGGCTGCCCGACCAGGGCTAGAGGGGCGGGTGGCCTGAACTACACTTCCGGGCGGCCGCCAGAAGGAGATGCCACCTCAAGACCCCCTGAGCCAGGGCCAAACCCGAAGGGAGGAGGACATTTGGGCCCCAGGGAGGAATAAAAAGGAAGGAGAGGAGCGGGCAGTGGGGAATACTCACCCAATCCGGCCTACTCACTCCATCTTTCTCCACTTTTATTTACCCTCCCTCGATGGGTCCAGCAGGGTCACCTCTTCAGCTGCTGGCACCGAAGTGGCGGGAGGGCCGGATCCAGGTGACTCCTTGGCTGGCGGAAAGCAGGGGAGCAAGGCTGGGGAGCAAGGCTGCCCTGGTCCTCTTTTTCTTTTTGGGAGAACTGGACTGGGAGGGAAGCCGACCAGGCCATGGTCCCCGGCAGAACAGGGAGACCAGGCAGCCCTGTTCCCCCAGCCTGAAAAGGAAACGGAATAAACAAAAAATAAAAAATAGCAGAATAGACCCTGCAGACCAGGGAGGTCTGCCTTCTACGACACCAAGCTAAAAACTGATATGCTCTCTCCAGGCTGGAGGGAAAATAGCCGGCGGGAGGAGCTAACACTTTTTAGCCTAGTGTCGCCCCCTAGCGGCAGCAGCAGCTATACCCACGGTCCTGTGTCCCCCCAATGATACAAGCGAGAAAATTATTTTTATTGCAAAATGATTAGAATGCAATAATAAAAAATGCTAAAGGTGTCTTTAGCCTTTAATATAATATGATAATAGCATTTTATACTATTAGATCATGATCCTAAATGGCTAACCTGCTGCTCAAAGTCGTTCTCCTCGGCCTCTGGAGATCTGGAGCCGCTATAAAGAAAACAGGCTGAGCATTAACCCTTCTGACCATTTTCTAAATAAGTTAGCTAATATATTAGTTTCTAGTAAAACTGTAACCAGGCTTACCTACTATGCTTTAGGGAAAATTCTTGGGCCACCTCATGGGTCACCTGTGATTCCTCCTGAGGGTCTTTTAAACGCTCTTGGCTTTGTAGTGGTGGCATTTTTAGCGCATCTGCGGTTTGCAGATCTTTAGTTTCCAAGCCTCTTTTCCTAATACTGTTTTTCCCAGTCTGTGTGTCCTTTTTTGTGTCTGATGATTGTTTCATTGAGATGTCCTCAACAAGAAGACTTTTTCCTGATTGCGAGACGTGACTTTCTCTACTATGATCCTGTTTATTTCCATCAAGTTTTTTACTACTGCCCTGGAGCCCATTTAGAGAGTCTGGGGTGAAGGCCTCATGCATTTCACAACCGTCATGACCGGGACTGTCACTCTTTGTTAAACTCTGGGCAATAGTTGAGGATTTTGATTTACTCTGGGATGAGAAAAACTTAGAAATGTCCTGTGAGTCTTTGGCAGCGGCGGAGGCCAGCTCCAGCTTCTTCTTGCTCTGCTGAGACTTCTTATTTGGGCTGTTAACCTTTTTACTGGGACTTTCAGTTTTTTCAGGAGATGTGCTAGAATGGTTATGTCCACTCAGCTTGATGGAGCTAGGAACGGACTGGGTGCATTGCGGAACTGGCATCGTCGTTTGGAGTAAACTTGATGCAGTTTGGAACAGTGATGGCGCCCCCACTCTCTTGCGTTTAAACTGAATACAAAGTAAGAAATTTAGTATTGTCCTCAATGCAACATATGCTGTACCAACCGATCGGTCAGTTAGATCAGTTCAGCTTGAGTGCTCTTACCATGTGCAGCTGAGAGGCAGAGACAAATCCATCTTCATGTGCATCCACGTTAGTCTCACTTTTCTGTGTAGTGTTACATGACCCTAGTGCCACATATGGCTGACCATCCTTTGAAGCCTTATTTATCTCGGAGACCTGAAAAGAGAGTTCTTTATCGGTTCATTTGATGCCAGAACCCCATTATTATACTTATGAACATAACGTATAGCTTCAATGGGTCTTCGCCAGTGGAGAGGTTGCTCATTCCCCCAAAAGTGATAGTATAAAAAGACTGCTGTAGAAATTTTCTCTAGAATTAGCACATTCGTGTTCATGGCTGTGCCTGATATCACAGGTAGGCCCTATTTAAAGGCTATGGACACGTTTTGCACAGATTTTTTACATTGTTAATTTGCTTCCTAAATGCAAAATTAATAGACATTCCAAATAGTCTTCTTTAAAATGTCCTAGCTAGCTCTGCTGCTGCTTCTGATATACATCTGAAGGCACACTGCTCCTGGCTGCGTCTGTTCTCTCAGTGTTCGATGTAGCTGCAGGGAGGGGGAGGAGGTTGATGTACATGGCAGATCATAGACGGGAGAGGAGAGAAAGCATCCAAACCATCAAAGTATAGAGAGGGAGGAAAGCATACACACAGTAGTCTGTAGAGGGAGGGGGTGAACTGTGCAGGCTGTTTATCAGTGTAGAGAGAAGGGTGAGAACCCCCTACTCTGTAAGCGGTGAGTGTAGTAGGCAACAGACAAGAGATCCCTCATGAGTATAAATCATTACAGGAATTAAAGGGAATCAGTCACCCCCGAAACACCCCCCAAACTAGAGTTAGTGTTTTATAGTGTATAGTTGCTTTCTAATGCTGTGCTCCCATAAACCAGCAGTACATTGAGAGGACTCCTCTGAGTTCTCTCCTTTCAATGCATTTTACTGCTGGTTTGTCAGAGCACAGTCTCAGAATGCAAGTGAGTCGGCGTCACTTACACTATACACTACTTACTCTAGTTTGGGGGCTGTTTTGGAGCTGACAAATTCCCTCTGAGCTGTGCTAACACATAAGTACTAGTGAAGAAAGCAGCACCCTGGACACACAGACCTCAATTTTAGTATGTACTAGCAGAAGGACCCAGCTTTGCATGGGTATATTTCATCTTTTTAATTTAAAGTTTGTGTGTGTGTTGTTAAAAGATATCAACAGTATACACTATTAACAGTGACAGCTACAGTACCCCGCCCCCTTAACAGTGACCTGCACAGCACCCCACCCCTTAAAAATGACTCCCCCACAGTGCCGTGTCTCCTTAAAATGGGACGTTCACAGCAGCCCACCCCCTCACTTTGACCTTTACAGCAGCCTGACCCTTTAACAGTGAGTTCCACAGCCACCCACGCCCTTGACAGTGACCCCCACAGGGGCCTGCCCTCTTAACAGTGACCTCTACAGTGACCTCTACAGCACCCGCCCCTTAATACTGACCATAGGTTACAGTCCCCTTAACTGTGACATCCACCATTCCCGGCACCCTTAACAGAGACCTCCACAGCGACTGCCACAGTACCCCGCTCCCTTAATAGTGACCTCACAGTTCCCAGCTGCCTTAACAGTGACCTCACAGTACTCCGCTGCCCCTTTAATAGTTGCCTCCACAGTTCCCTCTTCCCTTAACAGTGACCTCCACAGAGCCCTCCCCTTTATAAGTGACCTCCACAGTGGCCTGACTCCATAACAGTGATTTACACAATAACCCGACCCCTTAACAGTGACCTCCACAGAGCTCCGTTCCCTTGAAAGGTGACCTCCATAACACCCCTCCCCCTTAAGTGACCTCTACAGCACCCCATCCCTTAACATTGACCTCCATAGCAGACCGTCCCCTTAACTGTGAACTCCACCGTTCCCTGCCTCCTTAAGAGACCTCCACAGCGGCCACCCCTTTAATAGTGACCTCCACAGTACCCCGTCTCCTTAACAATGATTTCCACAACACCCCGCCCCCTTAACAGAGGCCTCTATAGCAATCTGACCCTTAACATTAAACTCCATAGCGGACCATCCCCTTAATTGTGACCTCCACAGCAGCCTGCCCCTTGGGTGGCCAAAGGTCCGGTTTTAGGCAGGACAGTACGACTTTTTGACTCCCTGTCCTCCGTCCGGCGCAGGGCCTGGACAGATACATGGATGTCCTTTAGAACAGCTCACTCTCAGACAGCAGCACTGTGCTGTCTGAGTGTAAGCTGCAGGGAGAAAATCACCCTCCCTCCCCTGCAGCTGACAGAAGTTGATTTTTACCTTCATTCTTTCAATCCCCATCGGGTGCGGCGTGGGAGGGGGCACGATCTAACAGGGTTGGGGCGTGGTTTAGCGGGACATGGGGCGGAGGTTTTGAGTCCGTCTGCCCCTTGAACTGTGACCTCCACAGCACTCCGCTCCCTTAACAGTGTCATCCACAGCGCCCTGCCCCTTTAAAGGAAATCTGTCACCAGGATAATTGCTATTAAAGTAAAGCCATGGCCTTAGTACCTTATTTCTAGATGTGCCTTTGTTTCAGCAATAGATGTTTTAATCCTCTGAAAATCCAGTTTATTTGGTATGCAAATGAGCCAGTAAGGTGACCAGAGGGGCGTTACTCTTGCAGGAAGGAGCCCAGACACGCCTCCTGCTTGTGCTCAAGCCCACCCTCAAAGGGGGGCACGGTTATGGCTTGAATGTGATGTAGGAGGGGTGGGTGGACACATTGTGGCAGGGGGCGTGTCTGGGCTCCTTCCTGCAAGAGTGACGCCGCTCTGGGCACCTTACTGGCTAATTTGCATACCAAATAAACTAGATTTTCAGAGGATTAAAACATCTATTGCTAGAACAAAGGCACATCTGGAAATAAGGTACTAAGTGCTATTAGGCCATGGCTTTACTTCAATAGCGATTATCCTGGTGACAGATTTCCTTTAAAGCTCTCCTACAGCAGTGAAGAAAAATGTCTGGGTTGTTATGGAAACCTGGTGTAAAACTGTGTATGTGGAGACTAAGGGCCTGCGAGCTTCTATTGGCTGATAAGGGACATGTGACCAGGCTTCTATTGGCTAATGCATTTTTTGGGAACATCTCAGGAACGGTACGTCCTAGAGAGCTGAGACCTGGTCTACAACCTTCCCGGACACCTGATGTACTTGTGTGCCAAATTTTGTGATTGTAAATGTAACAGTGCGGATTCCTTTAGCGGACATACACACACACACATACACTCAGCTTTATATATTAGATTGCCTGGAGGGACACATCCACATTAGAAAAATCTGGAACTAGGAGCAGGTTGCAAACAGAATATCAGGGGGATCTGGAAATGAATGAAGATTGCAGCCTGAAACTCACTGCAACTTTTTTTTCTTTTTTTTTTACTCAACATGGCCAAAAGCATACAGCATGTAAAAAACTTTCTTTAATGTCAAAGGTGTCCATAGCCTTGCAGTGATCGCAGCTGAGCAGTAATACCAGACACAGTCCATAGACAAAAGCGGGCAGGTTATGTGTTCACAACCAAAACCAGCCCTCTGACTCTCACTGCTCAGATTCAATTCTTACCTTTTTCAATACCCCCGCTTTATAAAGATTGCCCATTTTACTGCTTCGGAAAACTTCATATTCTAGGTCCACAGCAGAAGAAGAGACGTCCATTCTGGGTTGAATGCATCGATGGCAGTGAGAAAGATCATATATAGATCAAGTGAATAATTGCATTTTATGCAGCACTACACTGCAGCCGTGTTACATATTTTCCTCCCCATCCAGTCATACACAAAATATGCACATTGCAATTTAAAGGGGTTGTTCTATGAATTATTTTCATACCAAAAGTCCTGAAAGGCTGTCAAAGTAATCTACAGGGTCCCTACCAAATCTCCATGTGTCCCCATTGGTGCTGCTGCTAATCTGTGCTGCTGGGGGTCAGCTCTGGACAGAATCGGTCTTCTTCCCCCTCTGGCAGCTGACAATGCAGTCCCTTCTAACATTCCCTGCAGAAGGGGTCTCCTCAGCTCCGCTGCCATGCTACTGCAGAAGCTCTGTTACTTCCCTGACAAACAGGGCATATAGGATGCAAGCATCGGGCTGTGGAGGAGGTGACTGAGCATGCGTGTCCACCAGCACACAGCATATTACTATACACCTTGAAGAAGCGCCACACTACTCTTTCCGGGTGTATGGTTGTGGGACAAACCTTTAAGGAACATCAGAAAATCTACTCACCTATCGGCAGTATTGGTCGCCTGGACATTTTTACTGATGGCTTCTTCCAGCATCTTCAGACAGTGTTCCCGAGCCTATCACCACAGGAGACATTTATACTGATACACTGCTCACTACACTGACATCTCAGAAGATCAAACGAAAGGACTTGATATAGCCTTAACATGGTAAATAGCAAACAAATTGAAGGATATGCTTTCTACTACTTCCTGCGGATTCTGGGGAAGCAAATAAAATGATATAACTCAAAGGCATATTCCATATTGCCTCCTATGCTGGCTGCAATCATTTTTCCATCACATTATACACTGCTCATTTCAATGGTTACAGACCACCCTACAATCCATGAGTGGTGGTCGTGCTTGCACACTATAGGAAAAAGCATCAGCCTCTCTGGTGGCCGGGACCATGGGAGCGCACATAGGCTGGTGCTTTTTCCTATATTGTGCAAGCACGACCACCACTGATGAATTGAAGGGCCATGGAAACAAGCAGTGTATAATGTGATGGAAAAATGAATCCAGCCAGCAAAGGAAGCAATTTGGATAACAACAATACATTAGTAAGTGCCTTGTATTAACTTTCTCTACATGATAAATGCCACTTACTGAAGTGAGAGAACCCCTTTAAAGATATTATCCAAGACTATAAAATGCTCCCCCATATGCCAGGCCCCTCACAATGAATATACTTACCTAGCTCCCCACACCGACGCTGCTGCTTCTCCCCATGCACGGATGAAAACACCTGGCGTCGGAGGGAGCAGCCAACGGCAGGTGGGGACAAGCCCTCCTAGCATTGCGGGTAACGATAGGGAGGCTCGTCACCGTCACTGCCTGCCATTGGCTGCTAACCCCCCGAAACCGGATCCGCGCATGGGGAGAAGCAGCAGTGGCGGTGTGGGGACCAGAAGAGGAGCAGAGAGCGGGGAGCTAAGTAAGTATATTCATTGTGAGGGGCCTGGCATATGGGGGAGCATTTTATAGTCTAGGATAACCCCTTTAAAGGC
Source organism: Bufo gargarizans (assembly GCF_014858855.1). NCBI lineage: Eukaryota > Metazoa > Chordata > Amphibia > Anura > Bufonidae > Bufo > Bufo gargarizans. The sequence goes on along the minus strand of NC_058085.1, from coordinate 65,225,586 downwards.
TAAGGACACTTTTGGGGCAATTGTGTTTACTCATTTTGGGCTAATAAAGACCGATTGAAATAATGATTATTAAAAATTTTCAGTCTTTTTGAGATACAAGGGTTAACAAACCCAGTATCGCTTCTCAGTCCCGTCAGCTGACAGCTCATGTGTAGCTCTTATCTCTGTTCTCCTGATCTCATAAACACCTATTTAAGCCATAATAAGAATTTAGCTATAATGAGTGTCTATGAGATCAGAGATAAGGCTTCACATGAGACTGGACTGAGAAGCGATACTCTGCAAACGGACAAATTTTTAACCCTTGTATCTCAAAAATGGCTGAACATTTTTTAATAAAAGACCAATTGAAAAAATGATTTTAGCCCATGAGCAGTAAAATGCTATTCAAAAAAAATTGGTGTCCTTAGCCTTTAAAAAGTGCCTTTCATCAGGATCAACTCTATTAAACTAGGCATACTGGTAGGGTTGATCCTGCTGTTTAAAGTCATAGCTGTCTTGTGAAAATAAGTTGCAGCACTCCCAAGAAAAAAACCCTTTTTTAAAACTCTTTATGCAAATGAGGGCTACAGTGCTTTGAGCTATGTGACCAGCCTTTATTTGCATAAAGAATAAAAGCCTACTTTCTTAGGAATGCTGCAACCGATTTTCTCGAGACCGGTATCATTTGAACAAGCAGGATCAACCCTACCAGGCTTTATGCCTGGTTTAATGGGGTTAATTCCGCTGAAAGGTGCTCTTTAAATATTGAAGATCTATCCTCAGGATAGGTCATAATCTGATCAGTGGGGGTCTGAATCCCGGGACCCCTGCCGATCAGCTGCTTGAAGAGGCCATCACGCTTCATTTTATACCAAGGACAGCGCTGCCCATTGTATAGTGGCTGTGTTTAGTATTGCAGCCCAATCTCATTCACTAGAACGGAACTGAGCTGCAGAAAGGCCTCGTCACCGATGGACAACAAGAGGAAGAGGGTGCAGCGCTCTCCTGAGGCCTTTTAAACAGCAAGGTGTTGTGAGTCAGACCCCCACTGCTCAGATACTGATGATCTATCTTGACAGGTCACCAATATGTTAGTCCCAGACAATCCCTTTAACCTTGCCCCTGTGGTTCTATCTCTGATCTCAACAGTACTTCATATGAGGTTTCCTTTTTTTCCTTTCCTCTTGGCTCAAGCCGAGTGAGTACAAAGACCATTTTTGAAAACATACACTTTTGCATTACTCTGTCGGGCGTTGTGAGTAATGCAAACCTTTTTGTTGTCATCTCATGCCACTCATCTCGGGATACATCGAGCCAAGAGGAAGGAAAGAAAAATCGGTAGTCATATCACAAGGAGACTGGGATAGGACAGGAATTGTGACGTGAATATGCCCTCTGTATAAGTATATATTGGTCAATACATAAACTGCCTACAGACAAAGCAGTCTATATTAAACCAGTAATCTCCCGCATATATGATTTATATCCACTTCGATCTCTGCAGAAAACTTAGAGACAATCCCACAAGCAGGAGGAAGACACGCTGCCTTATGCTTTTAAGTAATTTCTAAGTTCTTAGAAGAATATGCTCTTTAAGAAAACTTAAGAAGCCTCTAGTGGGATGTCTGCTTCAGATACACGTGGCCAATAAAGAGGGACATAAAGCATAACGCCAAGTGAAGGGATTCTTACCTTAACAGTAAGTTTGGGTATTTTGTCATTAGCTCCATCCTTAAGCGGACAGTCCTGGCCTGTTCTCAGAAAGAAATACAGAACGCTGTCTGAAACCATCCAGAAACACATTTACTAAGGCCTCCTGGACACGAACGTGTGCGCCCCGTGGCCGTATTGCGCATGTGTGCATTCCGCATCACGGATGCAGACCCTTTCACTTCAATGGGTCCGCAAATCTGGAGATGCGGAATGGTGCGGAACAGAATCATGGAATGGAACCCTACGGAGTGCTTCCGTGGCATTTCATCCCATACTTCCGTTCCGCAAAAAGATAGAACATGTGCTATCTTTTTGCGGAACAGCCGGATCACGGACCCATTAAAGTGAATAGGTCCGCGATCCGCTGCGGCTGCCCCACAAACGGTGTTCATGCATTTTGCGGGCCGCAGCACGACCACAGGGCACACACGTTTGTGTGCAGGAGGCCTAACCCTATAATGTCTACAGCGGATGTCTCCAGAACTTTATTTTACAACATTTCAACACATTTTGCACAATAAAGTCTAGCACAGAACATGCTGTCCATAGGCACGAAAGACGCAACCACTGCTCTTAAGGCCCCTTTACACTGCCCGATGTTCAGGCAGATTCGTACGGATGCTCGTTAGCGATTATCTCCCGATGTAAAGGTGCCACTGATTACCCGATGAATGAGCGAAACACTTGCTCATCAGGTAATAGGATCATTGGTGTGGTCACCAGGGGCGTAGCTAAAGGCTCATGGGCCCTGGTACAAGAGTTCAGCTTGGGCCCCCTTCCCTCAGTGCTTTTTGGCCAAGAGCAGGGGAGCACATAGCCTTCATGCTGCCTGAGGCGAAACTTGAAATTGCACCCTCAGGATCCTGGACCCGATAGTGACTGCTACCTCTGCACCCCCTATAGCTACGTCCCTGGCGGTCACCTAAATCGTCATTCACCGGCAGCAGATTGTGGTGTCTGAACAGCCTCTGCAGGCGGCATTGATTCTGTATGAGGATACTGTAAATGCAGTGGTCTCCTTCACTGACGAGCAGGCGATTGTTGGGATTCCTTCCTGACAATCGTCAGCCTCTTCCGTCAGTGTAAAGGGGCCTTGATAATGCAAAAGTAAAGAAGGAACTAACTGGTTTCCAAGACAAAGATCATCCAAATGGAGGAGCGTTCATGTGATTCTGAAAGTGAAGTCGTTTTTCAGGAACCTGTAATGCCCTGTCATAGGGAGCGATCTCCCTCTAGTATGGGGCACATCATTGGTCTCTTGTGGGAGGGGTGACATTTCGGTGCGTCAATAAATTTGTGGGTAAAGGGCGCCATAGTACACAAGGCGGTTGGAAGACCGGGAAAACAGAGCGGAAGGGGAAAGTGGAGAATGTCAGACCAAGTGACGCCGACCCATATGGGAGGCAGTCCTCGGTAATGACAGATGGGTCACATGACCACTCATCTATAGGAATCTTTGCTAATGGAAGCTAATTATTATAAGGGCAGTTGTTACGTCTTTGTTTTTCATCTTGAAACCAGCAACAACCAGGCTAATAAAAGGGAGCCGGTTCATAATGACAATCCCTATTCAGAAAATAAGCCAAAGCAGCAATAAAAGATCGGATTACACGTTGACCACTCAAATGAATGGTCGTCCATGTAAGGACTGTTTCACACTAAAGGTAAAATAGATTCAGCAGGCTGTTCCGGCCGGGAACAGCCTGTCGGATCTGTCCTTGCTGAATGCAGCCGTGCGCTGCCGGCAATTCGTCGTCCGGCCCCATTGACTGTAATGTCGGAGATTCAGCCGCAACCTGGCAAATATGCTGAGGAGCAGCTGGACAAAAACTGCTGCGTTCGGGAAGGACAGATCCCCGGCCGGAACAGCCTGTCAGATCTGTTTTACCGTTAGTGTGAAACAGCCCTAATACAAAGAAGTTTGGGGTGCCCCAGAGCAGCTCTTTGTTCTGGCACATAGAGGGGAGTATTTTATTAATGTAGACCTACTTGGCAAAATGAATTCTTCCAGCTCTTTGGTCTGTGAAAAAAAATAAAATGCATAAAGTTACTGTTCTGGTGTGGAAAAGCTTATAGGGGTTGTCCCAGCTGGGTATTTAGAGCATATCCGTTATAAATGCCTGGAACCTGTTCCTTTTTCTAAGAACGGGACCACACTGCACACTGCAGTGAATTGCAGTGGCGTGTACAAGTCGCTCCATTCACTGCTGTAGACTTCTGAAAATAGCTGAGCAAGGGTGCTTTGCTGTTTTAGGAAGTCCCACAGTGAATGAAGAGAGCAGCGCCACCTCTGGGTTCACTGCAGCGCTCGGCAGGGTCTTGTTTTTGAGATAAGAACGGGTCCCAGAGATGGGACTCTGCACCTATCAGACATTTATGAAGTATTCTATGGATATGCCATAAATGTCCAGATGAGACAACCCCTTTAAGTTTACTGTCCACCAATCGTTTTCAGCGGCAGTTCTGCCCAGCGTTTTAATATTGTGCATTCTAGATAAGGTGTCGCCCTCACCTTCCTCAAATTCATCTGCTTTTGGTAGAAGCTGTTCCATTCCCGCTTGTGATTGTCCACAGAATCTTCATTTCCTTCATCAGAGTCCTCATCACACCTGCAGATAACAGGATAGAGGAGGTACAAAGATATTAAAGGGGGATTCCCATCTTGTAGGGTGATGGCATATAACTAGGATATCCTATCACTCTATGGTGAGAAGTAGTATAACCCCTGGGACCCCTACCGATCCCGAGAACGAAGGGGCCTTCTTTAGCGTGGTGTCCTCTTAAATTTTCCCTGCACAGTGGCGATTCCTGACACTTGGGAGGACATGCGCTACGCAGTGCTGAAGCAACTCCATCATGCTCAGGATCGGTGAGGGTCCCAATCTTAAAGTGTAGGCATACCTTAGCAATATGCCATCACTTTAAAAAATGGGAATAACCCTCTAAAAGACAAAAACAGCATGCCTAAACAACACTAAGAGGATAAATGGTTTGGTCTTGCAACATAATGGTTTCATCATCTCTGTCATAGACATTGTGCCAATGACCACGCTGCTAACGACATAATTCTGCCCACTGATGCCATGGCTTGCCTGCCATCACTGATCCACAATAATATCCACATCGGTCAAGAGCAAAGTGCCGCTGTGTGCAGATGGCATATAAGTACTAGGTTTATGAGGGACAAAACACAATTCCGTCACACCCACATGTACTAAAAAGTTGTACAGCCTACTTTTCACCTGAGAACTCACCTGGCAAACCCGTACCCTTTCCTGCCCCCTTCATAAAGTTCTTTGTCATAACCAAATGGTCCAGGAGCGGGACCAGGTTGCTGGATGCAGGTTCTACTTCTTCCGTTCAACAGCAAACCTTGCAGATGTTCAATCTGCTGCTTGACTGCCCGGGGATTCTTACAGCAGTCACAGGACTTGTTACACAGAGGCCTCTCGTCACCAAAATACGACGCAATGGCAGCATGGCGGCACCTGAGGGAGATGGTAAAGAAGCTTCATCAAACATGAGAACATATAATGACTCAGCTACACAGGTATAACCAAAGATAGTGAATTTGCGTTATCATAGTCCTGACACAACCCTATGAGTAAATAGACATAAGGAAAGTTTTTTTTTTGGGGGGGGGGGGTGGGGGGGGGTGGGGGTAATAGCGCATGCCCACAACTCTCCTCTACAGAAGTCAACTGAGATATTCCTTTCATTTTGGGCAAATTGTTCCCTCCTAGCAAATAAAATATAGTAATAGACCTGCTAATATACATTCAACACAATGCCTTCAGTCAAGTGCACACGCAGCAGATTAGCCAGTTTCATAGGTACAATCTGCTGACAGATGCCCTTTAACATGATCTCCAAGTGTCGCCCAATATAGCAGAGATGTGAGTTTTAAAGGGGTTATCTCATTATGAATTTAAAAATTTAAAATCGGACATCATATAGGACATGACAACCTCTTTGCACCAAAGCTAGAACCAGCCCTCGACCTCACATGGATCCAGAGATCTCCCCGATCATTGCTCTGCTAGATTTATATCAGTTGACAGCTCAAGGGGAGTGTCTTCTCTGCTGCAGCTCAGGGGGCGTGTCCATGCTCTCCCTATCACAGCTCAGGGGGCGTGCCCATGTTCTCCCTATCACAGCTCAGGAGGTGTGTCCATGTTCTCCCTATCACAGCTCAGGAGGTGTGTCCATGTTCTCCCTATCACAGCTCAGGAGGCAGTTGAAGGATGAAACTGAGCATGTGCGACCATCTCAGTAAGCAGCACAAAGAAATGAGAAACAAAACAAACAGCAGGTGGCGCTATACAGATACATTTAATTGAATAACTCCGTGGCTAGGCTACATTTTTAATTATATGCAATTACAAAAGAATTCAGATCCAGGGGTTGGTTTGAAAACTGTAGAATATTTTTTGTGGTACAACCCCTTTAAGGTCTAAGCATACCCAGATCAGCTCTGCCATTGACTAATGTCTGGGTCCCTTAATGATACCCCAAATCACTGTAAAATGACAAAATAAAGTAAAAAAAAAAAAAAATGTTGTAGGGACTTGTCCACACGTACCAGAAAAATCTGTAGCAGATAAAAATACCAGCAAAGTGACATGAGTATATGTCACATCCAACTGCTACATGTCAATTTCAGACATGGAATTGTGGTGGGTTTGTTTTACGGTTTTGGCGGCAGATTACCTGCAGATCCACAGCAACATCCACAAGCCCTAAATAAAAAATAAAAATAAAAAAACACCTCTACCTACTTTTTAAAATAAAATACTACTACACTCCCCTTCCCTGGTTCCCCTTCTGTACTGCTCAGGAAATCACAGGCTGCATCGGTCACATGGGATGAGCCGTCATCGCGGGAGGTGGGGCTGTACAGAGACTGGCATCGGAGCAAGCAGCGGAGCCAGAGAAGCGCCAAGGAAGGTGAGTATTCTGGGGTTTTTATATTGCCGTTGGTGAAAGTTGATGCTGACTTGCCGATGCAGCTTTCCCTCTAGATTAACTGCTGCGGAAATCTTCCGCAACAATTCCAGTACCCACGGGGATGTACAATGGCCCCCTGGAGGTCTTTTCTGACCTATGATATGTACCCAACTATAAAAATAAAATACAAATTGGAAAAAGAGCAAAGTAGAAAAAAAAAACTATTTCCAATCCATCCCCATAGCTGTATGCAATACACACAAAATAAACCAGCACAAATTTATTTTTCGAATTTAAAGAGCCCTGTATAGGGTCTCCGAAGCGCTACACCAGGATTTAGCCAAGCTGAGTGGGTACAGGCAGGAGCACTGATGTGTGCTCCTGCCTGTACAACATCCGCTGGGGCCCCTATTCCACTTGTACAGTGTATTCCGTACTCCCATACACTGCTGACAGTGTAAGGTTACTTTTACACTCGTGTTTTGGGCGGATCCGTCATGGATCTGCAAAAACTGATCCGTTACAATAACACAACCGCATGCATCCGACTTGAACGGATCCGTTTGTATTATCTGTAACATAGCCAAGACGGATCCGTCATGAACTCCACTGAAAGTCAATGGGAGACGGATCAGTTTTCTTTTGTGCAAGATTGTGTCAGAAAAAACGGATCCGTCCCCATTGACTTACATTGTGTGCCAGGACGGATCCGTTTGGCTCAGTTTCGTCAAGCGGCAGAAAAACGCTGCAGGCAGCAGTTTGATGTCGGTCTCCAAAGCGGAATGGTGACTGATCGGAGGCAAACTGATGCATTCTGAGCGGATGCTTTTCCATACAGAATTGGGGCAAAACTGATCCATTTTGGACCGCTTCTGAGAGCCCATGACGGATCTCACAAACGGAAAGCCAAAACGCCAGTGTGAAAGTAGCCTAATACTACATCTAATGTGCCAATTTGCTTAGTTAAAAAAAAAATAAAAAAATCCATGAATAAAGTATATTACAAAAATGTACGCCATTTAGAACATTTCACATGCAGTTTTATTATTATCATCAGTTAACAATTTGAAACAAAATTCTGGTCATGAGGTCCCGTTTCAGGCCTGGTCATTAAGGGGTTAAAGGAGTTCTCTCAGCATAGACACATGGTAAGTATACAGTAAGGAAGAAATCTCTCCCGTGCCAACGTCCGTGTTCATCAGCGTACCGCCTCACACTGCAGTCTATAGGGTCGAGTTTCCTCTCCCCTGCTGGATGACGCCCGGCTGGTCTCTGCCATCTACTATGTGACAAAGATGTCTTTCACTGTCGGAGCTGAAGGAGTGGCACTGTGTCTCAGCTTGCAGAGCTGCGTTTCTTACCCCAGACAAGCAGCGTCTGTCCTGGAGCAGCAGGCATGGGCACAACCTGCTGCCCAGAAATAGGTCTGTGTCTCTAGAATCCCTGTGAGTCCTCCAATATATGTCCGCTACATATACTGTAGTCCTACCAATGCCGCGACTTAATGGACATCAGCATATTCACACACAGCGTTTTTTACATCTGTACTTTACTCCTTTAGAAAATGCAAATAACAAAATTCTACGTAATTGCGTTAATCAGTCCGAGTGTTCGTACACCATGCGGTTCTTACAACTTGCATCATGTCCTTTCCGATGGTTTTTGTGCTTTATTTTCAGCTTTGTCGCAATGCCAGGGGAGCACGGCGGCTCATGGTGTTGAGGTCCTGGGGTTCAAATCTGAACTAGGGCAACATCTGCATAAGGGTCTTTTCACACGTCCTTAAATGTTTTGTGGTCCGCAGATTGCGCGGATACCGGGGGCGTGTGCGTTCTGCATTTTGCAGAACGGACACGGCCAACCCCATGATAGAAATGCCTATTGTAGTCCGCAACTGCGGACAAGAATAGGACATGTTCTACCTTTTTTTCGCGGGGCCGCGGAATGGAATTACAGATGCAGACAGCAGACGGTGTGCTGTCTGCATCTTTTGGGGCCCCACTGAAATTAATGGGTTCGCACCCGTTCCGCAATTATGCATATCCAGAACAACGGACGTGCGAATGGACCCTAAAAGGAGGGGTCAACAACCTCCTGCACTCCAGCTGCTGTGAATACTACAACCCCCAGCATGCAAACTTACTCGGCTGTTTTTCTAGTGAAAGGCGGATTCAGGGAGTTGTAGTTTCTGAACAGCTAGAGTGTTGAAGGTTGCGGATCCCTGGCATAAAACTTGCATGTTCCCGTGTCTGCTTGGGTTTCCTCCACACTCCAAATACATTTTGGTTAATTTGGACCAACGGGGACTGGGACTGATGTCAGTGATGACCCCCTCTGTACAGCGCTGCGGAATATGTTGGCACTACACAAATGAATAAAATTAATGACATTGAAAATGACCTAAAAAAATGCAAACATGTATGTTCGGTAATTAACTCCACCGCAGTTCTTATTTTTACAATGCATTAAAGGGGTTTTCCGGGAGTAAAACACTGATGACATCATCAATATCTGATCTTTGGGAGCTCGACTCCTGGCATCCAGGCGGTGTCCTCTTCCTGGGTCAATGACGGCACGTTCATTGGTCACATGGCCTAAATGTACAGCTCAGTCCCAAGTGAATGGACCTGGGCTGCAATACCAAGCACGGCCACCATACAATGTACGGCGCTGTGCTTGACAAGCTGGGAGGAAGCCGCAGTGCCCACAGGAGCGACATGGCCTCCACCAATCGCCTGAGGATAGGTCAACTATATTTCACTCCCAGAAAACCCATGCTTTTTGTTTTGTGCAGTTTTCTGATGCCGCCTTCCCTTAGAGTGTATTCACACGGGGCGTAATCGCAGGTGGAAAAGCTGCAGCATTCACAGTCAGCAGAAAAGCGATATTCGGAAATCTCATCCACAGGCTGTGGAAAAAACTTGTGTGTGGACACTGACCTGTAAAACCGCGCCGTGCGAATCTACGCTGCGGATATCACCGCAACGAATTCCACGGCCAATGCACAAACCAATATTTGCTACCAAAAATTGCACACCTCTTTAATAAATTTGGCACATCACCGGGCAGTTTCTTTTCTTTTTTTTTTTTTAGGAGTTTATTTCAAGCAGTCGAGGCAGGCGTAAAAAGTGCAGATTAGGTGCACGGCATCGACTCCTTTGTCTGAAATGGTTAAAGGAACGTGTGTGTAGTCTGAGAATGATGAGAGTCGTCACAGCGAATAAATCCCTGGACCGTCCCAGCTGTTTTCCTGGACACACAGGGACAAGCCTCCTTCCCTCCCCTTCTAGGAGAAGCTGTAATATAAAACCTCCCATCTCTAGGGAAACACAGCCGAGCCAGGCAGTGCTGAGGGCACCGGCAGCTGTCAGGGAGCACCCAGCACCCATGGGGTGAAGGAGGACAGGACTAAGTGCAGGGGTAAGACGTCTATACTGTATGCTGCTGTCTGCTACTTTCCTGCTCCTGATAAACAACTACTACTTTCGCACTCTCCTCCGTACAGAACACTAGCTCTGCTCCATCGGTCGGAACTTGTAGCAGAGCTGAATTTGTCCTAACTTTTTAGCTCGGCACCCAATCGCACACTGCGATAACATGAATGACAAATTCAGCTCTGTAAACGCTCCGTTGCCCAAGTCGAATTTTCAGGCTTAGGCTGCGTTCACATCGCATCTTTGGCCCACATTTAAACCTAAATGCATGATGTAAGGGGATGTCGGGGCTACAGATAGGGATGGCCTGTCCTCAGGATAGGTCATCAATATCAGATCAGTAGGGGTCCGATTCCCAGCACCATGAAGGGTCTGTGTACCTCCTTGTAGTTGTGGTGCGATGTAATTACAGCTGTTCGTTGCCTTCAAGTGATTACACTGAACCGCGTCAAACAGCTGATCGTTGGGGGTGCTGGCAATGGGACCCCACCAATCCAATATTGATGACCTATCCTGAGGATCGGTCATTGATATCTGTAGCCCAGATAACCGCTTTAAACTGATGCATCAAATAGATGCCACACAGTGGCCTCCGCCATCTATCACGTATCTGCTTAACATGTACGCTATATTTTTTCATTCAACTCCGTGGGATGTAAAAAGTACAGTATACTTTGCCTCTCATCCTCGTTTTCCCCACACATATACATTAAACATGGGACTAAAATGTGATGTGAACACAGCTTTGATATGAAAAACACAGCTGCTTTCTTTTAAAAATAGCGCCACACCTGTCCACAGGTTGCGTGTGGTAGTGCAGCTCAGCTCCATTCCCACCGATGGAGCTGCAATATTAGACACACTCCATGGACAGGTGCGCCGCTGTGGATGAGAGCAGCCATGTTTTCCTAATCCTGGACAACCCTTTAAATTTAGAGTAAAGATTGAGTGGTACAATGTGATCACTGTGGCACGTTGTGTGGCAGTACAGACACAGCTTCAGGGTACTATGCAATAAAAGTCAGTGTAATATCTGCCAGGTTATAATGTACATTGGGATACCCAGAGTATTAGTGCAGGAGTGAGGAACATAGGGACGGGGTTTGCTGTCCGCACTTGGTCTAATGCAATGGACAAGCGGTCGTCATTTCTGCCAGATTGGTTAATATGTCTCTTGGTTTATGCTAAACGTAAGCAAATATAAAATCTTAAACACAATACTAAAAAATATTTTCACCATGCATGGATTACATAAAAAACCTTAAACGCCTGTATTAGGGTACTTTCACACTAGCGTTTTTCTTTTCCGGCACCGAGTTCCGTCCTAGGGGCTCAATACTGGAAAAGAACTGATCAGTTTTATCCCCGTGCATTCTGAATGGAGAGCAATCTGTTCAGGATGCATCAGGGTGTCTTCAGTTGCGGATGCCCTGTTGCGGATTATGTGCGTTTTTCTCGTACGGAAAAACTGGAGTGTAATAAAATCTCATGTACACCTTGCGTTTTCGTTCTGTGCGGAAACTGACTTTTAAATCCACGGCATGTCAATTCGTTGTGCGGATTTCACCCTTTTCAATGCATGGGTGAGATCTGCTGCAAAACCGCATAAAAAAAACTGAAAGTCACACGTGTGGACATAAATTCGCACGGAAATTCAGCTCGGATCTGTGTGTGGGTAAGGGAACGTCCGCATGAAGAAATTCCACTGCAGATTTTGCTGCAATTCTGCAGTGGGAATTTTCATTGTTGATTTGTCGGATGCAGATTTTCTACGGATTTTACCCTCGGCAGTGCATTTAAAGGGAACCTGTCACCAGGATTTTGTGTACAGAGCTGAGGACATGGGTTGCTAGATGGCCGCTAACACATCCGCAATACCCAGTCTATATAGCTCTGTGTGCTTTTATTGTGTAAAAAAAACAATTTGATACATATGCAAATCAACATAAAAGAGCCATATCTTACATGTGTGACCAGAGAAGAGTCATATTTTCAAGCTCTGACTCATCTCAGGGTAATTTGCATATGTATCAAATCGTTTTTTTACACAATAAAAGCACACAGAGCTATGGGGACTGGGTATTGCGGATGTGCTAGCGGCCATCTAGCAACCCATGTCCTCAGCTCTATACCCAAAATCCCGGTGACAGGTTCCCTTTAAACGGGTTGTGTCACTTTAGCACTTGGCATTTATCATGTAGAGAAAGTGAATACAAGGCACTTCCTAATGTATTGTGATTGTCCATATGGCCTCCTTTGCTGGCTGGATTCTTTTTTCCATCACATTATACACTGCTCGTTTCTGTGGTTACGCTATAGGATAAAACACCAACCTATGTGCGCCCCCCGAGTCCTGGTCACCAGAGAGGCTGGCACTATTCCCAACAATGTGCTAGCACGACCACCACCGCTGGATTACAGGGTGGTCGTAACCATGGAATCAAGCAGTGTATAATGTGATGGAAAAATGAATCCAGCCAGCAAAGGAAGCAATATGGGCAATCACAATACATTAGTAAGTGCCTTGTAGTAACTTCCTCCTCATAATAAATGTCACTTGCTGAAGTGAGACAACCCCTTTAAAATCCGCAGTGTGGCTCCGCTTCCGTTGCTCGTTTTTCCTGCAACGTGCTGCGGGCTTGCCTCATGCAAATCTGCGGAGTTTCTATCCAGCGTGAGCATACCAAAAGGGATTAAATCCTCAACATAGACTGACATGCCGAGAAATTAAAATCTACGCCCCAGATTTGTTTCTACGCAGCATGTAGTAAAATCTTTTTTTCCTTTTCTACTAGTATTTTCTATACTTCTATATGCCCCTGATTTCTGTCCCCATCTCATGAGGTCACCTAGTTTGCACTGCGGAGCGACACTTAGCCGCCATACGATAAAACGTCTGCCATATTTTCCCAATGGATTTAAATACGGAAAAAGATGCGACGTAGCAATCCAGATAAAATTCTGGAGAACAGTGGGGAAAAAAATCAAAGCCCCTGCAGATTCCGGATGACGTGCGCGGCAGTCTGCATTCTGCGATCTGACCACTCACTGCGCAGTTTACGGTTATCTTTCCGCTCCTGCTTCTGGCAAGATATATACGGACATAAAACATCCCTGCATGAATGTGCCTTTATGATCATCTCTGGACTCCATCAGACGACTAACAATAAACAGGTCTGACTTGTCGGCACACAAAGTGGGATTGACAACTGGAACCGACCCCTGTAGGAATACCAGCCCGGGTGTGCGAGAGCAGCTGCAGCCGCCGCACAGACCTGTTCGCTGGGGCTTTGCAGTAACAGGTGCTGCTATTCATCGCCGCTGACCAGCTGACTGGGTTAATGATGGCGACACTAACCACGATGCATTCCCATAGGTAACATACACCACCCACTAGCAATGCAATGCTAGTATCCAGTCATTACAAGAGAACAGCTTGGGAGTTGCATGCTCCCTGCCCTGCCTCTGGGGCAATGCTGGGAAAATAAGGGCACAGGCTACGTAAGAGACAGGGGCCGAGGAGGAGGGAGAGAATAATAATCAAGGGACGTAATCCTAAAGGTTTCACGTCTGATCAAAAGGCTTAAAAGCATTGTAAGGCCTCATGCACACGACTGTTCCGTTTTTTGTGGTCCGCAAACCGCAGATCTGCAAAAAACGGAAGCCGTCCGTGTGCATTCCGCAATTTGCGGAACGGAACGGGGGGCCCATTGTAGAAATGCCTATTCGTGTCCGCAAAAACGGACAAGAATAGGACATGTTATATTTTTTGGGCGGTGCCACGGAACGGAGCAAAGGATGCAGACAGCACACGCTGTCTGCGGCCCCATTAAAGTGAATAGGTCCGCACCCGAGCCGCAAAAAACTGCGGCTCGGATGCAGACCAGAACAACGGTCGTGTGCATGAGGCCTAACTGTGCGGGTTACGTGCGGATTTTCGTGCAGAGAAAACACAGCGTTGCATATATTTTCCTGCCGTGTGGGTTTTGAGAACCGCAGCATGTCAATTGTTCCTGTGGCGTTTTAGTGTTGTCTAAAGGGTTGCAAATACGCATCAAAACCCATAAATAAAGGCAGAAAAATCTGCGTGGAAAATCGGTTTGTAAACCCGCACTTGTGTGCAGGTAGCCTAAAAAAAATACAATAATATATGCATGTCTGATGGCTAGGGCTACACGGCAACATTTGTCGCGCAACCTTTTTTTCACAAGGATAGTCAATGGTGTCGCTCAGCGGCACGAAAGTCACTAAAAAAAATACCTGCAAGTTGGATTTTTGTGCGGGTGTGGAGTCGCAGTCACAGCATGTCGATGTCGCAGTGTCGTTGTACCCTTTTTATCGTGCGATACATGTCGCCGTGTAGCCCTAGCATAAAAGGAACCAACTCAGCCAGGAAACAGTCATATGCGCTTGAAGCCCTCACGCCTCGTTCACAAAGTGCAGTTTTTTGGTCATGTTGTAAGGGTCCGTTCACAAATGACACGGATTTTGGTGCGGATTCGGAAACGAAACCCAAGTTTAATCCGCATTCAATGCACGTAAATGAGGTTTCTCTAACACCATTCACAGGCACCAGACAAAAAAAAAAAAAAACTTAAGTAGTGGCAGAAAACTTGGCCGATGTGTCTCATTGCAGCATTTTTGTTGTTTGATAATAGGGAAAAAAAATATAAAAAAAGTTGAAGCATACACTGACTTTTACTCATCCACACGGAGGCCACGAGGAGGGGGACCTTAAGGCCGAATTCAGGAGAGGGTCCAGCTTCTACCAAAATTCTATGTGGGCTCCGGACAGCACTGTACATAGTATAAAAAGCCCCTCCGCGGTGCTCCTTACAGACTCCTTCTGGTCTCCGGTATGTAAACGTCTGGGCGACGCCATGTGCGCGGATATAGCGAATCACTTGCTTCAGCAGTGACTTCGCCCCAAGTAGAATGTGAGGGTACGTTTGCATCTGCGGTGCGCCTGATCTGGCAGCCTGAGCATCCACAAATGCTGTCGGCTGGACAAAAACCGTTGCGTGCAAAATTTTTTGCCCGGCTGAAACCCGGTAAGAAATGCTGGAAAGCGGCCGGATCACCGCCAGACCCCATTAGGCCTCATGCACACGACCGTTGTTTTGGTCCGCATTCGAGCAGCAATATTTGCGCCTTGGATGCGGACCCATTCACTTCAACGGGGCCGCAAAAGATGCGGACAGCACTCTGTGTGCTTTCCACATCCGTTGCTCAGTTCCGTGGTCCGCAAAAAAAATATAAAACATGTTTTGCGGACAAGCCATATTAATGGCTGTCTGCACCCGTTCCACAAATTGCAGAACGCACAAGGACGCCATCCGTGTTTTGCGGATCCACAATTTGCTGACCGCAAAACACACAACGGTCGTGTGCATGAGGTCTTATACTGAGGAATCCGGCAATACAGGATCTGTCGAAATCAGGAAGACTGCTCTCTGCCGGAATCATCCTGCCATATCCACTGCCGCAAATGTAAATGTACACTGACCCACCAATGACATGCCGCTTGGAATCGCGTCATCGCTGAGGTCAGTGCTTAACCAGAGCGGTGCATATGACACGGTCTGGAGGTTTACACACCAAGGAGCAGGACTGGATTCTCGACGGAGTGGTGGGGATAAGGCGAGTGGCTTTTTTTGTGTTATGTAAAATGCTAAAATTGTGCTACAAGTTAGACATCCCCTTTAAAATCATCCGTGTTCCGGCCGCTAAACAAATTGCAGACATATGGCATCCGCATTCTGTCCAGTTTTATCACACATCCACTAGCTTGAATGGACCAGCCTTGTGTGGAAGCCAGACCTAAATGCTGCATGCTGATATGTGCTCAGACAAATACAAAGACTGGAAACAACATAATCTAAGCCCCAACTTACTGGTCCCCCCCATTAATAGTGACAGCCGCAGGACCCCTATCAGCAACAGCTACAGCACTCCCAGTAATAGTGACAGCCGCAGGACCCCTATCAGCAACAGCTACAGCGCTCCCAGTAACAGTGACAGCTGCAGGACCCCTATCAGCAACAGCGCTCCCAGTAATAGTGACAGCCGCAGGACCCCATCAGCAACAGCTACAGTGCTCCCAGTAATAGTGACAGCCGCAGGACCCCCATCAGCAACAGCTACAGCGCTCCCAGTAATAGTGACAGCCGCAAGACCCCTATCAGCAACAGCTACAGCGCTCCCAGTAATAGTGACAGCCGCAGGACCCCCATCAGCAACAGCTACAGCGCTCCCAGTAATAGTGACAGTCGCAGGACCCCCATCAGCAACAGCTACAGCGCTCCCCGTAATAGTGACAGCCGCAAGAGCAAGACCCCTATCAGCAACAGCTACAGCGCTCCCAGTAATAGTGACAGCCGCAGGACCCCTATCAGCAACAGCTACAGTGCTCCCAGTAATAGTGACAGCCGCAGGACCCCGATCAGCAACAGCTACAGCGCTCCCAGTAATAGTGACAGCCGCAGGACCCCTTTCAGCAACAGCTACAGCGCTCCCAGTAATAGTGACAGCCGCAGGACCCCTATCAGCAACAGCTACAGCGCTCCCAGTAATAGTGACAGCCGCAGGACCCCTATCAGCAACAGCTACAGCGCTCCCAGTAATAGTGACAGCCGCAGGACCCCGATCAGCAACAGCTACAGCGCTCCCAGTAATAGTGACAGCCGCAGGACCCCTATCAGCAACAGCTACAGCGCTCCCAGTAATAGTGACAGCCGCAGGACCCCTATCAGCAACAGCTACAGCGCTCCCAGTAATAGTGACAGCCGCAGGACACGGCTGTATCATGTGTGACATAACCGCGGGACAGGCAGCAGCTCTTTTGTCTAGAAGTCCTGTGGTATGCCCAAAGTACACAACACTTAAGCTGCAGCAACTCCTGTCCACAGCGTATGTGTGCCAGATATCCCCTATTGACTGGCAGGGGGAAAATAAAAAAAATAAAAAATAATCTGCCGTTATTTCATAGAAACTGTATTAAAAAAAAAAATCGATTCTGCCAAGCTGTAAAATGCATTCAGCTGTCTCACCAGTTAGTTTCTGGGAGATCTGGATGATACTATGACTACCATAGATATTCATATAGGGGTTGTCAGAATTTATGGAGTCCAGGATGGTAAGTCTGGCAGTGTTGGAAACGCGTAAGCAGCCGGAATGTGTTTATCTTGTCTGCAGAAGGAAGAATATACCTTTTTTTTTTATTGCACTGGGAACACTGGGTCTTGTCATACCAGTAATACTAATAGTCATAACCAGCTTGTTCCTAAACACATCCACATCAGGCATGGGCCGGGGACTGACGGACACAGCTGTATGTATGTGTACATATATATCTTACCTAGTGGTTCATTAATCTGCATCTTTATCGGGGGATTAATTTATACCTGGTGACCTTCAGTATACACACCCATCCTCCATATAAAGCTGCTCCTACACCATATACAGTCAGGTCCATAAATATTGGGACATCAACACAACTCTAACAATTTTGGCTCTATACACCACCACAATGGATTTGAAATGAAACAAACAAGATGTGCTTTAACTGCAGACTGTCAGCTTTAATGTGAGGGTATTTACATCCAAATCAGGTGAACGGTGTGGTGTAGGAATTACAACAGTTTGCATATGTGCCTCCTACTTGTTAAAGGGACCAAAAGTAATGGGACAGAATAATAATCCTAAATCAAACTTTCACTTTTTAATACTTGGTTGCAAATCCTTTGCAGTGAATTACAGCCTGAAGTCTGGGACGTATAGACATCACCAGACGGTGGGTTTCATCCCTGGTGATGCTCTGCCAGGCCTCTACTGCAACTGTCTTCAGTTCCTGCTTGTTCTTGGGGCATTTTCCCTTCAGTTTTGTCTTCAGCAAGTGAAATGCATGCAATCGGATTCAGGTCAGGTGATTGACTTGGCCATTGCATAACATTCCACTTCTTTCCCTTAAAAAACTATTTGGTTGCTTTTGCAGTATGCTTTGGGTCATTGTCCATCTGCACTGTGAAGCGCAATCCAATGAGTTCTGAAGCATTTGGCTGAATATGAGCAGATAATATTGACCAAAACACTTCAGAATTCATCCTGCTGCTTTTGTCAGCAGTCACATCATCAATAAATACAAGAGAACCAGCCATACATGCCCACGCCATGACACTACCACCACCATGCTTCACTGATGAGGTGGGTTTCATCCCTGGTGAAGTCTTCTTTTGATTGTTGACTTTGACACACATACACCTACCTCCTGGAGAGTGTTCTTGATCTGGCCAACTG
This sequence comes from Bufo gargarizans, assembly GCF_014858855.1. Taxonomy (NCBI): domain Eukaryota; kingdom Metazoa; phylum Chordata; class Amphibia; order Anura; family Bufonidae; genus Bufo; species Bufo gargarizans. Next base: position 65,207,215 of record NC_058085.1, on the reverse strand, counting down.
TTGTGAAGGGTGTTTTCTTCACCAGGGAAATAATTCTTGGGTCATCCACCACAGTTGTTCTCCGTGGTCTTCCGGGTCTTTTGGTGTTGCTGAGCTCACCAATGCGTTCTTTTTAAGAATGTTCCAAACCATTGTTTTGGCCACGCCTAATGTTTTTGCTATCTCTCTGATGGGTTTGTTTAGTTTTTTCAGCCTAATTATTGCTTGCTTCACTGATAGTGACAGCTCTTTGGATCTCATCTTCAGAGTTGACAGCAACAGATTCCAAATGCAAATAGCACACTGGAAATGAACTCTGGACCTTTTATCTGCTCGTTGTAATTGGGATAATGAGGGAATAACACACACCTGGCCATGGAACAGCCGAGAAGCCAATTGTCCCATTACTTTTGGTCCCTAAACAAGTAGGAGGCACATATGCAAACTGTTGTAATTCCTACACTGTTCACCTGATTTGGATGTAAATACCCTCAAATTAAAGCTGACAGTCTGCAGGTAAAGCACATCTTGTTCGTTTCATTTCAAATCCATTGTGGTGGCGTATGGAGCCAAAAATGTTAGAATTGTGTTGGTGTCCCAATATTTAGGGACCTGACTGTACATACACACTGGGCTTGGCCAGGTGAACGCGTATTCTCAACAGGGAGAGGGGGGTTAGGCCGCGGCCGAACACCTCTGGCGACAACTTGTATATCTGGAAACAAAGGATTGGACGTGTTGAAGTCCAACTGCCGATTGTTCTTTCCCCCAACCTCTGCATTGGCGGGGGAAGTCTGGACACTGTCGAATCAGGGTTTGGCCAACGTCTCTCTAATGTGTATGGTCACCATACAATTAGAGCTGCGTACAGGTGGGACAAGCTCATGTGAATGACCAGTCTAGTGATATATAGTAACCCATCAGTACATTGAATAGCACATTAAAACACATACATGGACTTAGGGTCCATTCACACGTCAGTATTTTTCTATATCCCGAATTTCGGTCCGTTTTTTGCGGATCCGTTGTTCCTGAAAATGTTTCCGTATGTCATCCGTTTTTTGCAGATCCATTGACTTTGTATTGTACCAGGATCCGATTTTGCGGATAATAATAGGACAAGTTTTATATTTTATCGGACATGCGGAACGGAACAACAGAAACGGACAATCATTTCCAGTTGGGTACGCAACTGGTCCGGATCTGTTCCGCAAAAAACGGAACAGATCCAGAAAGAAACAACGGACGTGTGAATGGACCCTTACACTGACTTCCTCCTGTCACCATGGTAGGAATGCAAGCTGTTCTCCAGCTGGCATCATTGCACCTAGCGACTAAGCAATCCTGACCAACACGTCCACCGAGCGTTGCCATAGTGAAGGACATACCAACGGTGATCATGACTGTTCATACAAACAATAATTTGACCAGGAAATCAGTAGTAATAATAGACGGCTCTCATCAATGTAAATGAGGTAGCTGTTTGTGGACAAGCCAGCGAATATCACAGAAGTAGTTGTTTAACCCTTTAAGGGCACAGCCAATTTTAGTTTTTTTCCCCCTCTTCTCTCTCAGGAGAAAAAAAAGTCCGCTTTATACAATCCCATTTTCTTTGAAGGTTTCCCAACAATAAAGTGGTCAGAGGAGTGGAAAGCCCCTTTGAAGAACTGACATGCTGGATGATACACAGCAAGAGATGCTTTTTAAAGTTGCTAACAGATGAGGACTCTGCACTTGGGACCCCCATTTATTAAAGGGATTATGCCACGATTAATGTAAAAAAAATCTCTTTCTAACAAAGCTAGAACCAGCCCTGTACCTCACATGGATCCAGAGATCTCCCCATTCATTGCTCTAATTGTTCTGCTAGATTTAGTTAAGGCACCTTAGGGGCGTGTCTTTACTCAGAGGCGTGTCCTTTCTGCTGCAGCTGCTGGCAGTTGCATGATGGAACTTAGTATGTGTGTCTATCTTAGCAGGACAGAGAAATTAGAAAAAGAGCAAACAGCAGGTGGCGCTATACAGATAGATTTCAGTGAATAACTCAGGAGCTATAATACATTTTTAATGACACGCAATTACAAAAGTATTCAGATCCACGTGATGGTTTGAAAACTGTAGATTATTATTCGCGAGACAACCCCTTTAAAGGTTCACTGAGCTATGTAATAGGTCAACATATCAAAGGTTTTGATTGGTGGGGGTCTGCAGGAGACAGACTTTCTATCGAGCCCATCTTCTGCAGAGAGAAGCAGTGAGGAGAGAGAGAGCATGCTCTGTGAATGCATTTCTCTCCTTGTTCTAGTGATCGGTGGGCGTCTCAGGACTCGGACCTCCACAGATCGAAACCTTTTTGATATGTCACTAATATAGAGGGTAATTTTTCAAGGCTTTTACTCTACAAAAGTAGCGTCAAAGAGTTGCAAATTATGGCGAAGACTTTTTCTGTTTTGACAAATGGCGGACGGTCAGCGCCTCTGCGGCCAGCCAGATTTGCTACAAGTAGGGAAGAGCAAATCGATTCGTACAAAGTTCTTTAGCTGCAAGGGGCTGTCCCCGCTATTGACTAAAAGGTCAGACATCTCGCCTGGCCCTGACATTCTCGTGTCTGTATCGCTGCTCAGAGTAGCGGTGCAAGCGCAGAGGCAATACCGGAGCAGCAACTGTTCATGCGCCGCTACCCGGAAATGTAGCACCACATGCACAGTCGCCGTTCCGGCTTGCAGCGAGATGTCCAGCCCTGTCAATCAGGCGGCAGGGAGCAGCATCCTCAGCAGCAGGGCCTGTGTCTCTTAATAAATTAGGAGCATCTTACTCCAGGCAATCAAGACTTGATAAATCTCGTCCAAAAACGCTTTAAAATGGGTTTTCTAAGCCAGACAAACCCTACACTATAGCAGCGCTGTAACGGACCGTTTCAGCAGACAAGGGGTTAAAATCTGTTTAGGCGATATGCCCCTTTCTGAGAGACAGGCACAGCTACTGCAGAACACCAACCTCCCGAACTGGATACAAAATAGCACTCCAAACTGGAACCTCGCAAATAGCTGCCAGCAGACGAACAGGAAAAGGATCCAATCAGCTTACACTCCTGGCAATCAGTCTCTAACAGCATACAGGGAATCCCCCCAATAACGAGACAAGGCTCCGTCTTGAGGGTCAAGCAGTGCTCTGACGTGCTGGCACACCCAGCCTGGTTTTTATTACAGTTTGTTGCAGATACAGGACAGATACAACATATCCCCACAATGCATCATGGTTTCCTCCCCTCTGTCCCGGAGACAACCGAAGACAATCCAATTATCTCTCAGGACAAAAGGGAGATCGCCAATACACATGTGGAGACAACAGGACAGACATCACCATTTAAACACACAATGGGACAATAGAAACACATCCACCCAAAATCCTCCCCTCTGCCGATGATGACCATTGAACACAATGACGAATATAATTATCAAAGGCAGAGAAATACAGTTTTATAAAACATATCACAGGAACCCCAAAACATGCAATAACCCCATAACCAATATATCCTCGGAACCGGGGGATCTGGGTGAACCACATATCCAAAATTCACCCACATCCGTTCAGTAGATTGGAAGATACAGTTACACTGAAAATATACAAGTTATACAGAAAATAGTCACTAATAAATGTGTCCCCTGTTTGGTAGTTTCAAACTGTGCACCAAATACAGGCAAGATAGCACCGTGTGGAAAGTCAGAACAGTGTCTGTGAGCTAAAATAGCCGCTATCTATTGTTCTCACCATGTGCTTCATCCAAGCAAGTAAGGCCAAGGATGCAATCCAGGGACAGGGGGCTCCGTCCCAAGTGCCTTAAAGGGACTCTGTCACCAGTTTCTAACCCCCCCTTTTAAAACTATTGTTCTCTCCATGGTGCCCTTGTCATTACAAAGCTGTTGTTATAAGATAAATCCGCCGTCTAGTTTTGATAAAAATCGCTTTTATCTAACCTGTCAATCTTCAGGATAAGGTGCCCAGGGCGTTTCTGAAGGTCTGAATCTGCCGCTCTCCGCCGCCGCCGTTGGTGCCCAGCTCCTCCCATGATCCTTTCAGCGCCACCTGGATGTAATGAAATCCGCCTCCGGCTCTCCTCAGTGCCCCCTCCTCCTTTTCAAAGATCCTGCGTGTGCGCACAGGCCTGTGCCTGATGCGCCCGTGCGGACTTTTAGATTCTGCCTCGTTGAGCGAAGTGCGCATGCGCGCGAACGCTTCGCTCAACGAGGCAGAATCTAAAAGTCCGCACGGGCGCATCAGGCACAGGCCTGTGCGCACACGCGGGATCTTTGAAAAGGAGGAGGGGGCACTGAGGAGAGCCGGAGGCGGATTTCATTACATCCAGGTGGCGCTGAAAGGATCATGGGAGGAGCTGGGCACCAACGGCGGCGGCGGAGAGCGGCAGATTCAGACCTTCAGAAACGCCCTGGGCACCTTATCCAGAAGATTGACAGGTTAGATAAAAGCGATTTTTATCAAAACTAGACGGCGGATTTATCTTATAACAACAGCTTTGTAATGACAAGGGCACCATGGAGAGAACAATAGTTTTAAAAGGGGGGGTTAGAAACTGGTGACAGAGTCCCTTTAAGACCCAATAACTTAAGGGACCATAATCCCAGGGCAGGAGGCTAGCAAACAGCCCCCTCCAAAACACCGTGGCGAGGTTGGTTTCGCCACAAGCGCTATGAATGGCATTCCCAAATGCACAAGAACATTCCACCGGATAAACCGGACAGAAAGTAGCTGTGATCACAGTAACGGAAAGGTTGTTTTAACTGCAGACAACAGACCCTCTTCAATACGTGCCGGGACCCTCTACTAACACCGCGGTAGCGGATTACATAGACTCGCCGTGTAGCATTTAATAGTACACTGTGAAATGCCTGACATTCTGCTAACTCTGTGACACTATTACTTCTAAGGTTTAGGGGACTTTCAATATCGTAGGTGAATCACAAGACCACCAAAACCTTCTAAAACACATTTGTTACTACTTCCATCTCAGCACATCTAGGGTATAAAATGACACGGGTGACTTATTTTTGTATGGCTCCCCCAGTCTGTAACCGAAGACTTTGTGCCAAGTAATCTGTAGGTGCTGGACTGGGGAGATTATTATGCACATCACACCCTCTCCAATGCCAAACCAGTTTAGGTCAAGATAAGAGACGTATGGGTCATTTCAAGGTTGAAGGACATTTTGTATTTTTGACGTAGAGCACTTTTTCTGTTCCACTTGAATGCTTCCTTCTCATTACAGGTGCACTTTGCTTAAAAAAATAAGGTTTCACTAAGGCTGCTTTCACACTTGCGTTGTTGTTTTCCATTATTGAGAACCGGCAGAGGATCCATTCAGGATGCATCACGTTGTCTTCCATTCCGGCAGCATTGCGTTTTGTAACCGGACACAAAACCGCTACAAGATGCAGTTTTGTGTCCGGTCATAAAAACGGGGAAAAAAACGGATTTGGCACTGAAAACAATGTAAGGACCTTTGCACATCACCGTATGCCCTCCGAGATATACGGTCCATGAGCAGGCCATATGTCCCGGAGCGGCATTGATCGTGCGCACGGGAGCGCACAGCATCATACATTACAATGACGCTGTGCAAGTCAGGCCGCCCGCGGGGCTATTGTCCCAAACTCATATGATCTGTGTACTCCCGTGCGCACAATCAATGCCGCTTCGAGACATATGGCCCGCTCACGAACTGTATGTCTTGGAGGGCATACAGTCGTGTGCAATGACCCTAAGTCAATGGTGACGGATCCGTTTTTTTAGGAGCCTAAAAAACCAGATCCATCACCCATTGACTTTCAATACATTTAGTGACGGATCGTTTTTTTTCCATTTTGATTTCCCACAACCGCATCCTAACTGATGTGCAAAATCAAAACCGATCCGTTTAATTCCGGTATTGAGATCTTCTGCCAGATCTCAATACCGGAAGTAACAGCGCAATTGTGAAAGCAGCCTTAGGCCCCTTTCAGACGAACGAGTGTAACGCTGCAGACTCGCAGTGCAGCTCCCGTCCTGAACTTCTAGCACTGCCGGGGTCGCATAGCATTATGTTGATTTATGATGCTATGTAACCCTTACAGTTCTGGAATGTATTGGATAACACCGACAGCATTATGTCAGTGTTATCCAATACATTCCAGACCTCTAGGCCAGTGGCTACACATTCATGGGGGAGCGAGGTACGTACAATCTATGTGAGAGGTCCGAGCATTTGATGGCGGGGGGGGGGGGGGGGGGGGGGGGGTCATTATAGGGGTTGGATAACCCCTTTAAGTCCTGGAAACCCTTAAAGCTGGACCATAATTGGAGAAAACAGCTGACCAGGTGACCCAGGAAATGACATTTAATGATTATCTGATGCAACAAGGAGGTCTTTGAGGACTGTGCACTGTGTTCTCGGACGCTTCCTGTAGAGGCAAGCTGCCATCTCTAAAATAAAGCCAAAGGGTAAGGACTAAACGTTTCGACCAGGCACCCAGGAGCTGAGGACAAGGTGTGCTACACGGAATAAAAGGAAAGCTTCTTGAGATGCTGCTCCAGTAAAATGTTGCTCTCATTTTCTAAATTAGGCCATAACCAAACCCTTGAGATGATAGAAGCATTTGGTGAACTATAGGAACTTATAGATACATACCGTATATATTTACTATATATACACAATGCTGCACGTACATCAGATGTCTACAGATAGGGAAATGGCATAGAAAAGCAGCAAAATTATGACAACATATCGATGCTACAACTTGCGACTTTACTCACCTCTCCTTTGAAAAGTGATGAGAAATCTGGGCGGGGTTAATCAGGAGAGGGTGGGGCCTGTATCATTATTATAGTGGAAGTCTGCACCTGCTAATAGGAGTAGGCGTCATTTCACGTGTTAAAGGGGTTGGCCCATCTGGGACACTGATGGCATATTGCTAGGATATGCCATCAACATCAGATAGGTGCCGGTCCGACCTCTGGGACCTGCTCTTATCTAGAGAAAGGGGGATGCACGGCGTGCTCTCCATTCATCGCTGGAAATAGCCAAGCCTGCACTTGGCCATTTTCGGAACTCCCACAGAGGTGGACGGAGGGTGGCTGTGCACACGCGGCTGCTCTCTGTTCGTGGGTCCTAATCTGGAGATAGGAGGTTGGACCCACACCTATCTGACATTAATGGTAAATTCTTACGATGTGCCAAAGGTGTGACAAATTTATTAAGAGCTGTATATACCTCATAATAAATTCAGTATTTTACTCCATTGCTTTCCAGTTAAGACTGGTGTAAGAAACATCAATCTTTAAAGGGGTTTTCCGAGATTTTTTTTTAACTGATAACCTATCCTCTAGATAGGTCATCAATATCTGATAATTGGGGGTCCGACACCTAGGACCCCCGCCAATCAGCCTTTTGAGAAGACAAAGGCGCTTGCAGAAGAGCGATGGCCTTCTCTCCGCTCACCAAGGTATCACAGCTCAGCCTCATTCACTTCAATGGGGCTCAGCTGCACTTAAGCCATGTGACCGATGAACGTGATGTCACATGGCCTAGGCAAGGCTGCAAGTGCCGCTGACATCTCAAACTGCTGATCAGCGGGGGGACCGCGTTGTCGGACCACCACAAATCAGATACCAATGACCTCTCAGAAAACCCCTTTAATAAATCTCCCCTAGAATGTCTGGTGTCTCAGACTCAATCACCTAGACCAGGGATGCTCAACCTGCGGCCCTCCAGCTGTTGTAAAACTACAACTCCCACCATGCCTTTCTGTAGGCCGATAGCTGTAGGCTGTCTGGGAATGATAGGAGTTGTAGTTTAGCAACAGCTGGAGGGCCGCAGGTTGAGCATGCCTGACGTAGACCATGCCTTACAGGGAGTCTGTCACCATGAAATTCACTGTTAAACCAAGCACAATGCCTTGAAGGGCTAGCTCCTAAAACATATTATATAGCCATTCTGACATGGATTTTCAAAGTAAGTACATCTGCCTCATCAGGTCTAAGATCTATTTAGCAACGTATGCAGTTTGCTTTGTGAAATCTGGTGACAGATCCCCTTTTAAAAGGGAATGTATGCATGTGTTACATTATTAAATTTACATGCAAATCTGTTGTGGATTTAGATGAAGATTTGCTGCGCGTTTCACTCCATGCATTGCAAACGTGATGGAACTGCCAAAAGAGTCCCTTCGAAGATGTGAATGCTGCCCATTACAAGAACCAGATATGACTACACATTGCTCCCTGTATTCCTATGCACATTTTCCCAGATGCCCTTCCACCCCCCCCCCCCACTTCCCTGGTCCTTGGGGTGGCATGATCGCAGAACTATATGATAACATGATGTCAACAGACTAACAGTAAAATACAAGTCCCTCGTCGGAAGTCATCAACCACCATTACCGTAATTGTTTTGGAGGGGTCCACAATCCCTGGATGGGATGTAAGTCTAGTGTTTGACCTTTGTAACGTTGGCCATTCAGCTTCTATAGTTCTGTGGAGTAGTGGACGTCTGCTAAGTGTATGAACAGTCAAGGCAGCAGGGTGTCTTCCGACAGGACGCAGAGCAGGTGGGGTGAGAACGGAAAGGGTGTGCTCATTTTTAGTGGAGGTCTCCGAGCCAAAGTTTTTTCTCTGCCATTGCTTATTCCAGGGCACTGCCAGACTTATAAATGACAAAGCAGCGGGCGGCATGAATTCACACAGGAATGATAATCTCTATCCTGGAGCAGCATTTGTTTCCTACTTCCTCCATAACCGGGTTAAAACTTAAGCCAGTGAAGCAGAGAAAGCAAAGAAATCTCTAGTTTTTGCTGCGATCATATTCATATCTTACGATGGGGTCTCCAGGACCCATGAGGAATGTTTTTTCTATTATTTGGCATTAGAATTAACTTATTGTTGAGTGAGGGTCATTAGATCTGTAGCACAGCAATAAAATATAAAAAGGACACAAATAAGTCAAAATAAGGGTGTCACAGAGGTCGCTCGGCAGTGTTAAGAGGATCGTCTGGGTGTTAAATGCTGATGACCTGTCCTCGGGATAGGTCATCAGTATCTGAGCGTGGGTGTCCTAATCCTGGCACCCCTGTTGATTAAAAAAAACTTTATAGACAGTGATGTCACGTTCATCGGTCACATGGACATAGAAGCAGCTCAGCCTCATACAAGTGAATGGGGCTGAGCTGCCATACCAAGCACAGCTGCTATACAATGGACATCAGAGTGCCATTGCCTCCTGATCGGCGGGGGTGCTGGGAGTCGGACCCCAATTAGTCACATACTGATGACCTATCCTGAAGATAGGTCATCAGTATTAAGCACTTAAATGGCCAGTCAGAAGTAATAGCCGTTTGGCCACTAGCTATCTAAGGTGTATGGCCACCTTTATAAAGTAGGACGGGGCAATTTCAGGAAAAATTTAGATGTTGGGGCAGATTTACTAATCCTGACTCATATTTAGACTAGTCAATCTATAAAGGTGCAACAAATTTATCACATTGGCTGATGGTGGATGATAACATAAGCTTATGGTTGGCTTATGGGCCCTGTACACAATATGACGATCTAGCAGATTGTCAGAAAGGAGGCGTTTTTTCCCGACAATCTGCTAGTCGCTAGCACCGATCTCCTCCTGAGTACAGTGATAGCTGATGCCATCGCTCTTCCCCATACTGTCGCGTTGTTCCCCAGCAGAAGATCTTGATTACACAGCACAATCTGCCACTGGGAAACTATGATCTTTTGTGCTGCACAAAAGATACAATTACCCGATGAACAAGCGTTTTGCTCATTCATCGGCGGTGCATTTACACCGCCAGATCATCACTAACAAGCATTACTAGTAACACTAGTTAGCCCATGTAAAGGGTCTATTACTCTGTGGCAAAAATTTTGGTGGTCGTTGCTTCAAATGGGGTAGAATTTTGACATTTCCATGAGAAACTCTGCCCCAATGTGTTAAGCCTAGTGCAGGGACTGAGGGGGCCGAACATGGCACTGGGGTTCTATCTTTGGTGCTCTTTGAAGCTGGTCATACACATTAGATGTGTGTCGGGTAAATCCGCCAATTCTGTTCTTTTCACACATGTGGACATACAAATAAATTGAACATCAGCTGAACCCGACAATATTGGTGGGACCCGTCTATTATCTAACGTTTATAGTTGTCTCCAGATGTTGGGGTAAAGAAGGATCAGGCATGGTGGATTTCATATGCTTGCTCATTTTGTCCTCAAGGGAAATAAGCCACCACCAGAGATGTCTGCCAGAGGCTTATCACCCTCGTTCTATGGAGAATGAATGCATGCGAACAAATGCATAAATAATGAATATTTACCAACAGGGAACATTAAGGTGGCTACCTCTCCAAAACTAGATGAAGATGACCATACAGAGGTCAACTCCATATGACCTAATATGAATAATATCATATCAAAAGAGGCTGTCCAGATTGGACCACCCCTAAAGCGCTCCATAGGGTACATGTGTGTCTTTGGGTTGTTCTTTGTGTACTGTACAATCTCTTGGGTAATTTTGCTCAAGCCACAACACCTAAAGTTGGAGTGGATATATGTTGCAGCAGTCTCCAGGTGAAGGCAGTCATTGGATACAATAAAGCTGCACATACACATAAGATGAATGTCGGTGGGATCGGTGGACCATCTAATGTGTATGGCAGTGTCCCGACTTTCGACAGAATACGAAGTCAGGCACGTTGCATTTCAACATGTCTGGTCCTTTGGTTCTCATGGAAGATAATCCACCGCCAGTGATGCCTGCCCATGACTTACTCCTCTTGGCCGAGCCCAGCGTACATTTGCATGGACGGCTCGGGAGGAATAGCCATCGTCCGAATAAACTAAAATGTATGGCCAGCTTAACAGTGGAAGAATGGGATAGAGACTGGTGTTGCTTTCAGAAAGGTCCAGTAAATCATAGATGTGTTGTAAAACCAACACTCTTCAGGACAGCAGAAATAAACTTTCAACACTGTAGAACAGTTCATAGATGTTACCAAATGTGTGCTTCAGAAAACGTTGCTCGTGCTTTAGTTGGCACCTGCATCATTATAGGTCACACACGTCTAGAAAACTACTGGGTGGAAGCCTGGGTTTCCACCTTTAGGTTTGTTGATGCAATTTTTGAAGTCAAAGCCAGGAGTGGACAAAAATAAAGGAAAGACGGAGTCCTCTTTCCACCTTGAATACAAAAACAGCATTAACAAAAACCTGAGTGTGCAAGCCAAGCCAAAATATTAAACCCACATCCGAAGTCGATTTGCATAATACTTCATTTGACTACTGTACGGAGCAAGCGCTCCGTACAGTATTAGAATGTATTGGCTCCTATGAGCCAAAGTTATTACATCGCAAAGTATTGCGAGACTTTGCATAATAACTTCATAAATTAATTTCTACTGTAAAAAAAAAAAAAAATCCCGAACTCTGATTCGGTTCCAAGTGGTACCTAGGAACTGAACCAGAGTTCGGAAAATGGGCTATGTCCTAAAAGAGTTAAAGGGGGCATTGTCTGAGAGTTGAAAAATGAGGGCAGCTGCAGGAAATTTTATTTAAAGGGTTGTCTAGATATGACCTCAGAGGTCTCATGCCGCTAGTTCGTATTACCGCTGAGGTCAGTGATTGGCTACAGCAGTCACATGCATGTATGGCGTGTCAGTGCTCCGGGAAAATAACAACCGGCTTGGATCAGCACGAATGCGGTGGGGTATCTTACAGATAAGTAATGTTTTTCTTTTTCTTTTTTTTATAAAATATTATTCAATGTCCAGTAAATTTCAGGTAATTTCTCCTGGACGACTCCTACGAGGTAATGAATATATGGCAGACACAATAACAAGTATTCAGCTAAACAGAAACCTATCATTCCTGTGCAGAAGCAAAGTAAAAAATACTGTCCGGGTTTTACCCCCAGCAGACAATAGGCAGTCTCAAAATACAAAAGGAAATTAAAGGGGCATTCCCAGTTTACGTATTTGATGCAGAAACAAAGGCAGAACAATATCTTCGTATTAGTGACAACTAATATGGCTGCCATGTTCCTGAAAAGGAAATCTGCTTAGTTCTCCAGTAATACAGGTTTGGGGGTTGTCCACATTGCAACCATTTTTTTTTTTATTGTCCCACTAAAAGTAAAATGAAAAATTGTAAATTTGCTAATTGCCCTTATTTAAAATGCCCTATTGTCTTGTTGCTACAGCTCCTGCGCAAGCAATGTATCTCCATGGTAACAGACAACAAACATGTCTCTGTAGTGCAATTCTGCGCCTTTCAGCCTCATCCTTTCTTCCATTTGTCCTCCTACTTTGTTATAACTAACAGACATTAGGTAGATTAGCCAGAAACAGATAGAAGCCAACACAACTGCAGGATCAGACTACACAGAACTGGTTGCAGTCTGTTACCATGGAAACGTATAGTCTGCAAACATGACGATAGGTGACTTTAAGACCTATTGCAAAAATGTATCATTTTATATTCATTGACAGAATAAACAGGTTTGTGACGGCCATTGTATGTGAAAACAAGAAATCTGCCCATATGAACATTTATGTCACAGTGCACGTGACCCATTCACATTACCAAAACTGAATGATGAAAGGGGTGCAATCCCAAGTAACCCCAAAAAAGTGACAAAATGGTCCTTTTCTGATGCACTGGTAAAGCTGGGATGTAGTCCCAAAGGATGGCCACACAGGGGTCCTATCGAGCAACTTGTACAAAAACTAGTGTAGGCAAGGGTGGACATACTCCTAGTAACTAAAGGCAGGGGTCTGCTTGGTTGATATGGACGCCTATGACATAAGCATCATTATGACATCACAACTTTAACTGTTCATACATAATGGAAACCAATTAGGTTCACGAAAATCCATAGTCATTTACTGAACGACTAAAAGACAGCGCCATTAGGAAGACCCTGCCCTCAATACCAACTCGGTGAATACAAAGGGTGAGGATTTCTAAGACCACTTATGATCGCAAGTGTGGTCTTTGAATGGAGAGGGCCGATATACATAAGGGAATAGAAAATCTGTCACCGAAGGATCTCGTCTAGATCAGGGGAAGGTCTTCTGTTGAGGTTTCAATGTATAAAACCAACTAGTATTGTAATGTCCTAAAATAAGACAATTCAAGATGCTAGTGTGCTATGTTATCCACTAGACATCAGGGTTTACAGGAAAGCTTCAATCTCCGTAAACGATGACCTACACTTTATTCTTTTCCACCCTACGAGTGCTACCGGTAAAAATGTGAGAGCAGATTGATATACAGTTTTAAAGGAAAAGATTCAGTAAAAAATTTTATTTTATACATTTAAAGTCCTGCTCATTCTGGGCTTTGAAGTCCAGGGGGCGGGGCTAGCAGTGATTGACTCTCTATGACGGAATAGCTGTCAATCACTGATAGGACCACCTCCTGGACTTCAAAGCCCAAAATGAGCAGGGATATAAATGAATAAAATATAAGTTTCACTAAATCTTTTTCTACACAACATCAATCAGCTCAGCTCTATAACCTGCTGCTCAGACACCATGTTCATCATGACAGGTTCCCTTTAAAGTGCCACTATCGGGATACGTATCTGCAGAGCTTTGCCCATGAAATATAAAGCCACAGTAAGCGATACAGAAGCAGACTGGATGGCCAGAAAGCACATATATTTGTTATAGACCATGTCAGTTCAGGACTACTCCAACGCTACCTCCTAATAATGGGGCACATACCATCTCCTCCCTACATACAACCATAGATTGTATGGACAAATTCCTCTTCTTGCTGATCATTTTACTTATCTTAGTTACTTTAAACTTATCAATGTCATAAAATGCGATGGAGCAATATAAATATTCTACATACAACAATCTGATCTACAGATTTATTCCATATCCCCGGCAGATCAGATATTGACGATAGGTCATCAATATATATGGAAGGACAACCCCTTTAAAGTGGCCCTGGAAAAAATAAAAAAATTAAAAAACGCCTCATGTTGTAGGCGAGTCCATATTGACAAAAGGCGGGGCAACACAAGCCACAAGGAGGCAGGGAAAAAGAAGTAGGCATGGCCGGCAATACCATAGTGCAGCACAAAATACCGCCCCAGCAGAACCAAATATCACAGTGCACCATAAAATGCTGCCCAATCACCATACTGAGGATGGCAATACAGTTGAATTCAGGCAGATACCTGCAGCTGCTGGGCAGATGCATAAGTACCTGATGCTACTAGCATTAATTAATGCTGAGAGCATCAGATCTTTATTTACCTGGCCAGCGGCCATGAGGAGGGTTCAGGCGGACCCCTGGGCATCAGCCCACTGGGAAATGTCCCTCTAATATCCATGGCCGGTCCGCTCCTGCTCATGGGTTTATTTGTCTCTCTCTGAATCAACGATGTAGAGTAATAGGCTGAACTTTGCATTTTTCCAAACTAGGTGATTGCAAAATGTATTGAAGCCAAGTGATCCTCCAAGGAGAGAAAATCAGGCATAGCTGAACGATCCAGTCCCTTCATTTCAGTGATTGGTGGGGGTCTCAGCACCCAGGCCCCCATTCATCCAAGCTTCTTACATGTTACTATGACACGTCAAAAGCTTTTTTAAAGTTTAATTGCACTTCAAAGTAACTTTTATTTAAATTCTGTCCTCCATTCCAGGCACAGACTGCAGTCATTCCAGCTATCGCAATGTCTACCCAGAATGTGCAAGAAGAACTGCAGAAAATAGGAGAACGGCTTCTAGTGAAATTAAGGCAAATATCTCAGGCGGACACTGTTGAGATAGTTTCCTTCACCATCATCCTCGTCTTTATTAGTGAGTATGTGCACAGTATTGATTCTGCTCTTTATCAATGTCTTTGGTCTACAGCTGACCATATTTAAGATTTTGGTGGGATCGGCTGACCATCTTAAGTGTATGGGGCCTCCCAACTCTACCCCGGTGGCAGATGCCGCATTAGATAAGGATTACGCTGTTTCAGCATGCCCAATTCTTTTGTCTCCGGGGAGATGACCCACCACCAGGAGCGTAAGAGTGGATATCTTCCCTCTACCGCAGTGTTCCTCAACTACGGTCCTCAGGGCCCACCTACCGGTCATGACTTGAAAATATCCGACAGAATGAATAGATGTGGTAAGTCCTGATGCATGGACACTAATTATATCACCTTCTCAATACTAAGGAAATCCTGAAAGCATGGCCGGCAGGACGGGAGTTGAGGAACCCTGCCCTACCGTACAGAATACATGCACATGCATCGGTAGCAAGGAGAGGACATGTATATGTGGTGTTGCGAGATAAAGCTTGGGTTTATGGCCGACCTATGAATCCTCCTAGCATGAATCCAGTGTTACCATTAAGTTTCTCTGTGTTCTCCTTCAGGTGTGGTACTATTGATGGCCATTATTGCCTGTTCCTTCTGCTGTTGTGGCAACAAGCGCCGTATTACCAAGGTACAACCAAAACCGGAGGTCTAAAAGCCAACAAAGGTCTACGTGCCTTGCCACCTAAACTGGACATTAATCTAACAACGATAAATACATGTGGATTGCCAAAGAAAATCACTGGACTGTGCTTATTTCTAGAGATTTAAGGACTGGATGTAAGGACCAATCGCACAATGCACAGGATAAACACATGGGGACAAAACTCTACGCTCTTTGACGGAAAGAGACAGACAACGGACATAAATTTCATACCGATGCCAAAGACAGATTATTCCCTTGGAGCATGATGATTTCATAAACTCTTAATACGCAAGGTTAGGGACACATAATGCAATTTGGGGGAAATTGGGGAAAATTTACTAAGACTATCGCTGGTCATTATAAAGTCTGCTGGCGGAAGATGCACCAAAATTATTAAGACGTACAGGCTTTTTAATAATTTTGGAAAATTGGGGGGGCCCATGCACCAGATTCTAAAATCTACACTAGCAAGGAATTGGCGTATATTTCTGGTTTAACTAATGCCAGTTTTCTTAAATCTGTTGGACCACATAATCCCAGTCTCTCCAGCCCACTTTATGTTTAAAGAGGCAAATGCAATGTAAACGACTAATAAGTCAAATTTTTTGTGCAAAAGGGACCATGTGCCAAAATTTGTGACTTTTTAATGCCCGCAAACTTGCAAAATTTCCCCCACTGTCTGTATAAAATCTAATACAAAGTACAATGTGGTATAGTAACGAGGAAGCCATATGTAATCACAATCTAAAAAGGACTTGCCGTTACAATCAGTAGAGCCGCAACACTCATCGTAAGCCATTAAGCTCACAGAAAACCGAGGTCTCATGACTATTTCATCTCTAAATACCCCTGGATCGCTGGCTCCTAATGCAGCGGCTTGCGTGACAATTATACTATTAAACTGTCAAAAGATGATGCACAGAACTGGAAAACGAAAGGAAAGAAAAATACTGCTGGATTAATGTACATAGTGCAAATGGCCTCATAAACAAGATCCCATGAACTGAAGAAAAAACTGGAACAGTCACCCTTTTAATTTCCAGCTATCATTTTTTTAGTGCAGGTGACTAAATGAACGCAAAAAAATAATTTCGTGCTTCTTTTCCTAACAAGGCCTCTTGCGGCATATTTTCGACTGTTACTTGTAAGAATCAAAAATAAACTTGTGTTAAAAATTCCTTGTTGTTAAAGACTCTAAGCTTCCAACACAGATGTGAACAAGCCCTTACACAAGTTCATCTTTACCCTGTCCCTGAACTCCACCATATACGTACGGAGGAAGTCGGGTCTTTAAACATGGGGTCCGTTCAGATGCTTAGCGGGAGCTATAACCGCTGGGTGCCTGCTGTTTTACACAGCAGACACCCGGAGATCATGGACATTTAATGCCTCAGATGCAATAGTCAATTGCAACCATGGCATCTGAGAGGTCTTTGTTCAAGAGTGCTGCGTTTCCAAGACTGAGGGAGCTTTTGCCCAGGCCTTCTGAATGCTCCAAGGCCTGCCACAGCCACAGTATCTTCCTAACGAAATCCAGGGCTTTATAGGAACATAACGAATCTAGCATAGACTGCAATGGTAACACGTTGCAGTCTATGGGAGAAGCAATCTGAAGATCACATGTCAAAGTCCCCTAGGGGGACCTAAAAAGGAAAACAAAAAGGTTTCAAAAATATAAAAATTCTAATCGTCCTCCTTTCCCTATATTAAAAAATAAAAATAATCCAACGATAAAAAAATAAACATTAGCAACGATGTTCTTCATCTCCCCCAAAATATTGAATAAAAAGTGATTAAAAAGTCATACACACATCTAAATAGTATCAATAAAAACTCCAGATCGCGAAAGTTACATGCTAAAACACAAGCAAAACTTTATAACTGTAGTATTGCTATAATCTTACTGACCGGGAGAATAAAGTTAACAGGTGAATTTTACTGCACTAGGAACGCAGTAAAAGCAAAACATACTGTGGCACAATTGAGGGTTTTTTCCCCCAATTCCACCCCATTTGAAATTTTTTCCAGCTTCCCCCTACATCGTATGCAATATGAAATGGTGCCATTAGAAAGTGCCACTTATCTTGCAAAAATCCATCACACAGCTATGTGAATAAAAAAAAAAAAGTTATGGATCCTGGAAGGCAGGAAGTAAATAACGAAAATGAAAAAAAATGAAAAATCTCACGGTCTTGAAGGGGTTAAAAAAAGCTGGAATAAATCTCTCTAACGTATAAAAACCTGCCATTATGTAATACATCCTAAGTGCCTAGTTTATCTTATTTTAGCCCTTTTGGGTGTTTTTGCTACTAGTGTAAAAAACTAAAAATTATCTCAGCGGTAGTCAGGTTCAGTACAAGCCACCCTTAGGGCTCTTTCACACAAGCAGATCCTGTGCGGGTAATCTGCTGCGTGAAAGAGAGCCAAGTCCCGCTCCGGACAGCAGAGACACGGAGCAGTAACATGACTGATAATGCTCCGTGCCTCTCTGTGACCTTTTTACTACAAAATCACAGTGAGATAAAGTTGTCACCGTGATTTTGTAGTAAAAAGGTCACTGAGAGGCACAGAGCATTATCAATCATGTTAATGCTCCGTGTCTCTGCTGTCCGGAACGGGGCTTGGCTTCACGCAGTGGATTCCACGCACGGGATCTGCTCATGTGAACAAACAGACTGTTCTCTTTTGCGATTAAGGCATCTGTCAGCAGATTTGTACCTATGAAACTGGCTGGCCTTTTGGCAGCTGAAGGCATCTGTGTCCCATGTTCATATGTGCCCGCATTGCTGAGAAAAATGAGGTTTTAATATATGCAAATTAGCCTATAGGAGCAATGGGGGCGTTGCTGTTACACCTAGAGGCTCAACTCTATCTGCAACTGTAAGGCCCTCTCTAATTTGACAGGGCCAGGCAGTGTTATGTCATCACGTCTTAAAGGGGTTGTCCAGAATTAACATGTCCTTTAAAAATACCACTCCCTCTCAGCTGAAACTGCGACGGAGAGTATACTTCAGTCCCCAGCTGTCTTTACTGCTCTTCAGTCCCCCATGTAAATTTGCATCACAGATGGGGCAAGTGGACCACCACTGTTGAAGACAGTCATTGGCTATAGCAGCACAAGTGACCCATATCATAGGGGCAGTATACCTTTCCCAATGCAGAGATCTGATCTGTGCATGCACTGGTGAATGTGCAGGGATTGCAGGGCAGAAGACAGTGAGGATATCTAGCCCTGCACTTAGGGGATGGGAGAGTAGCTAATTGAATGGTGGCTGGGATGCAGTACTCCGAAAGGCTGGGTCTACTCCTCTGTGCTCCAAAACCCCAATTAGAATATTGAATAAAGCACGTATTTTTCTAAAACAGGGCCACAGATTTGAGCTACACTTAAAGAGGTTGTCCCACGAAAAATATTCTACAGTTTTCAAACCAGCACCTGGATCTGAATTCTTTTGTAATTGCATGTAATTAAAAATGTTGTATAGCAACTGAGATATTCAATAAAATATACCTGTATAGTGCTACTTACTTTCTTATTTCTTTGTCCTGCTCACCGGGAAGGCCGCACATGCTCAGTTTCATCCTCCAACTGCCTCCTGAGCTGTGATAGGGAGAGCATGGGCACGCCCCCTGAGTTGTGATAGGGAGAGCATGGGCACGCCCCCTGAGCTGCAGCAGAGAAGACACTCCCCTGAGCTGTCAGCTTGATATAAATCTAGCAGAGCAATGAATGGGGAGATCTCTGGATCCATGTGAGGTACAGGGCTGGTTCTAGCTTTGTTAGAAAGGTATTGCCATGGACTATCATTTTTTTTATATTGTTCATGGGAGAACCCCTTTAACTCGGCACGATCAAACGTATCCTACCAGGCAGTATGTCTGGTTTAACAAAGTTGATCAAGCTGACAGATGCTCTTTAAGTGGAACACAAAAAGGGGTGAGGAGAGGGAGAGGAAAAAAGAGATTGGGAAAAGAGAGGGAGGCAAAACAAGAAGAAAGAGTAGAGAAGTAGAGAGGAATAAAAAGAGGAGCAGAGATAGAGAATGGGAAGAGATATGGAGAAAAGAAGGAGGAAACAGAACAGAGTGAAAAAAGAGCAAGGAAAGAGGAGAAAAGAAACATATCACATCAGAGCCCCCGCATATGCAGCAAAGATTTCAGCATTTACATCAAGCATATCTATAGATCTCCGTTCACTCAACAGATGCCAATGATGTCCTTTGGCGTCCGTGGGTCTTGTATAACTTTAGTACACACTTTTTGCTATATAGAATAGTGTAGCAGACTAAAACAAAATCTTCAGTCGGAGGTAAACTTTGGGAACCTATCCAACATATAACTTCAACAGAAGACTCACACATGATGTGTACAGAGCCTTAGATGCTCCTTTTTATCAATTACTTAAAGGGCAGCATGGTGGCTCAGTGGTTAGCACTGGTGCCTTGCAGGGCTGGTCCAGGGTTCGAATCCGACCAAGGACAACATCTGCATGGAGTTTGTATGTTCTCCCCGTGTTTGCGTGGGTTTCCTCCCACCCTCCAAAGACATACTGATGGGGACCTTAGATTGTGAGTCCCACTGGGAACCACCTGATGCTAAAGTCTGTAAAGCGCTGCGGAATATGTCAGCGCTATATAAGTGCATAAAATAAAAAAATAAAAAGCAAAACATGAGGAGCTGTGTATTTCATAAAGGAGCATAACGATGTATGAGAAATCCACAAAAATGATCTGATTCCTTATGTGAGGATTTTCTTTCCTCCCTGTGATGTAATAATTATAGTAGTAGTAATAGCAGGAGATGCCAGTCGGATCAGTCTGGCTGCACTGCAAAATGTGGAAGAAAACAAAGTATGACAGTCTGTGGGCTGCATCTACATCTCTAGGCAGACACCGCAGTCCTGCTGAGGCAGCGGCGCTTCTGTCCAGGATCTGCAAGCGAAGCACTAGTCCCCTAACATCACCCAATAGCAAATGCAGAGCAACAGGGCTCATCTATAGCGGGGATTGGTCGCCCCTTACTGATAAACAGGCCTGCTCCTCATACAGCTTCATCTGGAGGCAGCCGTAAAACATTAACCAGGACTGGGCGGAGGAGGAAAGCAGTCCGGGAAGGGAAAGCGGGGCTGTAAAAGGGGCCTAAATCTGCACAACAAAAGAGAGGAGACCCGAGGAGACCCGAGGAGACTCAGCGTGAGAACAAGGTAATATCATTGTGTCTCATGTGGTCACATTGTGAACCTTGCCTCTGTACAAGGACAGCGTAACCCCTTGATTGCCACAGCAATATCTACAGCTCTACACTGCTTCTCTGAAGGGCTGCACAATACAGTTATACACAATAGCATTTAAAGGAGTTCTGCAGTTTTTTTAAACTGATGATCTATCCTCTGGATAGATCATCAGCATCTGAACGGTGGGGGTTCGACACCCGGGACCCCCGCCGATCAGCTGTTTGAGAAGGCAGCGGCGCTGGCAGTAGTGCCGCGACCTTCTCGCTGTTTACCGCAGGCCCAGTGACGTCACGACTAGTATCAATTGCCTGGGCGGGGCTTAGCTCCATTCAAGTGACATCACTGGGCCTGCGGTAAACCGCGAGAAGGCCGTGGCGCTACTGCCAGCGCCGCTGCCTTCTCAAACAGCTGATCGGCGGGGGTCCCGGGTGTCGGACCCCCGCCGATCAGATGCTGATGATCTATCCAGAGGATAGATTAAGGGGAATGCAACTATATGTATTTTTTTTACTAATTAAAACCAGATACTGATTAATAATTATTTCTAGCCTGCTTTTATTTTATGATTCTTATTTTCCTGTACATGATTGGGGGGTATCTAAACTGCTGTTACAGCAACCACATGGAAACTGCAGTTTGGAGAGGACTACTATAGCAAAGTGTTGCGGGCATGCTCTGTGCCCTCTGCAGAGGTCATTGTGCAAGGAAGGGGAGTAGATAAGCTGTGACCACCATCGATTGTGAACGAGGATCCTGTGTTATCTACAGGTGTAATCCTGTCTGAGATAATGAGATGACTACTGAACAGAAAGTGTCAGCCTATTATGAGATGAGGTGGCCAGAATGAAAGCTGCAAGATTTCTGATTTAATTATTATTTTTTTAAATATAGATTCTTGCATGGAAAGAAACATCAAAAAGTGTCAAAAACAGGTTTAATGTATAAACTTAATAAAGGGGTTTTCTGACTTTTTTATACTGATGACCTATCTTTTGGATAGATCATCAGTATCTGATCAATGGGGTCTGACACCCAGGGCCTCCGCTCATCAGCTGTTCTCACAGCTCAGCCCGGTGACGTCGCATTCATCAGTCACGTCCTAGGCACAACTCAGTCCCATTTAAGTGAATGGAGCCGAGCTGTGATACCAAACACAGCCGCTATACAATGTACGGCTTGGTAAGTTGCGAGGAGGCCACAGCCTCTTCAAACAGCTGATCAGCGGGGGTCCCAGGTGTTAGACCCCCACCAATCCGATACTGATGGATAGGTCATCAGTTAAAAAAAAAAAAGTTGGAAAGCCCCTTTAAAACAGTAATTAATTTTCTGATGATATATTACGGCTTGTTACAAATAAAAATAATGTGCAATATATGTCTAATGTAGTTCAGGATCCTACAGCAAATCCTGGTACATGGCCACGTCTATGGACACCATACACAAACTCATCTCACTGGAAGCAGACTGGTGTTCTAAGGTTCAGTTATTTCCTAAATCTATTCAAGGAAGACCTGGTGACTATAATAGAGATCATAGTGTCCTCGTATGTCAATGTTTTTGTCAGCATGTAAGATCCCCAAGACCACCAATCAACATGAATTTTTTCCTTCACAGGATGGGACAAGACACAGCCCAGATCTTAGACCCTTCAGCTCCCATTTTGGAAAACATAAAGAACCGAATACTGGGGGATGACTGGGCTCTGGGAGGTCTTGTGGTGATCGGATCCTTCTGCCTTCTGTTCCTCATATTCCTATTGTTTGCCTTCGTGTTCAGCTGTTGTCACTGCCAGAAACGCAAATCAGCATATCGATAAGATTAAAGACCAGGATTTACCGGTACACACCTTTATTAAACATGAAATGATGGAACGGGGAGGAACATAAGGAACTACGGGGAATAAAGGTGGGCAATGTCCGATATAACAGAAAAAAAAAACTACAAAAAGATTAGAAAGAAGACAGGCAAGGCATGGAGAACATCAGGTCTCATGGAAGATTGTACACAATGAAACACCCACAGGACTGGTCGGTGGCTATGGTTCATGACAAAAGAACCTGAAATCACACCAAGGTCGAGCCCCCGCAGTTGAGATTTCGTGTTAGATTTGTATGAAATGTAATAAAATGGTGGAAAGAAGATCGAAGAACCTAGACAACTGATTTAAGCACAGAGTGGTTGAAGAATCTCTGGGAAAGGAAGTGTTCCTTCGAGAGGCTCAGGTTCTGACAAAACTGGCAAAGAAGGAACTTATCACTTCCTGCTAGGGAAAAGTCCTATTTGGTTTTATTCCCATGATATGTGCCCAATAGTAACAGCAAAATGTAGGAATGAGGGCATGTTCTGTATAGATAGACCCTCAGATGCAGACATCATATCATGACACCTTTCTATGTCACATCTGCGGCATAGCAGCATAGATTGGCCCATCACAGATGATACAAGATGTGCGTGCAGTTATCTTACAGTTTGCATTTGGTGTGGAGAGGGGTTCACCTGGCACTTGTGGACGTGGCACCAGTCAAAAGCTGGAACATCTGTGCTGTTCCATTGCTGCAATTTTTGGGTACCTCTTAAAGGCGTTGCCCAGATTCAAGGGGAAACCAGACAACTCAAGGCATCGACCTGTAATAAAGAACAGATGATTACCTACCAGACAGATCCCGCCAGGTTCTCATAGCAGGGCTCTGCTGACCCGGCTGCATCACACATGACTGCTGCAGCCAATCACTGGCTACTTCAGTGCACGACTGAGGCAAGTGATTGGATGCAGCTGTCCCGTGTTGTCGACATCACAGCATCGCTGCATCCGGGAAAACAGACTTCGCCAGGAGAACAGGAGCAGAGGTGCGGGGTCTGCTAGGTAAGTACTCATCTCTTCTTTATTACATGTCCATCCCTTGAGTTGTCTAGTTTCCTCTAAAAACCGGACAACCCCTTTAATTATTTTCTCTGGTGGCTCAAAGGACCCCGGTATGCACTGAAGTGTTAGCTAAAAATATACTCTCCAGCACATACACGTTTTGCTAATGAAAATATTTTTAGGTACGCCACGTCAAGTGGCAGCCCGCATGTGTTCGCTGGCGAACACTGCGAACTGTCCATCACTGACAGTAATGGCCGACTGCTCTCCTGCATTACCCTCCCATCCTTGCTGTATGTGCACGCTGGATTACATAAAAGGAAGACTTTTATGGTGAGTGCCATGCTTTGGATCTCTGAGCACCACCATTATTCTGGCACTGATCGCTAATGTGTTTTCTCTTGTAAAAGGACAGTGCCGGCCTTTGTTTTAGGATAATTTGCAACAGTATGGCTTAAAAGACAAATACCCACCACCAAGGCCAACGTAAGATATCCACAATGCACAACTCCTTTTAGGCATAAAACCACACATATATTGAGCTGTGTGAACTGATCAATCCCAAATGCATAACGTATGCAAAAATAGGTGCCAAACAGAGAGTTGAGGGGGTTGTCCAGGACCAAAAAAATGTCTTTGCCCCAAACATAGCACCACACCGGTCCACAGGTGGCGTGTGAAATTGCAGGTCAGCCTCAATCACTTCATTAGAGCTAAGCTGAAGTACCAGACACAACTCATGGATAGGTGTGGGCCATATTTTTCTAATCTTGGACAACCCCTTTAACGTACAAGGTATACAACAATATACAGCATGCCCCACACAGTTGTGTTCAAAATAATAGCAGTGTGTTTAAAAAAGTGAATAAAGCTCCAAATCCTTCTAATAGCTTTTATTTCCATACACACAAATGCATTGGGAACACTACACATTCTATTCCAAATCAAAACATGAAGAAAAATATATAAAATTTGTGTTGTTCCTCTAAAAAAAATTAAGAAAAGCGAATATTAGACTGTTCAAAAAAATAGCAGTGTTTGTATTCTTCTTTACAAACTCAAACATTCACTATATAAAGTGAAAACTGAAGGTTTTGCTTTCCTTTGAATCACTTCACTAATACTTAGTGGTATAACCGCTGTTTCTGAGAACTGCTGGACATCTGTGTTGCATGGAGTCAACCACCTTCTGGCCCCTGTGAACAGGTATTCCAGCCCAGGATGATTGGACTACAGTCCACAGTTCTTCTCTATTTCTTGGTTTTGCCTCAGAAACTGCATTTTTTATGTCACCCCACAAGTTTTCTATTGGATTAATGTCCGGGGATTGAGCTGACCACTCCAGAACGTCAATCTTGTTGGTCTGGAACCAAGATGTTGCACGTTTACTGGTGTGTTTGGGGTCGTTGTCTTGTTGGAACACCCATTTCAAGGGCATTTCCTCTTCAGCATAAGGCAGCATGACCTCTTCAAGTATTCTGATGTATTCAAACTGATCCGTGATCCCTGGTCTGCGATAAATAGGCCCAACACCGTAGTATGAGAAACATCCCCATATCATGATGCTTGCGCCACCATGCTTCACTGTCTTCACAGTGTACTGTGGCTTTAATTCAGTGTTTGGGGGTCATCTGACAAACTGTCTCCGGCCACTAGACCCAAAAAGAACAATCTTACTTTTATCAGTCCACAAAATATTGCGCCATTTCTCTTTAGGCCGTCAATGTGCTCTTGGGCAAATTGTAACCTCTTCATCACGTGTCTTTTTTTCAACAGTGGGACTTTGCAGGGGCTTCTTGCAGATAGCTTGGCTTCACATAGGCGTCTTCTAATTGTAACAGTACTCGCAGGTAACTTTAGACCTTCTTTGATCTTCCTGGAGCTGATGGTTGGCCGAGTCCTTGCCATTTTGGCTATTCTTCTATCGATTCAAATGGCAGTTTTTTCCTTCTTCCACGTCTTTCAGGTTTTGGTTGCTATTTTAAAGCATTTACGATCATTTTAGCTGAGCAGCCTATCATTTTCTGCACTTATTTATATGTTTTCCCCTCTCCAATTAACTTTTTAATCAAGGTACGCTGTTCTTCTGAACAATGTATGGAACGACCCATTTTCCCTCAGAATTTCAGAGAGAAATGCACTGTAACCAGCACATACAACATTTTGCTGCTTTCCTTACTCAAATAAGGGCAATAATTGCCACCTGTTTTACAAAGAATGAATGACCTCACTCATTGAACTCCACACTGCTATTATTTTGAACATGCCCCTTTTAAGAAGTGATTGAATTACACAGAATCAGCAGCATGCATGTCATGACTGTTGGGTCTGTTGGGTTTCTATTACTCTACTACACCTGCTAGTAAATTATTTGCCATGTAGAATCATCATCTCTACCAAAAACAGTGATTGATCAGGTTAGTGATGTCTGACTGTTATCATTTTGAACACAACTGTATTTGATAGATGAAAGGGTTTTTTCCAGAGATAGGTCTTCAATATGGGGTTCAAATCTTTACAGCCATGGCGATCTGGTGCCTCAGCGTGTGAAAACAGCTGAAGTACACAGCTTCATCCAATGTGCAGCGGCCATGCCTGGTTACGGACAAACACTACAGTTACCAAACAAGGCTGTGTCATTCCTGTGCAAAACACTGATTTGTGAGGGTGCCAGTAGTTGGACACCTTCTGATCAGATACTGATGGCATATCCTAAGGACAGATCATCAGTAAGTACTGGAAGACCCTTTAGTCTGTCAATGGCATCAAATATTGACCTTGTGGGGTATTCTATTCACTGTGTTATACGCTGTACGTAAATTATCTGTCTGATGTTCGCATGTGTAATGCTTTTGGGATTGATCAGTGTGCATTGTGGATATTGTGGTTTGGCCTTGGTGGCGAGCACACTTCTCATAGGGTCCCATAGCAAAACTTGAGTGCAAGTTTAAGTTTTTAAATGGAAAACAAAGTCGCCCTTTGTCATGTTAGTCGACTTCTACAGGTGCCTTCTAAATATGGAGCTAATTCTAGTCGCCATACTGCTTAAAAGGTTTTTCCGAGATTTTCATATTGTTGAGCTATTCTCTGGACAGGTCATCAGTATTTGAGCGGTGGAGATCCGACACCCAGGACCCCTGCCGATCAGCTGTTTGAGAAGGCACCAGCACTCCTGTGAGTGCCGTGCCCTTCTCACAGCTCGCCAAGCACAGCTCGATACATTACATAGTGGCTGTGCTTGGTATTGCACTCAGCCACATTCACTTCAACAGGGATGAGCTGCTCCTAGGCCACGTGACCGATAAATGTGTAATCACTGGCCTAGGGAAAGCTGCGAGAAGAACACTGTGCTTACATGAGTGCCGGCACCTTCTCAAACAGCTGATCGGCGGGGGTCCAGGGTGCCGGACAGTTACCAATCAGATACGGAAGACTTATCCTGAGGATACGTAATCTGTATCAAAATCTTAGAAAACCCCTTTAAAGGGTAACTGTCATGTTTTCATCAAAAAATCTATTTTAGCATACGTTACTGCTGCAGCAGCATTATGCATAAAGCAATCTCTAGTTTCTTCACATACCACTGTTTTCCTTTAGTTTTCCCCTTACTTACAGCTGTTTAAATATTTACAATATGAGGACCTTCTCAAGATGGCTCCTCTGCCAGTTCTCTGAGGCCAAAACTGCTTTCCTTCACTTCCCATACACACTTGCTATAGCCAGTAGCTCCCTGCCAGCCAATCAGATTGGATTACTAAGAGACACGCCTCCTCACTCTAAAGCCTAATGCAGGCATGCAGTGTGAAGGACCGCCCCTCTGTCTTCTGTTTACATTAAGTTGGGAGACAGACAAGCCCTAGTAACGGTCGTTTAAGGGAGCAGTGGAAAGGGACAGAGGACATTAATGAAAGCTGTTATTATAAGGTAATTACAGATCTTTGGACAATCACTGACAGACTAACTCAGGTATACATGCCTAGCTCTAAAAAACTAGCAAATAAATTAAAAAAATGACAGCTACCCTTAAATGTATTTACACCAGACAGCAGGTATACATACATTGCTAAATACCCCCCTCCCCCCATGCAGCTCTAAATCCCTTGCTTCCCCTCATACAGCATATTATAAAGCGGGCTGTCTGCAGCCACCAGTAGAGGGAGCTCACTGCATGGAAATGTATCGTTGCCATTATTAATGGAAGCTTTAAAAGTCTCTATGCGCTGAACTCCCCCTAGTGGCAGCTGGTAAAAAATAAAGTGAAAAATGCTATGGATTTATGTCGGGAACAGTAGTAGTTCAGGGGCTGGCCCCTACTGCAATACTGATACAGTCTAGAGAATGTGGTTCTGGTTCAGCACTGTCGCCTCCACAGTTTTTTATAGCACAGAGGTCTTCTGGCTCTACATGCAGCGTTCTAAGGATTGGTGGAGAGGTCCTACAGGTTAGACCAAAACCAGTCATAGAGTAATGGCTTCTTTCACACTTGGGTTTTTCTTTTCCAGCATAGAGTTCCGTCCTAGGGGATCTATACCGGAAAAGAACTGATCAGTTTTATCCCCATGCATTCTGAATAGGGACCAATCCGTTCAGGATGCATCAGGATGTCTTCAGCTCAATCTTTTTGACTGATCAGGCAAAAGATAAAATCGCAGCATGCTACGGTTTTATCTCCGGCCAAAAAAACACATACTCTATTTGCTACAATACCTAGTCATGCGTGCAATAAACGTAAGTTAGGTTTGATCTAGACAAAAAAAAAAAAAAAAAAAAGCTGGTTCCTCGAGTCAATAAACCTGACATTTAATGCAGCCAAACCAGCTGAAAGGGAGTCTCCCCTCTGAATTCGCCCTCATAGGTGTGGACACAGAAAGTGTTATTAGATCTGGTCAGGAGCGGCTCACAAGATCCTTTGTCGGGCAGGTCGCTGCTTGTTCAGAGCTTCCCCAATGCAAAATGAACTAATTGTATCCATTGAAATGACTGCATTGTGTGTCCGCACAATATCATATGCAATAACTAAATATAAGTTACACAAAGCAGGGCTTAGTTTCAGAGATCATTGCAGCTTGCAGGTGGTTTAACGTCCATTAACCCTTTGTGTATCCTGCGCCATAGATTACAATACATGGCTCTTATGGTCTCTGAAAGAGACCAATCTTGGGACAACATCCTGCACAGAGGCCCAAGCAGCCTTCTACTGTATATAAGAGCCTAAACTAATGGATTTTATGGGTTTGATCTATGATGAGCCATTTCAGAGCCAGAGGTCCATAATAGTGTTCTTGCACATAGGCGCTCTCATGTTCGCGCACACACATTTTTTTTTTTAAAACACCCCAATAATGACAAATTATTAAAGTGCCGGCTCACCTAGGTTTAAACTTTAAAGCGGTATTCTGGTTTTCGATATTGAGGACCTATCCGGAGGACAGGTCATTAATATCAGATCAGTGGCCGGTCCGACACCTGCCCCCCCAATCAGATGTTCGAAGAGACTGCAGCGCTGTTTTCTCTTCAACATTTATATGCTTGCCATCGACATCACAGAACCCAGCAGTGTAATTACAGCTCCTCCGTCCCTATTTACTTGAATGCAAAGAACAATTGTAGTTAAACTCCATCCCATTCACTTAAGGAATCCGCTGCAATGTCGATGGCGAGCAGGCAAACAGTTAAGTGAATGTAGCGCTGCAGTCTCTTCAAACAGCTGATCGGTGGGGGTGCTGGGAGTTGGACTCGCGGCTGATCTGTTATTGAGGAAAGGTCATCAATATAAGAAACTGGGCAACTCCTTTAAAGACTATGGACACCTTCGAAATGTAAAAAAATATGTTTACATACGTTAGTAGTTCCTTGACTAAATTAATTAGTTTTTAAACACCCAATTTTAAATTTACAACCTGCTCCCACTTTGAGACTTTTCTAATGAGAATACGTGCCTCTCTGTAATACATGCTGGATGTGAGGCCTGTGTGTTCAGGATAAGGCTACTTTCACACTTGCGTTCGGAGCGGATCCGTCTGCTGTCTGCACAGACGGATCCGCAGCTATAATGCAAACGCTTAGATCCGTTCAGAACGGCCGTTTGCCTCCGCACGGCCAGGCGGACACCCGAACGCTGCAAGCTGCGTTCTGGTGTCCGCCTGCTGAGCGGAGCGGAGGCTGAGCGCTGGCAGACTGATGCATTCTGAGCAGATCCGCATCCACTCAGAATGCATTAGGGCTGGACGGATCCGTTCGGGGCCGCTTGTGAGAGCCTTCAAACAGAACTCACAAGCGGAGCCCCGAACGCTAGTGTGAAAGTAGCCTAATGCTGTCTTCACCAACTCTCATGCATATGCATAGTTGTGTGTCACTTCTTCCTACCACAGTCTGCTTTGTCTCTACACTTGTACACAACTGGCACCTCCTGCAAACTGACTTGTGTGTGCTTTTCACCCTCTGAATAGTCCCCCCCCCCCCTTTCCACTCTCTGATCCACCACATACAAAATCCTCCCCCTCTCTGTTCCTATCGCTAAGGCCTCATGCACACGACCGTTGTGTGTTTTGAGGTCCGCAAAACACTAATGGCGTCCGCGTGCGTTCCGCAATTTGCGGAACGGCACGGACAGCCATTGATATAACTGCCTATTCTTGTCCGCAAAACGGACAAGAATAGGACAGGTTATATTTTTTGGGCGGACCAGGGAACGGAGCAACGGATGCGGACAGCACACGGAGTGCTGTCCGCGTCTTTTGCAGCCCCATTAAAGTTAATGGGTCCGCATCCAAGCCGCAAAAACTGCGGCTTGGATGCGGACCAAAACAACGGTCGTGTGCATGAGGCGTAAGACTGGGAAAAGGTACAGGGACAGCAGAAAGAGCATCATCAGTAGGAGCAATGCTCTGATGTATTAATGTCAGATTTAGCAGTGCGGGGCAGGACTTACACACATTCTGGCAAAGGAAAAAAAAGGTAGGAAATTTTTCATAAAGACTATTTTGAAATAGAATGCTTAATTTTGCATTAAGAAAGAACCTATTCAATACAGAAACGTTATAAAAGGGACTTCATCAAGAAAACAGCTAACAAAATCAAATATGGCTTTCAGGTTAAAGTGATCTCCAACTTTAATTCTGCAGGGGGAACCACTGAAAACCCTTTTCACTTCTGTAGCCCTTCTCCCCGATTACCAGCTCATAGAAGCTTTGTTTAAAGGGTGTTATTAGACAGGCAGATTGTCTGCCAGACCATTGCTATGATGATCTGGCAGTGTAATACTGCCACCGATTACCTGATGAACGAGCAAAAACTGGAATCTTTCAACAGGTTTAAAAATCATCATTTGCCGGCAGCAAATCGTGCTGTCTAATCACAATCTGCTGCCAGCAAACAACTAGTCAGTATGAGGACGAGCGATGGCATAATGAATGCTCCTCCCCATACTCTGGAGGAGATCTCTGCATGTAACAGCAGCAGCAGGAGATTTGAGGGATGCACATCCAGGGCACGAAGCTCCCGTTCCACCACATCCCAAAGATGCTCTATTGGGTTGAGATCTGGTGACTGTGGGGCCATTTTAGTACAGTGAACTCATTGTCATGTTCAAGAAACCAATTTGAAATGATTCGAGCTTTGTGACATGGTGCATTATCCTGCTGGAAGTAGCCATCAGAGGATGGGTACATGGTGGTCATGAAGGGATGGACATGGTCAGATACAATGCTCAGGTAGCCCGTGGCATTTAAACGATGGCCAATTGGCACTAAGGGGACTAAAGTGTGCCCAGAAAACATCCCCCACACCATTCCACCACCACCACCAGCCTGCACAGTGGTAACAAGGCATGATGGATACATGTTCTCATTCTGTTTACGCCAAATCCGGACTCTACCATTTGAATGTCTCAACAGAAACGAGACTCATCAGACCAGGCAACATTTTTCCAGTCTTCAACAGTCCAATTTTGGTGAGCTAGTGCAAATTGTAGCCTCTTTTTCCTATTTGTAGTGGAGATGAGTGGTACCCGGTGGGGTCTTCTGCTGTTGTAGCCCATCCGCCTGAAGGTTGTGCGTGTTGTGGCTTCACAAATGCTTTGCTGCATACCTCGATTGTAACAAGTGGTTATTTCAGTCAACGTTGCTCTTCTATCAGCTTGAATCAGTCGGCCCATTCTCCTCTGACCTCCAGCATCAACAAGGCATTTTCGCCCACAGGACTGCCGCATACTGGATGTTTTTCCCTTTTCACACCATTCTTTGTAAACCCTAGAAATGGTTGTGCGTGAAAATCCCAGTAACTGAGCAGATTGTGAAATACTCAGACCGGCCCGTCTGGCACCAACAACCATGCCATGCTCAAAATTGCTTAAATCACCTTTCTTTCCGATTCTGACATTCAGTTTGGAGTTCAGGAGATTGTCTTGACCAGGACCACAACCCTACATGCATTGAAGCAACTGCCATGTGATTGGTTGACTAGATAATCGCATTAATGAGAAATAGAACAGGTGTTCCTAATAATTCTTTAAGTGAGTGTATATGTATATATATATATATATATATATATATATATATGATTTTCTACAAGGATGCTCCAAAGAAGAAATATGGTGCAAGATACAGCACCCAATACAGAACAGTTTTATGCCCAGAATCCAGAGAGTAATAGATTTCAGTGGCACGCACGAGGCCCTCGTCAAATGGAGGCAAATAAAGCTCTTTCGATTTTTCTTATTTTGCATTTTATAAACCCACAACCAAACCTACACACACCCACTACCAGTTTCTATCAAACCAACTAAACCAGTTTTAGAACTGTGCTGTATGCTATGATTATTAACAGCATCGTCACTCATTATGTGAAGTATTTTGTAATAAGGAGAATGCTCACTTAATACCTACCTACGAAGCATGAATTATATAACCATAAATGACCCTGTTTGTGTGCACACAAAACACATTGCCATACAAATGAAATCATTTCCATTAATAATACAATAAATGTATTGTTTTTATCTTGTCCTATAAGGGGATATCAGCATCATAGAGGGGGCGCCCCTCACCAATATTACCCTGAGGGTGGAGCTGCTACCAAACAGTGGCTCTGACACACTCAGGATCTGAACCTGCTCCAGTAAAATCAGCCCTTTAGTGGCTGTTACATTAAGGGTCCATTCACACGTCCGTAGAATGGGTCCGGATCCGTTCAGCAATGTTGCGCAACGAATCCGGACCCATTCATTCTGTATGGGGCCGGAAGAGATGCGGACAGCACACAGTGTGCTGTCCGCATCCGCGTTTCCGGAGCGCGGCCTCAATCTTCCGGTCCGTGGCTCCCAAAATAAATAGAACACTACGCAATACACTACAGACGTGTGAATGAACCCTTAGGGTCCATTCACACGACCGTATAATTTTATCCGCTTCCAATCTGCATCCGTTTAGCATTTTGTGGAATAGATGCAGATCCATTCATTCCTATGGGTGAATAAAATGTGCGGACTACACTCAGTATGTCCGCATCCGGGTTTCCGCAGTTCTAGTCCGCAAAAATATGAACATTGTACTACTATTGTCCGCACAGATTGGTCTGCACTCTGCAGCCCCATTCAAGTCAGTGGATCCGCAAAGTGCGGATGACATATGGAATGGTTTCCGTATGTCATCCGTTTTTTGCGGATCCGTTTCTGTATTATTGAAGGCCCTGCCTTTTTTTTTCCTCTCTCTCACTTTTTTTTTTCCTTACGTTTTTTTGCAGACCGAAAAAAACTGAAGACATACGGAACACAAACGGAAGTCATTCGTCTGCAAAATCTGGACACACGGTTCAGTTATTTGCGGACCGCAAAACGGAAAGGATTACACACTGTCGTGTAAATGTACCCTTAAGGGGTTGTCTCACTTTAAATGCAAATGGCATTTGTCGTGTAGAGAAAGTGAATACAAGGCACTTACTAATGTACTGTGATTATCCATATTGCTTCTTTTGCTGGCTGGATTCATTTTTCCATCACATTATACACTGCTCGTTTCCAGGGGTTATGACCACCCTGCAATCCAGCAGCGGTGGCCGTGCTTCCACACTACAGGAAAAAGGGCTGGCTGTTCTGGTAGCCGGGACTGTGGGAGCGCGCATCAGCCGGAACCTCTCTCTACAGTGTGCAAGCACGACCACCGCGGCTGGATTGCAGAGTGGTCATAACCTCTGGATACAAGCAGTTTATAATGTGATGGAAAAATGAATCCAGCCAGGAAAGGAGTCAATATGGACAATCACAATACATTAGAAAGTGGCTTGTATTAACTTCCTCTACATGATAAAGGCCACTTACTGAAGTAAGACAAACCCTTTAAGACAAGCTTTATCCAAATGACCTATTAGAGCATGTAACATCAGAGACAAAAACTGAAAAACTTCATTAATCCAGAAGAAGATAATTAAAACTGGCATTTGATAAAAGTAGCACTAGACACGGATAAGCGGAAAATCATAGGTCTTCTCTTTCACGGTTCAGAAATGAGTTAAAGGGGTTCTCCGAGATTTTTATACTGATGACCTATCCTCAGGATAGGTCATCTGTATTGGATCGGTGGAGGTCCGACACCCGGGACCCCCTCCTCAAAACAGCTGATCGGCAG
Organism: Bufo gargarizans; assembly: GCF_014858855.1. Lineage (NCBI taxonomy): Eukaryota > Metazoa > Chordata > Amphibia > Anura > Bufonidae > Bufo > Bufo gargarizans. The sequence goes on along the minus strand of NC_058085.1, from coordinate 65,172,999 downwards.
GGGTCCCGGGTCTTGGACCCCCACTGATCAGATACTGATGGATTTGCTTCGTAAAATACATGAAAAGCCTTTTAAAAGGCTATGGACACCTTTGGGTCAATTTTTTTTCTTGCATTTACTGTATTATGGGTTGAAAATATTTGCCATTTTTTATATTAAAATAGGCTTCCATTTGTCTTCTACAGGTTGCATGTATTCTCATCCATTGCAGGCTGAGAGGAGATACGGAGCGAGCTGTCAGAGAGCTGCAGAAGACAAACGCAGCCTTCATTTTTAAATAAAAACCAAATGCAAATATGTTTTTCATCCCGTATGACAGCCACAGACAACCATATACAACCCACAGACAGGTGGGCAAACTGTTTCTAGAAGAAAGCAGCCATGTTCATCTTATCCTGGACAACCCCTTTAACTCCTTTCCCCCCAATCTTTCTGCTTCACATATACTAGTATAGGAGGGGGCGGGTGAGGACACATCACTATTTAGTCTGTAACTGGATAAAAAGAAAAGGAGGATGTCATAAAGGACACCATAAAGGGTTCTTGTACTGTGAACTGATCGGCAGGGGACCACCAAGGAGAGAGAAGCGCTCACTGTCTCTCCTCGCTATAGGAGACTGAATCGAGAGGGACCCATATACTTTCTATTGAGCCCCTATGTGAGCACTTCTCTCTCCTCGTTCTAGCAATCAGCAGGACTCTCAGACTCCACCAATCAAAACCTTTGATATGTTGCTATTACAAATTAAAAGTTTTTTTTAAAGTACAGCGATATATGTGAGGACATGTTTGAGCGGTCTTAGTTATTTGCTTATTCTTCTGAAATCTTCATTTTCTCTTATCTTGGATGACATTTTGGGGCTTTGGTACCAATTACTCAACTTACAATGGTTTCAACATACAATGGTCGTCCTGGAACTGATTCATATTGTAACTTGAGAGACCACTGTACACTTTAAGCCCAGTATTCTGGTAACATAACGTGGTCCTCTTTAAGCTATTTCACAAAACAAAGCAGACTTCTGTAAGTCATCCCATTCTACAAGATTATTAGTAATTCCCATAAAAATGAAAAAAATGATAATCCTCTATAATAAGGTCAATAGGAGCAAAGATAACCTTTACACTTTACAGATCAATACAGGACGGTCCAAAAGTATGGAGACACTTGAATCAATGGAAAACGGTGCTTGGAAACGCCATCCTGTGTGGGAGAGGGGATACATCTGTGAGGGGCGGTATCCAAAATGGCGGCTATTTTGAAAGCCGCCATCTTGGAACCAAGTTGATATTTTCAAATGAGAAAGTTGTTAATAACTTTGACAGGAATAAAGATGCATCACATTTAAGCGCAGGTTTGGATTCCTCACCAAATTCTCCATCAGAAACATATATGCCCGATGCTCCCCATCCCTTTTAAAAACGTCGACTTCAAAAAGGGCCGACGTGTAGGACGCTACCTCACACAGAATTGCCCCCTTCTCCTTAGCAACATGCAACCACCATTTTCCAGTCATTCAGGTGTCTCCATACTTTTGGACCACCTTGTATGTACGATAATATAGAAATCAACTGACACATTTTGAAACGTATAAGTGATTCCAGTAGTAGCAGTCACAAGCTAAAAAACTACAGGTACTTTTAAAAAAGACAACAATGGGTTGATGCGTTTAGCTATACAAAATTTACTATCAAAGATATCACATCAATTAAAATTGATAGAAAAGTTAAAAAAGTTAGTGCATATAGTTTAGATTTTGGTTGACTAAATAAAATTTAAAAAAATCACTAATATTTCCTAAAAATATGCATTACTTAATTATTAATTGAGGCATGACTTTTTTTTTTTTTTTTTAGCTGTCCGGTAATTAAACTATAGTAACTAATCGTTTGCGGGTCTAAAGCCCGTAATGGGAAATTAGCTGAATGGCTGCACAAAGTACTACAACAGTCGCTGCAAAACAGAAACAGGCAGCAGACAGCAACTTCTTCTGGAAAAAACAGCAGCATTAAGAATTAATAAGGGAAAAATAACGGCACTCACCCCAGTTCCTCACAAAAATTCACCATTGCTTCGAATCCAGCCATTGATGCTTTGTCTGACGCTTTAACACCTCCTCTTTTAGCCTGAGAAAGGCAAATGATCTTTTTAAATAAAAATTGTTTTTTTTTTGTAATTCTTTACTTATCATTAACACATTATACTATGACAATCTATAACTTTTTAACAGAGATACAATTTTGTCAATAAACAAGTAACGCAATTGTATATGATATACATGTAGATAGAGCAAAAAAGAGAAACCTTTAACTTTCACATTGTATATCTACATTCGAGGGAAGGAAGAGTAAAAGGGGTTCTGCACTTTCATTTAACTGATGATCTATCCTCTGGATAGATCATCAGCTTCTGATCGGCGGAGGTCTGACACCCCGGGACCCCCGGCGATCAGCTGTTTGAGAAGGCAGCGGTGCTCCAGCAGCGCCGCGGCCTTCTCGCTGTTTACCGCCGGCCCAGTGACGTCACGACTAGTATCAACTGGTACTAGTCGTGACGTCAGTGGGCCGGCGGTAAACAGTGAGAAGGCCGCGGCGCTGCTGGAGCACCGCTGCCTTCTCAAACAGCTGATCGCCGGGGGTCCCGGGGTGTCAGACCTCCGCCGATCAGAAGCTGATGATCTATCAGTTAAATGAAAGTGCAGAACCCCTTTAAGGTGAGGAAGATTTGAGGGGGTAGAGGGGGGATGGGGGGATAAGATGGACAGCTAAAAGGTTGCTGTTGATTCTTGATACAGTACATTATGCAGGTCTCCCTACAGAACGTTGAATTTTGAAGATGGAGAACCACAATATACTTGTTGAGTTCTGGTGCCAGTCAAGGGCACGTGGGAAAAAGTGCGCGTGAGCTTTCTTGTAAACTCTGAGTCTGGAACTGTCTACATGGTTTTAAATTCAATTTTTAACTTTTTTGAAATTTGATCTTTTAAAAAAAAAAATTGAAAAAGAAACAACGATTTTTGTGGACTCACCTGTAAAATCTCTTTCTCGCTGAGTTCATTGGGGGACATAGGACCGTGGGTATAGCTGCTTCTGACGCCACTAGGAGGAGACACTAGGCTAAAAATTGTTAGCTCCTCCCACCGGCTATACCCCCTCCAGCCTGGAGAGAGCATGTCAGTTTGTGCACAAGCAGAAGGAGGAAAAGTAATCAGAAATGAAACAACATAACAATAACTAGGGGGTCCGAGCCCAAAACTGAGGACCCCACCAGTCAACCAGACGAAATTAGAGAAGAAAAGATGGGTGGGAGCTGTGTCCCCCAATGAACTCAGCGAGAAAGAGATTTTACAGGTGAGTCCACAAAAATCTAGTTTTCTCGCCCGTATCATTGGGGGACACAGGACCGTGGGACGTTCCAAAGCAGTCTACGCGGAGGGAGAGAAACCACACGCCCATGGAAGTCACAGTCGCGGGAGCCTAAGACACCGCAGCCTGCAAGACCTTGTGGCCCAGAGCAGTGTCTACCGATGCAAAGGTATGCACCTGGTAGAACTTTGTGAACGTGTGCAAGGAAGACCAGGTTACTGCCTTACACAGCTGCAAAGAGTAAGCCTGGTGGAAGCGAGCCCAAGAAGCGCCCACCGCCCGGGTCGAGTGAGCCATGATACAGAGGGGCGGTGCCTTGCCCCGGGAGCCAGACGCCTCGGCAATAGCCAAACTAATCCACCTGGCAATCGTCACCTTGGAGGCTGCCAGACCCTTGGGAGGACCCGCAGGAATAACGAACAGAGAGTCCGTACAGTGAAACTATCCTGAAGCGGATAAGTAAATCCGCAGGGCACGAACCACGTCTAGCTGGTGGAGAGCCCGTTTCCTAGCATGTGAAGGCGAGGGACAGAACGAGGGAAGAACGATGTCTTCGTTGACATGGAAGGCAGAGATTAACTTCGGCAGAAAGGAGGGCACAGGGCAGAGCAGCGCCTTATCTTGGTGCAGAATAAGAAAGGGCTCCCTACTATAGGAGAGCGCCGCCAGCTCCGAAACACATCTGATGGAGATGATCGCCACAAGGAAGGAGTGAAACCGAGTCAAGAGGCTCGAAGAGAGCCGATTGGAGGGAACAAAGCACAAGGTTCAAATCCCAAGAGGGTAAAGGGGGGGCGATAAGGAGGGACGTTGTGAGCCACCCCTTGGAGAAAGGTCTTAACTGGGGCCTTTTCTGCCAGAGGCTGCTGGAAAAAAAAATTGACAGCGCTGACACCTGCCTTTTTAGGGAACTAAGACAGAGACCTAAATCCATACCCGTTTGCAAGAAGGAGAGGACTGTGGGAAGGGAAAATGGAGTGGAGGAAGACCGCGGTCCGTACAGAAGCGAAGGAAAGATTTCCAAGTCCTATGATAAATTTTCCTGGCCTTAATCATAGTGCAGATGACTTCATCAGAGAACCCCCGCCGCTTCAGAATGGCGGTCTCAATAGCCACCCCCTCAAACGTAGCGATTTTAAATGCGAGCGGAAGACGGGTCCCTGAAAAAGAAGGTCGTCCTTGAGCGGAAGAGGTCCGCCAGGGGTAGGTTCACCGCGATGTCCTGATACAGGCGAAGGGCCCATTCAGAGACTGTCTTAGCCACTCAAGCGGAGGCAAAAATGGGACGAAGTGCAGAGCCATCCGCCATGAAATCGGACTTAGAAAATGACTCCAGGCGGCGATCCAACGAGTCCTGAAGGGATGCGCCATCGGCTACCGGGATGGCGGTATGCTTGGCAAGACGCGTGACCGGAGGGTCCACCTTAGGAGGGGAGGACCATTTTGCTACCAAGTCCGCTGGGATAAATCAGATCGAGGAGCTTGGAAGCGGTAAAGCGACGGTCCAGATGGTTCATGACTGAAAAATCGTCATGTAAGGCAAAAGCCTTAGGGGTTTGTCTAGAGCGGAGAAAAGACACTCTCTGGTGACTAGACGAGGGGGAGTCGTCCTGCACCTGGAAGGTGTTGCGGACAGACGCAACTAGGCTGTCCACCATGGAAGCAATCTTAGAAAATGGTTCAGGATCCATATCCAAATTTGTATCGAGTATCTCCCTTTCAGATAGTACCTCATCTGGGAGGTAGGACGCGTCCGAACATGACCTGGGGGCTGGGGGTGGAGAGAGTGAGGCGTCAGAAGAGGAACAATGTCCTGCTCTGGCCCTCTTGTGTGAAGGTCTGCTCTTTGGAAGGCGCGGGTTGCGCAGGTGGGGACTGGTCAACTAATCGACCCATGGGGAAGAGGGTGGATTAGGAAATTGGGCACAGGCCGAAGGGAGGGTCTGCCGGATCCAGATGACCCCTGGCTGGCGGGAAGCAGGGGAGCTGGGCTGCCCTGGTCCTCTTTGTCTTCTTGGGGGAGCTGGGCAGGGAGGAAAACCAACCCGGGCCATGCTCCCCGGGGAACAGGGAGGCTAGGCGACTGTGTTCCCCCTGTGGAGAAAAAAAAAGAAAAAATGCTAATAAAACAGCAGAATTGACCCTGCAATGCAGGGAGGTCTGCCTCCTACGACACTAAGCTCAAAACTGATATGCTCTCTCAAGGCTGGAGGGGGTATAGCCAACAGGAGGAGGGAGCTAACACTTTTTAGCCTAGTGTCGCCTCCTAGCAGCTATACCCACGGTCCTGAGTCCCTCAATGATACGAGCAAGAAAAAGTATTAAAAAAAATATTTTTTATAAATACATTTATCAAACAGAGTGAATAAGGCTGGGGTTTCAAGCTTGGCGTCACTAGGCAAAGACAGCTCTATGAAGTATGATTTGTGTGGCAAGCTGTAGATTTTATTTGGTACCATTTTGGAGTATGTGACAGTTTTGATAATTTTTTTATTCTTTCTTTTGGGAAGGTGAAGCAATCAAAAAACTGCAATTCATCCATTTAGATTTTTTTTCCCCAATATTACATTCATCATAGTGGATAGATACTTTTATATTTTAATAGTTCAGGCATTTTCAGATGCAATATTACCAATAATGTCTTATTTACTTGTTTATTTTTATATGCAAAATGGGGAAAGGGGGTGATTTGAATCTATATTTATTTTTTACTTATTGTAACCCCTCTAGGGGTTTGAACATACGGTAATGAAATCACTTATACCACAGACTGCAGTAATTTACTATTGCAGTCTCAAAAATCTCTGTAGTCCTATTAAGCACTGCCACAGGCAAGGCTTAAAGGGGTTTTCTTATCTCAACATTTGGGGACTATTGCTAAAATATTCCAGAAATGTCAGACATGAGCAGGTCCCAGAGGTGGGACCCATACATATCTCCAGAAACAGGGCCCCCGAATGTGAAAGGATAGCTTTTGCTTTTTACACCTCCACTCTCTATTCACCCCTATGGGAGTTCCAAAAATAGCAGAGAGCTGTCTCGGCCATATCCAGCAGTGCCTGGTGCACTCTACATCACGTCAGGGGTCCCTTTACGGAGTTAGAAGTGGGTCCCAGTGGATCCGACATCTATCTGTTATATGCCACAAATGTTGATATGGGAAAACCTCCTTAAAGGGGTTGTCTCATCATGGACAATGGGGGCATATCGCTAGGATATGCCCCCATTGTCTTATAGGTGCGGGTCCCACACATATATCGAGAACGGAGCCCCTAAAGGAGGTGGCTGGAGGACTCCGGTCCGGCCACCACCAATCCGGCTTCCCATAGAAGTGAATGGGAGTGTACCACTCATGCATGGCCCCCCGCACCCATTCATTTCTATGGGGCCGACGGAAATAGCCGAGCCAGCGCTTGGCTATTTTCGCCGGCCCCATAGAAAATGAATAGAGGGCGGCTGCGCATGCACAGTGCGCCCTCCTTCACTTGCGGGGCTCTGCTCTCGATATTGTTTGTTGGCGGAAGATCGGCTAATCACAATCTGCCAGCAAACAATGATTCAGTATAGCGAGGGGCGATGGCATTAGCTATTGCTCCTCCACATACAGTGGAGGAGATAACTGCATATAAAAGCAGCGGTCTCCTCTACTAACGAGAAGGCGATTGCTGGGAAGGAACACTTGCTTACTGACAACTGCCTGCAAAATCTTTTAGTGTAATGCAGCCTTTACTCACCTGAGATTTAGTAATTTCCTTTTTGATCAAAAAGCTGACTTGGTCCCGATCGGTCCTGGAATAGTAAAGACGACAAAAAGACTGCTTGCCATCACGACCTGCTCTCCCTGACTCTTGATAGTAGCCAGCCATTGATTTGGCTACATTCCAGTGAGCGACAAACCTACCACAGAAAAAAAAAGTATTGGATAAAAGCACAAGCAGCTATTCTCTCATTCTATTGCCAACATTGTCTTGCATCCGCAACTTATAGACAAAAAAATAAAACACAAATTCTCTTCTCTGTGCAAAGTCAAAAAAGTGAACTGTTCTACCAACTGCATTTATAAGCAGGATCATACAACATACCGGAAACCAGAAGAAAGAAGGACAACTGATTTTATACAAGGTAAGCTTCTTTAGGGATAGTCCCAATCCAGAATGTGTATACACTCAGCCTCCGTAATGAGGCATTCGTATAGTATTATAAAGTAATAAGGCTGCTGCATCTAATCTCAACAAAGTAATTTAACGACCCATGTGCATAGTACGATATCACTATGGATTCAAGGTCACTGAGACATTAACGTAAGGGGATATAAAAGTGTGGAACTAGATGAGAAGTACATAAATCAACTCTGAACAGCCATACCATCACCGGAGTTCTCCGGTTAGGTTATCAATATCAGATTGATCCCTGTAAACCCCACCCATTAGCTGTAACAGGCAGTCGCGGCGCTGGAGACTTTACAGTGTAGGGATCTGGAGGCAGACAGCTCCGTACACTGTGTAGTGGCCATGAGGGGGTACTGCAGCTTAGAAAAAAAACCAGAAAATAATGCACTCACACAACAGATGCAAACATTATATATGGACTAAGCCCTTACTCTGATATGAAAAAATCTGAGACTCTCTGCCAATTCATTTTGATCAAAACACATCTGTGCCCGGCTACCCGCGCCAAGGTGGTCTCAGTCAGGCAGGTCATACTCTAAACCTACCTATGCCGTTGGGCATCTAAATTCAGGAGAGCAGACGAACGGCATAGGCAGGTTTAGAGTAGGACCTGCCTGACTGTGACCACCTTGGCGCTGGTAGGCGGGCACAGATGTGTTTTGATCAAAATATGTTGGCTGAGAGTCTCAGATTGTATCATATCAGAGTGAGGGCTTAGTCCATATATAATGTTTTCATTTATTGTGTGAGTGCATTATTTTCCATTACTTTTCTTTTCTAAATGTAGCCATGTACATCTGCAAATTTAGTTATCATATCGTGCAGGATGTTTTGTATCTTTTTTCCGTGATTTTTGAAGGTACTGCAGCTCCGCTCCCATTCAAGTAAATAGGAACTGAGCTACAGCACCGGAAACTAAACAGTATATGGAGCCCTCTGCTGTCCGAAACAGCTAATCAGTGGGGGTGCTGGGTGCTAGAACCCCCACCAAACTGATAATTATAACCTATCCTGAGGATAGGCCATCAATATCTGTAGCCCAGAGAACCACTGTGAAACCATTGACAGGTGAAGTGAATAACATCTGGTTAGATGTTAGTGAGATATATTTGGCTATAAGTGGTTCTTGGTGTTGATTGTAAGAAAGTTGGAAAAATGGGCAAGCAAAAGGATCTGAGCGACTTTAACAAGGGCCAGAATATGTGATTCATCCAAAGGTTGTGCTGATGATGTTTAGGGAGTGTCAGTCATAGAAGCTTGAATTTTTATTACATTTAATATTAACACTACACGGCGATTTGCTAGAACTGGGTCACATGCTCCCCTACTATATGCATATATTACATGGGATAACTATGTTTCATTGCTTGACAAAAGCCAGCCTGTATACACGGGCCGAAATGCTGGCCATGTGCTATATGGACAGCTCACCTCAGCTTTTTCTACGAGCTAGTGTTATGCCATAAATTAAATCCACACCAAATTGTGATTGTTTTCAGATAAAACCAGAATATAACATACCTGACATTGGCTTTATCCACCCCCATTCCAAAACTGATGGTGGCCACAATCACAGGAACTGCCTCATCCATCCATTCATTCTGGATAGATACTCGGTCTGCTGCTTTAAGACCTAAATGACAAACAGAAATTTAATCAAAAGCGGTTAGTGCCTCTTTACACCGGCCGATGATCGGGAACGTACAACACTTGGCGAACACTGCCCCGTTTAAACATGTTGGGCGATTGGATTGTTTATACAGGTATAAAAATGTTCTTTTGTCAGCAGCACATCTCCCCATGCAAACAGGGGACCAGCTGCCGATAAGCAAACTGAATGAGGACAAACAATCGTGTTAGTGATCACTCATCCCCATGCAGAGCAATGACTGCTGCGTGTAATTACAGGTAACAAGCGCTGGTTGACATGCGGTTAATGTCGATCACCTCTCAACACTAGGCAGAATATCTACCTGTATACAAGGCAGGGAGATGAATGTCCTTAAAGGGAACCTGTCATCAACTTTATGGTGACCTCACTGAGGGCAGCATAAAATAGTGACAGAAATGCTGATGTCAGCGGTGTGTCACTCATGAGCTAAAAGTAAGTGGTTGCTGAGAACCAGCATCGTAATCATTGCAGCCCGGACCTTGAAAAGAGTCACGGCCACCTGAGAAGAGTCCTGGTTATTCATAATCTCCTGCTCTCTCACCATCTGCTGATGATTGGCAGTTCTCTCCTAGAGAGAAAGGGAGAAAACCAGGTAGAAGACGGTCAGTCATCAGTAGGAGAGCAGGAATTATTGAATCACCAGGACTCTTCTCAGGTGGCCGGGACTCTTTTCCAGGCCCAGTCTGCAATGATTGTGATGCTGGATCTCGGCAACCACTTACTTTTAACTCTTAAATGACAGAGCGCTGAAACAAACTCACCTGTCTCTACTTTATACTGCTGTTAGTATGGGCAGCATAAAGTTGATGACCGGTTCCCTTTAAAGAGACCAGCCCTGTATGGAGACTTGCTGAAAGTACTCCATGGTATGGAGACTAAAGGCGGGTTTACACAGGCCGAGCTAAAGTCGGCTGCTCGTTCAGTGAAGGAGACTGCCATATTTACATGCAGCGATCACCTCCATAGTATGAGGATGAGGGATCAATATTGCGATCGCTGGTCCCCATACAGCTGCACTGTTTCTGAGCAGCAGATTGCTGTTTAGACAGCATGATCTACTGCCGAGAAACAATCAATTATGTGCGTAAACAAATGACAGGATCACCAGATGAACAAGCGTTTTGCTCGTTCATCGCGTGATCGGCAGGACATTTGGACAGATTGTCGGGAACAAGCGTTCGCAGGAATGTTTGTTCCGAATATCGGCCCGTGTATATCCACCTATATTGGCGATCCTCCATGGGAATCAAATATGCAAAGAGGTATTCTCAAAGAAGAAAACTATCTCGCTAGTGGCTCTCTACGAGTCAAAATCCAACTTTCCAACAAGCCTTGAGATTTGACAAGGGAATATAGCCACGCTAGTTATCCATCCAGAGAACAGCAGTCTTGAGGTGCTTGCCCCTTGTAAGTACAGAGTAGGATGATGGCTGGCTCTGTGCGATGCCTTCAATGTCTCCTTAAAGGAAATGTGTCACCCAAAATTTTATTTGCCAGTTAAAACCAGTTTGTAACACACATCCTTTTTTCTAATCTGATTTTATTTTCCGATTACAGATGTATTTATTATATTTCCTTGACATGATTATGGGGGCGGCCATCTTGCCTGGGCTGTTCTTGACAGCATTTAGAAAGCATAAAGTAAATTGCTTTACAGCAGCCCCATGGACCAAAGACACAATGGTCAGGAGGGGACCTCATTGAATTCTATGGGACAGTTTTCTGGGCATGCTCTGTGACCTGTGCAGAGGTCATTGTACAAGGAAAGGATAGATAAGCTCTGACAAACACCTATTGTGAATGGTGGATCCTGTCTTACCTGTACACAGAAGTGATATCATTACAGGCAGGATTAGAATGACAGATCAGCAGATAACTACAGTAAAGTGATCTGTACAGAGCAAGAAGTGGTGCCTATTATTAGGCTTAGTGACCAGTGCGAGAACTGCAGGATTTTATAGTTTTTGCTTAAATATAGATAATGACATGGAAAATTAAAAATAACAAACAAAAATTATTTAAAATATCTTAAAACATAAAAACGAGATTTAAACAACAGGTCAATTTCTGATGACACATTCCCTTTAAAGAGACCAGTCCTGTATGGAGACTTACTGGAAGTGCTCCATGGTATGAAGATTTATTGGCGAATTCTCCATGGGAAACAAATATGCAAACAGGTATCTCTCAAGAAGGAGAACCATCATCCTCTTCCTTGAGAGATACCGCTTTGCATACCTGTATACAAAGGACCTTTACTCACCTGCATGGTAGGCCTTAGAAGAGACACCCCGCTTTGACAACTGAATGGCTACTTCTTCACAGGAATCCCTGGTCCTACAGTAGACTATTCCACAACCTTGAAAGCCCTATGAAAGTAATAACACATTGTTCTGAGATTACAGGGATAGCTTTCTGACACACAGGATTATCACTACATCGGTATGGAGCAGAGACGGCAAGCAGTCACATAGTACACTGTAAAATAGCTAAAATGTAAAAGGACATTGCAGCCAGAAGCATTTATCACGTATCCATTTGACAGGTGATATATGCGGGACTAGTGTGGGTCTGACCAATGAGACCCCCACCAATTGCCAGAATAAGGAACCCCAGTCCTAAGACCTCAACTAGGAGAAGTTTGAATGGACGAGCAGTCAAGCATGCGCCCTATGCCATAGCCCTGCAGAGAAAATGGACCCCTTGATCTGGCAATTGGTGGTGGTCCCAGCAGTCCACCCCACCACCACTACTTTGCTCTAGCATTTGTAGATTTTTCCAATTTTCCACAAAAAGAAAAAAATTGAAAATCACACTTATTCAAAATTGTGACATTTTATCTCCTTACCCCAGAAGGTTTCTTTTCTCCGAGAGCTTTCAAGCAGAAGTCTTTCAGGTTCCCGTATGGATCTCCCAGTAACTCTTTCATCTGTATATCGTAGAACAGGTTGACGCGAAAGCAGGGCGTTTTAAACATTGCAATAGGCTGGCGCAGTGTCAGTGAGGCTATGATATTGTCTTGCACTTTTTGAGTGGCGGTGGCAGTCAGGGCAACACAAGGGGTCTGCGGCATACGTGAACGCAGGGTTCCCAAACGCTGGTAATCAGGTCGGAAGTCATGTCCCCACTCGGAAACACAGTGAGCTTCATCTATGATGAGGTAGGAAAGGAGCCCTCTAGATAGCAGCATGTTCAGGGTAGGCTGGAAGGAAGAGGCGGCAGCCATTTCAGGGGTTATGTACAAGAGTTTGATCTTCGGGTTCTCGCTCTCCAGGTCCTGCTGGATTTTCTTACGCTCTGCTGATGGTAGCTTGGAATTCAGGGAACAAGCTTTAATCTTCAGGGATATAAGGTGGTCTACCTGATCCTATACACAGGAAATAGAGAGAGGAAGGGAAATCTTAAAGGGGTATTCTCATCCACATATTATGCCATATATGTCTGACAGATATGTCTGACAGATGCACTTGCTTCTAGAATGGGGGTCTCCAGGGCTGTTAGAGGTGGCCCGGTTCAAGGAAACAGCCAAGCTCGCTGGTCTATGCTGTTTAACTTCTAGAAAAAGAGCATCGTGAGCTCTGCTGTTCTGTAATCCTAGTCAGCACTCACAGCCTGGATGCAGTGGACAGGACAGGGTTGGAGGACCTGCATTCTAGAGGTTGGTGCGGATGCCACATCTATCAGGTATTTATGGTTCATCCTGTGGATATGCCATAAATGTCTGAGATGATATTACGCCTGTAAGTAGTAATTTACACATGAACTCTTGTTCACAAGAGGGTTTGCTTGGAACCATATTATAGGTCAAGCAGTACGACTCCCAGCATGCACCAAGACACATCTACCACCACCCCCGAGTTGTTCTTGCCTCTGCGTCCCAGCCAGACTATAAAAGAAATCATTTTGGTAAGTAGTATGAAACCTATGTAAACACATTTCCATTACGCATCAAAAAACAGGGTGGTCACAAGCCCGTCTACATGACCATTCAGATTAGTGTATAATTCCATCATGTCCATAGATCTAACCCAGGGATGGCCAACCTGCGGCCCTCCAGCTACAACTCCCACAATGCCCCGCTGTAGTCTGATAGCTGTAGGTAGTCTGGGCATGCTGGGAGTTGTAGTTTTGCAACAGCTGGAGGGCCTCAGGTTGGCCATCACCGATCTAACCCATTGACATTAACCCCTCAAGGACCAGACCAATTTTCTTTTCTCTTTGCATTTTAACCTTCATAACTTTATTTCTAATCGTTTGCTACATGTTAGCTGTATGAGGCTTTGTACTTTGCGAGATCAGTTGTACCTTAAATATCCACCATTTTTGGTACAAATGATTTAGTGTGTAATTTATAGTAATTTTTGTTTGCAAAAAAAAAAAAAAGCAATTCTAAAACAGTTAAAGGGGTTTTCCAGGATCAGCTCCATCCACTGTGCAATATAGGAAGCTAGTTACTGCAGCGCTGCTTCCATTCACTTCATTGTGAGCCCGACTACAGTAACCGCCTCTGTCCACTATACAAGGGACAGAGCTAGGTAGTTCCGGCGCCAACGCTACTGGGGAACAGCCAATCACATACTGAATGTACGACATCAATATAAAAAAAATATATAATCTGGAAAATGATTCTGAAAATTTATTGTGCAGGTTGTTTAAGGGGGTGCGGAGGGTTGGACCCCTACGATCAGATATCGATGGCCTATCCTGTGAATAAGCCATCAATATTCTCCGAAAACCCGTGAGCTTTTATGACTTAGTTTTATTGTAAATAATATCCGTGTCTGTTTTTAACACTTTTTTGTCTTTAATCTTTTATTCATTCTACCTTTTTTTATCTCATTTAAATTTCACTTTGAAATAAATATATTCTAGATATACACTCACCTAAAGAATTATTAGGAACACCATACTAATACGGTGTTGGACCCCCTTTTGCCTTCAGAACTGCCTTAATTCTACGTGGCATTGATTCAACAAGGTGCTGATAGCATTCTTTAGAAATGTTGGCCCATATTGATAGGAGAGCATCTTGCAGTTGATGGAGATTTGAAGGAATGCACATCCAGGGCACGAAGCTCCCGTTCCACCACATCCCAAAGATGCTCTATTGGGTTGAGATCTGGTGACTGTGGGGGCCATTTTAGTACAGTGAACTCATTGTCATGTTCAAGAAACCAATTTGAAATGATTCGAGCTTTGTGACATGGTGCATTATCCTGCTGGAAGTAGCCATCAGAGGATGGGTACATGGTGGTCATGAAGGGATGGACATGGTCAGAAACAATGCTCAGGTAGCCCGTGGCATTTAAACGATGGCCAATTGGCACTAAGGGGCCTAAAGCGTGCCCAGAAAACATCCCCCACACCATTACACCACCACCACCAGCCTGCACAGTGGTAACAAGGCATGATGGATACATGTTCTCATTCTGTTTACGCCAAATTCGGACTCTACCATTTGAATGTCTCAACAGAAATCGAGACTCATCAGACCAGGCAACATTTTTCCAGTCTTCAACAGTCCAATTTTGGTGAGCTTGTGCAAATTGTAGCCTCTTTTTCCTATTTGTAGTGGAGATGAGTGGTACCCGGTGGGGTCTTCTGCTGTTGTAGCCCATCCGCCTCAAGGTTGTGCGTGTTGTGGCTTCACAAATGCTTTGCTGCATACCTCGGTTGTAACGAGTGGTTATTTCAGTCAACATTGCTCTTCTATCAGCTTGAATCAGTCGGCCCATTCTCCTCTGACCTCTAGCATCAACAAGGCATTCTCGCCCACAGGACTGCCGCATACTGGATGTTTTTCCCTTTTCACACCATTCTTTGTAAACCCTAGAAATGGTTGTGCGTGAAAATCCCAGTAACTGAGCAGATTGTGAAATACTCAGACCGGCCCGTCTGGCACTAACAACCATGCCATGCTCAAAATTGCTTAAATCACCTTTCTTTCCCATTCTGACATTCAGTTTGGAGTTCAGGAGATTGTCTTGACCAGGACCACAACCCTACATGCATTGAAGCAACTGCCATGTGATTGGTTGACTAGATAATCGCATTAATGAGAAATAGAACAGGTGTTCCTAATAATTCTTTAGGTGAGTGTATATACATATTCTTCCTTCAATGGGTCCTGAGCTGTCTGCCTATACTAGATATGGGCATCACACAGGTCATAGAGATTTTGCAATCAATTAAATACTGTTATCAGTGTTGATCTCCACCATTACAGTGGGGTTGTGGTTGTGTATTACAGCCATTACCCTGCTCCCGTTCCAATTGCACAGTGCATAATGAGCAGGACAAGTATGCTCATCCTGGTGCGGCAACTACCTGCCTGTCAAGACGGGCATACTGGTCCTGTGCCCTCAACCAGTTAAATGTTCAGGCTACATGATCCAGTCACAATGTAATATTTAACACATTTTGACTTCGCTAAATCTTTGCTAATGTATCCGCCTCATATGATTTAGGGGGTCTTATGTAAAACTTCATATAACAACGGTGGCTACATTACCTGAATCAGGGCTATCAAGGGGGAGATGACAATGGTGATTCCTGCAGCAAGGACAGCTGGAAGCTGATAGCAAAGAGACTTCCCAGCCCCGGTTGGCATACACACAAACACATCTTGGTCACCTAAGAAATAAAAATAATACAATGAATGAGGGTATTAAATGGGCTTTTAGGTCAGAAAGCATTACGGATGAAAAAGAAGCATCACTCACCTCCACTGATCCCCTGCCGCTGCTATTCTAATGCTTCCCCTGTACCCGCTGCTCTCTGTTTTCCATCCGGCTCAACAGGCTCATCACCGCTAAAGGTGGATTTAGACATGCAGATGTGCAGCAGATTGTCCGGAAGGAAGCATTCCTTCCCAAAAGTCTGCTACTCATTCAGTGTAGGTGAAGCGTTGATCACCTCCACAGTATGAGGACGAGCGGTCGCTATTGTGATCCCTCATCCCCATACAGCTGCCATGACGTACTATTACGTCATATGTCGGGAAGGGGGTTCATAGTAATTTTAGTCCCCCTAGGGGACTTGAACATGCAATCTTCTGATCATTTGTCCCATAGACTGCAATAGAATATTATTGCATGATAATGCCATATATGTACCGCATCATAGGTTAAAGTTCAAAGGGTTTTCCAAGATTTTTTTACTGATGACTAGGAATGAGTGAATCAACTTTGGATGAAACATCCGAAGTCGATTCGCATTAAACTTTGGTTCAATACTGTACGGAGCGAGCTCCGTACCGTATTAGAATGTATTGGCTCCTATGAGCCGAAGTTATTACTTTGTGAAGTCTCGCAAGACTTTAGGTAATAACTTCATAAATTGATTTCTACTATAAAAAAAAAACATTTCCCGAACTCGGGTTCGGTTCCAAGTGAACGAACCCGACACCCGGGACCCCTGCCCATCAGCTGTTTTGAGAAGGCACCGGCACTCCTGCGAGCACTGCTGCCTTCTCACAGTGCCATACGTTATATAGCAGCTGTGCCTGGTATTGCAGCTCAGGCCGATTCACTTGAATGGGGCTGAGCTGCGCCTAGGCCACATGATCGATCATCACTGGCCTAGCAAAAGCAGAGAGAAGGCTGCAGAGCTCACAGGAGCACCGCTGCCTTCTCACACAGCTGATCGGCAGGGGTCTCAGGGTTAAATCCCAACCGGTCAGCTACTGATGACCTATCCTGAGGATAGGTCATCAGTAAGAAAATCCTGCCAAACCCCTTCAATAATGAATACTACTTCAGTCTAGGGTATTCTGACAGGTTGCCTGTAAAGCCATGCCTCAGGCACGGCTTTTGAGGAATCTTGCTGTGACAGTGCTAGGAGCCTTCACGAGGCCCCAATTACACTGCGCGGGCTCTGATTGGGGGACAGAGAGAGAGAGAGCCCTACCTCTAACCTTACTGATACTAGAGTCGCCATGGACCGCAGCATCTGATAGGTTCGGTCAGTGCCGGCGGGTGTCTGCTGTATTATACAGTCGGCACCCACCATGTATAGAGTGAGCTCAACTTTCCGCTCAATACACCCAATGCATTCTAATGCCATACATGTACATGTTAATTGTGAAAACAAGATAAGTAGTAGACAGATTCTTAGACCAATTTTCATTTTTGCATTTTTGTTTTTCCATTCCATCTTCTAAGAGCCATAACTTTTTTAGCCATATCAGGGATTGTTGTTTGTGGGACAAGTTGTGTCTTTTAATGGCACCATTTAATTTACCATATCTTTTATTGAAAAAATGTAGTCATATGGAAAAAAAAAATGCAACTTTGCAATAGTTGTTTAGGTTTGTTTTTAACAAAGCTCACTATGCACTATTTTAATATTTTAATAGCTGGGACATATTTAGATGTGGTTATGCCTATTTTGTTTAATTGGTTTATCTATCTTTATATGTCCAATTTGATAAGGGGGGGGGTGATTGAAAAAATAATATTTTTGTGTGTTTTCTAACATTTTGTTAAAGCATTTTATTTATTTATTTTTACTTTAATTTTTGTCCCCTTTTCACAGTTCTTCACTGGTCCTAATAAGTCCTGCTGCAGGCAGTTTAGGCTGGGTTCACATCTGCATTGTGAACTCCAGTCGTTTGTTTCGGTGGAGGAACAGACTGCCGGAGTTCACCTTAACCGGCATACGGTGCATTGCCGGATCCCCATTCACTGCAATAGTATCCGGTGGTAATCCGGCCACTTTCCAGCATATAAGCTATGTAGACATTCCAGAGAAACTAATCAACAACTAGCAATAGGAGTATGGGCCCTGCTCAGGAGCTTACAATCTATGAGGAATTAGGGGTTTTGTATAAGGGCCCAGGCAGCTTATAAAACAAGGAACCACACATAGAGCTGCAGGAGCCAGTCACCAGCCAGCCAGTAATCTGACCGGCCTCCCTAACAAGATGTGTTTTTAGGGCACAGAGGCGACGGTGCGGTGACCGGCACGGGCACAGAGGCGACGGTGCGGTGACCGGCACGGGCACAGAGGCGACGGTGCGGTGACCGGCACAAAACCCCTAATTCCTCATAGATTGTAAGCTCCTGAACAGGGCCCATACTCCCCGGCACAGAGGCGCCGGTGCGGTGACCGGCACGGGGCAGAGGCGCCGGTGCGGTGACCGGCACGGGGCAGAGGCGCCGGTGCGGTGACCGGCACGGGGCAGAGGCGCCGGTGCGGTGGCCAGCAAATGGCAAAGGCCTTGGTGTGGTGGCTGGCACGGGGCAGAAGCGTCGGTGCAGGGACTGGAAAGGGGCAGAGGCACTGGTGAAGCAAAATATTTAGCAGTTATGGCAAAAGCTAGGACAAGGAAAGATTATAATAGATCTTCATATATAATAAGTCACTAATTAAAGATCAGCATTGTCAGTATAACGCTTTCCAATGCTAATACCCTGACAATGCTACTTTCTCATGGATGAATTAAATACTGTTCAGCTTAGACCTCCACCTGACAGGACCCGGGAGATAGGACCTTTACTAAAAGTAGCCTATTAGAGGAAATAAACATGTCACCTTTAACAACAGCTCGTGTTGCATTTTCCTGCAGATCGGATCGGAAAGTGCTAAATCCAAAAACTTTCTTCAGGGTGGAAAGAACTCTGCATTTAGAGCTTGATGATGAGGAGGAGGAAGACTGGGCGCTCATCTCTCTGGAGGACACAGGAAAGTCCTGTAAAACAGAGCAGCCGTCAGTACCGATCAGAATATTCCAAGTGTTGAATCAGAGGAATATGTCAATTCTACCTATTTTTCGGTCTTCTTTCAGTCATATAATGGTAACGCGGAGGCACACAAGATTGTCATACGCGTCCGTTTTTTTCCTATCATTTGCATGGCAAACCTGTCTTAGACTTTTTTTTTTACTTTCCTTTATGTCTGGTTGTCTTCCAAAAATAAAGGAAGACACACGGAAACAAAAACGGAAACGGATCACAGAACAACGGAACCCCATTTTGTGGAACGGACCTCAACAACGGTCGTGTGCATGAGGCCTTAGGCTACTTTCACACTCGCGTTTGGTGCGGATCCGTCATGGATCTGCACAGACGAATCCGTTCACATAATACAACCGCCTGCATCCGTTCAGAACGGATCCGTTTGTATTATCTTTAACATAGCCAAGACGGCACTCCTGCGTCAATGGTGGACGGATCCGTTTTCTATTGTGCCATATTGTGTCAGTGAAAACAGATCCGTCTCCATTGACTTACATTGTGTGTCAGGACGGATCCGTTTTGTCAGACTTGCAGCGTTTTGGTGTCCGCCTGCAGAGCGGAATGGAGACTGAACGGAGGCAAACTGATGCATTCTGAGCGGATCCTTATCCATTCAGAATGCATTAGGGCAAAACTGATCCGTTTTGGACCGCTTGTGGGAGCCCTGAACGAATGTCACAAACGGAAACCAAAACGCCAGTGTGAAAGTAGCCTGAATCAGAACTAGCAAACATGCAATGAATATATCATAGTAAAAAATCTATGTAACATTTTATTACATATACAGTTTATATAGGATGTGTTATTAGCAGAGGAAGTATTGACAGCAAGATGTCCCCATTTTTAGGGAGTCCCACTGACCTCCTATAGTGACAACTGCTATGCAATCAGACATAGTGACATCCTCAGAGCCCCCAGAAAGTGACAGTCACATCACAGAGTCCACCACCCCTGCATCACCCACCTCTGTCTGAACAGGAGGTAGCATCACCAGGAGATCAAAGCCTCTCAGATGATGATGCTGCCCCCTGCTGGTTGTATTTATTATATGTCTTCTATATAACAAGTACAGCCTAACCAACTCTCTCCCAAAGACCTCAAGTCCACCAAACTAGGTGTGGGAAGGTTAAGGGGCTTTCTGAGCTTTCGGTATTGATGGCCTATCCTCAGGCTAGGTCACCAATATCAGATCGGCGTAGCACCCCCGCCGAAGAGCCCACAGCACTGGTTACATCTCAGCTGTCCCATTCACTTCAATGGGAGGTCTCCTTCCTTTTCAAGCGACTAGGAGAGCACTGTCCCATTGAAGTGAATGAGATGGCTGAGATGTAGCTAGTGCTGTGGTCTCTCCAAACAGCTGATTGGCAGGGGTGCTGGGTGTCGGATCCCACCGATCTGATATTGATGACCTATCCTGAGGACAGCTCATCAATATAAAAAAAGCGGACAACCCCTTTAACGGCATATCCTCAAGAAAGACCATCAGATTGGTGGGGGTCCAGCAACCTGTACTACTGCCGATCAGCTGGCGTTTTATAGCTCCGGCGCCGGAAATCGCCAATGGAACTACAAAACTCAGGCCCAGATTTACTAATGTGTCTATGCCAAAAAGTGGCGCAACTTTGCGCATCTAGGGTTTCTACACTTTTTTCCAACATGCTCGATAAGAGTTGGGGCTTAGTCTGAAGGGGCGGGGTCTAAGATACGCCATTTTGCACCACAATTGTGTAAAAATGGTGTAAAGATCTATCTCAAAGTCAACCAAACAGCTGGTATAGAGTCAGAGCAGAGCGTCTCTCCCTGCACCACATCGGTCCTCCAGCCTGAGCCCCCATGATAAATGTGCTGCAGGTCTAGACGGTCGGTCTGAGGATTAGTAAATCTGGGCCACTGTGCAGGTAAAGTGCATGGCCGCTCTCGTTCGGTTCAGTGGAGCAGCCTTGCAGTAACCAGCTCTGTTTGATACACAATACACGGAGCTGCGTAGTTCTGGAACAGCTGATCGGTAGGGGTGCAGGGCATCAGACTCCTGAGGATCCCATATTGATGGCCTATCCGCAGGATAGCCCATCAATATCAAAATCCTGGACAACCCCTTTAAGAATTCACATCAACACAATGGAGAAAACAAAAAAATCTACAATGTTAATTTTTAGGGTATTTTGAGCTTGGATTTTCGTGAGGTTTTTGCTGCATATCCACACCAAGAACCAAACATTTTACTTGCCGATTTGCCCCAGATCTCACCCTTTGCACAATTCATACGCTGCAGATTTCAAAACCCACAACACATGTCAATTTCCATACAGATGAAGAGACATTGTAATGCGTTTTGCACTCGCGGGAGAAAAATTGTGCATGTTTGGTACCCAAACTCGAACTTCTTCACAGAAGTTCGGGTCTGGGATCGGTGTTCTGTAGATTGTATTATTTTCCCTTATAACATAGTTATAAGGGAAAATAATAGCATTCTGAATACAGAATGCATAGTAAAATAGCGCTGGAGGGGTTAAAAAAATAAATAATAATAATTTAACTCACCTTAGTCCACTTGATTGCGCAGCCCGGCTTCTTGTCTGTCTCCTTTGCTGAACAGGACCTGTGGTGAGCATTCATTGCAGGAACACGACCTGTGGTGACGTCACTCCGGTCATCACATGATCTATCACCATGGTAAAAGATCATGTGATGGAACATGTGATAATAGGAGTGACGTCACCACAGGTCCTGTTCAGCAAAGGAGACAGAAGGAGATGCCGGGCAGCGCGATCAAGTGGACTAAGGTGAGTTCAATTTTATTTATTTATTTTTTAACCCCTCCAGCGCTATTTTACTATGCATTCTGTATTCAGAATGCTATTATTATCCCTTATAACCATGTTATAAGGGAAAATAATAATGATCGGGTCTCCATCCCGATCGTCTCCTAGCAACCGTGCGTGAAAATCGCACCGCATCCGCACTTGCTTGCGGATGCTTGCGATTTTCACGCAACCCCATTCATTTCTATAGGGCCTGCGTTACGTGAAAAGCTCACAAAATAGAGCATGCTGCGATTTTCACGCAACGCATAAGTGATGCGTGAAAATCACCGCTCATGTGCACAGCCCCATAGAAATGAATGGGTCGGTATTCAGTGCGGGTGCAATGCGTTCAACTCACGCATCGCATCCGCGCGGAATACTCGCCCGTGTGAAAGGGGCCTTAGGCACCCGGCAGTTGCCCAGCCGTTCCCCTATTGTGACCCGCAATATATGGGCACCGGCTGCGTGCACACTGCATTACTGATGCGCACTTATTCATTTGAATGGGTTTGCAATCCGGAAGGTGCGGTGCGTACAAATCATGGACCTATTCAAGTTGAATTGGCGTGCATCCGTCGGCGGCAGCCATACGGATGTTGCCTGTGCATTGGGGACTGTAAATTGTGGTCCCCAATGCATGGAATGGCCGAGCAATGGCCACGTGCATGAGGCTCATGCACACGAACATAGCGCGCACTATGACCCGATGCTGTGTGACGTCAGAATGACAGTGCAGCGGCCGGAGAAGAAGATGGAGGAGCTGTGGAGCGGCGCCCCTACAGGAGAGGTAAGTATTTTATTTCACTGGTGCTGGGAACATGGCCATGAGGGGGAGATGGTGGCACTGGAGGGGGTGAAGCTGGTGGCACTGGAGGGGGTGAAGCTGGTGGCACTGGAGGGGGGGGAACCTGGTGGCACTGGAGGGGGGGGAACCTGGTGGCACTGGAGGGGGGGGAACCTGGTGGCACTGGAGGGGGGGGGAACCTGGTGGCACTGGAGGGGGGGGAACCTGGTGGCACTGGAGGGGGGGGAAGCTGGTGGCACTGGAGGGGGGGGAAGCTGGTGGCACTGGAGGGGGGGAAGCTGGTGGCACTGGAGGGGGGGGAAGCTGGTGGCACTGGAGGGGGGGGAACCTGGTGGCACTGGAGGGGGGGGAACCTGGTGGCACTGGAGGGGGAGGAAGCTGGTGGCACTGGAGGGGGGGGGAAGCTGGTGGCACTGGAGGGGGGGGAAGCTGGTGGCACTGGAGGGGGGGGAAGCTGGTGGCACTGGAGGGGGGGGAAGCTGGTGGCACTGGAGGGGGGAAGCCGGTGGCACTGGAGGGGGGGAAGCTGGTGGCACTGGAGGGGGGGAAGCTGGTGGCACTGGAGGGGGGGAAGCTGGTGGCACTGGAGGGGGGGGAAGCTGGTGGCACTGGAGGGGGGAGAAGCTGGTGGCACTGGAGGGGGAGAAGCTGGTGGCACTGGAGGGGGAGAAGCTGGTGGCACTGGAGGGGGAGAAGCTGGTGGCACTGGAGGGGGAGAAGCTGGTGGCACTAGAGGGGGGGGAAGCTGGTGGCACTGGAGGGGGGGAAGCTGGTGGCACTGGAGGGGGGGAAGCTGGTGGCACTGGAGGGGGGGAAGCTGGTGGCACTGGAGGGGGGGAAGCTGGTGGCACTGGAGGGGGGGAAGCTGGTGGCACTGGAGGGGGGGAAGCTGGTGGCACTGGAGGGGGGGGAAGCTGGTGGCACTGGAGGGGGGGGAAGCTGGTGGCACTGGAGGGGGGGAAGCTGGTGGCACTGGAGGGGGGGAAGCTGGTGGTACTGGAGGGGGGGAAGCTGGTGGCACTGGAGGGGGAGAAGCTGGTGGCACTGGAGGGGGAGAAGCTGGTGGCACTGGAGGGGGAGAAGCTGGTGGCACTGGAGGGGGGGAAGCTGGTGGCACTGGAGGGGGAGAAGCTGGTGGCACTGGAGGGGGAGAAGCTGGTGGCACTGGAGGGGGAGAAGCTGGTGGCACTGGAGGGGGAGAAGCTGGTGGCACTGGAGGGGGAGAAGCTGGTGGCACTGGAGGGGGAGAAGCTGGTGGCACTGGAGGGGGAGAAGCTGGTGGCACTGGAGGGGGAGAAGCTGGTGGCACTGGAGGGGGAGAAGCTGGTGGCACTGGAGGGGGAGAAGCTGGTGGCACTGGAGGGGGGAAGCTGGTGGCACTGGAGGTTGGGGGCTGATGAGTTTTTATAAAGAAAAACGCTCTTTTAATTAGTTTTTTCTTATTAGAGTACTGGATTAATCATTGGCTTAATCGAGAGTACTCGATTACAAAACTAGTCGATAGCTGCACAGTCTGCACTGTGGGTACATGGGGAGGGGGAATGTGGCCCCCCAACAATCCAACAGTTATCACCGATCCCGTCAATAGATATTTATTCGAGGGAACCCCCCTTTAACTACTCTTGAGCACTGGAGAATAACCAAAATAACCGAAATAACTTTTACTACCCCAGAGCCAAAAGATATTTCAGAATAAAAAATAAAAAAAGCCCAATATCTCAACCTATTTTTGTGGAAAAGGTGTCAACTGTAATAGAGAATTAAACTATAAACGTAAATACACTCACAACGCCTCACTTAAAAGGGGTACCCCGACAACAGAGAAGCCATGTCACAGTTACCAACCAAAGCTCAATAAATCAATTCTCAATAGAAGCAGTGGTATTTAGGTCATTGCTACTGATGCCAGCTGTTACCACACTGACTGTCATGTGTGACCTGGCAGCCATGGGAGGCCTCCAGCACAGTACACCGCAGAGTTAGGCCTCATAAACGTCAACTAGCAACAACGGCACACATCGACGAATCAGATTCCAGCTTTCATTTTAACACAGCAGGTTGGAGAATAAAAGCTGTCATCTGATTGGTTGCTCCTCTTTTCACTCCAGCTGGTAACGCGTGACGCCCACCATCATGTTTGCCGCGTGTCTGGCACAGGCCTGGAGGACGGGCTGAGTGCCCCTGCCCTGCTGTCAGTACCCACCGGCTCTACACATTGACCTCAATACAAGCTCTAACGTCCAGCCCAGTACCAGCTCCCCGCAAACTTCCTCCGAACTTCCACCGCTCCCGGCGCGCACTGATGACGTCACCAGACCTGGGCACAGTTACTATGGTGATTACGGCTCTCCTTCCTTCCGGGACCTGGAGAACGTCACAGCGACGACGGGAGTGATGGCGACGAGCAGGAAGAATGTGCTGTCTTCTCTGGCCGTGTATGTCGGGGACTCGGAGCCGGAGCCCGATAGTGAGGGGGAAGTGGACGGTGAGACTTAAAAAATGGCGGGGCCTAGTGTGTAGAGGATTGATATGTGGGGTGTGCGGTAGGTAGGTAGGTCCTGGCTACACAGCCCATAATCTGCAGTGGTACGAACAATCTCAGGGGGGTTCTCCCTTAATCCGCAGGAGAGGTGATAAATGTCGGATCGCAGGGGGCCCCACAGACTACTATAAAGGGGGCCCTGAGCCCCCTCCTGGTCTTCATATGAGGGTTTGAATGCTGGAGGTGGCGAAGTACAGCTCTGCAGTCCCATAGAGAATAAATGAAGCAGCCGTGCCCAACCTGTGGATCCATCAGGACAGGGAATGAGACCCCATTCTCAGGAATTTCTTTTTAGACCCATGATTTGAAGAGAATTGCTCATTTCTTGTGTTGGCCTGCCACCTGATGGCCAAAATAAGAATTACAACTTCAATACCCTGGGTCTCTTCAGAGAGACCCAGCCTATTGAATTCCATTACCAGCATCCTCATTGGCCGCAGCGGATGACGGTAAGGTTTTTCACCCTTTAGATGCCTTGATCTTTAATGACAGATATTGGCATTATTGCTGGTCGCGGTCACTAGCTGCGGGTCTCTGCTGCTTGAAACAGCTAAAATCCGCCGGCCATGGCGCCCTCTGAACGCGTGAGTGGGCACCATGTTTGTACGGCGCTGATAGCGAATGGGTTAAAGGGGTTGTTTCTCTTCAACAAGTGGCATTTATCATGTAGACAAAGTAAATACAACCTGCAATTGGTCCCATATAGTGTAAAATTCCAATATATCCAGAAGACGGAATGAGATATCACACTGACCGATTTAGAATGTCCAGCTATAAGCAATAAATCTTTTATGTCCCGACAGAGAAGGTCTTCCGCTACAAAAGGTAAGTAGTAGCCGGATCTCTTACCTCTGTATCAGCTCCGCTCACATGGAGACTCGAGGTCGCAGCCGAGTGCAGCGACGTGGCGTCCCACGTGGTATAGAGTCAGACGTGACGTCTCACGTGACTCACCAGCTGAAGTTATCGTAGCTTCTTTCTTCAGCGCTTTACAAGCAGCGCCTCTATAGCGGACTGTCTATGCAGCACAAATCCCGACCGATGTGATCACTTGTCAGTCACTCGTAGTATCCGGGAAAAAAAGGAGGCTCACTGTCCCACACTTGCCCAGACGCGTTTCAGGGTATACACCCCTTCCTCAGTGGGGAAGGGGTGTATACCCTGAAACGCGTCTGGGCAAGTGTGGGACAGTGAGCCTCCTTTTTTTCCCGGATACTACGAGTGACTGACAAGTGATCACATCGGTCGGGATTTGTGCTGCATAGACAGTCCGCTATAGAGGCGCTGCTTGTAAAGCGCTGAAGAAAGAAGCTACGATAACTTCAGCTGGTGAGTCACGTGAGACGTCACGTCTGACTCTATACCACGTGGGACGCCACGTCGCTGCACTCGGCTGCGACCTCGAGTCTCCATGTGAGCGGAGCTGATACAGAGGTAAGAGATCCGGCTACTACTTACCTTTTGTAGCGGAAGACCTTCTCTGTCGGGACATAAAAGATTTATTGCTTATAGCTGGACATTCTAAATCGGTCAGTGTGATATCTCATTCCGTCTTCTGGATATATTGGAATTTTACACTATATGGGACCAATTGCAGGTTGGATTATATGGATTGCAGGCTGACCAATGCTTGATGCTTGATGAATTTTCTGACGCTTGATGAACTCTGTAACCATTAGCCTCTCAGGACTTAGTGCTGCTGTTTTTTAAAAAAAAATTTATATATCTTTTATGTATCTTAGTTCTATGGATTTTTATGTGCAATGAATATAGTTTTATGTATGATAATGTTGATGACATTAAATTAATATTATCCAATATCGTTCCCTTATACGGAGTGCCCCTCATCTTTTTATACAAA
Organism: Bufo gargarizans; assembly: GCF_014858855.1. NCBI lineage: Eukaryota > Metazoa > Chordata > Amphibia > Anura > Bufonidae > Bufo > Bufo gargarizans. The sequence goes on along the minus strand of NC_058085.1, from coordinate 65,146,043 downwards.
TTCTTTATCCTTTGTGCGGTCTGGGTGGACCGAGGGGTGAGCACCCTATCCACACAGCACACAGGGTGAGCCGCTGGTTTATAGCATTTGTTCAAAGTAAATACAAGGCACTTACTAATGTATTGTGATTGGCTTCATTTTTCCATCACATTATACACCACCCATTTCCAGTGGTTACGACCACCCTGTAATCCTGCAGCACCGGTCGTGCTTGCACACTATAACTGGCACTCCAGAAGTTCTAAAACTACAACTCCCAGAATCCTCCTTTCACTTATTTGGGAGTTACAAGACCAGCCGAGTAAGTGTGCATGCTGGGAGTTGTAGTTGCGCAACAGCTGGACTGCCGAAGGTTGCTGATCCCTGCACTATAAGAAGCAGTGACCTCTCTGGTGGCCGGGACCATGGGAGTGCACATAGGCACACATACGCAGCACCTCCTGTCCTGTCCACCTCTTATCTGCGGTGCTATGGTGGTCGTAACCCCTGGATTTGAGCAGCATATAATGTGCTGGAAAATAAATGGAAGCAATATGGACAATCACAATACATTAGTAAGTGCCTTGTATTAACTCTCTACATGATAAATGCCATTTGCTGAAGTGAGACAACCCCTTTAAAAGGGCCTGTCCATGGGCCCCATCGGGCACAGCTCAGGACCCTTATTGTAGCCTCAAGCTATCCGTAAATTATATAGGTAGGCCCCTTGCAGATGAGCATTCCTCCCGCAGCCAGTCTGCAACGCAGCTCCTGGCGCTGCCGGGGGTCACATAGCATTAAATTGATTTATGATGCTATGTAACCCTTTCAGTTCTGGAATGTATTGGATAACACTGGATTGTTAACCAATACATTCCAGAACTGTAAGGGTTACATAGCATCATAAATCAATATAATGCTATGTGACCCCCGGCAGCGCTGGGAGGTCAGGACGGGTGCTGCACTGCGGACTCGCTGCGGGAGGAACGCTCGTCTGCAAGGGGCCATAGTCCTACATTTCAATGGCTGCCATGTGATTCCATATTCCCCCTGTAGTGCAGATGCCTGTCTGTCACCTACCCCTGGAAAGATCAGCTGTTTGCTGGGAGCATCAGCATTTTGAAAAGGACTTTATAATACTTGGCCATACTGAGTCCTCAGGACCTGCTTTTGCAGTGGGACTCCGATCTGGCCCTCTTTCCGGAAAGTCCATATGGCCTAAGACTGCATGTGGTCATCCTTATAAGACCCTAATAAATAGAAACCCCCCATTTGCAGCAGAGAGGTGGAGAATATAACGGAGAGCATCTGCACATGTGTGACCACCTCAGGTGTGGCCCTGAGCTGGAGGAGAGCGGCAGTATTGGCTGACCATGTAATTTGTGGTTGGGCCACTCTGTATTTCTTCTCACTGGCTAATTACTGACTCCCAAGAAAGGGATCTGTATGCTGGAAGAGGGCATTGGGCTTTACTGGAGCAGGGCTTTTCGGTGGTCCAAGCTATTACACATGCAGAACAGTGATGCATCTTGATTTGGTAATTTGATGCCATCACCGCTGCTGCATTTGGATGTATTGCTGTTTATGTGGATTTTGTGTCCTCCAGCCAGTAATGTCACGGCGCCAGGTCTTGCACCAGCAGATTATCGGGAGGGAAGCATTCCTGCTGGTGGAGGAGAACGCTGTATTTCCATGCAGCGATCTCCTCCTCAGTATGGGGAGGAGTAATCCCCAATGCCATCGCTCTTCCTCATATTGACTCGTTGTTTACACAGCACAGTCTGCTGTCGGCACTCAACGATTTTTCTGTGAGCGTTTCGCTTCTTCATCGGGTAATTGGCGGTACTTTTACACCGCCAGATAATCGCTAATGAGCATTTCTTGGCCCTGTGTATAGGGTCCTTGAGGATGAGTGGCATTAACTGAACAGAAAAAAAGCTAAATAATGGGCTGACCTCCAAGTAGAACAGGTGCACCAACTGAGGACCGATATTCCTTTTCCAAATAGAAAATTGGGTTCAAAGTCCAGCACTTTTGGAATATAAAATGCCTTTATTAAATATCCGGACAGTAGAATTTTTTTTTTAAAACCAAGTTCACTTACATGCTTTATACAACAGAATAAAAATATTACTATTGGGAGCTGTGACAAAGGGGAGCTGTTGTGGTTTTAGATGGTCATGATTATGAGAGAGATATCTTTCAAATACTACAAGATGGTGATACTTACCGTAAATGGCGATTCAAAGATGCTCCTGGGCAGTTGCTGGAGGAAGGGCATGCCCTAAATGCATTCCTATTATGTATGGTCCCCCTAAAATATATAAACAGGGTGTTTGTCTTTTGTACCACCCCATAGTGTCCTGCTCTGGATCGTTATTTGAGAGATTATGTCAATGGTTGGACAGCTATCTTCAAAGGGGTTGTCCCACTAAAAATCTAATACAGTTTTCAAACCAGCACCTGGATCTAATTACTTTTGTAATTGCATGTCATTAAAAATTTTGCATAGCTACTGAGTTATTCAATAACATGTATCTGGATAGCGCCACCTACTGTTCTTTTCCTTATTTTTTTTGTGCTGCTCACTGAGATGGCCGCACATGCTCAGTTTCATCCTTCAACTGTCTCCTGAGCTGTGATGGGGAGAGCATGGACACGCCTCCTGAGCTGTGATGGGGAGAGCATGGACACGCCTCCTGAGCTGTGATAGGGAGAGCATGGGCACGCCTCCTGAGCTGTGATGGGGAGAGCATGGGCACGCCTCCTGAGCTGTGATGGGGAGAGCATGGACACGCCTCCTGAGCTGTGATGGGGAGAGCATGGGCACGCCTCCTGAGCTGTAATGGGGAGAGCATGGACACGCCTCCTGAGCTGTGATGGGGAGAGCATGGACACGCCTCCTGAGCTGTGATGGGGAGAGCATGGACACGCCTCCTGAGCTGTGATGGGGAGAGCATGGACACGCCTCCTGAGCTGTGATGGGGAGAGCATGGGCACGCCTCCTGAGCTGTGATGGGGAGAGCATGGGCACGCCTCCTGAGCTGTGATGGGGAGAGCATGGACACGCCTCCTGAGCTGTGATGGGGAGAGCATGGACACGCCTCCTGAGCTGTGATGGGGAGAGCATGGACACGCCTCCTGAGCTGTGATGGGGAGAGCATGGACACGCCTCCTGAGCTGTGATGGGGAGAGCATGGACACGCCTCCTGAGCTGTGATGGGGAGAGCATGGGCACGCCTCCTGAGCTGTGATGGGGAGAGCATGGACACGCCTCCTGAGCTGTGATGGGGAGAGCATGGACACGCCTCCTGAGCTGTGATGGGGAGAGCATGGGCACGCCTCCTGAGCTGTGATGGGGAGAGCATGGACACGCCTCCTGAGCTGTGATGGGGAGAGCATGGACACGCCTCCTGAGCTGTGATGGGGAGAGCATGGGAACTGGCTTTTACAACTGTGGCTTGAATAGATGTGGTTTGTGTAGATGTAATATCTGGGAAGCAGATTGCTTCCACTGCCAATAATCTCAAACATAATAAACTGCAATACACTGTATGTCCTATATGTGCTAGAATGCAGCGAGTGTAATAAACAGTGTATTGGCTGCACTACACGTCACTTTAAGATTAGAATTGCAGAAGACCTTAAAGGGGTACTCCGGGAATTAAAAAATGATTACTTAATTATAAATATATTCCCAAATACCTTTCATTAGTTATAATGGCTCATTTTGTCTAAGGAGCAGTCATCAGGAGAAATAAAATGTTCGCTGTCCTATTAGTACACACAAAACCTGCCCTAATGACACAGAAGGAAGTTACTTCACAACTCTGAGCTAAAGAGCTGCCTTATCCTCCTCTCTGCTCTACTTGTCAGGGATGAGGGTTTGTTTTGTGCGGGACAAGTTGTACTTTCCAACACCACCACTTAATATTGCAACTAAGCCAGTTCTGCATTACACCGGTTTGATAAATGACAATTAGAAAAAAAAATATATATATATATATATTAGGGCTGCAACGATTAATCGATGTAATCGATTATATTCGATAACTGGATTCGTTGTCGACGAATCCAGTTATCGAATAATCGCCGATTCGTTGCTATGCGGGCGGGCGGGCGGTCGCTGCATCTTTATTTTACCTTTTTACAATGACGCTCCCGCTCCTGTAACAGCCAGGCAGAGCGGACGGCGGCGTAACGTCACTCACTCACGTGACACGCCTGCTCCGCCTCCTTCATTCATGAAGTGGGCGGAGCAGGCGCGTCACGTGATTGAGTGACGTTACGCCGCCGTCCGCTCTGCCTGGCTGTTACAGGAGCGGGAGCGTCATTGTAAAAAGGTAAAATAAAGATGCAAGCATCGGGGCCGGGGCTGTTAGGGGGAAGGGGGAAGGGGGGATCTGTCTATGGCACTGCTATGGGAAGGGGGGGTCTGTGTATAGCACTGCTATGGGGAGGGGGGAGGATCTGTGTATGGCACTGCTATGGGGAGGAGGGGGGGTGTCTGTGTATGGCACTGCTATGGGGAGGAGGGGGGGTGTCTGTGTATGGCACTGCTATGGGGAGGGGGGTCTGTGCACTGTTATGAGGAAAGGGATCTGTGCACTGTTATGCCCATAACAGTGCACATATCCCCCTCTCCATAACTACGCCGTCCACAGATCCCCCTCTCCATAACTACGCCGTCCACAGACCCCCCTCTCCATAACTACGCCGTCCACAGATCCCCCATAATAGTGTCGTCCACAGATCCCCCATAATAGTGTCGTCCACAGATCCCCCATAATAGTGTCGTCCACAGATCCCCCATAATAGTGTCGTCCACAGATCCCCCATAATAGTGTCGTCCACAGATCCCCCATAATAGTGTCGTCCACAGATCCCCCATAATAGTGTCGTCCACAGATCCCCCATAATAGTGTCGTCCACAGATCCCCCATAATAGTGTCGTCCACAGATCCCCCATAATAGTGTCGTCCACAGATCCCCCATAATAGTGTCGTCCACAGATCCCCCATAATAGTGTCGTCCACAGATCCCCCATAATAGTGTCGTCCACAGATCCCCCATAATAGTGTCGTCCACAGATCCCCCATAATAGTGTCGTCCACAGATCCCCCATAATAGTGTCGTCCACAGATCCCCCATAATAGTGTCGTCCACAGATCCCCCATAATAGTGTCGTCCACAGATCCCCCATAATAGTGTCGTCCACAGATCCCCCATAATAGTGTCGTCCACAGATCCCCCATAATAGTGTCGTCCACAGATCCCCCATAATAGTGTCGTCCACAGATCCCCCATAATAGTGTCGTCCACAGATCCCCCATAATAGTGTCGTCCACAGATCCCCCATAATAGTGTCGTCCACAGATCCCCCATAATAGTGTCGTCCACAGATCCCCCATAATAGTGTCGTCCACAGATCCCCCATAATAGTGTCGTCCACAGATCCCCCATAATAGTGTCGTCCACAGATCCCCCATAATAGTGTCGTCCACAGATCCCCCATAATAGTGTCGTCCACAGATCCCCCATAAGTGTCGTCCACAGATCCCCCATAAGTGTCGTCCACAATTTGTTTTAATATGGCCTTTGAACATAATTTTTCAAGTAAGATCATATAAACCTCTCTTTTTTGTAGTTTTTTCCGATTAATCGATTAATCGTAGTAATTAATCGGCAACTAATCGATTATTCAAATAATCGTTAGCTGCAGCCCTAATATATATATATATATATATATATATATATATATATATATATATATATATATATATATATATATATATATATATATAATTATAATATATATATATATATTTTATGCTAAGACTAAGGCCCCATTCACACGACCGTATTTGTGGTCCGCGTTTTCTGCGGATTGGATGCGGACCTATTAATTTCAATGTGTGGCGTCTGCATCCGTATGTCCCGCAAAAAAGAGAGAACACGTCCTATTCTTGTCTGTTTTGCGGACAAGAGTGGCCATTGTTACAGTGGATTCGCCCAAAAAAACTAACGGATGTCACACGGAAGCCATCCATATTTTTTTGCAGATCCGCATTTTGTGGATGGCAAAATACATACGGTTGCGTGAATGCACCCTGAGGGTGCGGTAGTCACCTGAAACATGTAAGCGAACTTTTTTTTTTTTTTTTTTTTTTCTCCCCCCCCCCCCCCCCACTGTCCGGATATTTAAAGAGACTTTGTATTCCAAAAGTGCTGGGCTTTCAACCCAATTTTCTGGCATGAATTAAAACCTTGTACCTGTTTATGCACTAAGGGGGGGGGGGGGGGGGCGTTAATATTTTCAGCGTTCTTCTTCTTTCAAACGTTTAGTTTTCGGTTTCAGATGAGAATGGGGGCCTGGTGTCCAGGTCGTATGGACTGGGTGACCTATCGCGGGTGGAAGAGGATCGATCCAACAAAGATGACGAGTCAAGTCGGCATTCTGTAAGTAGTTTAGGATAAGGGGGGCGAGACCGAACCCCATCCTACCGTCTGTCATTACCTCGATCACCTGCAATAAGTAACTTGATGTCTCTGAAATCCGTGCTTCGGCCACGTTGTTTTGGGCGAAGTTCAGGGATTGTGCAAAAGTTTAACAAATTAATCTGGCAGCAGGAAATGTCATGAAATGTAGAAATCGGATGTTGCCCACCTCTTAAAGGGGTTGTCTAAGATTTTTATTTTTAAATTAGTGCAGAGGAGCAGGGGCTGTAAGAACAGAAGCAAAGAATAACTAACACCTGTCATGTCCCACTGCTCCCAAGCCTCCGCTCTGATCCCAGCAGGGCCTGCGGGGGTGACACGCGGTTCATCATTCACATGACCACTGCCTCCAATTACTTGGTCTCAGCGGTCATGAATGGTAGGACTTTTTTTTTTTTTTTTTTTCTTTATTTTATACAGCCACCTGATCTTTGTCACTTTTTAAAAATTTCGGACAACCCCTTCTCTTTGAAGAGAATTACCACCGTAAACACTCATTTGACATCTAATTCACTGCTACATGTTGGAGGATAAGAAGTACGGAAAAATGGCGATATAACTATATTTCTGAGATGCGGGAGGCAGAGAGTTTATTAATATCTAAAAAGGATACGGTCATCTATTAAAGGGGTCATCACATGAACAATGTAACAAAAATCAGACATCATATAGCACAAGACGACCTCTTTCTAACAAAGCTAGAACCAGCCCTGGACCTCACATGGATCCAGAGATCTCCACATTCATTGTTCCAATTGCTCTGCTACATTTATTTCAGGCTGGCAGCTCAGGTAAGTGTCCTTTGTCAGAGGTGTGTCCTGTCTGCTGCAGCTGAAGGATGGAACGGAGTGTGTGCTTCTGTCTCAGTGAGGAGAGAGAAATTAGAAAAAGAGCAAACAGCAGGTGGCGCTCTACAGATAGATTTCATTGAATAACTCAGTAGCTATAATGAATTTTTAATTACATGCAATTACAGAAATATTTAGAATATTGGCACAGAATAGTTCTGTGATGGCTAACCTCCGGCACCCCAGCTGTGGTAAAACTACAACTCCCAAGATGCACACTTGTTTGGCTGTTCTCAGAACTCCACAGAAATAAATGGAGCATGCTGGGAGTCGTAGTATCAACACAGCTGGAGTGCCGGAGGTTAGCCATCACTGGGAGCGTCAATTTGACCTGTGTTGGGTAGTTTTATACCAATGACCGGTCTTTTATATGAATGTATAAGTGGGAGTGAAGTGTGACTACTAGGGCCCAGTAACGCACACTGTCAATGCACTTATATACTATTATGTGGTGTTGATTGACTATATATATTGATATTTCATCAGTTGTAAATATCTCTGTTTTTTATTTGTGTATCTTTTTTTTAAATAAATTGCTTATTAACATATTACATTGATATGTCCGATTACCAGCGAGGCAGTAAGTTATAAACAATCTATCACTTTTGTCTTTGGAGATAGGGATCTCCTTTGCTGTGCGCTGGTAATAGGACAATTCCACCGTTGGGACCCGCACCTACAACGAGAACGAAGCGAGGAGCACTGTGGCTGGAGGACCCCAGATTTCCCGGGGTCCGTCCACCACCAAGCGCTGCTCCCATAGAAGTGAATGGGCTATTTTCGGCGGCCCCATAGAAAGGAATGGAGGGCGGCTGCGCATGCGCAGTGTGCCCTCCGTTCATTTCCCGGCTCCGTTCTCATTGTAGGTACGGGTCTCAGAGGTGGGACCCGCACCTATCAGACAATGGGGGCGTATCCTAGCGATATGCCCCCATTGTCTGAGATGGGGAAACCCCTTTAATGCTTTCTAAATGCTGTTAAAACAGCTCAGGCAAGATAGCTGCCCCCATAATCATGTTCAGGAAATAGAATTAAAAAATCTGTAATCAGAAAACAAAAACAGATTAGAAAAAAAGAGATGTGTTGCTATTTGGTTTTAACTAGCAGATAAAATTTTTGGCAAACCATTCCCTTTAATTCCTTAACGACCAGCACCATACAAGTACGGCGCAACCGGACTTGACTTAACGCCCAGCGCCGTACTTGTATGGTGCGCTGATCAGGCGGGTGCAGGAGCTGTGCCTGCCCGATCTGCGGCAGGGGTCCAGAAGTCACTGATAGCTGGACCCCTGCTCTATGCGCCAGCATTGGTGAAATGCTGCTGGCGCATTAACCCTTGCATTACCACAGTCAGCGCTGACCACGGCACGTGCCGGCTTCAGATGTGTGCGGGGTGTCTATTAGGTCCCCGTGCTGCTGTAACGGGGACCCGAGGCAGGGAAGGCAGCCCGATGCCTTCCTTAGCATCGTGGCTGCCTTCCGGGAGAGTCTGAGATCCAGCAGGCTGAAGTGTATTAGTGTGTAATACACTTACAGCCAATGCATTACAATACAGAAGTATTGTATTGCAATGTATAAGTATTGTAATGCATTGTAAAGGGAATCAGCAGACCCCCAAAAGTTGTGGGGGAAAAGTTAGAAAAATAAAGTTGTACAAAAGAAAATTAAAAGTTTCAAGTAAAAAATAAAAAAGCGTCCTTTTTCCAAAATAAAGTAAAGAAAAATTGTAAAAAAAAAAAAAAGGGGGGGGGGGACATATTGGGTATCGCCGTGTCCGTATCAACTGGCAATATAAAAATATCACATGACCTAACCCCTCAGGTGAACACTGTCAAAAAGATAAAATAAAAACTGTTAAAAAAATATCTTTTTGTCACCTTACGTCACTAAAAGTGCAACACCAAGCGATCAAAAAGGCGTATGCCCCCCACAATAGTACTAATCTAACCATCACCTCACCCCGCAAAAAATGAGCCCCTACCTAAGACAATCGCCCAAAAACTGCAAAACTATGGCTCTCAGAATATGCAGACACTAAAACATGATTATTTTTTTTGTTTCAAAAATATCATTGTGTAAAACATAAATTTAAAAAATTATACATATTGGGTATTGCCACGTCCGTAACGACCAGCTCTATAAAAAAAAAACACATGACCTAACCACTCAGATAAACACCGTAAAAAAAGTGTACAAAAACCCTTTTTTTTTTTTTTTTTTTTTTTTTTTTTTATTGGGTCACCATACATCACAAAAATTATAATACCAAGCGATCAAAAAGTCATATGCACCCCAAAATAGTGCCAGTCAAACCGTCATCTCATCCCACAAAAAATGAGACCCTACTTAAGACAATCGCTCAATAAAAAAATAAAAATAAAATGGCGCTCACAATATGGAAACATTAAAACATGATTTGTATTTATTTTTGTTTAAAAAATGCTGTTATAGTGTAAAACTTAAATAAATAAAGTATACAGATTATGTATCGCCGTGTCCGGAAGAACCTGCTGTATATAACATATCACATGACCTAACCCCTCATGTGAACACCGTAAAACAAAAAAAAAATAGTGTCCCCTTACATCACAAAGTGTAATACCAAGCAATCAAAAAGTTACATGCACCTTAAAATGTACCAATCAAACCGTCATCTCGTACAAAAAAATGAGCCCCTATAACATTCGCCCCCAAAAAATTAAACTATGATTTTTTTTTTTCTACATATTCTGAAAGCCATTTTTTTTTATAATGCTTTATTATGTAAAACTGACAGAAACAACCTGCTCTATAAAAATACCACATGATCTAACCTGAACATTGTAAATAAAAATAAAAACGGTGCCAAAACAGCTATTTCTTGTTACCTTGCCTCACAAAAAGTGTAATATAGAGCAACCAAAAATCATATGTACCCTAAAATGGCACCAACAAAACTGCCACCTTATCCCGTAGTTTCCAAAATGGGGTCTTTTTTTTGGAGTTTCTACTCTAGGGGTGCATCAGGGGGGCTTCAAATGTGACATGGCAGCTTAAAATTATCCCAGTGAAATCTGCCTTCCAAAAACTATTTGGCATTCCTTTCCTTCCACGCCCTGCCGTCTGCCCGTACAGCAGTTTACGACCACATGTGGGGTGTTTCTGTAAACTACAGAATCAGGGCAATAAATATTGAGTTTTGTTTGGCTGTTAACCCTTGCTTTGCTACTGGAAAAATGGATTAAAATGGAAAATCTGCCAAAAAAGTAAAATTCAGAAATTTATTTTCTATTAAGGGTCTATTCACACGTCCGTAGTGTATTGCGGATCCGCAATACACTGGGCCGGCAGCCCTATAGAAATGCCTATTGTCCGCTATTGCGGACAAGAATAGGACATGTTCTATTTTTTCCGGAGCCGCGGACTTGAAATGCGGATGTGGACAGCACTATGTGTGCTGTCCGCATCCTTTCCGTCCCCATTGAGAATTAATGAATGGGTCCGCACCCGTTCTGCAGACTACTTTTACACTTGCGTTCGGGGTTCCGCTTGTGAGTTCCGTTTGAAGGCTCTCACAAGCGGCCCGAACAGATCCGTACAGCCCCAATGCATTTTGAGAGGATGCGGATCCGCTCAGAATGCCTCAGTTTGGCACAGTTTGGCCTCCGTTCCGCTCAGCAGGCGGACACCCGAACGCGGCTTGCAGCGTTCGGGTGTCCGCCTGGCCGTGCGGAGCCAAACGGATCCGTCCAGACTTACAATGCAAGTCAATGGGGATGGATCCGTTTGCCGTTGACACAAACGGATCCGTCCCTTATTGACTTTCAATGTAAAGTCAGGAGTCCCTATTAATATACCATCGGATCGGAGTTTTCTCCGATCCGATGGTATATTTTAACTTGAAGCGTCCCCATCACCATGGGAACGCCTCTGTTAGACTATACCATTGGATTTGAGTTAGATCGTGAAACTCAGATCCGACAGTATATTCTAACACAGAGGCGTTCCCATAGTAATGGGGACGCTTCAAGTTAGAATATACTGAGAACTGTCATTGCTGCCTGGCAGCACCCGATCTCTTACAGGGGGCTGTGATCCGCACAATTAACCCCCCAGGTGCCGCACCTGAGGGGTTAATTGTGCATATTATAGCCCCCTGTAATAGATCTGGTGCTGCCAGGCAGCAGGGGGCAGACCCCCCTTCCTCCCCAGTTTTAAATTCATTGGTGGCCAGTGCGGCCCCCCTCCCTCCCTCCCTCCCTCCCTCCCCAGTATTATATTCATTGGTGGCCAGTGCGCATCACAGCCCCCTGTAAGAGATCGGATGCTGCCAGGCAGCAGGGGGAAGTTATGTACACAGTTCTCTTAGTATATTCTAAATTGAAGCGTGGGAACGCCTCTGTGTTAGAATATACTGTCGGATCTGAGTTTTCACGAAGTGAAAAATCGGATCTGAAAAAAAAGTTATGCAGACGGATACGTCCTAAATGGATACCATCGTTTGCGTTATAGGAGCGGATCCGTCTGTGCAGACACCAGACTAATCCGCTCCGAACGCAAGTGTGAAAGTAGCCTAAAATCAGTTTTAAATACCTTGAGGGTTGTAGTTTATAAAATGTGGCAATTTATGGCTGGTTTCTATTATGTAAGCCTCACAAAGTGACTTCAGACCTGAACTGGTCCTTAAAAAGTGGGTTTTAGAAATTTTCTGAATAATTTCAAAATTTGCTTCTAAACTTCTAAGCCTTCTAACGTCCGTCTCCCCCAAAATGTCATTTACAAAATGATCCAAACGGGAAGTAGACATATGGGGAATGTAAAGTAATAACTATTTTTGGAGTTATTACCATCTATTATAAAAGTAGAGATATTGAAATTTGAATGTGCTCATTTTTCAAAATTTGTGGTAAATGAGAAAAAAAAAATCTCAGAATGGCCTGGATAAGTAAGTGTTTTAAAGTTATTACCACATAAAGTGACACATGTCAGATTTGCTAAAAAATGGCCTGGTCCTTAAAGGGAACCTGTCACCGGGATTTTGTGTACAGAGCTGAGGACATGCGTTGCTAGATGGCCGCTAGCACATCCGCAATACCCAGTCCCCATAGCTCTGTGTGCATTATTGTGTAAAAAAAAGTGATTTGATAGATATGCAAATTATTCTGAGAGGAGTCCTGTCCCTGAGATGAGTCCAGCGTGAAGGATCCCAGCACCGCCCCGCATTAGTGTTCCTTCCTTGTGCTGGCATCAGCCTCAGGGAAGTAACTGCGCAAACACTAGCTCGCGTATTGCGAGATTACGGCGCTCTAGCTTTCTGACGTCAGGGAACAAGGAGGAGATTAGGAGGATGAAGGACGGTGCTAGGCTTCTTCCCGCTGGACTCATCTCAGTGACAGGACTCCTCTCAGGTTAATTTGCATGTCTATCAAATCGTTTTTTTTACACAATAAAAGCACACAGAGCTATAGGGACTGGGTATTGCAGATGTGCTAGCGGCCATCTAGCAACCCATGTCCTCAGCTCTATACACAAAATCCCGGTGACCGGTTCCCTTTAAGGTGAAAAATGGCTGGGTCCTGAAAGGGTTAAACAAAGGATATCTCTTTTCTGATCTCATATTCAGTATTTGGCTTATGCAGAGAGCTACAGTATCTCGCAAAATTGAGTACACCCCTAAGTGAAAATGGCCAAATTGTGCCCAAAGTGTCAATATTTTGTGTGGCCACCATTATTTTCCAGCGCTGCCTCTCTTGGGCATGGAGTTCACTAGAGCTTCACAAGCTGCCACTGGACTACTCTTCCTCTCCTCCATGACATCACGGAGCTGGGGGATGTCAAAGACCTTGCGCTCCTCCACCTTCCATTTGAGGATGCCCCACAGATGCTCAATAGGGTTTAGGTCTGGAGACATGCTTGGCCAGTCCAGCACCTTTACCCTGTTTGTTTAGCAAGGCAGTGGTCGTCTTGGAGGCTTGTTTGGGGTCATTATCAGGTTGGAGTACTGCCCTGCGGCCCAGTTTCCGAAGGGAAGGGATCATACTCTGCTTCAGTACATGTTGGCATTCATGGTTCCCTCAATGAACTGTAGCTCCCCAATGCCGGCAGCACTCATCCAGCCCCAAACCATGACACCCCCACCACCATGCCTGACTGTAGTCAAGACACTTTCTTTGTACTCCTCACCTGGTTGCCGCCACACACGCTTGACACATCTGAACCAAATATGTTTATCTTGGTCTCATCAGACCACAGGACATGGTTCCAGTAATCCAGGTCCTTAGTCTACTTGTCTTCAGCAAACAGTTTGCGGCCTTTCTTGTCCATCTTTAGAAGAGGCTTCCTTCTGGGACAACAGCCATGCGGACCAATTTGATGCAGTTTGCGGCGTATGGTCTGAGCACTGACAGGCTGACCCCCCCACCTCTTTAACCTCTGCAGCAATGCTGCCAGCACTCATACAACCTCTGGATATGACGCTGAGCATGTGCACTCAACTTCACTGGTTGACCATGGGGAGGCCTGTTCTGAGCAGAACCTGTCTTGTTATTCCTCTGTATGGTCTTGGCCACCGTGCTGCAGATTTTTAATTAATTATAAATGAGCAGATCTGGTCAAAGGCAAATTTATTTATTTTATTAAAATTTGTATTTATTTATTTTTTTACTTCTTCAAGATCCAGTGGGTCTCATTGATTCACAGTGCACTGTACTGTCAGTATTGCACAGATACTAAGGTCCATTCACAGAGCCGCAAGTGTTTTGCAGTCTACAAATTGCGGATCCACAAAACACGGACACAGGCCATGTGCTGTCCGCATTTTGTGGACCACACATGGCCGGCACTATAATAGAAAGGCCTGTTCTTGTTCGTGGCTGCGGACAAGAATAGGACATGCTCTATCTTTCTTGCGGGGCCGCAGAACAGAACTACGGATGCGGACAGTATATGGTGTGCTGTCTGCATCTTTTGGGGCCCCATTGAAATGATTAGGTCCACACCCATTGTGAAAAATTGCTGAATGGATGCAGACCCATTCACGCGGACGTGAAAAGCGCATCCGCAAAAAAATACGGATGACGTCCGTGTGCATTCCATATGGAACCTCCTGGCCCCTAATAGAACAGTACTATCCTTGTCCATAATGCGGACAATAATAGGACCTGTTCTATTTTTTTTGCGGAACGGAAATACGGACATGCAGAAACGCAATGCACACGGAGTATAATTGCACACCTTCCGTTTTTTTGTTTGTTTTTGAAATGAATGGTTCTGTATACGGTACACAAAAAAAAGGAACGGATACGGAAAAAGAATATATTCGTGTGCATGAGGCCTAAGGCTACTTTCACATCTCTGTTGTGCAGAGAACAACCTTCCGGAATCCTCTGGTTTTACCGCTGCTGGATACAAACGGAATGCTCGCCGGCCTCATTAAGTGTGAAAACTGTAGGATTTTATGTTTTTTGTTTACCGTAAATATAGATATCAACATGGAAAATTTAAAAATATGTTTCACATCAAATTTAAACGGTAGGTCATTTTCTGAAGAGACACAACTCCATTGTATGAATGGAGGAAGGCTTTAGACCGTGCTGATTACGTTCCTGCCAGCACCTATCTTCTCGTGGTGACGTTGTGTGTGGCAGACGCGGAGAAGTTGGCTCCTATAAAAAGGGTAGTCCCGTCAGGAGTAGAGATGAGCGAACTTCTGTTTTAAGTTCGGCGTCTAAAGTTCGGGGGCGGGTTACCGGAGAATCCCGATCTGGAACCGGATATGGATTCCGACTTCCGTTGTGGTCCGTGGTAGCGGAATCAATAATCGGCCATTATTGATTCCGCTACCACGGACCACAACGGAAGTCGGAATCCATATCCGGTTCCAGATCGGGATTCTCCGCTAACCCGCCCCCGAACTTTAGACGCCGAACTTAAAACAGAAGTTCGCTCATCTCTAGTCAGGAGGAGATCCTGGTTAGCAGGGGCTCATTCATGTGAATGGCTGCCATGTAATACATTTCCCCTGGAGTGGCTGCTGCAGAAAAAATGGCTGGCTGGCCACAACTTCCCCAGCAGTCACAGCTTCAGTGTAGCAAGCGGTTTTGAAACAGTAAGGATATGTGATTTAGGGCTAGTGTAAAGTAGAGCTGGCTTAGTTGCCCATAGAAACCAATCAGATTCCACCTTTCATTTTCCAAAGGAACTGTGAAAAATTAAAGATGGAATCTGATTGGTTCCTATGGGCAACTAAGGCTACTTTCACACTAGCGTTCGATCGGATCCGTTCTGAACGGATCCGATCATATTAATGCAGACGGAGGCTCCGTTCAGAACGGATCCGTCTGCATTAAAATGGCAAAAAAAAGCGAAGTGTGAAAATAGCCTCGGACGGATCCGTCCAGACTTTCAATGTAAAGTCAATGGGGGACGGATCCGCTTGAAGATTGAGCCATATTGTGGCATCTTCAAACGGATCCGTCCCCATTGACTTACATTGTAAGTCTGGACGGATCCGCACGGCCAGGCGGACACCCGAACGCTGCAAGCAGCGTTCAGCTGTCCGCCTGTCCGTGCGGAGGCGAGCGGAGCGGAGGCTGAACGCCGCCAGACTGATGCAGTCTGAGCGGATCCGCATCCATTCAGACTGCATCAGGGCTGGACGGAGGCGTTCGGGTCCGCTCGTGAGCCCCTTCAAACGGAGCTCACGAGCGGACCAACGAACGCTAGTGTGAAAGTAGCCTAAGCCAGTTGTATTTTACACCAGTTTGATAAATCTCCTCCATAGTGTTCTGACTTGCTTGTCGGAGAGGAGTCCCTACTGTACCATGGCCCTACACCTGAGAAGACTCCTGTAGTAAGAAGTAAGTACTACTTCCTGTAGGGAAGTAAGAAAGGACCGTATTGTTGGCTGCCAGAGGGGGAAGGAGGCTGATTCTGTTCATGGCTTCCTCCCCTCCCCATTAGCAGCAGCACTAATATGGAAGCAAAATAAAGACAAGAGAGGTATTTTTGCTTGATGGAAACACTGCAAATCAGGGTGGATTTGATCAAACTGATTTAAATCACTAGTCAGTAAGGCTTGATTTAAATCATAGTTTTCTACATAAAGACTAATTCTTGCTGGTATAACTTATAATATGCAAGAAGATGAAGATTTTTAGAATAACAACTTTTCATATTAGGTTGATTCTGTATTAGGGCTGCACGATATGGGAATTTTGTGCGATTGCGATTAGGGCCCTAAAAATTGTGATAACGGTATGCGATATTTTAAGGGAATTGTGCTAAAGGTCTATTTGCTTGTATTTTCCCATATGAGCCGCTGACGCGGCTGGGTATGACATAGTTATGGGGGATCTGTGGATGGCACTGTTGTGGGGGGATCTGTGGATGGCGCCGTGTTGTGGAGGATGTGTGCTATGACACATAAGGCCATGAGGGGGGCCAGCATAAGACATATAGTGTCTTATGCTAGTCCCCCTCATGGCCCTATGTGTCCTAAACTGCGCACATAACTGGATTTGTGTGTAAAGTATTCAGGGCCGGTGCAAGGATTTTTGCCAACACAAGCGAAGCTACATTTTGGCGCCCCCCCCCCCCCCCCATGGCACATCGCCCCCCCCCCCGTCCGGACCTGGCCCCATCCCATGAGCACCCCCTATGGTGTCACATTCCCCCCCCCCCCCCCCCCGCCCCGGCCTATTGACAATAGGGGGTAATAATATGATCATGGATGGGGCCAGGGACGTCCAGGCGGGGGAATGATGTGCCATGGGGGGGGGGGGGGGAGAAATGTGACACAATAGACTATTGTGTCACATTTCTCCCCCCCATTGCACTTAATCCCTCCCCAGCCCGGACAGCCCTGGCGCCATCCATGATCACATCGTTACCCCTTACTGTGTCACATTTTAACCCCCCCCCCCCCCCCCCAGCCGACCCTTCCTGGCGGCCTGGCCCCATTCCCATGTCACATACTCAGAGTACTGTACAACTGTACAGACATTTACATTGTACCCCCTCCCTCCATCATGTCACGGTCACACAAACTAGCGCCAGAGCAGAGGCGCTCAGGCTTTTAGCACGGCATTCAATGATGTGTTTAAAAAAAGTAATTACAAAACAACAATCATTAATATTGGGGGGGGGGCCAATATTAATGATTGTTGTTTTGTAATTACTTTTTTAAAACACATAATTGAATGCCGTGCTAAAAGCCTGAGCGCCTCTGCTCTGGCACTAGACTAGCACTTATGGCCTCATTTTATGATTTTGAAATAATTTTAAATGATCATATTAATTATTATATACAATACATTCAATTCGGAACAGTTCAAACTTCAAGTGACCTACCTTAAGTCCTGAGTCCACTCCTGACCTGCCTGACTCCTGCTGCTGCTGGCTGCCAGTGCGTCTGGTGGTCTAATCTGGCTGACGGCTGTGTGTGTCTGTGTGAGTCAGACACAACACAATCAGTCAGCTCGAGCCTCGCCTATTAGTCCCTGCCATACCCGCCGGCGGCGCAGCTTACTACCAGTCAGGCCCCCATGGCAGGCTGAGCACATGTGACCGGTGTGTTGCCGTGACTCTGAGCGGCCGACACACGCAGGCTGGGGGCGGGCGCAAGGCGGCGGCGCTGCGGCACAAATTCAAGAAAGTTATAAAAAAAAAAAAAAAAAAGAAGGGCATTCATTTTTCCGCCCTGCGCAGGGCGCGCCCTAAGGCAGCCGCTTGGTCTGCCTTATGGTAGCGCCGGCCCTGAAAGTATTTTACTAGTGTTTAAAACAAGCTCTCTCCTATTGATAACATGGCCAGCCTCTGTACTCACTGTCACTATGAATGTACTGCAGCGAGCTGGCCGGCTGGCGCGTGACTGACGTCACTTAGTAACGCTCCTCCCACTTCAGGAAACAGGAGCGTTACTAAGTGACGTCAGTCATTTGCCGGAAGGCCCGTTCGCTGCAGTGCATTCATCGTGAAAGTGAGCGAGTACAGAGGCTGGCCATGTTATCAATAGGAGAGAGATTGTTTTACACAGTAGTAAAATACTTCACACACTAGGGCTGAAACGATTATTCGAATAACTCGATTAAATCGAGTCAAAAAATTCATCGATGCAGTTTCCCTGCATCGAGGAATCGTTTAAATCACGTGATCACGGAGCGGGAGTGAAATTAAGCGTCTCACTCACCGCTTCCGTGTCCTCCGGAGGCCAGAGAGGCAGGACTGAGCGGCCGGCACAGCTGAGGGAGGAGGAGGAGGGAGGAGGAGGGAGTCTCTCCCTCCCCACTGTGCGCGGCTGCCGCTGAACACCAATCTAGGACGTAGGAGGAGGAGGGGAGGGACTGTGGCCACTGCACTACCAATGAATCTGCCGGCCATATCCCACAGGGTCCCCCCCCCCCATATCATTGGTGGCAGTTTGCAGTTCCGATCGGAGCCCCAGCAGTGTAATGCTGGGGCTCCGATCGGTTACCATGGCAGCCAGGACGCTACTGAAGTCCTGGCTGTCATGGTATGTTAGTGAGCAGAGAGCAGCGCATTATACTCACGTGCGCTGTGGCCGCCGGTCGCTCCTTCTGTCTGTGCGGCGGATTGCTAATGCTTACAGCATTAGCAATGCGCCGCACAGACCTATGAGAAGGAGCGACCGCCGGCCACAGCGCACGTGAGTATAATGCGCTGCTCTCTGCTCACTAACATACCATGACAGCCAGGACTTCAGTAGCGTGACTCCTGGCTGCCATGGTGACCGATCGGAGCCCCAGCATTACACTGCTGGGGCTCCGATCGGAACTGACACTGCCACCAATGATGGGGGGGGGGGAGGGGGACCCTGTGGCCACCGATGATTAATACTGGGGGGGGAGGGGGGGAGGGAGGGAGGGGGGGGGGGTTGCGTTACCCGAGGGGGGAGGCAGATCAGAGGCTGGAGGGGGGGGGGGGAGGCAGATCAGAGGCTGGAGGGGGGGGGGAGGCAGATCAGAGGCTGGGGGCAGGCAGATGGAGAGAGAGTGGTTAATGGAGGCTGCAGGCACCACCTTGGTTTGTATAAAGTTATTGGTTTAGAGAGGGGTTAATGAAGGCACCTCCAAGGTGCTTCCATTAACCTCTTCAAACCAATAACTTTATACATGCCTAATGCCAAGGTGCTTCCATTAACCCCTCCAAACCCAATGGGCATGTATAAAGTTATTGGTTTGGAGGGGTTAATGGAAGCACCTTGGCATTAGGCATGTATAAAGTTATTAACCCCTTCAAACCAATAACTTTATACATACCTAATTACGTACGTTATTTTAAGTAGCTTTTTCTTATTAGATTACTCGATGAATCGAGAAATATAATCGATAGAATACTCGATTACAAAAATATTCGTTTACTGCAGCCCTATCACACACATAACTGGCTTTGTGTGTAGGGCCCCTTCATATATAATCTCGGCATTTACGGGTCGGCCATATCGCATTTGCCGATTATCGCTATTCGATTATTTTTTAGATTTATCGTGCAGCCCTATTCTGTATTCATAGGTTTGTAGAAGTTAGGATTAAGGTCTTTTTGTTCATGTTATAACATTTTTGCTGTGAAGAAGAGGCATGTGATCTCTGCTGAGTCTAATTCAGTTTTGAGAACTGCAAAAGTAAACCAAGTATCTGTGATAATATCTTGTAGGCAGAGAAACCTCTGAAAGAGCATGACATTGTGAATGGATTAATGGAATTTATTTACCAAAATAAACATACAGCCCTATTCTACATAATAAAAAAAAAAATAATATCTTTATTTCATGATGGAATAACCTTTGGATGGTAATACATTTTCCTCAAATCATTTTATAGAAAAAAAAAAATCAGATTTAAATAAATCAGATTTTTTTATTTTATTTTTTAAATCATTGATTTTTATCCACCCTGCTGCAAATTACTTTAAAGCAGTCGTTAACAACATTTAATGTCTTTTGGTGTAAAAGGGGTTATCCGAGACTGAAAAATGCCCGGGCCCCTCACACTGATTCTACTTCCCTGGCTCCCTGCTTCCTGCGCCACTCCTGGTCCCCGCACCGCCGTCGCTGTTTCTTCCCGTGCGCTGATAAAAACCTCCGGTGTCAGGGGGAGCAGCCAATGGAAGACTGGGACGAGCCTCCCTAGCGTTACCCGTGATACCAGGGAGCCAGATAAGTAGATTCAGTGTGAGGGGCCCCCTTTAAATGGTTTATGGATAAACTGGATTCTAACAGTGATCGCGACCCGGATGTATAGTTGGGAACGTAAAGCTTTGCAACCCCTCAAGATGATCCAATGTGGCATATGTAGCTCTAGAGTGGTGCCAGTTTTATGGCATAATTGCAGTGTAAAGTATGGCGTTCAGTAGTTCATGTGAACTCTCACCCCCCAGGATCGGACTCCTGTTTCCTAAACCCTGTAAATTCTTGTTTTTGTAGGAAGAGGACGTTTCAGAGAATGACAATCAGGAGACTGATGAAACAAAGGTATTTTGGGAGAGGGTTAGATGGCATGGCTATCTCCTGTGTGTCCTCTGCCCTGCTAACACCCTTTCCTGTCTCCTGAGCGAGCCGCTGTGTAATCTTCTGTATACACGGTGGTCTGAGGATTTCATGGCGCTGCTTGCCTGTCTCTGCTGTGTGTGTGTGTGTGTGTGTGTGTGTGTGTAGTTTAATAGTTTTAACCCTTGCTGCTTTCTCTTCCCTTTTTCCTGATATGTGAGTATTGTTTCTACCGGATCATCTTCTGTCATGTACCTGACGTGTACAGCATAAAAGGACATGGCTTGTATTCTTCCCAATACAAATTAATTGACTTCATTGAAAGAGGATCTGTCCTCTCTCCTGACATGCTTCATGCATTCCCCATGTAATAATTCTGGAGCCTCTATTGTTATGTCTGTATGCTGTGCCTTTCCTTTATTTCTGCTAGATGTTAAGAATAAATTACTAGCAGTCTGCAGTAAGGGTACAGAGGGGTGTTACCAGTTGGGGGGGGGTACCTGCACATTCGGAAAATGGCAGAGCTGATTGGATAGAGTAAGTCTGTACCGGTACACCCCCCCCCCCCCCCCCCCCCCAACTTGTTACCACCCCCTGTACCCTTACTGCAGACTGCTAGCAATTCATTCATAAATTCTAGTAGAAATAATACAGGAATGGCACAACATGGAGACATAAGAATAGAGGCTCCAGAATTGTTATTACATGGGGAATGCATGAAGCTATTAACACAGACATGTCAGGAGCGGTGACAGGTCTTCTTTAAATATGCGCCTTCCACAGATATTTATGAATTGGGCCATATTTACACGTCGTGTATCATCCGTGAAGAATCCATGTTTGGTCCGTGTGTCTGTTTTTGCTCTCAATGTGTCATCCATGTTCCACGGACACTGCTAGGCTGAAAATTTATTTTCAGAGCATCTCTTATAAATGGTCCGTGAAACACGGGTGACGTAAAAAAACACAGATCCATAGACCATAATGGGCGTGATGGATCCATATAATCAATCTGGGTACTCCCATGTGTTTTCCACTTCTGGCTGACTTAGAGTCTCACTTTGACTCAGATACTCAAACTTCATATACAATTCAGCCATATAACATTTTGAATATTTGTTGTTAGATGAGAAGGATACTACTCGCGCTTCAGAAGACCTCATGGTACTTCCTTTACTTTCTTTTTCACAATTAAAAAGTGTTGCATGGCTCTCAGGCCCACTTGTTCGGAGTTCGCTGAGTTGTAAACCGCATATTCAAGCGCAATGTTTTGCGGGTCACGCCCCTTACTCATGCGAGGATCCACGTGATGGATCCATAAACATGACTGAAAAAGTATGCGTCCATGCTCCAACACAGATGTGTGAATACACGCTTTAAAATAAATGGTTACATGGGCTGACCGCCCACATTCATGAAGTACTGATGTCCTTTTTTTTTATTTGAGTACCTTTTACTTGCGGGGTACACTCCGCTGATGCTGCCATCATTTGTTCTTTTTTTTTCCAAATACCCCTTGCTTGCCCCGCTGTGCCCCCCTGCAGTTTTTGCGCCCTGTATGTTAGCCAACAGGGAGGAGGAGACGCCAGGGTTTCTCAGGGGGGGAGTATCCTTCTCCCTGGCTGTGCCGCAGTGGAGCGCGTCTTCGATTGGATCGCGGCACAGCCAGGGCGAAGGATACGCCACCAGAGAAACCCTGATGTCTCCTCCTCCCTGTACCTATGCTCAGTATTAACATACTGGACTCAAAAACAGTGAAAGGAAGGGGCAAGCGAGGGCTATTAAAAAAAAAAAAAAAAAAAAAAAAAAAAAAAAAAATGATGGCAGCTTCAGTGGGGTGTACCCTGCAAGTAAAAGTACTTAAACAAAAAAAAATACATGAAAGGAACTCTTTAAGCCCCTTGCACACAACCGAGTGGCATCTATTTTTATAACTGATGCCACTTGGATAGCAATAGACCATTTCAATTATTTTCACCTATATAACGAACGGCATTGCCCCACAGAAGATTGCAATTGGTATTGGTAGCAGCTAATGCAGGGGTCAGCAACATTTGGCACTCCAGCTGTTGTGAAACTACAATTGCCAGCATGCTTCATTCATTTCTATGGGAGGTCTGAGAAGAGCAAGTATGCATGCTGGGAGTTGTAGTTTCACAACAGCTGGAGTGCCGGGGGTTGCCTACCCCTGAGCTAGAGATATGAGCCTGGCCTTGTTTGAAAGCTGACATTTCAATCCAGAATCCTCAAGAAGAACCACAGCATTATCTGCATTACATTGGAAGATATAGCTGTTAGAAATTGGGGTGGCGGGGAATGCAGTTAAAAGTGAAAGCAAAAACCGTTTCACTGATTTCACTCCTGACTTGATTTCTAACAGCTATATCTTCCAATGTACAGGGGCCCCTCAAGTTACAAAATTCATTGGTTTCAGGATGAACATTGTAAGTTAAGTACATAACACTATGGAAAACTGTTAATTGGTTCCAAAAATGTCAGTATGAAAGTAAATTTTAAAGAAAAATTAAACCTGCGACTACGCAAGTCCCCGGCTTTGCGGCCTACTAGGCCGTAACTTCCATCCTGGAGTTTGGTGGGCAGGGACTGTCCCCTGAGGGTGATATCTTCGCGCCCAGACGTCCCCCTTCTCCAGGAGCCTGCTGAGCTCCGCCCCTGGCCTCTGTCAAAAAACAAAACAAAAAAACCTTACTTGCCTGCCACCTTACTGAGGCTGGCTTCCCCATTAGGCCTCTTTTTACACGAGCATGACGGATTAGGTCCGGATGCGTTCAGGGTGCGTTCAGTGAAACTCGCACCATTTTGCAAGCAAGTTCAGTCAGTTTTGTCTGCAATTGCTTTCAGTTGTTCATTTTTTTTTTTTTTCCGTGCGGGTGCGCATGATAAAAAACTGAAGGTTTACAAACATCTCCTAGCAACCATCAGTGAAAAATGCATTGCATCCGCACTTGCTTCCGGATGCAATGCGTTTTTTTACTGAAGCCCCATTCACTTCTATGGGGCCAGGGCTGCTGAAAAACGCAGAATATAGAACATGCTGCGTTTTTCACGCAACACAGAAGAGATGCGTGAAACAAAAACGCTCATGTACACAGACCCATTGAAATGAATGGGTCAGGATTCAGTGCGGGTGCTATGCAATAACGTCACGCATTGCACCCGCGCGGAAAACTCACTCGTGTGAAAGGGGCCTTTCATGGCTGTGTAGTTTAAAATTAACGCCTTCTTGCCTCCAGTTGGGGCTATATGTTTATATTGAGATGAATAAATAATACATTACCCTGGCACTATCAAGTGCTGAGTGTGGTGTCTGTTGCAGTATTAACCTCATCTAAGGTGGGTGCGCTCCCACTCATGTGGTTACTGTCGCACTTCCCTGCAACAATTCCACTGGATGTTTTTTATGCAACTCCCCTTCCATGGACACTCACTAGTGTTGTACATCCGTACATCGTGCGTCCGGTCATATGACCTTCCATCCACAGACAAACTAATTACGCTACCCACATATACCGTACATCCTGTCGTGTTACTCACTCCTCGAGTGGAGTAATTACCACTGGATGCCTCACACTCTGTAGCATTGCCCCCTCTCTCTTAGGTGGCATAAATGCACTACCACTATACTGTACAGCCTGTCGCATTCCACCCTTCATAGGTGGCGTAAATGCGCTCCATTCCATGGCTACTACTATGTCCTCTTCCACAGGTGAAGTATTTACTCTAGCACTAGAGATCGTAGCTACTACTGTAGGGCCTCCTTCCCAGGTGGCGTGTCTACACTGACTTTGGCTTTAGTGGCTATGGTATAGTGTATAGAGTATTTACGCTAGCTCTACATATCATGGCTACTACTGTATGGCTTGCGCTAGCATACTATTTTCATTAGTACTACATACCATGGCTCCTTCTGTATGCTCTTCATCAGGTGGAGTATGGTGATATCACCGTATACTATGGCTTTTACGGTATGACCTCCTCCTCAGGTGGAGTATTGCTCTAGTTCCTGTGGCTACTCTTGTCTGGCCCCATTCTCAGGTGGAGAATTTGCCTTAGTCCTAAGTGCCTTGTCTACCACTGTGTGGTTGTGTCTACATTCCGTCTCGGGTGGATCTCCGGCTCATTTTGCGCAACCAATGGATGCCGTTGCACCAATAGGTGGGGTCTTTATGCTGGCGCTTGCAGTTTTAGCTGATTCGTCCACTCATTCCTGAAGACATGGTCATCCGCTGTACTTCTATTCTCTGACCAGATATTGTCATTAGTATGCATGCTATAGCTGATGAGCCATTCACTTCTGGTGAGCACTTTTGCGGGGTTCTAGTTTCTATGACATTGGTCTAGCACAAGGTTCTCATTTCAAGTGGGACATTGGTGCTAACTGTTGATGCTGTGACACAATCAACACTGCCTCTTTTAAGAACTGAGTATTAGCTCTGACCTATCCCTATGTAGGGGACACACCTATTTAGGGTACATGCTGTGCATCAACTGCTTCCCTCACCGGACGGGACTATGGTGCTGTCGCATGTTGTCAATACTAATAGATGTCTCGTTGCTGGAACGCCAACACCCTGATTGCACTCCCCACAGATTATGTTTCTGTCTACCTAGCCAGTATCCATACTCCTGAGGTTGGATTCTTACTGCTCTGGAACGCCTGCACTATTTTTTTTCTTATGTCCAGATTTTCTCTGGTGTTTCTGTAACGTCGGACATAGTAATCAAATTCTCTCCTGGAGAAGTATTTCTCCTTATCTCTGACCAATCTGTGTATTCCGCTGATGACCGCATTGTCCCTTTCAGGCAGTCGCTACACGGTGACAGTAGACGGTCTCTGACGAATCTACACACCTCCGATATTTTTGGCGTCGGCTTTGCTTCTACCTATCACTGCGGTATTTTTGTTCTTCAGTTGGGTCTGCCTGATCCAGGCAGTTTGAAGTATCAAGCAGCTTCTTTTGTTAGAAGTCTCGCGACAAACCTCTACAGCTCTGGGGGCATCTGTCTTCCACAATACCTGCTCCTTAGGGGGCGTTTCCTTTTTAAGCAGAGATGTATGCTGCGATCCTTGACTTTTTGTATCTGCCTCCATGAGTGTATTGCGGCGAGTGTATGTGCTCTCTCTCATGTATTATAGCCTACTCTCTTTTAAGAGTGCGGTTGCTCAGTTTCCTCAGGCTGTCTAATGCCAGTAATGATCTGGTCTTGGATCCAGCATCACTCAGTCTTCCTTTTGTCCAGTGGCGGAGGTTGCTTTGGCTGCACTCTTCTACCGCATTCCTCTGCTGCACGGCCGGGATGCTATTGATCCCCGGGGACAGTCTTTTCCTCTTAGACTACTCCCCATTTGCCTATGGTTTTTCATGT
The DNA here is from genome assembly GCF_014858855.1 of Bufo gargarizans. Classification (NCBI taxonomy): domain Eukaryota; kingdom Metazoa; phylum Chordata; class Amphibia; order Anura; family Bufonidae; genus Bufo; species Bufo gargarizans. The sequence goes on along the minus strand of NC_058085.1, from coordinate 65,119,847 downwards.
TCTTCCTCTGGTTCCCGTTGTGACTTTGTCTGCCTTGACCATCCCTTATCTCTGTCTTGATGAGTGATCATATTCCATACTTTTTAGTCTCTTCTCGTGCTGGATTCTTTATAAGGGAGTGGCTACTCGCTATTTTCTTTTACAAATTGGCCCACAGGGGTCTTCTCACGTACCTGGGAGATCCCTACAGGACTAGTCCTCTGTCAGTTGCCCAGTAATTCCTTCCAGTTTTCCAGTTTTTTTTTTTTTTTTCTGGATTGAAGTATCCCATCCTGATACTTATACATTTGGTAAGGTAGTGTCTGGGTTTTCCTGTTGCTCGTTTGCCAGGTCTCGTGCATACCCAGGTTCATTTATGTTGGTAAACCCAATCCATGGGACCTATTGCCATGCAAGACATCCTGGGTTTCCAGTCTAGGTCCCCACAGCAATTCTGTGGTCCTCTTTATGTGGATGTACCTTCCGCACATCTTCAGTCGTCAGACATGCTTATCCTTCTTGTGGATATTATGTGCTGCTATCCACATCTTCTAAAGCCTCTCGAGCCCTTGGGCTTCGTTTAACTGGGTTTCTTTGCCCAGTGTAAGATGTTGTGCGTTCTACGCTCTCTCTCGCTGGCCTTCCTGGTTCATGCTTTTCCTGTTCTGTTCAGGGTTCCTGTGCATCCTTTCCCCACAATTCTGTACGGGGCTTTGACCGGCCTTAGATTTGTTCTGGTCTTTTATTCCCTCCCCATGGTACTGCTTTGGAACGTCCCATGGTCTCCTGTGTCCCCCAATGATACGAGCGAGATTCGAGAAAACAGGTTTCTTTGTGCTCACCTGCACCTCCTTTTCTTGCTGAGTTCATTGGGGACACAGCACCCACCCAGTAAGTTCATTGCTGGTTCTTTTTGGTGGGTCCCACCTGTTCTTGGTTCTGACTCATCGCCAGCTTTTTCATACAATTGGCTTTTCCTGGCTGCTCCTACTGCTTTTGTACAAACTGATTAGCTCAGTGTCTGCAAGAGGGGTATAGCTGAGAAGAGGAGTTAGCACTTTTTTTTTGTCTAGTGTTGCCTCCTAGTGGCGGCAGCAGCTATACCCATGGTCTCCTGTCCCCCCCCCCCCCCCCCCAAAGAACTCAGTGAAAAAAGGATTTTACAGGTAAGCACAAAAAATCCTATTTCTATGGTTAGGGCAGGAGCTTCTTCAGGGTCTTGCATAGTACATAGATGTACCAGCAAAATAAAAGTCGACGGTGTCCAAAGGAACAGCTCATCCTGGCACAGACAGGGGGCAGTAGAGGATGTTTTAGTACCATAGAGTAGCTACTAGACAACCAATAGGTGCTTTACCAGTGAAATGGCCATATTGATTGGTCGGATCGGAGTCTGAAACATTGTATATTGAGTCTAGTTTCAACTTACAATGGCTGGAAAAGACCACTGGATGTTGAAAATATTGTATTCTGAGGCCATTGTATCTTGAGGGATCACTGTAATGGATACAATGCTGTGGTTCTGGTATTGTTTTAAAACTTGAAATGCCAGCTTTCAAACAAGACCAAGCCCATATCTAGCTGCTACCAATCCCAAGATATGAGCAGCTAAAGCAACCCTCCTCCCCTCTTAAACGGGTTATCCCATGACTAATGTAAAAAATGAAAACCAGACATCATATAGGACATGACCACCTCTTTCTATCAAAGCTAGGACCAGCCCTGTACCTCGCATGGATCCAGAGATCTCCCCATTTATTGCTCTGCTAGATTTATATCAAGCTGACAGCTCAGGGGGAGTGTCTTTTCTGCTGCAGCTCAGGAGGCGTGTCCATGTTCTTCCTATCACAGCTCAGGAGGCAGATGAAGGATGAAACTGAGCATGTGCGGCAATCTCAGTGAGCAGAACAAAGAAATAAGGAAAATAACAAACAGCAGGTGGCGCTATACAGATGCATTTTATTGAATAACTCCCTGGCTATGCTAAATTTTTAATGACATACAATTACAAAAGAATTCAGATCCAGGTGCTGGTTTGAAAACTGTAGAATATTTTTCGTGGGACAACCCCTGTCTGGTGTGCTTTGGGCACAGGGAGCAGCCAACCCCCATCCAGCCGGGCACTTGGGAGCTGTTTTCCAGCAGAATAAGGCCTCTTGCGCACAAACGTATTTTCATTCCGTTTCCATATCAGGTTTTTGTGGACTGTATACAGAGCCATTCATTTCAATGGGTCCGCAAAAATGCGGCATGCACACGGATGTCATCCGTATTTTTTGCGGAACGCAAAATACATACGGTCGTGTGCAAGAGGCCTAAAAGCACTTTTTCTGCACATGAAGCAAAGACACAAAGTGTACACAGGTATGTTTGGAATGTGTTTGCAATCTTGTTAGTTATATAGGTGAAAATTACGAGACAGATTCCCTTTAAAGTCTGATCAGTGAAAAATGTAATACACTCAGATGCAACTCGGACACAAAAAACTAATCTGATCAAAAACTGAAACGGAAACCACATCGCTCGTGTGCAAGGGCCACTTTCTTATGAGCGATACGGATTGTGTCAGGGTCCATTCTGTGGAAAACTGATGGTTTTGCGTGCAAATTTTGTCTGCGACTGCAATCAATGTTCAACTTTTTTCCATCCTGATTGCATCTGTTTTACATCTATTTTTCAGCAACAACCAGTGAACCAGCATTGCATCTGGCTGCCTTCCATTTTTTTTTTAAGCAGCCCTGGCCCCATAGCAATGAATTGGACATTATAGAACTTGTTGAATTATTTTTTTTCCCTGAACATAAAGATGATTAGTGATAAACCATGCTCATGTGCACAGATCCAGAACGCATCCTGACAGAAGTGAAGTTAGCCTAGGGTTACACTCGCACAACAGTGAAAAATATCAGCCATTAAAAACAGTTTTCTCGCCCAATTTCCTTGGGGGACACAGAAGACCTTGGGTATAGCTCATCTCCCTAGGAGGCGTGACACTAAGTGAAAACTGTTAAGCCCCTCCTCCACAGCTATACCCTCAGCCTGGAGAGAGAGACTGCCAGTTTTTGCTTAGTGTCCAAGGAGGCAAGACACTCCCTGCTCTGCAGGGCTGTTTTTCTCCTTGTTTAAATTTTGATTTTTACTTTTTTTCTTTTCTTTTTGTTCCAGATCATCAGGGACAACAGAGACGCACTAGACCTCTCTGTTTCTCCTGGGGTTGAGCTGCGCCAGTGCCGGTCACCCGCACTGCTGCCTCCCCCACAGAAGACAAGGTGGATCAGGGCAGCCCAGCTCCCCTACATCCCGCCAGCGCAAGGGTCGCCCGCACGCCAAGTCCCTCTCCCAGCGTCCTGCCACTACGGTGCCAGTAGCTGAAGGGGCGACCCTGCTGGAATGGACCGAGGGTGAAGACGACTATGGTGAGAGAGTGGCTTCTCCAGCCCTACGTCCCCCACCCCCCACCCTGGTCTCCTGCGTGCCTGACCCCCCATACTGGGCCTCTGGACCCTTCGGTCACTGCTGGACCTAGGCTGGCCCCTGGGGTGCTGCGGGGCGACATTCCATCCCTGCTCCCTCCCCTCCCTTCTAGCCCTCATGGGACATTTTAGCAGCAGAATGCTGCGAATAGGCAGCCATTGGTGAGCCGGACATCCATCGCCTCCCTTCACTTATCAGCGTCCCTCCTGGGAACGCTGTGCTCACATCCTCACGGGCACCCGGTCCCAGGGTCCCCCCATCCCCTCACCGATGCGCTGCTCTGGACCGGGGGCCTTTTCCTGACGGCAGTGCTGCTTGGGCGGCCGCACCTCCGGCGCTTCTTCCCGGCCTGCTGGGCCGCACCTCCGAGCTGGGCCGCACTTTCTTCCCGGCCCCCGACTGTTCCGGCCTGCGGGGTAGACTCCCGCGGCCGGCATTTGGCTTGAGCACGATGCTCCAACGATTCCGGCCGGCCGTCGGCGACTTCCGGCCGGCCGGGCGCCGCAAATTTTGGCCCAGGCTTCGGGCCTACTGGGCCTCATTCCGGCGCTCCACCCGGGCCCCTGACTTCCGGTCCGCGGGGTGGGCTTCCGCGGCCGGTTTGTCCAGGCAGTCCGCTCCGGTTTCCTGTGCGGCCCCGGTCAGCCGGGTGCCGCAGAAAATTTAGGCCCCGGCTTCACGGCCTGCTAGGCCGCAAACTTCCGGCCTCTGTTGGAGGGGGCGGGAACTTCTGCGGGCGCGAATTCTTCCCGCCTGGAGGTTCCCCGCCCCCAGGGGATCGCGGCGCCGCCTCCTCCTCCCTTCCAGGTTGGTTGGCTGTTAACCCTTCGGGTACCGGCGGCTCCCGATGGGCCTATATGGCTGGCGCCCCCCCCCCCCCCCTCTACTTCTATGCTGGGCACCTGTATGGTGGCACTTCTTTCTGCCTCAGTGAGGCTATTTTTTATTTAGGAATGCATAACATGGTTAAGCTAATGGATTTCTTGTGCGCTGCGCAGGACGCTGCAGCCTTATCTCAGTAGCGCCGCCTGTATGCGTGCTCCTTCCATGAGCGGCATGGTGTCGCACTCCCCGGCTGGTGCATGCTTCCCTTCTTTAGCCCTCTCCGGGATGCAGCGCTGGCCAAGTGCATGCGTCCTCCAGCTATGGTAACTGCCATGTGCAGACAACCCCTTCCTAGGCGGGATACTGCACTCTCTCGGGCTGCAGGCTTGCCTGGTGCATGACCCCCCGCTTAGGTGGAATACTGCACTCTCACCGAATACGGTGTTGGCCATGTGCACGAGAACGCTGCACTCGTTGGATTCGCTGCAGGCCATGTGCACAACCCCCTTCCATAGGCGGAATGCTGCACTCATTGGATTCGTTGCCGGTCTTGTGCATGTCCTCCTTCTATAGGTGGAACCTGCACTCTCACCAGATACGGTGTTAGTCTGGTGCACGACCCCCTCCCATAGGGGACCGCTGCACTTTTCACTGGATTCACTGCCGGTCATGTGCGTGATTCCTTTCCATAGGCGAAACGCTGCTCTCACTGGATTTGATACCGGCCATGTGCATGACCCCCTTCCATAGGCGGAATGCTGCACTCACTGGATTCGCTGCCGGTCTTGTGCATGACCCCCTTCCATAGGCGGAATGCTGCACTCACTGGATTCGCTGCCGGTCTTGTGCATGACCCCCTTCCATAGGCGGAATGCTGCACTCACTGGATTCGCTGCCGGTCTTGTGCATGACCCCCTTCCATAGGCGGAATGCTGCACTCACTGGATTCGCTGCCGGTCTTGTGCATGACCCCCTTCCATAGGCGGAATGCTGCACTCACTGGATTTGCTGCCGGTCTTGGCATGACCCCCTTCCAGGGGCGGAATGCTGCACTCTCTGGATTCGCTGCCGGTCTTGTGCATGACCCCCTTCCTCTAGGCGGAATACTGCACTTCATTGGTTATGGTGCTGGGCAGCCGGCCATGTGAATAACCCCCTTCCATAGGCGGTATGCTGCATTCTCATTGGATTCGCTGCCGGCCTTGGGCATGCCTTCTTCCCTCAAGCGCCATGCATACACCCTCACTGACTGGGGTCGTTCTCTCGCTGATAAGTTGCTGGCCGCGTGCAGGACCCCCTTCCATGGTGGGATGCTTGCAACTCACTAAATCCACTGCCGGCCATATACATGTTCCCCCTTCCGTGGGCGGTGTACGGCACTCTTACTGGATTCGCTGCCGGCCATGGACATGTCTCCTTTCCTCAGGCAACATACACACACTCTCACTGACTGTGTTTGTTCTCTCGCCAGTGTGCTGCTGGCCAGGTGCCTGACCCCCATCCATGGCGGGGTGCTCGCATTCTCCCTGGTTGCAATACTGGCCATGGGCATGGCTCCCCCTTCTGGGCAGCATACTGCACTCTCACCAGATACGTTGCTGGCCTCTAAGATGGGTGGAATGCTTGCACTCCCATTGGATACGGTGCTGGCCTTGTGCGTGACCACCCCTCATTCCATGGGTGGACTTTTTGTACGCTCACAGGACTCACAACTGTCCTTGTATGTGCTGTGCTGGACTTGTACTTGTCCCCATTCATTGGCGAAGTAGTTGTACTCTCACAAAATTCGGTGTTTGGTGGATTATTGCACACTCACTTAATGCTAGGATTACCCTGTGCATGTCCCCTTTTCACTAGGTGGACGTCCTGCTGGATGCGGTGTGGCCATGTGCATGGCCCTCTTCTGGGCGCAATATGGTATGTCTTCCTTCTCTGAAGTAGGTGCTGGTCTTGGGCATCACCCCCTTGTGGGGCGGGCTTTGCACGCTTGCTGCCCGCACTGTTTGCCAAGTACATTGCCCTCTCTTCTGGGCGGACTGCTTGCGTTCCGTCGCATGCCATACTAGTCTTGTGTATGTCCCCCCTTCCGGTTGCACTTTGCACTTCTGTGGTTCTGTGGGGCTCTGTGGCTGGCCCTCCTTGCTGTATGACTATTTCGCAGTGGGCGGACGCTCTTGTGCACTCTGTGCGTTGTTGGGCCGTGTATGCCTTCTCCTTCCGTAGGTGGGTTGGCTTTCTCACTGCTTATGGGGCTGCTTGTACGTATGCCTCCATTCTTCCGGCGACTTGACGTTTTTTCTCTTGGGATACGGTGATTGCCGCCGGCCTTGGCACTCTTCTCTGAGGAGATCTTTCTGTTCACCTGGCCTGGACGGGCTCTATTGCTCTCTACTGCAGCGAGCTGGGTGGTATCCATTCTCTGTTCAGAGGGTATATTTGGTGTTTCCGTTGTGACGGTATCCACCATATTCGTTGGCCTTTCCGCCTGGGGAGTGTTTGTGGTTCCTGGATGCGTACCCTTTAGTTACCCTGTGGCATTGCTTCCCAGCGCAAGCGGTCACATGGTCGAGAGTGCTGTCTCCAGCGTCCCTCGCAGTCTACGTTGGCTCTGGCCGGATTACGGTTCCCTCGCCTGTTGCCATTCCTCCTCTTGGATGCGTTTTGGTTTGAGTCCTTCCTGTTGGCACCCTCCGTGCTTCAGTTTGTTTTGCTACCAGGTTCTAGCCGCTCTTTTCGAGCAGGTCGCCCAACTTCTCTTGGTTGCCCGATTACCGAGGTCTCAGGGACCTCCACTTTCGATTCGTTAGGGTATTCGCCTTCTGCGAATTGGTGAGCCGGACATCTCGGAGTAGCGGAGTTCTGCTTTTGAGCGGTCCTGTGGCTTCCCTGTTGCCCACTCCTCCTTGCGGTTGGAGGGTGTCATCCGTCTTCTCGGCTATTTTTCTCTCGACGGCTCTGTTTTGGCTTCTCCTGGGTCAGTTTTACTCCGCTGAGGCTTCAGGGGCTGTTCCTTCACTGGCCTCCCCCCTGGGGAGACCATGGTTGTTCATATGGATGGTCCCGGTGTTCCTTATGACCTCGTACTGTCTCCATTGTTCACACTGGCTGTACTAGCTGTGTGCCTATTACCGGGTTTGCCGCATTCTGTCCTCCCGCTGGGTGCAGATTACTTTTACCATTCTGGGCGATGGTCCTGCTTGGACTTTACCTTCTCGGTAACCTGGCGGGCCTGCTTTCTTCTGTCAAGATTACCCTTCAAGCCCCCACTTCGGGTCTGTAGAACACCTTCCTGTGGTGGCTACAACGACAAGGACTTTAGCCTGACTTGTCCTGGAGTCTGTTGGAAACTGGCCGGGTCCCTTTCGGTTCCTTCCGTTTGTCCATCTGCTCCCCCACTCCGCGTGGATTCGGGACGGCGTTGCTCGGGGGCCGACTGGACCAGTTTTCCCAACCTTTTTGCCCGTGTCATTGATTTGCGCTTACTCGCATTGGATTTCCTCCCGTCTGCCCAGACGAGTCCAGCGAGCACACTAGTGTTCGCTCCCGGCCGTGCTTCGTCCAGGTTCTGTTGTCTGACTTAGGGTCTTCCCTGGGGTTCTTTAGGAAGCTGGGCATTCACCCAATTCTGCCTTTCTCTTCCCGTGATTCGGTCTTCTCCAGTCTGGCCTGGACCTGCGACTGGGACTCTGTTACTTGAAGTGTCTGCAGTTTTTTGCTTGGACATCTCCGACTCTGTCGACGCTCGGTCTCTTGTTTCCAGGAGGTCCGCGCCAAGGTTCACGGCTCCTGGGTGCTTTCCTCCGCTTTAACCACATGGCTATTGCTGTGGTTACTGCTCAAGGGCAGGGCTCTGTTTTTTTGGTGTCACCGTTCATTTCTCCAGAGCGGTTGGTGCCTCCGGGGCCGGAGGCATTGGGCTTCAGCCATGTCATTGTGCAGGGTGGCCACGGTCTTCCTTGCACTCTTTACCAGGTTTTCCTGGGTGCGTACTCTGGCTTCGGCGGCGGCTGGTGCCTTGGGCCGCCTGGTTTTTGCAGGTGGCATTTCCTTGCTGCCTTCGGGTGCTTCGCCTTGGTGCTGTGGTCCCTCCCCTCTTGGACTGCTTTTGAACGTCCCAAGGTCTTCTGTGTCCCCCAAGGAAATTGGGCGAGAAAACGAGATTTTTGTATAACTTACCAGTAAAATCTCTTTCTCGCTCTTTCCTTGGGGGACACAGCACCCACCCATTCATTGGTTTTTTTCTGCACGGTTTCCGAGTTTTGTTTACCCGTTGGGTAGTTGGCTTGTTGTTTCCACTTGTTGGACTTTGCCTTTTCTCACTACTTGGACACGCAACTGGTAGTCTCTCTCTCCAGGCTGAGGGTATAGCTGATGGAGGAGGGGCTTAACAGTTTTCACTTAGTGTCACGCCTCCTTGGGAGATGAGCTATACCCAAGGTCTTCTGTGTCCCCCAAGGAAAGAGCGAGAAAGAGATTTTACTGGTAAGTTATACAAAAATCTCGTTTTTTATGGCCATCTTGCCTCAATTTGTGCATCTATTTCCTGTCCATTTGTCCATTTTTAACGGCCGTTTTTAATGGGTGTTAGAAACAGATAAATTTCCTAGGCTTTTTTTTTTTTTTTATCCCTATATCCCCCACAGTGCCCTCAGTATATATTATGTGCCACACACACTATATTTATATTTATTACTGAATGTAGGCAGGCTATTATAGCTAAATGATAAAGTACAGGGAACATATACTGTATTGGACTGTAGTATTCAGGTTACATTACCATGTTGGCACTTTGCGATAAATAAGGGGTTTTGGGTTGCAGTTTGGGCACTCGGTCTCTAAAAGGTTCACCATCACTGCCCTAATATCTATAATAGCCCCCATTGTGCCCCCTGTATATATTTCCTCATAGTGGCCATAATAATGTCTCCCATTAATGTCTAATAATTCCCCCCCCACACACCACTCTACCCCTGTTAGTGCCATTGGAAAAAATAATAAAAAAATACCTCATCCTCTTGCACATGTGGAGGCGCTCGCTCCTCACTGGAGGCACCAGGACCTGGCGCTCCCAGCATTGTGACGTCACATCATGGAAAGATTTTCCTTCACCAGAAAGATCAACATGCACAGTGCATTCAGAATTTCTCCGTGTGGCCACTATGTGGTGCTATAACACCATTGTACTGGGTTACGTGCCGCAAAAACACGTATAAACAGTGATAAATAGTGTGGATTTATGCAGATTTTCTGTAAAGAAATCTCAAAGCCATAGACACACTTTTAGTTGCCCCCTCCCCCAAGTCTTAGCATTACCATGGCTCGTGTGGGGGGAGAAGCTGCACAACAATTGAAAGAATTCCTCTGCAAACTTTTTGCAAGTGGCGGCTCCAGTCTGCAGAGGTGCAGCAGGCAGCGCAGTGCATTCCTCGACTGCAGCTGTGGATTGATAAAATTGGACTTTTAGTAGCAGCATTTTCAGTACGACGTGTGATCACTACGCTCTTCTGTGGTGGTGGTGGTCGTTCACATCCATTAGGGTAATCTCCCACGGTGAGGCGATTACTGCCTTCTTCCAGATCGGTATGGCACATGCTGCTTTTGCAACCGTTTTAGAATAGGTGGAAAATTCAGCCACAGATACTCGGAAAAATCTCCATGTGCAATGGGGATTTTGCATCATCTTTCATTCCCTGCATTAAAAGCGGTGAACGTCTGCATCAGAAATGGTCATGATGCAAAAATCTGCAGCCCTGGTCACTTTCCATGCAGAAATATTACACTGTATGTTCAGTAATCCACAGCATTTCCACTACATGTGCTTTTACATCCCCACCATCAGTTGTCACCACAATGTGTACAGTGTATGGAGCTGGAAGCAGCAGGCTCGGTACTCTGTGTGGTGACCATACTGCGCTGGAAACCTTCTGCATCCAGCTTCATACACGGCTGCCCAAAACTGCTGATCGTAGGGACCCCCAATCAGTGTGATACTGATGACCTGTCCTGGGGATAGGTCATCAGCATCTACCTCGGAGGACCCCTTTATTGCAGTTTATTAACCTTTGATTTGCTGTTGCACCACACCATAGAAGAGCTGGTGTGGGAGCGTGTCCTCTACACTGCCTTGGATCTTGAGGCCAGTGTGGGTTTATCATAGGATCTAGCGGTTTAGTTGCGGTGCACGGTCAGGCTACAGATGTGCATACTGCATGTTAGAGATGAATTGTTTTGTTGCCAGGAAGGGCCTATTATTTCTACGTTTCTTGGCTACAGGACAGACCCCTCAAACTTTCCTGCCAAAGGGAGGGATCATAACTTTAATTTCCTCTTGATAGTGGAGCTGATGTTGCTAGCTGGTGTCAGACCCTTCCTCCCTTGAGGTTCAGGACAAGGAAGTGCATTAATAAAATAACTAAGATCACAGGGCTTTATTGAGTACAGTAACTTTTTGGCTACATATTGGCGGATTCCAGGAAAGTGCCACATCTTAACCCTTTCCTGCCTTGGCTGCTGTGGCCCTCTGAGACGAGATTACACTTCCTCTATTTGTAAAGTCTATAGGTGTAGGATGGTGTCTAGACCCCCCCCCCCCCCCACAGAAGATATTTAAGGGGAGGGGGAGTCGGGTATATTGGGTGTCACCATACCTAGTTCTTTTGTTCTCAAGGAGGAAAACAGAAGGGCCACTGTTCTTTCAGTGAAAAGGGGGGAAAAAAAGGAGAGCTTTAGGCTACATGTGTCGCGCGACAATAAGTTGCACGGCAAATAGGGTACAACTACACTGCAATATGTGTTGCGCAATATATTTTGTAATGCTAGTCTATGGTGACATGCTGCGATACGTCGGTCACTGAAAAATCCATCTTGGATGGTTTTTTTGCGACTTGTGTCACAGCAAGTCGCAGTGCGACACCATAGACCATCATTATAAAAATTGTCGCACGACCTTTATCGGACAACTGTAGCCCTAGCCTTAGGCTACATGCACACGACCGTGCCGTTTTTTGCGGTCCACAAATCGCGGATCCGCAAAAAACGGAAGCCACCCGTGTGCCTTCCGCAATTTGCGGACGGGCGGCCATTGATATAACTGCCTATTGTCTGTTTTGCGGACAAGAATAGGACATGTTGTTTTTTTTTTTTTTTTTTGCGGGGCCGCGGAACGGAGCAACGGCGGCTCGGATGCGGACCCAAACAGCCGTGTGCATAAGGCCTTCGGGTAAGGAAAATATGAAGCTTTAAGGTATGTTCACATGTGGCTGTGCTGCAGAACTGCAGGTGGAAAATCTGCAATATACTACAGTAACGGCAAAGTGGATGACGTTTTTCGAAATATCATCCAAACGATGAGGAAGAATATCCACAGCAGCAAATGACCTGCAGTGCGGGTTCTAAATCTGCAGAATGTGGATTTAAACTAGGGGTTTCCAACGTGGATTTCACCCTTTGCAACGCAGAGGATGAAATCTATGGCAGTTCCACTGCAGAAAAAAAAACTTTTTTTTTTTTTTTTTTTTAAGATTTCCTGTGCCGATTTTGCGGGGTGTTTGAGACGAATCTTCAGCAGAATCCACTTTCTTTTTTCTTTTTTTTTTTTTTTTTTTTTTTTTTTCAGGTTCGCCTATCATGCCAAAACGTTCAACCAACCAGCAACTTGGGAGCGTCGGTCTTCTACTTTCTTCGATAGCCTAGCAATATCGTAATGTTTTATAAGATGGGAATAGCCCTTTAGCATTTTATGCATTTTCTTTACTCTTGCGTATCATATGTACACTATTTGGTAGTGACTAAGAGATGCGTCAAATGGCGTCAGTCGTTGGCTGTACACGCCGTGAAAACTGCGTGGAAACGTCTCACCTGGCTGTAAAGTTTTCTGTTGTGTTCCAACTGTTTCTGAGAACCCAGCCCTTCCGCACTACTCACCTCCTGGATTACTCAGCCAAAGAATGATTAACCCGCAGGCTCTGATTACAAGTCTGATTAAACGAAAAGGCCTAGACGCCGCACCACACCCTGCGCGCTGCACCTCCGCACCTGCCGCATGGCAGTGAACTTGCTGCACGGTCATGGACTCTAGTTACTTGGAAGGCACTCCAGCTAGAAGAGTCGTGCTTCAAATAAGCCCAAGTGTCTGTACAGGACAAGAATGAGGAGTGTTGTTTTTTTTTTTTTTTTTTTTTTTTACATTTTTGTAGGACCTTATGCTATGATTCTCCAGGAGCGGTCTGTAAATCGGAAGCTCCTTATCAGTGACGTTTGGAGGTCCCCAACCTGTTGTACCTTGTGAGCCACATTCAACTGATCAGGGAGAGACAGGAGAAAACTGTACTGTAAAAACGGGATCCACACTGGGACCCGTGCATACCTTCACTACAGATGTGGGTTTTCAATCCGCAGCATCTGAATTTATGTTGCGGATTTCTGCCGCAGTGTGAAGTCTGCAGAAAATGCACAGCAATCCCATACCGTAAAGCCTCATTCACGCGTCAGTGTTCCACGGATGCGTTCTGTACGTGTTCTCCACGGACAGCACACGTCCCCATTCATTTTAATGTGTGTATTCACACGTCAGTGTTTTAGCACGGTCCGTGGGCCCGTGTTTTTTTTTTTTTAGCAAGGATGCATTCTCTATTTTGTCTGTGTTCACAGATCCGTCACGCCCATTAGTCTGTGGGTCTGTGAAAATCACGGATGCCTCAGTCATTCATCCGTGTTTCACGGATCATTAGGAAGAAATGCTTTGAATTTTTTTTTTTAAGCTGTGCGGATGGCAAACAGACCCAACACGGATCCATCAAGGACATTGTCACGAAGGCATCACTGACCACCTTTTCACGGATTTAAGCACCGACACGGACGTGTGAATGAGGCTTAACGTGATCCCTGCTGACATATCTAGTTCTGAAGGGCAATTGTACTTTAGTAATATGACCCATCATTCAGGACTGGAGAAAAGCAGGCACCTAAATACAGCAAAATAACAAAGGACTGTAATACTTCTTCTCTCTCCAATCCCATGGCCTGCAAACATGGTGAACTTGACAGCTGGCAATGAAAGAGTTGATAGGCAAGCCATAGCTGGCAGTGTCTAGTTGCCCGGCAGGCATCTGCATGCTCCTACATACAATTCCTTCCCTGCGGTGCTGAATACCTGCCATTGCTCATACAGGCGTGTCCCTGCCATTGCATGCTGACATCGAGGAGGACAGGAAACGGCTGTGCATTAACCCTCAGTAGTGCTTGTAGCGTCTAAGCATGTAAAAAGCATCTAAAGTGCGGATTATACCTGAAACGTAGAGCTGGAAAGTGGTACGCTTTCGACCATCTGATCTAGATCCTTCCTCTAAAGCACAGATGTTTTAGCCCTCCAGCTGTTGCAAAACTACAACTCCCAGCATGCCCTGATAGCTGTAGGACGTCTAGGCATGGTGGGAGTTGTAGTTTTGCAACAGCTGGAGGGCCACGAGTTTGACATCCCTGCTCTAAAGGATCAGTTATTTCAAGATTAGGGAAGTGTGTGTTAACGTGGTATTCCCATCTGAAAGGTGGCAGAGGTAGGACCGACCCCATCCTCCAACATGACTGGTGTAGAGCCCTCTAGGCAGAGAATGAGTAAAAGATGGAGACTGACAGGCTCAGCTGCTTCTATACCTCCCGTAGAAGTGAATGGAGAGAGCCCCGCACATGGCATACCAACCTCTCTGTTCCTTCTCTGTCTGGATTGGGTGTCTGCACTCTGTTCTCCACATACATGTAGTCCCAGAGGTGGGACCCATATCTCGGACATTACGGACTTCCATTTACAGCAACCCTCCAGTTCAAAATAACAATTCCCCTGAACTGGGGAATGGACAGAACACATGGTGACCTCCTTTTCATCTTTTTAGTTGCAGATCCGCTAATTTTGGGGCTCCTCTTCTGACATTGAAGTTGGCCAGGACGCTTCCTACTTGTCCAGCGCTGATCACGTGAGCATTGGCGGCCAGTTTTAAGGGCAGCAGGTAGTGTCTTGGACTACCAAATGCACAATGCGCGCATCAAGTAGTCTGGGAAATGGTGAAGCCATCTCCGATGGCAGCAGAGGAGCCCAAGAAATGACGAATCTGTAGCTAAAAAGGTCACCAGGTAAGTGTTCTGCTTGTTCTTTGCTATACAGTGCTGTGCGTTGTCATGGTTACAGACTACAAACAAGCCCTGTGTAGTCTGACTCTGAATTTTAACTCCCTTTGATGTGCTGAACGTATCCATAGGCCCTCATACACCTGGCTGGTATGTGTTAGTATACTTTAAAAAAAAATTCATGGTTTAGTTTTTTACTGATCAGAAAGTCTACTGTGATTGCTGTGCAGGGGGCCACCACAAGAAAACCCTATATAGTGCAATTTTTTAGTTTTCTTAGCCTTGGAGGCCTATGGACGATGTTTCGCACTTTGTCTATACAGTGGCATACATCGAGCCATATGTCGAAGGTGTTATAACACATTGTCATTGGGGACAAAACTGAACTGACCGAAACGGAGTGCACCAGAATGTATTCCGTTCCGTTTGGTTGTGCTCCCATCACGGACAGAAGAACGCTGCAAGCAGCGTTTTTCTGTCTGCGATGTGGTGCGGAGCAAGACAAATCCGTCCTGACACACAATGTAAATCAATGGGGACGGATCCGTTTTCTGGCGCAATAGAAAACTGATCGTCCCCCATCGACTTTCAATGGTGTTCATGACGGATCCGTCATGGCTATAGAAGACATCATACAACCGGATCCGTTCATGACGGATGCATGCAGTTGTATTATTGTAACGGAAGCGTTTTTGCAGGTCCATGACGTATTGGCAAAAAAAACACTAGTATGAAAGTAGCCGAATACTCCCAACTTGTACATCAGATGAGATGTGAGCCTAGCCTTACTACAGAAACATATATTTAGCATGAAGTAGAGAACACAGACGGGATGGTCACTACAGGATCAGACTACGCAGGGTTTGTTTGTAGTCTGATACCTATTTTTTTATGGTTCTAGGTATATATAACTATTAACATTTATTGATGTAAAAATCACTCCATTCATAGTGTGAATCGAGATCATCGAACTTCTACATGGTCTTTAGCCAGTTGTCTTGATTAGCTGTCAATGAGATGTGTAGTAGAGGTACAGTACTCATCCATATTTGCTAAAGATTTTGTTCTGCAGTCCCTCCCATCCTCTGGTAGCATGGCCCTTCTTTACTTCCCTGTGCCATCAACCTCTGCCCCTATGCTCTTGGCAGCTGGCCCTCACAGACAGGATATAGACAGGAAGCCTGCAGGTTGTAGATCACTCCATCCCATGGGGTGCGGGTGACTGTGTGAATATGAACTATCCCAGGCACATGGCGCACACAGGACGGGCATATAAATGTGACCCAGTCTGTGTCTGCCCTGTTTACAATGGAAAGTGGCTTTTTCCCCCAGACAGTCATAAATTAATTATATTGCCGTGTTTTGTTCGCTATGTTAGGGCTCTTTAACACAAGCGGATGCCGTGTGGGTAATCTGCTGCGTGAAAGAGAGCCAAGCCC
Source organism: Bufo gargarizans (assembly GCF_014858855.1). NCBI lineage: Eukaryota > Metazoa > Chordata > Amphibia > Anura > Bufonidae > Bufo > Bufo gargarizans. Next base: position 65,104,011 of record NC_058085.1, on the reverse strand, counting down.
CGCTCTGGACAGCAGAGACACGGAGCAGTAACATGATTGATAATGCTCTGTGCCTCTGTGATCTTTTTACTACAAAATCACGGTGACCACTTTATCTCGGTGTGATTTTTGTAGTAAAAAGATCAGAGGCAAAGACCATTATCAATCATGTTACTGCTCCGTGTCTCTGCTGTCCGGAACGGGGCTTGGCTCTCTTTCACGCAGCAGATTACCCGCACGCCATCCGCTCGTGTAAAAGAGCCCTTATTCTGTCACAAGGAGACCTTTCAGAATGTTTTCTCTAGAAATTGTCCCTTTGAAATCATTATCGTCATGAATCCCTCTTTATTATGGACCCTTTAATTGCTATCAGTTTATCAAGATTCCCCTTTAGGGTAAATGCACCCGATCAGAATTGCTTGCAGTAAATCCGCACCGTAGGTCATGTACATTGTAATTTATGAGAATTTGAAATTCTCATGCACACTATGCAGATTTTTTTTTTTTTTCTGTGTGGATTTTAACCTTCTGTGCGGATTTTAAAATCCGCAGCATGTCAATTTATTTTATTTTTCCTGTCCGGATTTTCTCCCTTCACTTCAATGGGGACAGGAAAATTCACACTAAATCCGCACCAATTGATGCGGATTGACTGCACTGATGTCCCTGCGAACACCTGCAGGTTTCGGTGTGGATTGTCCGCACATAAATCCTGAATGTGTGCATTTTACTTTAGAGATGACCCTTGGGCAGAAAGTGTGATGCTACTAGAATTCAATACGTACATCTGGATGGTTTGCAAGAAGTAAAGTTGCCCAGTCATTAGACATCCCATGAATGTCTATGCTGGGCCCAGTGGTTGGGGTCCCCATCGATCATACTCTTGTGGTGGTAATAAATCTATTGTTAATGGGCCACCCACTTTAATTGTGCCTGGGCAGTAAACGTACACCAGTCCCCCACCCAGACACCTCTTCACCACTTCTATAAAATGGCAAGTACAGTTGCCATAAAAGTAAGGCTGTGTTCACATCTATGCAGATTCCATAAAAAATATCATCCAAAATGGTCTTGCACGCAGGACGTTTTTGTCGGTAAAATGCCAAATTTACAAAGGGAAACCTGGTGGACAACCTTATAAGTCAGTGGGGTCGACCTAGCGCTGTAAGGTTTAGTTTGGTGCTAGATCTGGCACTTCCATTATTTTCGTCGTTCTCTTCTTTTATGGAGCCGAACACAGGAAATGGAGAACGCCAATGTGAACACTTTGGAAGTGGCTATGCCAACAAAAATGTGGCCAGTGATAGGCCTCTTGCACACAAACGTATTTTATTTCCGTTCCGTTTTTGCTGTTTCCGTATGCGGAACCATTAATTTCAATGGTTCCACAAAAAAAAAAAAATGTACTCCGTGTGCATTCAGTTTCCGTATTTTCATATATCCGTTCCGCTAAAAGAGAACTTGTCCTATTGTCTGCATAATGGACAAGGATAGTACTGTTCTATTAAGGGCCAGCTGTTCCGTTCCGCAAAATATAGAATGCACACGGGCGTCATCCGTATTTTTTGCGGATCCATTTTTTGGGGATCGCAAAATACATACGGTCCTGTGCAAGAGGCCATAGACTAACAGAATCGACCTAAACTAGACCATCGAGTCTGATTATGAGGACCACTTCCTACTTTCAACGTTGGAAGCTCGTAGCTCATGAAGGTCACTTATTGGTAGGTATATAAGGTGTGTGATGGGCTGTCTGCACACATGTTCCTTGTTGCTGTCATGGATTAAAGGGGCGATTTATCAGAGCTGCAAAAAGGGATTATTGGCTTTCGGGCCGAGGGGGGGGGGGGGGGGGGCAGTATTTCTGAACCTGCACAGTGTGAACTGTTCTCGTGCTGCTGTGGTGAAAGTGTATCGTGAATGGACAAACGGCACCATCATGAATAAGTAATATGGAAGCTGCAGAGAACCACGAGCACATTGATACGAGAGGTGAACGTCCGTTATGAAGGTGTGCGAGGGCGGACCGACACGCTACAGTGGAGCAATTGGATAAAGGGTTGTCTTCTCCTTGTCAGGCGAGAAATGCCAGAGAACAAATTCCCTGGAACCACTGCTGGGAGGACACAACCTGATGGTGGTGGCAGCGTCATGGTGTGGAATGTTTTGTGGCATTCTCTGGGCCTCTCCTCTATGTGGAAAGCACTGTCAACTTATTTGGGTATGAATCCATCCTTGCAGATCACATACACCCATACATGCTGATGGGATCTTCCAGCAAGACAATGTCACACGGCTAGAAATGTCCAGCATTGGTTAGAAGAGCATGGCCAAGGCTTCCATGTACGACCCTGGCCCCAAGCTTGAACCCAGTTGATCATCTGTGGGACCATCTAGATGGCCGTGTTGGCTCTATGGATCCTGGACGGCTCCCCTTATATTATCCTGTAAAATGTTTTGATCCACCTTAGGATTCATTGTTCCTCATTGCTCACAAGGGAAGGTGTCCATGCCCTGGAGGCAGTAAAGGAGCCCCAAACTATGATGCTCCCTCTACCATGCTCCACACTTGGGATGAGATTTGATGTTGGTATTCAGTCCTCTCCAAACGTAGGATTGTGTATTTGTACTAAAAGTTCTACTCTATCTTTGCATTGAACCTTTTCCCAGAAGAATTGTGATCTCGTGAAACGAGGCGCAACTTTTTTTTTTGCCTTAAAGGAGTTGTCCCATGAGAAAAGTCTACATTTTTTTAAACCAGCACCTAGAACTGAGTACTTTTGTAATTGCAAGTAATTATAAATCTAGTATAGCCAGTGAGTTATTTATGTAAATCTATCTGTATAGCGCCACCTGCTGTTTGCTCTTTTTCTAATTTCTCTGTCCTGCTCACTAGAAGCACATCCTTCAGCTGCAGTAGAAAGGACACGCCCTCTGGCTGCCAGCTAGACATGAGTCTCAGAGCAATGAATGGGGATACCTCTGGATCCATGTGAGGTACAGGGCTGGTTAGAAGTTGGTTAGAAAGAGATTTTCGTGTTAATGTACGAAGCACCTGTGGAGCCCACACTTCCATCTCCTCTCTAATTGCCGTTGCAGAAGGCACTAACACAGGGGGTCACTTACTTTTTCTTCCTGCGCGGTAGATTTCTGCTCGTTGTGCTCAGTGAAGGTCACAGTACAATGGCGTGTGTGTGTGTGTGTGTGTGTGTGTGTGTTATTGGTGTAGTCAGATTGTGTTTGTCTATAGTTGTGACTTGGGTCACAATCGGACCACATTTTATTAGTTATCTGTGCAGGAATCTGAGTTGAGTTTTCCCGCAACTGTAAATATTTGGCAAGACTTTAATTTCATGCAGAAACAGTGAAATGTACATTGTGTCTGTGCGGCCTGTGGGTGCAGCGGTAGGTCTGTGATGCAGGACCGCTCTCTTCTTTTGTACTGGCCCTTTTCACATTCATGAGGTTGATGTCAAAATGCTGGGAAATACCACAGATCCGTAGAGCTGTTGGCACATTCTTGTGCTTCTTCCTCGCTGTCCACTCCATGGCGCTGTGCTCCTCCTCCCCACAACCGGGTTACCCGGCAACGCCGAAACACATTGTGTCCTGTGAATGGGCGCAGTGTCTGGGGAGGAATCTCACGTCTCCTGCTCTCCATGTTTCACTCGTCCACGTCAAAATGCGGAAAACAAGCCGGGCAGCGGAGGTGGAGAGGACATTGTGTGCTTTATAGTTAAAAATGAGGAGGAGGTTTCATCCCTCATCCCTCATCTGATTTTCACGTATCTACTTAGGCTACTTTCACACTTGCGGCCGTGTGATCCAGCAAGCAGTTCCGTCGTCGGAACTGCCCGCCGGATCCGCCGATCTGGATGTGACTGAAAGCATTTATGAGACGCATCCGGATGCGGATCCATCTCGCAAATGCATTGCAAGAACGGATCAGTCTCTCCGCTTGTCATGCGGACAGACTGATCCGGCTTGTATCTTTTTTCACATTTTTACCAGTCTGTGCAGGCCGGAAGGACGGATCCGGCATTGCGGTATTTTAAATGCTGGATCCGGCACTAATACATTCCTATGGGGAAAGATGCCGGCAAGTCTTCAGGTTTTTATCGTGCTACAGTTTTATCTTTTGCCTGATCAATCAAAATGACTGAACTGAAGACATCCTGATGCATCCTGAACGGATTTCTCTCCATTCAGAATGCATGGGGATATGCCTGATAAGTTCTTTTCCGGTAAAGAGCCCCTGTGACGGAACTCTATGCCGGAAAAGAAAAACGCTAGTGTGAAAGTAGCCTTAGATGGATATTGGATAGACGGGGAGATAGATAGATAGGTCTTTGTGTACATTCTGTTGGTATTCTAAAAAATCTTCTTCTAGAGACAGCACCACACCTGTCCACAGGTTGGGCCTGGTATTGCAGCTCAGCTACATTGATATTAAGGGGTTGTCTGGGGGGAGGATTCTTTAGAAATGGCTCAGTGGAAGGGATACTTACCTTTACCTGATGATTACCTGCTTGTCTCTACTTTATGGTCCTGGTTCAACACTTGTAGATGCCTGCTCAGCCAATCACTAGTCGCTATGGTGAGTTATTTTTGTATTGTTACACATTTCTAAAGAACCCTCCCACCTCTGGACAACCCCTTTTAAAGTAGTTCTCCAGGAATTAAGAAAATGAAAATAGGAGAAATAAAATGGCCGCCGTCCTATTAGTACATACAAAACCTGTCCTAATCACACAGGACGACAAGTTACTTGAAAGCACTGGAATAAACTGCCTCATCCTCCTCTCTGCTCTGCTTGTCAGGGATTATGATACTGAATACAGTTTAATATGATCTTCAGCTGAATCTCTGTAGGAATGGATTTTATGAGGAGACATGAAGTACAGAGAGGAGGTGGGGATGTGGCTGTGTCCTGCGAGGTGATTAGGACAGGTTTTGTGTGTACTAATAGGAAGTCCACCATTTTATATCTCCTCATGATTGCTCCCCATACCAAACGAGCCATTATAACAAATTAAAGATATTTGGGAATATATTTATAATAAAGTAATATTTAGGTATTTTCATCTTCTTAATTCCCGGAGAACACCTTTTAATGGAGTGGAGCTGCAGTACCAGACAAAACCCCCATGGTGTTGCACGGTTTGTTTTTAAAGAAAGCAGGCATGTTTTGGTCACATGTGCATGATATTTCAGTAGAGGAAAGGAGACGAGCAGCTGCCACATTCCTCTGGTGCCGCTTTTCTGGTAAAAAGTAATATCAGGCAGGTAGAATCCAAAATATTGCATTGCTATACTGCTGACAGATCTAATGTCTGTGATCAGTTTTACGGCTTCCCTTAGTAATACCATTCTTGACTTAATGGCAACTTTTCATCTCTTTTCAGGAACAGTCAGAACTGGAGAAAAAAGATCCCCAGGAGCTGGTGGGTAAGTGTCTTTAAAACAGAGTTATTGGACTACTAGCTGTCCAGTGTCAGGAGACCACATCAAACCACTCCCCATACCTCATCTTCCAGGACCCCCATTATTGGTAGGGCTGGATGACAATCTGATGTGTAAGGGGAATTGTATTTGACTCATTTTGGGCAAAAAAAAAAAATTTCAGTTGGTCTTTATTAAAGATTTTCAGCAGTTTTTGTGATTCACGGGGGTTAAAAATCAGTCTATTTGCAGGCTATCCTTCCGGAGATCTATCAGCTGATGTCTCATGTGAAGCCTTCTCTCTGATCTCCTGACCTCATAAACACTCATTATATCTAAACTAATAATATGGCTTAAATTAGTGTTCAGAAAGTCAGGAGATCAGAGACGGTGTCTCACATGAGCCGTCAGTTGATGGAGCTCAGGAGCCACCGTCTGTAAATAGACTTATTTATTTTTAACACCAAAAATCACAAACTTCTGAATTTTTTTTAATAAAGACCAGTTAAAAAAAAGATTTTTAGCCCAAATTGAATAAAATGCAATCCTAAAAAAAAATTGCCCCGAAGATGTCCTTAGCCTTTAAGCTGCTGTCGGAAGTGTCTGGCAGCCGTTTTCTCCTCTCTGCATTGCGTACACATACGACCTGAGTGTACATGTATGGGGGAGTCAGGAGAGGGAGCTGTCGAAGGAGTATGGGCATTTATAGAGTAAATATTCTTACAGTAGTAGTTGTGTAACGCTCTGCAAACAGATTTTCCGTTTGGCCAAGTTAATAATTTCATGTGGGATCCTGGCCTTTTTCTAAACGTATGACACACGAGAGTCACGGATATGACAGTACTAGGGTGTGCTCACGCCCGCCACACCCAGCAGATCCTCAGGATTCTACAAGCCACAGGGCACATTTATTGTTTGCGTGAGGCTTCTGTAGCCTACGGTGTCTCACCAATCACTTAACCAAATGCCAGCCCGTGTGGTCAGTGACCAGTGCCCTTCTCCCCTTTTACCCTTGCCACTGAACATAAAGCTGTAACTGGCCGGTCAGTTTACAGTGCCTGCTTTTGTCCTGTCGCTGGCACCCTATTTGAACTGCGCTATCAGAGCTGCCACACACCCCGTGCCCTTTTGGGTGCCCAACAATCCAAGGGATTCTCCCCTGGCCTTTTGCTTATGTTTTCATGCCCTCCCTGCGTCTCAGACACTGTTCCTTTTGTGTGTTCTCGGAAAGGCCTCCTCCTATATTCCTGACGAAACCTGCTTCATGACCTTAACTAATTGGGCACGGAGATTGGCGTTTTGCACTGCTGCCAGATAGGTCTTTGAACTGCAGAGGCGTTGGCGCTGAGCGGGTTAATTGCATTGTATTCCGAGCCCTGACTATCACAATCAATCTGGTGGTAACACCTGATGAATAGCGTTCAAGAAGTTATGTGCCGCACAGAGGGCAATTGTTCCCTGGCATCGGAAAAGGGGGCGGTGGGTGCAAAAGCCAGCAGAGCAGCCAGAGGCAGCAAGAATAAGTGGTGGCGTGTCTTTTTGCCCATCCCCCCATCAGAACAGCAGAATTAATCCAGCAATTTGGCAGAACTAAAATGTCATGTTTATTACCCAGCATCTGTTAACTCCTTTGCGTCCATACAGTATAATAAAAGAAATGTTTTTTTTGTTTTTTTTCTATCCAGCATCCTTTTCAGAGAGGGTCCGAAACATGTCTCCAGATGACATCAGAATTCCTCCAGAACCACCCGGCCGCTGCTCTAATAACCTGCAGGTAAAATTTGGGCACAGAAGCTGAAGAATCCGTCCATGCGCTGTGTACATCCTCTATATGGAATTCATTACGCTTGGCCTATAGAGGCCACGTATGTCTGTGAAGAATGCAGAATGTAGGTGTGAAAGGCTACCGAGGACAGAGAGCTGTGCAGGCAGGAGCATGCCTTCTACATCATCCACGCACACGGCTGGCACACACTGTACAGAGCAGACGGCCTCAGAATATATCGCCATCTGTGCATTTTAGGAAATTGCGCTAAGCTGACTTATGAGCATTCTAAAGTCCTAAAGGGCATCTGTCAGCAGATTTGTACCTATGATTTGTTACATGTGTGCACTTGGCAGCTGAAGACATCTGTGTTGGTCCCATGTTCATATGTGTCCACATTGCTGAGAAAAATGATGTTTTAATATATGCAAATGAGCCTCTAGGAGCAATGGGGGCGTTGCCGTTACACCTAGCAGCTCATCCCGCACCCTCTCCCGCACCCTCTGCACTTGATTGGCAGGCAAAGCAGAGAAAACGTCATCACTGCTGAACCGGTCATTCAAAGTGCAGAGGGAGTGCTAGTTGCAGAGAGAGCAGAGCCTCTAGGTGTAAATGCAACGCCCCCCCCCCCCATTGCTCCTAGAGGCTCATTTGCATATAATCTCAGCAATGTGGGCACCTATGAACATACACAACACAGATGCCTTCAGCTGCCAAGCGCAAACGTAACTGCCGTTCCTGTCGCCACAGGGTTTTATGTAGGGGTTTTAATAACCCAATGGTCTTGAAGTGGTATTCCTACTTCATAAAGTGATGTCGCCACGATATGCCATCACTTTATGAATGGTGGGGGTCCGACCCTCAGATCCTGGGAATGGAAAGACGTGAGCTGGCCCAATTCACTTGCTTCTGTGCACAGAAAGTGGCTGGCGGATCTGTACGGGGATAGACTACATCAGTGATTTCACCCCTTCATTCTGGAGGAGGGGGAGGTGTCCCACAGTGATGACCTATCCTAGCCATATGTGAATACCGCCTTTTTAAGTCTATTTATTCTTGCTGTTGCTTATATATCACTAACATATTCTGCACTGTCCCAAGTGGGCTCACAATCTAAATCTCCTATCAGGTAGTCTTTGGAGTTGTGAGGAAACCATGCAAACACTGGGAGCTTTATACACTGTATAGCCGTTTTATTAGAGACAGCCATTTAGTAGCGCAATGGACCTCCTTTGACCATCAGAACCGCAGCAGTTCACAGATTTCACTAGGTGCTGAAGTTCTGAAGGAATACTGGTCCATGTGGGCAGGATAGCTTCTCACTAGATTAGATGGTACTGACTTGTTCTGAGCAGCCAACTCTCTCATCACTCAGGTGCTCTATAGGGTTAGGATCTGGGGTTGGTGAAGGCCAAGGAAGCGAGGACTACACGGCCATGATCCTGGAATTAATCCACGGCTATATGACCCTTGTGGTATGGCTCACTGTCCACCTGCCTTAGGGTAAAAACACCCTAAGGACGGTTTGCTATGTGACTGTCACCATTACAGCTTTTTGCCTTCACTCGTATTACCAAACTCTTAATCCGCATAGACAAGTAGAAAGCTTGTGATGATAACTTGGATGGATTTCTACCAATTGAGCTTCAGTCAACAAAAGGATTAACGTCAGAAGTAATGATCTTGGTGTTTATAGTACATCACTTTCTAATGTCTCTCTGCTTCAGTATTAGTGCAGAAGGTAGGTAGATACTTCTACGTGGACTTCTCTCTGGTTTCTTCTCACATTCCAAAATATATTGGTTAATTGACTTCCTATGAAGTTAACCTTCTTGAGTGTGTGGGGCCCACTGGGGACAGGAACTAATATGAATGGTGACTTTCTCTGTACAACACTCCGGAATATGTTGGCGCTGTTTCAACAGCGAGAAGAAACAACTGGTTGCTCCATGTCTCAGGGGTAGGGCTCATCTGTGAAAGAGAGGCCATGTGGAAGTGGAGTTTATTTCCGTACACTTGGCCTATATAACAGGGGTCAGCAATCTCCAGCACTCCAGCAGTCATGAAACTACAACTCCCAGCTTGCACACTTGCTTGGTTGCTCTCCAATAGAAGACAGTGGAGCGAGCTGGGATTTGTAGTTTCACAGCACCTGGTGCACTACAGGTTGTCCATCCCAAGGATATTGTCACAAAACATTGGTGGTTGATGACCCGCTCATATACAGAGTGTATTTATGAACATATGCGGGGTTGTCTCTTAGGAGAAAATTCACAAGTTGTATGAAAGAAAGCTGAAAGAAGGGACAGACATGAATCAGATTATCCAGAAGAAAAAGGAATTCCGAAATCCCAGGTGAGCGCAGCAGCCAGTAATGCTGGTCATGAAAGATTTTCTTCCTACCACTTACCTGCAGTACACCGCTGGTGCAGGCAGACTATGGGGTCAACTTTATTACTCACGGCAAATTATTATTTTATTTTTGCAGTATTTACGAAAAGCTCATCCAGTTTTGTTCCATTGATGAACTTGGCACTAATTATCCGAAGGTAAGTGAGAAACGCCTAGTGATGTATAGCACTTGGGCCAAGGCTACACAGCGACACTGGTCGCAGCCAGGATCGCTGAGTAGCGGAGATCTCCTAGAAATGAGTGGAATCGCCAAGACAGTCACAAAAAATCTAACACGGCTGGATTTCTTGCAACTGTCAGAGCGATCCAATTCATTTCTTTGGGATCACCACTACTCGGCAATCTTGGCTATGCCAGCTGTCACCATGTAGCCGTAACCTTAGGGACAAGGGATCTATGAATAAATAACCGGATGACCCCTTAAGGACTCGGCAAACATGGCATACCGGTATGTCCCAAGTCCCTAAGGGGTTAATCTCATCTCGCCCACAGTGGCGAATCTAAAAAGAACTGCATTCAGGCAGTCTCAGGAGCTTTCTGTCAAACCTCAGATTAGACCCCTAATCTTTCAGACCTCCGATCAGACCCCGTATCTTTATTAGACTTCAGATCAGACCCCCAGTATTCATCATACATAAAATAAATCAAATTACCTCTCCTGCACTCACCATTCCCTGGTCTTCTGCCAGCACGGTAGGTCTTCTGACCAGACGTCTCGCAGCGTCAGGTCATAGTGCACTCCTACGTACACTACGTCATGGCACTATACGCAGTCAGGACACTGTACACCATCTGGAAGAAGACCAGGGAGCAGTGACTACAGCCAACGCTAGCAGCACTACACTCGTAGTATTTGCTTTATGGGGGGGGGGGGGGATTGCGTCTTAATATGCAAGAAATACGGTGTGTACAGATATACACACCATATTTTTCGCTTTATAAGACACACTTTTTTTTATTTTATCTACCCTTAAAGAGTGGTTGTGGCTCTTCACAAGCCAATATGGTGAGGGCATTACCACAAAAGCTTATGTGTGTTGAATTCACTGGTGCCACCCTACGTTACTACTCTATGTAGCATCCAGCGCTCTGTATTGCAATAACTTGTCCACAAGTATACTTCCCTCCATTCCTTCAGTAGGCTAGAGTGATGAAATATAGAGACTGGCTGCTGTGGGCGGTCGTCTGGTTCATCTCTTCTAAACTTGGGCAGTACAACACTGCGCTGACAGGTTCACTTTTATTACCTATTACAGGATATGTTTGATCCTCATGGCTGGTCAGAAGATTCCTATTACGAGGCCCTCGGTATGTGTTCGCCATGCATTATAATACCACTAAATGCAGAATTCAGCTTTGTTTTCAGCCCATCCACACCTAAACCTTTTGAGTGCTAGCGTCTGGATGTGTAGAAACATTATTATTTTTTATTTTTTTATTCGCATAGATTTGACTCTAATAATACTTAGGGCTTCTGTCGTGAGGAACCTGGTTATTAAACTGTCTGACTTTAGACATGTGATAATGTCAGCTGACGCTAACAACTTTGTCCCTTTCTATGAGCCTCAGTTTTTGCGAAAAATATTGAAGCGCTCACTAGTGTTCGCCTTTTAAGATGCACTACCCTTTTCCCCCACTTTTGGGGGGGAGGGGCGCGTCTTATGGAGCGAAAAATACGCTATGTTAGTTTTTATACTTGGAGGCCAGTGATGAAGTAAATTCCCTGGGTATTAACAGGCAGAGATTTTGAGACTGTATATAGAAAATGTAAGGTACAATGTTAAGTGATTAATGGGATATTCCAGGATTTTAATATTAACGGCTTATCCCCAGGACCACACCCCTGCTGATCCGCTCTAACTACACAACTCTCTTCACTGTGTAGCAGTCGGAGCTGGTAACTACAGCATTGCCTGGGAGAAGCCCTACAATAACTGGCTCTATCCACTACACTGTCGGAACCCCCGCCGATCAAATATTTATGGGCAATCCTGGGGATAGGCCATCAGTAGTAAAATCCTGCTGAAACAGTAAAAATGCCTATAAACTGCTAACCTTGCCCATCTAATCATGGTTGCACAGGCTGGCGTCCCTCAGTTTCATTTTGGCTTAGAAAGGGTTCCACATCAAAGACAATGGGGGCATATTGCCAGGATATGCTCCCATGGTCTGATAGGTGCAGGTCCCACCTCTGGAACCCGCACCTACACAGCACTGCATGTGCAACCGCCCTCCATTTATTTCTATGGGGCTGACGAAAATAGCCAAGTGTTGGCTCAGCTATTGAACGGGAGCGGTGGCAGCACAAGTGCGGTGCACTCCCATTTGCTACTACGGGCAGAGCGCTTGTGGTGGCCCGGGTCCCCGCTCCATTCCCGGTGTAGATGCGGGTCCCAGAGGTGGGACTTGCACCTATCAGACAATGGTAAAAAACGATATGCCCCTTTTGTCTCAGATAGGAATACCCCTTTAAACTTTTGACATCATGCGCTTGCAGAATTTGGCCTCTTCCCCATAGGTGGTTGGAATTTTAGCAAAACTGAGACCTTGCCAGAGGCGCATGAGATGGTGGAGCTCTTCATCTTTCACTAGCCCTCTGCTCCTTCACCCCTCAAACACGTCTCTTGAATTCTCTTTTCTCTCCTTCCCTTTATTGGCTCATTCTCATGTTGGTTCCCACCTGGGTAATGTTGCCCCTCTACTGATATGTCCTTATCTGGGATCATTTGTTCTTTTTCCTGACTTGAATCTTTTGTGCCTGCAATTGGATCATTTTGCCATCATCTGCTTCTTTGTTCTTTTTTACCACAGCAAAAGCCCAGAAGATTGAAATGGACAAACTAGAAAAAGCGAAAAAAGAACGAACAAAGGTGAATCTGTGTGGCATACCCGTGGGCAGAGTGAAAGGGAACCTGTCACCGGGATTTGTGTATAGAGCTGAGGACATGGGTTGCTAGATGGCCGCTAGCACATCCGCAGTACCCAGTCCCCATAGTTCTCTGTGCTTTTATTGTGTAAAAAATAATAATAATTTGATACATATGCAAATAACCTGAGATGAGTCAGGGACAGGACTCCTCTCAGGTTAATTTGCATATGTTTCAAATAATTTTTTTTTACATAATAAAAGCACACAGAGCTATGAGGACTGGGTATTGCGGATGTGCTAGCGGCCATCTAGCAACCCATGTCCTCAGCTCTATACGCAATATCCCGGTGACAGGTTCCCTTTAAAGGGCTTGTCTGGTTTAGAAAACTGATTTTCGAATAACTATTAGCGAATTCTGCATAGCTCAGGAGAGAATGGCTTCAAAACATCTCTCTCACCTACCATGTCCATGTATTACGTGGCCAGTCCATTGATTTCTATTTGGCACCATGTAATGCTTAACTGAGCACTTACTGCTGTGTTCCCCCGCAGATTACATGTGATCACAGCATTGGGGAATCGAGATCTGCTTATTGTTGGTGGATTCTTCTTAAAAAAAATTATAATAATAAAAATAAAATCTAGAATAGACGGCCTCTTTAAGACTACATGAGTGACGTCACCTGCAAGCTTTTCGTCAGTCTGGAAGGACGCTTTTGTCTAATTGTCAGACACAATGTCCTGTAGGGTTAGCTCAGCTGAATGTAATGAAACCTTGCACGTAGCGATCCGTTGCTTCATTCTGGAGAAAAATATACTTATAATTCATATGCAAATCAGAAGTTAAGTGCACCAAGGGCGGGGCCGAGCCCCTTTATAGACATTTGCTTCCTCTCCTTGATAAATATGGTTAGTTGAGATGCCCCTGTCAGTCAAGAAGGAGGGGCTAGAAGAGGAAGTAGGAGGAGCAAGGGTGCACAGAGTGGCTTAAAGGGACACTGACAGGCAAAATCAGCATATTTAGTTATATATATGACATTACAAGTCTTATACAGTCTATTAAAAGCATCTAAGTATCCCCCCTGTCCACCTTATAAATACCGAAAAATAAAGTTTTAACCTGCCTGTCTCGTCACCAATCTGCCCAAGGGGCGGCGTTTCATCTCAAAATGCGCCCAGCCAGCCGCTCCCAACTGCCGTTCTGAAGCCCCGCCCAGCTCATCAATATTCACTTCGCTGGGCGGCGGCTACAACTCTCCCCAGTCACGATCCTGCACATGGGCAATTGAATCCTCCTGGCATCGTTACGTCTAATCTTCTGCGCTTGCGCCCGGCCGTGGTTACATCGCACCTGCGTACAGACCCAATGTAACCACGGCCGGGCGCAAGCGCAGAAGATTAGATGTAACGATGCCAGGAGGCTTCAAATGCCCATGCGCAGGATCGTGACTGGGGAGAGTTGGAATGTAAAACTGTAAAAATGAAATAACTTTTCATGCACAACTGAATGGTTCAGAGTTGCCCTGAGGGTGACTAAATGTTCTAACAGTGTATCGCGCGGTCAGACACCATGTCTCTACTGTTCGCACTCAACTAAAAAAAACTGATTGCCGATGTCACTTCGCCCAGCGAAGTGAATATTGATGAGCTGGGCGGGGCTTCAGAACGGCAGTTGGGAACGGCTGGCTGGGCGCATTTTGAGATGAAACGCCGCCCCTTGGGCAGATTGGTGACGAGACAGGCAGGTTATATAACTTTATTTTTCGGTATTTATAAGGTGGACAGGGGGGATACTTAGATGCTTTTAATAGACTGTATAAGAACTGTAATGTCATATATATCACTAAATATGCTGATTTGGCCTGTCGGTGTCCCTTTAAGCCTGCCCTTGGTGCACTTAGCGACACTTGCATTAGATTTACTCAGCAATGGATCACTTCAGTGAAAGGTATCGCTATATTCTGCAAGGCTGTGTGCCTGGCTAACAGTGAATATTCTAGTGACAGATTCCCTTTAAGCATATTCAACATAAAATCTAAGCTAATCTTAGACAACCCCTTTAAGATTGCGCAGTAGGTTTATCTGCAGTTCTGTGTAAAACTATGGCTAACACAATGTGATATCTTGACGACTTGTGCCAAATATAAAAGTCCTCTCTGAGCTCAGCTAGATTTATAGTTTATTCCACTTCCGCCCTGTAACCAGCCGACTCTTTCTTTCAGATTGAGTTTGTGACTGGCACTAAGAAAGGTACAACTACCAGCGCACCAACTGGAACAACCAGCACCACGACTACAGCGACAGCAGGTAGGTGTCCGCTGGGTGTTAATACTACTACATGTAGGAGTACAAAGCAGAAGTAAAGGTGTTCATGGCAATCTCCTCATTATGCAATGATCTCTACAGATGCTCAAAAAAGGAAAAGCAAGTGGGACTCTGCGATACCATTGACCACCATTTCTCAGCCCACCATCCTCACCACCACTGCCACGTTACCTTCTGTCGTCACAGTAACCACCAGCGCAAGCGGCTCGAAAACTACCGTCATCTCTGCTGTCGGAACAATTGTCAAGAAGGCCAAGCAGTGATGCCACAAGCCGGGCTCCAGCGATAGACTTGTACTTTCCTGACTCAGAGCTGCTCAATATTCACAAAACCAAGTTTATTGGATGTGAATCGCTGTGCTAGCAGCTCTGAAAGATTTATGCGGTGAGGGGAGAATGAATGGGAAGAGTGCATTCCTTTCCCATTAACGCCTCAGAAGCCCGAATCTTTTAGTGGGAAAAGAAATCGGTGTACAGTGTGTGAACGATCTATAGAAGTTTGTGTCTTCTTTTTATTTCAAGACTATTAAATTCTTAGGGTTTTCTATTTCCGTTACTGCGTTTGGATTTTTTTTTTTGCCAGTTTCTTCCTCCCGTGTCACACAGGAGGGCACATGAAAATATTGCTTGTCCTATTGTCATAGGCACAAAGCACCAATGAAAATGTATCCTATATAATTTAGTGCGCACCTGTTCTCCTCCTGGTAACATGGAGATGACTTCCAAGCACACAAACGCAAAGCTTTACCTTAGGCCTCATGCACACTATCGTAAGCATTTTGCAACCCTCGAACCGCAGATGACCTCTTTGTGCTGTCCGCCTTTTTTTGTGGTCCCAGAAAAATGAAAGGATCCGCAAATAATGTGGATCGGACACTGACAAAAAATTTGGTTGTGTGAATGAGACCTTTGTTTTTTTTTATTTTATTTTTTTATTACTATGTTCCTTTAGGGGTCAAGACTGCTAAACATCTTAGGCTACTTTCACACCAGCGTTTTTGCTGGATCTGTCAAGGATTTTCAAAAACTCTTCCATTACTGATAATACAACCGTCTGCGTCCGTTATGAACAGATACGGTTGTATTCTAGCCAAGACGGATCCGTCATGAACACCACTGAAAGTCAACGGGGGACGGATCTGCTTTCTATTGTGTCAGAGAAAACAGATTCTTCCCCATTGACTTGCATTGTGTGTCAGGACGGATCTGTCTTGCCCCGCACCAGATCACAGACAGAAAAATACTGCTTGCAGCGTAAGGGTACATTCACATGTCCGTAACGTGTTTTACGGATCCGCAAAACACGGACACTGCAATTTGCGTTCTGCATTTTGCAGACCGCACATCGCTGGCACTAATAGAATATGCCTATTCTTGCCCGCAATTGCGGACAAGAATAGGACATGTACTATTTTTTTCGGAAACGGAAATGCGGACCCGGAAGTGCGGGTTAGCATTTCTGGAGCTGGGCCGCACATTGTGTGGCCCCATAGAAATGAATAGGTCCGCAATTCTGTTCCGCAAAATGCGGAAAGAAATTGCGGATGTGTGAATGGGGCGTTATTCTGTCTGCAATAGGGACGGAATGGAATGCATTCTGGTGCATTCACTTTTGTCCCCATTGACAATAAATGGGGACAAAATGGAAGCGCCTTCCCCTGCTATTGAGATCCTATGATGGATCTCAATAGCGGAAAGGGAAAGCGCAGGTGTGAAAGTAGCCTCCTTACTTATCAAAGAACAGGCAGCCATCTGCCCATATTAAAAAGTCATAATGGGTCCATTATCCTGATACTGAAGATTTTGGTAAGTACTGCAAGCTAGACCCCCCTACTACAACGGGATACACCCTACAAGAATAAAGTGGTGTTTTAGTGTAGTGGAATCTGCTATGAATGCTGTCAAGGTAGGCAGTCAGTGAATGATCAGCGAGGGTCAGACTCCTGTGCCCATGCTGCTAGCACCACAGCACCCTATATTCTGCTGATTGGTGGGGGTCTTAGGGATCTGACTCGTACTGATCATACTATCTAGGCCATCAATAGAAATTCTTGTAAAACAACCTAGTTAGTGGTTCAGGAGATCATTGGAAGTCACGTACTGATGAAACCTTCTATGAATAATAAATTGGACTGTTGTCTCTTTCGGGGGACATAAAACACAAAAGTACTGGCTTCAAAAGAGAGACCCTGAAATGAGCAGAAAAAGCATGTTTCCAGCAGATGAGCTCCTTTTACAGTTTGTCAAAGAATGGGTCTTCTGTGTGTCATGACCTCCTGCATTCCAGCAGTTCAGTGGGCACATTTCTGTTCTTGTCCTCTAAGGGCCCTTTTACACGAGCCGCTCCGTCCCAATCATGTAAACATGCACCGATTGGTTGTCGGGTGAGCCCATTTATTGTGCAGCACCAGAAATAATTGCTCGTCAGCTACATATCACCCTGTGTAAAGAAGGCATGTGCTGCCGACGTTATGCAAACTGGGGAACGACAGAGCGTAGCAACAATAGTTTGTCCACCATCTATACGTAAGCGATGATTAGCTCGTATATCATCATTTGGCGCTTCTTTGGGACAGGAATAGCGCAGCGTAAAAGGACGTTAAAGGCCCCTTTACGTAGGCTGATAGAACAGGCAATTATCGGACCAAACAGGCCCATAGAAGTCTATGGATCTGTGAAAACCACAACATGGAATCGGTCAGTTCTGTCACTGATTTTCATGGACCATTGGTAGGAGATGGCTCTAGAAACTGAGTGCTGTATTACACTATGCGATCAGGCAGATGAATGTTGGGAAGGAAGCATTCCTTCCTGTCAACCACCTGCCTGTCGGTGGAGAAGACTGCTGCTATTACATGCAGCAATCTCCTCCACAGTATGGGGGAGGAGCAATCGCTAATGCCATCGCTCGTCATACTGAATCACTGTTTGCCGGCAGCAGATCATGATTAGACAGCACGAACTTGGGCCGGCAAGTGATTATTTTTAAATCTGCTGAAATATTCTGATAAATGAGCACCATCAGGTAATCGGTGGCAGCATTATACAGGGAGGTCATCGCTAACAAGCGTTCCTACAAACACTTGTTAGCGGTGATCCGCCCAACAGTCGCCTGGTGTAATACAGGCTTCATTTTCTGCCTAACCGTACGTAGAACATGGATGACACACAGACCAAACACGGATCCTTCACAGACATGTGAAAGAGGCAAAAGTGGTTTATTATTTTCATGAATTTGCTTTATTAAAGTTTTTTTTTCCAGGAGTAAAGTGTTGATGACCTCTCTTCAGGTTAGGTCATCAACATCTGATCGGTGGGGTTCCAACCCACAAATCAGCCGTTTGAAGAGACAGCACTGTGTATTGTATTGCAGTCCAGGCCCATTCGCTTGAATGGGGTTGAGCTGCGTCTAGGCCGTGTGACCAATGACGTGACGTCACTGGCCTAGTAAGATGCAGGAGCACTCAACGAGGCACCTTGGCCTCCTCAAACAGCCACAGTCGGACCTCCACGATCAGATATTGATGGCCTTTTCTAAGCATAGATTATTAATACCTCTTTGTCGCTATCGCCCTTTTTAAATACATTTTACCTGGCTTTCATTTTTTATGAACCTGATGATATATTACAAACCTGTCAAGCTCTTGCGTATATTGACTTGCACTTGAACATGGAGTTCCCAATAAACCAGCTTTGGAGAGACGATGATGATATCAGTGTAAGGCCTCTTGCACACGAACGTATATTCATTCCGTTCCGTTTTTTTTAAGACTGTATACGGAACCATTAATTTCAACGGGTCTGCAAAACGAAGGTACTCCGGGTGCATTCCGGTTCCGTATTTCCTATTATTGTCCGCATTACGGACAAGGATAGGACTGTTCTATTAGGGGCCAGCTGTTCCGTTCCGCAAAATACGGAATGCACATGTATGTCATTTGTGGGGGGTTTTTTGCGGACCACAAAATACATATGGTCGTGTGCAAGAGGCCTAAATAAGAGACCCTGCCCTGTTTGCAGGGAAGCCTAGAGGTAGCACAGAGTGGAATCACCCATGAAACAGCCTTGACGAGTGTCAGAACTGCTCCTCCCTCATTCCTCAGAATCTGTCCCCTCTGGCAGCTCATGCCCGGACTCATCCCGTCTAGTAACACGGCATACTGAACACCCCAAGAGCAGGAATCCTGAGCGTATGCCTAATGGACTCGGGGGTTCCAATAACTGAAGGGAATATAATGGTTTATTTACTAACCTGTGCAAAGCAATCATCCAATTTCTTCACGGTAAAACTTTGTGCAGCTTCATAGTAATGCCAGTATTTTTAGCGTTTGGCTTTATAATGGTTCCATGTGTCATTATTTGTAAGATAAGTTAGTCTTTGAAAATAGTAAGTATAAGGCTAGTTTCACACATCCGACGTGAATTCCGGCAGACAATACCAGGAATCTGTTTGTGTCCGGCCAGTTCTCCGCATTGTCTGCCGGATTGCGGCCAGATCCCCGCTGGACCCCATTGTACCGAATGGGGCCGGCGGACATTCCGTCTGCAACCGGCGGTGACGGATGCTGTGAATGCCGGCGGGCTGTTCTCTGCCGGAATTCACACCGCAGCTGTGATACGAGCCCGGAGGTCCTCAACCTTTGGCACTCTAGCTGCTGTGAAACTACAACTCCCACCATATAAACATGCTCGGTTGTTCTTCTAAATCCCACAGAAGGGCATGAAGCATTGTAGTTTCTGAACAACTGGAGTGCTGAAGGTTGCTGAGCCCTGAACTAGCCTAAGAAAGACTAAAAGTAAATCTGCACAACACACAGAGCCTGTCCTACTTGTATGCCGTTTAGTGCTAGTTATTGGCATTTATTAAAGGGGGTTTATTCCACAAAAAGTTTCTCTGCAATTACAGGGCATTTCAAACAGTATTATTGGAAAATACGTGCAATAAAAGTATTGTTCATTTATTATGAGCATTACATTTTTCTCCTGGCAGCACCCCCTACTCTTTATCCTTCTGGTCCACCTTCTGCTGCATTGAGTGGTGGACCCACATGCTCAGTAGCTTCCCTGCTCCCTCCCCCTCAGTGCTGGTAGTGATCTTATAGTGAAGCAGCCCAGACACCTTTTATAGTTCTCATCATTGGTGGCGCAGAGCGCCCCCTAACCCCAGTATTATAAATTATAATCATTGGTGGAGCAGTGCGCCCCCAACCCCTCCAGTATTAAAGTCATTGGTGGCAGTGGCCACAGGGTCCCCTCTTCATTAGTGGCAGCTTCCGATCGGAGCCCCAGCAGTGAAATTGCGTGGGCTCCGATCTGTTACCATGGCAGTAAAGCCCTGGCTGCCATGGTAATCTCCCTGCTGCCCTGTGTGCAAAGCACAGGGCAGCATGGAGAGTGTAAAGTCCTATTCACCCTAATAGATCTCTATTAAGCCTCATTTACACGTCGGTGGAACAGGAGCGCACGGCGTCATTGGTTGCTACTGCGGCGGCGGCACAAAGCGCACGGCGTCATAGCAACCAATGACGCTGTGCGCTCCTGGTCTAAGTAGGATGCCAGTCCGGTATATCACGGATGTGTGAATAAGGCTTTAGGGTGAAAAGAACAAGCAATTAAAAGATCCCAGATTCTAGCCCCTAAGGGGGAAATGGTTATTAAATTAAAAGTTAAAAAAAATATATATATTAAGTTTAAATCGCCCCCTTTCCCAATTTGACATATAAAATATATAAACAATAAAAAAAATTAACATATTACATATCTCTGCGTCCGAAAAGTCCAAACTATTAAAATACATCTCCTATGCGGTGAACGCCGTAATAGAAAGAAATAAATTAAAAACGCACGATTCGCCATTTTTTTGTCACCTTGTCCTTCCAAAAAATAGGATAGGACTGTTCTATGATGGGCCAGACGTTTCATAAAATGTGAAATGCACGCAGCTTTTTTGGTGTTTTATTTTTTTCCTGTGGTATCGAGTATCGCAATACTTTTTTATGGTATCGAAATCGAAGCAAACTGTTGGTATCGTGACAACCCTACTGCCCACCCACAGAAAGGCAAGCAAGTTCTGCAAAATAAGCAGGTAAGGCTACTTTCACACTTGCGTTCAGAGCGGATCCGTCTCAGACGGATCCGCTCATATAATGCAGACGGTGGCTCCGTTCAGTACGGATCCGTCTGCATTATATTGTTAAAATATTTCTAAGTGTGAAAATAGCCTCAGACGGATCCGTCCAGACTTTCAATGTAAAGTCAATGGGGGACGGATCCCTTTGAAGATTGAGCCATAGTGTGTGATCTTCAAACGGATCCGTCCCCATTGACATTGTAAGTCTGGACGGATCCGCACGGCCAGGCGGACACCCGAACGCTGCAAGCAGCGTTCAAGTATCCGCCTGCTGAGCGGAGCGGAGGCTGAACGCTGCCAGACTCATGCATTCTGAGCAGATCCGCGTCCACTCAGAATGCATTAGTGCTGGACGGATGCGTTCGAGTCCACTTGTGAGCCCCTTCAAACGGAACTCACAAGGGGACACCCGAATGCTAGTGTGAAAGTAGCCTAAATGAGTAAAAAAAAAAAATTGTCTTACATTTCTTGGATAAACTATAAGAGAGCACAATTAAAATAAGTGATATAAAGAGCAGCCTTCAACTAGTACATTATTAAAGGGGTATTCCCATCTTATAAAGTCAAGGCTTATCACTATGGTGTGCTATCCTTTTATGATTGTGAGAGTCCGAAGCCTGAGATGCCACAGTCCTAGCAATGAATGGGTAGCAGTGCTGGATTAGCCCTCGAACCCCATCACTGCTTTTCCCTGCGCAGCAGCGCTCCCGGCCACCCGCTGTGCAGGGAGTTGCAGCGCTGTCTGGCTGCAGTTCCCTCCACAGTCAGTGGATGGCATCACCACTGTGCAGGAAGGCTGCAGCCCCTAAAGTCTCAGGGTTGCTTGGGGTCCCTGATGGTCAGACCTAGTGATAGGTCATCACTTTATAACCCTTTAATAAATGCAGGCCAATGAATGTATACAGTGCATTGTCAATACTTCTACTGTGTGACTGGTCAGGGGGTAAAATAATTTTGCCCAAGATGCATTGCTGTAGTGCCATCTTTGCTGCCTCTAGAGACAATTCACATTGCCTGTTATCGATATGGGCAGATCTACAATATTTTCCCCTACACCTTTCCGCACACTTTGTATCTGCACCCATGTCTCTAAAATAAAAAATAAAAAACTAATTTGCAAATAGACTTGGTGAAAAATGTCGACCCGTTTTGTGTATTCAGCTCCTGTGCAGCTCCTGTACAGGGAATAAGTATATAAAGGGACTATGTCATTGTAAAATGCAGTGCAATCTGCAGGCAGCAGGTTGGTATATACAGTAGTCCTGTGGGAAAAGGGTCATTCATTTATGCATTTCAACATCTGCTCTCTCTGGACTTAGGAGTCATGGGGGCGGTCCTGATCAGTGATTGACACTTACTCTGCATGACTAAGCCTCATTCACACGTCCATGCCTGAAAAGATGGTCAGTGCCTCCGTGAAGATGTCCATGATGGATCTGTGTGCCGTCCGTGTTTCAAAGCATCTCTTGATCCGTGAAACACAGATGAAACAAGGGTGGCATCTGTGGTTTTCACGGACCCATAGACTATAATGGGCGTGATGGATCCATGAACATGAAAAAAATAGAACATGCATCTGTGCTAAAAAAAAAAAAAGGACACGAAAGAATACACACATTAAAATGAATGTGGACGTGTGCTGTATGTGGAGAACACAGACATGTGAATGAGGCTTTAGCTGACCTAAAGGGGAACTCCACACTCAACATTTGTTACCTATCACTAGGATCTGCAACAAATGCTAGATAGGCGCTGGTCCCACTCCATTCGCTTGGCTATCCTTAAGGCCCATAGCAGTGAATGGGCAGCAAGTAGTGTTGAGCGAACTTGTGTTCACTCATCTAAAGTTCGGGTTATCGAAAAATCGCATTATGGGTTCCGCTACCACAGACCATAAGTTATGGTCCGTGGTAGCGGAATCTATAACAAGATTTTTTGATAACCCAAACTTTAGACGCCGTACTTAAAACACAAGTTCGCTCAACACTAGCAGCAAGTCACACAAGTGCAGCTACCTACCTCTCCATTCACTGCTATAGGGCTGCTGGAAATAGCTGAGCCAGCGTTCAGCCATTTTCAAAACTCCCATAGTGGTGAATGAAGGGTGGCCACGCTTGTGCGGCATCTTTCCCTTCACTTCAGGGGTCCCACTCTTGAGATAGACCCGCACCTACCTGACATTTGCGGCATATCCTAGCAATATGCCACAAATATCGAGTTAGAAAGGCACATTTCTCAGAGAAAACCTCTCCTTGTTACCCAATTGCAACCAATCACCATTCACCTTATAATTTCTAACCAGCACTTGCAGAATGAGTCGCAGGCTCTGATTGGCTGCCATGGGCCACTCTTCCTCCTGTTTCCCCTTTAGTCTAATCCTGTGTATGGGACTGCCTCCTCCATTCAAGGAGGCAGCCAGGAATGCCTGCTGGGACTCTGTGTGAAAAGTGACAAGCTGGTGACTCACGGACTCTGTGAATATGTGCAAGCTTCTGGGGTCGAATGGCTCAGATAAATTCCACCGCAGTGAGATACAAATGTCCCCTCTTTCCTGCTTAAAAGAAATTTAAAGGAATTAACAATATATTGGTGAATCTGTGAGGAAAGGAAGAAAAGCCGCGGCTCCTCCTGTTCCCACACACTTGTCCTATCCCTGCTCAAAGGTCACCGGCTGCTCGGCACAATAACTTCAAGGCGCTCAATTATTATTCAAATGAGGATTGCAAGGTCGTGAGGGGTTAAATAGAGAATTGGGCCCCTGACCCCCGCCCCCAGAGAGGGCAGCCTGGACAGATGACTTCTGTATATGCATTTCAGAAAAATTGACTCAAAATTTGCGATCTTTCCCTACTGAATATAATTGTTGTCTTCCATATCGCATGCAATTTTTATTTATTTTTTTAGTAGAGTTTTTTCCCCTATGGAGGAGGTCAAAAAGAAAGTAAAAAACACCAAAAGCTTTATCAAAAAAATGCCACCTACTTAAAGGGGTTGTCTCACTTCAGTAAGTGGCCTTTATCATGTAGAGAAAGTTAATACAAGGCACTTACTAATGTACTGTTATTATCCATATTGCTTCTTTTGCTGGCTGGATTCATTTTTCCATCATATTATACACTGCTCGTATCCAGGGGTTACGACCACCCTGCAATCCAGCCGCGGTGGTCGTGCTTGCACAATATAGGAAAAAGCATCAGCTTCTCTGGTGGCAGGGACCACAGGAGCGCACATAGGCAGGAGCTTTTTCCTATATTGTGGAAGCACGACCACCTCTGGTGGATTGCAGGGTGGTCTGAGTTCGGGAAATGGTTTTTTACAGTACAAATTAATTTATGAAGTTATTACCCGAAGTCGCGCGAGACTTTGCGAAGCAATAACTTTGGCTCATCGGAGCCAATACATTCTAATACTGTACGCAGCTCCTGCTCCGTACAGTATTGGAACGAAGTTTTATGCGAATCGACTTTGGATGTTTCATCCGAAGTCGATTCGCTTATCCCTAGTCGTGAGCATGGAGCCTTACAATAACAGCAGCATTTCATATTGGTAAAAGGTGAAAACCAGGGGACCGCCAGGATAATACCCTCAGGAATAGCCCCGAAACAAACTGGACACAGTGGATCCACACCCATCTCCCGTTACACCCACCCTAATTATGACCAATAGTATAAAAATGATCAATGTGCCGCATTTGCATATCTGTATTTTTCCTACTTACTCATATATTGCAGATACAGATGCATCGAATACAGATAACATAATGTATATTTCATTAAGTTCCATTGGTCTGTAATACAGGCTGGAACTCAGGACCATAACTACAGGATAATGTAATGTGTTATAAACATACTCAACTTTTTACCAAATCTTAAGTGTCCAATATAATAAAAATAACCGTAGATAGTCAAATAAAAAATAACCAATATTTACCTGCCGAATCCAGTGCCGCTCCAACGACCAGTTGATCTCATTTGTTTTTTGTTGACATCCTCGTGACTGCTGCAGTCAATCACTGATCTCAGCAGTCTGGTGCCTTGAGTGCAAGCATCATTGCTGAGGCCAGCGACTGGCTGCAGCAGTCATGTAGACAGAGCAAAGGACCACTGGAGCTTTGGAACTGGAGCGGTGGGGAATTGAAAAAAAAAAAAAGTACAACAACTCATCACATCTCCTGTAATTATACTAATTTTATAAACTATAAGATAATCCCTTTAACAGAATGATACTTTGTATGTGTGCAGGGACACGGGAGCACAGCCGTTACACGTCTGCAGTGGTCACCTAGCTGAACTTTGCTGCACACGCCGTCACACATCGCCCAGCATTCAGTGTCAAGATCAACTCAGCCTACCCATCCTGTTGATCCAAATTGCTGCATTCTGGGCAAAGGGGAGGATGGTTTAATTCACTGTTTTGCCTTTTGTTCTCTCCATGCCCCCCCTCCCCTTCATGCCTCCACCTCCCCACTAACAATCACTTTTTTCAGTCACTGTGAACTGAAAGGCTGAGGACTCAGTGGCTGAAATCTCTCTCACTTCCAGCATTATCGTACACAGGCGTGTAGAGAAAGTGAGAGGGATCAGAAGAAAGGGGGGGGGGGTACATGGTAGGGGGAGGAAGGGCTGTTCCTGCGTTGTACCTGCCCTCCAGGTGTGCTCACAAGTCTATGGAATGTCAGAGGCAGCAGAGCAAGGTCTGAGTCACGCACAGGCGTCCATAAAAATCCTTTTTTTCTCTCTCCCTCTTGCACTTTCTACAAAAGGGGAGGGAAGGACCTGTCTCTCCTGCAGGAGACTGAACTCCAAAATTTCTCTTTGGACCTTGTTTTGAATAGGATACCATCAACCGTGAAGGATTACAAAAGGGCAGAGCTGAGAGTTGGCATACCTTTAGTTCCCTTCTGCGCAGGATCACAATCGCTGGGATATCAGATTAAACCTTTGGGGATTTTTGTTCTCTACCCTGAGGAGATTTGCTTCTGGTAAGTCAAATTCAACGTAAGATTTTTTTTTTTTCCGAACAGTTATAGGATGTGAACTAGCTTTACGGTGCAAAAAAAACTACATATAGGAAGCGGAGAACAACGTGCCGGGCTCAAACACACAGGCAGGCACCGACGCCGACCTACGAAGTAACTCAACAGTCCATATCAGTGTGCACAGTCCGCCCAGGGTGAAGGATCAGGAAGAGGCTGTTTTCTCAGGTGTTAGGGAAATCCATATGTGCTCCAACTTCTCTCATGTCTTGTTTTCCATCATTCGGAATTTTATGTTTTATTATTATAATTATATATATTTTTTGTACTGTAGTAATTATTCGATGGTCGGTGCTAAGTTTAAGTTTTTGGGAATTGAATGGGTTAACCGAATAAATCATTGCATTGCATTTAGTGTGCTAGTTATGAAGGTTCACGGCTGGCTGTTGCAGCGCCAAAGTAAATTATCACTGTAAATCTGCCTAGAAGAAGACCAGCCCATTACATGAAAATGTGTAGGCTCTGCGTTCGATCTTCCAGTAACATGTTGTACAGCAGGCGTAGCGGAGCAGATTGATCTCTAGTTTTGTGGGAAAACGGTTCTGTGCTTAGGAGTCCAGTGGGCGGTCCTTAGTGAATGGCAGTGGTCTATGTCTATGCAGCAGGACCATCCGCTGGACTCCTATGCACAGAATGAGCAGAAATTTAGGCCAAGTGTATAGGTAGGCTTGACACTCCATGAAATCCATAATTAAAGGTGCTATAATTAAGGGTGTTTGATCATCTGAAACGCGTAAGTAATATGAGATTTTATCTTTGTATGTGTATTCCAATATTGATTAAAGACTTTATGGAGTGCTGAACCTACCTATACACTTAGGGCTGGATCCCAGAAAGTTCGAGTTCATGCACCTGTGTTTGGTATGAAGGTGAGCTGTTCCTACCTTGTCTGCATGTTCCAATAACGTATAAGTTCTACAGAATCGTTTCCCAGAAGCTATCAATCTGCTCAGCTCCTCCTGCTCTATAATAAGTTATAACAGTACGTTCAATGCTTTAACATCGCATGGACAAATTCTTTGTATGAAGAAGTTGGTTAAAGTGGAAAACAATTTTTGCACCTTCTGCAGGACATTTTACTTTCCCACCAAAAGCTGTAGATATTCCCACTGAGGAACGTCCTTTCTCAAACAGAAACTTTGAGAACTTGTCGGAAACATCTTCATAGCATATTTTAGTAAACATGGTGGTGAAATATAGATAGCCATTGTGTGATGAGATATATGAAGTGTAGAATGCTGGTTTGTTAGATATCTCCTCCTTTGTTACTTGATGCTACGAGGGTGTGATCAGGTAGATGTCAGCAGAAAACATACCTGGAGGGTTTGCTTTTGAAAGTTGAGTCTGTAAACTGTGAACTAGAGGGTTGGTTGTCTGCACACTGCAATGTTCTGTACTTTGGAGACCAGGACCAGGTGTTTGCTCAGATCAGGAGACACTGACCACCATTAACAATACTAAGTGCCTTCTTTACAACATATGCCATTAACCATGATTGGCTACAGTGCGGAGAATTCAGAGCAAGCCGGATCGTCACATATACAGTATTGAAGTCAGTGCTGTAGGTATCAGTGTTCTATAAAATAAGTGATTTCACCATGGTCAGCGATACCTGCAAACCTTCATAGGTACAGTACATTCAAATTTTGCCAAATTTTGGAACATAAACCAATATTTTAGAAGTGACAATCCACTGGCGTAGAAGAAAGCTGGCCATGCCTGAGAATTTGTTTGCCAAAATGGCCAATTTTGGACATTTAAACTGACCGTTTGTATAGAAATTTAAAGCAAATGATTGTTCATGGTAACAGACTTCTATCTGCCAAAAATGGATGGAAAATTTTGTCTGTGGTCAGCTGAAGTAGAGATATATAATATCATAACCAGGTTTGCCCCAGGAAGCCAGTTTAATCTGTACTGTTGCTGTTAGGAATGCTCATACGAACGATCCCATTGTTGACCGATTGACCACATTGTGGCCGATCAGAATCTCGTGTATGGGTAGCTTTACTCTAAGGGTAAGGAGTGCAATACGATGTAGGGGTATGACCTGTTCACAAATATGGGCTTTGCGTCCCATAACAAGGAAACCTCTGACGGCCTGTCATAAGCAGCATTTACGACTGGATGCATTGTGCTGTCCATTACACAGGGTGCATTGTTCTACTCCCTGAACAAACAACCCACCTACAGGTGGAAATGTACGCTGAAGAGGACACTGAAATTAGTTCATTGACTGCCATATTGATCTGTGCATACTTTTCACTCCTGTTCTCTAATCCAGACAAATACAATCATCTGCGTTGTTGACTGACTACGGTTACTCACCAATCCATGGGGTCAATGATCAGATTTAGGAAAAAGTGTCTAGAATACCATGTTAAAGAATAGTGTTTAATTGCCCTGTATCTCACCCCATGGGAAATGTAGCATTACATGATTCCAGTAAAATTAAAGGACTGTCCATGTAGTGCACAGATGTACTGGGTCCTCCAGAGAAGTAGGTTCTCTAAGGAGCCGATCTCAGCTCCTACTTATTGATGGGGTCTGCAGATGAAAAAATCCTTTGAGAATTGTGTATTTTAAAATGGGCTTCCCAAAACCAGCAACCCCCTTTAAGAGGTGTTTACAATAAAACGTATAACCTTAAAGGAGAAAATAAGCATTGGAATTTCACACCCTAAGCATAGTGACCCGGTCCAAGTGTTTTTGGTTGTCTTCCAGTGATATCACCTCTGCCTACAGGTGAGGTCTGCCCACAAGATCATATAGCCCTTGCACTAATTTATAAAGTCCATGTGAACTGGCAGTGATGTGTGATTTTGTGGGGTCGTACCACTGACAACACTAACTTTCTAGGCAAGACTGATGGAGGCATAGCCATAGAGATCCAACCAAAGGATAGCCATAAAGTTGTCTTCACATCTTTTTTTTCATCTGTGTCCATGAAAACTAAGTAGCTCTGTCATGTTCTTGAGACCCCATCATCTGAAAAAATCAAATAGCAGAATATTTTTTATTTTATCTTAAACATCTATGATATGTTTAGTCATTTACAGTAGCTGTAGTTGGGAAAACCACAAGGGCTTGCATGATGGGAGCTGGCAGAAGTAGAGGCTCAGGTCAAGGTGTGGTCGTAGGATAAGCAGAGTTATAGAGGTCAGCAGACAGACTGGTCATCCAAGGTCAGGTTGTGGGTCAACGGCAACAGGAAGGCACATACTTAAATGCTAGGCAGGAGAACGGTCAAGATGACAGCAGGTCACAAAGGTCCAAAGTCACGAATCAAAGTACAAGGAAATAACTAAAGCATCTCTATGACATAATTTGTCAATTATCATGTACAAAACTGCTACGATTTTGATAACTTTACTACTATTTACCTCTATTATATACATATGGTCTCATTCTACTCTTAAGGTACATAGACCTTGCTGATCAGGGCTTACACATCCTGTTTTAATGGCCTATAGATCTAAAGTAGTCACAGGAAACCTACAAGTCGTTTATCTAACTATTCCTCCCAACCCCCCCAATACACATTCACACTTGGCTAGTCCGAGCGTCCATGTGTTCATAATTAGGGAGAAGGACAGACACCTATGGTGCCAGCTTGTCTCCATTGAGAACAAAAGGTTTGAACATGCTAAAATCCAATTGCCCAACCCTTCTTCCCCCAGACATCTCCCATCAGGGGGTCTTCTGACACCCATGCAAATCGGCTTGGATGCAATCTCTCTCTCTCTCTCTCTCTCTCTTTCTATGTCTCTCTCTCTCTGTTGTCTCCTGAACTAAAGTAAAGTTTGACTTGGTCATAAATCAAATCACAGTGGAATTTATAGGGTTACGAAAAGTTTCAATATAGACATCACAGAGAAAAATGACTTTTCATATAAAACATAACTTTTACTGTTGTTGGTTAAAATAATACCCCTTCTTAGTATATATATTAGGCTACGTCAAATAATTAGACAAGGCCTTACTTGGACGTATCAGGATAATGAAGTCCAATGGTCCAATGATACGTCCAAGTAAGGCCTTGTCTAATTATTTGACGTAGCCTAATATATATACTAAGAAGGGGTATTATTTTAACCAACAACAGTAAAAGTTATGTTTTATATGAAAAGTCATTTTTCTTGGTCATAAATCATCTTAGAAGACCAAGAGGTTCTCTACTACTGCATAAATCAGCTTAGAAGACCAAGAGGTTCTCTACTACTTCATAAATCAGCTTAGAAGATTGTTTAAGAGAGTAGCGAGAGGGACCCGAGACCAAGCTGTCAGACGACCATCCTGATTCATCCTCATTTTACTGTGAACAGTATTCTGCAGCTTGCTGTGTACTGTAAAACATAGAAGTTGCAGAAGCCAAGCAAAGCACCATTTTTAATAAAAGACTATTACAAAAAAAAAAATTTAAGTCCAGAATACACCTAAATCAATAACAAAAAAAGGCTCCAAAGGTGTGCATAGTCTTTAAAGGTTTTTTTCAGGATTTTTATATTCATGGTGTATCATACACAGCTCCATCCAAAGCTGCTTACTGCAGCACTGCTCCCATTCACTTCAATAAGAGCAAAGTGCAGTCCACCACACAATGGACGGAGCTGTGAAGTTGGAGCTACTCAAGAACAGTTCACTGACAGAGGTCAGTCCCCTAACAATCTGATACTGATAGCCTAAAATCCTCGGAAACCCCTTTAAGGCTTCCCTAAGGCTCTGCTCATTGGAGATGCCTTTTATCTTATCTGATAAATGTAACGATCCATACACCTATGTGTCCACCACATGACAGGGCAGATTCTTATCCACAGGAAGTAAGTAATGAAGGTTTCTATTCACTTACTGTAGGCATTTTTCATTATACAAATCATAACATTTACTTGGGAAAACCGGAATAAGTAAAATAATCGATACTATCTTTAAGGGGTTCTTCACACTGGACAGTGGTTTTATTTCTATAAGCTAATCACAGGGTCTTCCACTTGCTGAGACCCTCAGTGATTAATTGGAAACTGTGGGGCAGCGCCATCAGAGGTAAAATGCGCATGGCATGTTGAACTCTGACAAAAAAATTTATTCTCTGACCAGTTAAAAAGTTGCATGATGTAATCTGCAGTGAAGGTAATCTTTTTACCAGTGACTGTATTTGTGAGTTATAGCCTCTCTTCTGATCATCAGTTGTGTCATGTGACCAGCACTCTGATCTCCAACTGACACAGGACAGGAAGTCAGTTACTTCTCCATTCATTCCTATGAGACTGCCATTGAGGCTCCCATAGGAATACATAGAGAAACTGGCTTCCTGTCCACACATAAGATGCTGTGTTATTTGGAAAGTCAGAGTGCTGGTGACATGATAGAGCTGAGGAGCAGAAGGGAGGTTATAACTCACAAATACAGTCACTGGTAAGAAAATTACCTTCTACACTAACAGGTCAGAGAATATACATTTTTGTAGGAGTGCTTCTTTAAAATATACAGGATCATCTGTGTAAGGGCTCATGCACACGAATGTATTTTCTTTCCGTGTCCATTCCGTTTGTTTTGCGGACCGTATGCGGAACTATTAATTTCAATGGTTCAGCAAAAAACGGCGGTTACTCCGTGTGCATACGTTTTCGTATGCCAATTCTGCAAAAAAATTGGACATGTCTGTAACAGTAGCTGCGGTGCGCCGCTGTTCCCCTACTTACCACCGCGGTCCCGGGCGTGTTCAGAGGTGATCTGCGGCCGATGCTTCCCATTCACCGCTGCAGTCCTCGGCTCTGTCTGTGTGGGTGCTGTTGTTCTGGGATCCACTCCACAGTTTACTCTCAGCCCTGGCCGCAGCATGCTTGCTGTTTGTTTTCTGCAGCACTTACTTAAGGGCCGGCGTGCGTCACTTCCTGGGCTTTATGGGTTAGGTCATGTGACCTTGCTGACCAATCCTAGCCATCCTGCACATATATAAGTGGCTCAGCCCCCTTCCCAGATGCCTCAGTGTCAAGGTCCTTGTGTCCTGCTAAGGTTCCTGATTCTCACCTGTGTTCCTGTGTTTCTGACTCGTATTTGTATTCCTGGACTCTGCTACCTGTTAGATCCCTGCCTGTTTGCCTTGACTCTCCTGTTGCCGAGCCGGATTGCCTGACCTGTACCTGTGCCACCTGCCCTGACCTTTTGCCTCTCTGACTATGCCTCTGTCTCATCTTTCGGTCCTGCGCCTCTAGTACTTTTCTCAGGTACCTCCTAGTCCGCCTGGAGTGTGCCTATCCTCCTCAAGAAGTAGTGACCTGGTTTTCCCCTCGGGAAAGTCTATCTCCACCATGAGGGGTATTGTGAAGATCCAGGGGTTCACTTAGACAACGCCCTTAGAGGAGGTAGGACACATGGCATAGTGGGTTCACACCCACTGGTTCGTGACAATGTCCAATTATTGTCTGCATTACAGACAAGGATATTACTGTTCTATTAGGGGCCAGTTGTTCCGTTCCACAAAATACGAAATTCACACAGATGTCATCTGTATTTTTTGCGGCTCATGTGAATGAGCCCTAAAGCAAGGAGTTCTCAGAGGAGAAAAAGATTGTCTGTGTATCTGATCTCTGCTCCAGTTGATTCCTAAAGGTCCTGATCCAGGCAGGGGTGCACCTAGTCTTTCTGTTGCGTGAGGCTAAAACTGAAATGCTTAACCTAACTCCTTTGCCACAACGAAAGTGGTCATTGCCCATGGCCCTTCCTGGTGCTGCCTGAGGCGATCGCCTCACCTGGCCTCATTGGTGGTGCACCCCTGGATCTAGGGACCTTTCTCTGTCAGACCTCATTCACACATCCTTGTCCTTGATGACATCAGTGACAAGATGGTCAGTATTTCATCCGTGAAGATGTCTGTGAAAGAGCCGTATTTGGTCCATGTGTCCATTTTCTACCTTCCATGTGTCATTCATGTGTAATTATTGGCAACTCATTTCAAGAACATCTCCTGGCAATGATCCGTGAAACAAAGACGAAACACTGTGTTGTGTCTGTGTTTTTTAAAGGACCCATAGACTATAATGAATGAGCAAGACGGATCTGTAAACACAGACAAAAACAGGGGATGCTTCTGTGGTGTCACCCCGGACCCTGTGGTAAATCACGGACATGGATGTGTGAATGTACACAATGGGTACATGTGCTGTCCGTGGAGAACACAGAGAGCGCCCGTTCGTGATTCACTGTCTGAATAAGGCCTGAAAACCGTGCACCTGACATATTCCTTGCCGGGCCCTTCCACTGTTTCTCTTCTATGTCTACAACCATTCCAAGGTAGAGCCCCCATTAGTCCTGGCGCCCTATGTGCAAATAGTATGTGGTTTGCCATGGGGGGCGACTATCACATTTCTGCTCCTGAGTCATATTCTTCGCTCTGACACTCTCCAATCACGCAAGAACGGGCCGTTCTGACGCCATCCGCGATGCTTGGACAGCATCAATAAAGATGATTCCACCTTAGGAGAAGAAATGTTGTAGTTGCCCTCTTGGCAAACCACATACTATTCTCATATAGGGCACCAGAAATGATGGGAGACATATCTCGGCACTGGAATTCTCGGGGGGAGCAGTGAGGTACGCCGTTTCCAATTTATAAACTGATGGCATGTCCTCTTTAAAGACAACCTGTCACCTCGCCTGACATGTCTATTGTAGTAACTACTTGCATTCGCCTTGTAATAATAATCCCGAGGGATCTATTCTTATGACTCTATGTTCTGCCAGTCCTTTATTATTCCTGCTAGAAGTTATGAATGAATTACTAACAGTTTGCAATGAAGGGCCCGATGGGTGTTATCAGTTGGGGGGTATCCTTGCACAAACTAACATTATCTGTGCTGCCAGTACCAGACATCCCCCCAACTGGTAGCATCCATCTGTACCCTTACTGCAAACTGCTAGTAATTTATTCATAACTTCCAGCAGGAATAATAAAGGAATGGCCCTAGAGTCAAAAGAATAGATGCTCCAGAATTGTTACTGCGAGTAGTTCCTAAAACAGACATGGAGGCATGTCCTTTGTGACTCTAATTTAACTCATTTAAGACATCCCTCTGAGTACATTGAAGTAATTTGCGCGGCAAGCAGGTATTTCATAGAATGCGTCCTATAGGAACATTTGGCGGTCTACCAGGGCATTGTCTATTGACTTTACCTGCATTTCCTGACTATAATCTTTGTATTCACATGGGTTATAGTTATAATCTTATAGTAAATCAGAAGCAAAGTCTAGGCCAAGTGTCTGACTTGCCCAAACACATTCAGTTTGGTAAACGTTTCCATTGTGTGATGTGGTTCTGGGTCGTTCCTCCTACACGTCTTCATATTGGGCAGACCCACAACAGAGCATCAATCAACCCGCTGCAGAAGAAGACATTACAAGGTCATTGGCGGAGTGCAAGGGATGGATCTGAAAGTCTTATCATCAGCAGGGAAACAAAGGATTATCAGGAATCCGAAGACCCCTTTACACTGGCCGACAATCGGGGCAATTATCAGGCAGCTTGTTCCCAATAATTGTCCTATGTAAAGGAGCTGCCAATCACCTGAGGAATGTGCAAGCGCTCAGTCATTAGATGAAAGCATCGCAGATGTGGACACCTAAATCATCATTCCTGAATGTTGAACCATTCCTCTGTTATTCCTTCTGGAAATATACTAATACCCGCACAACATTCCCCTTATCATTAGGGTGCATCCCTACAGACTATGACAGCCCTGATTGGAAGGAATCAGACTGTCTACGGACACACCCCATTGATAAATAAAAGGGTAACAGCCAACAGTGTGAATTTAGTCAGACATTTTCCCGGAGGAATAACAGAGGAATGACAAATGCAGGCTTGACATGTTTACAAGTTTTAAAGCACGTACTTATTAAGGGCTCTTGCACACAAACGCATTTTTTGTTTCTATGTCTGTTCCGTTTTTTTTTTCTGGCCCTTATGCGGTCTGCCAAAAAAACGCAAATGACTCTGTGTGCATTCCGTATCCATATGTCCGCAAGTAAGGATCGAACATGTCCTATTCTTTGTTACAATTTATCCAGAAAAAAAAAAGGATGCAATAAGGATGTCACACGGACATCATAGTATTTTTTGCGGATCCGTGTTTTGCGGACCACAAAATACATACGGTCGTGTGCGAATGCGCAGACAGAACTGAGCTGATCTGCCGTCTGCTTATCTCTGATTACATAAAACAAGAAAACCAGGTAAAACCGCAGAGACAGAGCCAAAGAATTTACTTTACACTGCAGTGCCAGGAAAGTAGAGGAACCAGCTCAGAGGACGCACCAGAGGTCCATGGTAGCAGAGCAAACAGGAGGTAATCCAGGTGATTAGTCAAAAGACATATCTGCGTCTTCTGATAAGTTTCAGCTGAAGTCATGTCTCAACCTTTTAGCTTAAAGGGGTCCTCTCACTTCAGCAAGTGGCATTTATCATGTAGAGAAAGCTAATACAAGGCACTTACTAATGTATTGTGATTGTCCATATTGCTTCCTTTGCTGGCTGGATTCATTTTTCCATCACAATATACACTGCTTGTTTCCAGGGTTACGACCACCCTACAATCCAGCAGCGGTGGTCGTGCTTGCACACTATAGGAAAAAGCGCCGGCCTATGTGCGCTGCCAAGGTCCCGGCCACCAGAGAGGCCAGCACTTTATCCTATAGTGTGTAAGCACTAGCACCACTGACGGATTGCAGAGTGGTCGTAACCATGGAAACTAACAGTGTATAATGTGATGCAAAAATGAATCCAGCCAGCAAAGGAGGCAATATGGACAATCACAATACATTAGGAAGTGGCTTGTATTAACTTTCTCTACATAATAAATGACATTTGCTGGAGTGACACAACCCCTTTAAAGGGGTTGTCTCATCTCATACATTGATTGTAATATCGCTAGGATATGTCATCAATGTCAGATAGGTGCAGGTCCCACCTCTAGGACCCCCTCTTATCTCCCGACATGAAAGGGAAGCAACTGCGCTTGTCCATTCGCCACTCAGCTATTTTCTAATGCCCCATTGTGGTGAATGGAGAACGCGCTGCGCAAGCGTGGCCACCGCTATGGAATTTACAAAAACAGCCAAACCAGCCATTGTATTTTTTAGAAACTCCCATAGCGGTGAACAGAGGGTGTCTACACCTGAACAGCTGCTTTCTGTTCACTTCATGGGCCCCGTTTTGGAAATAGGAGCAGCAGGCGATATGACATCAACGTCTGAGATGATCGTAACTCCGATTGTTCATCCCCATTCATTGTTTGCTGGGGCACATTTTTAGGCCTCATGCACACGACCGTTTTTCGGGTCCGCATCCGAGCCGCAGTTTTTGCGGCTCGGGTGCGGCTCCATTCACTTTAATGGGGCCGCAAAAGATGCGGACAGCACTCCGTGTGCTGTCCGCATCCGTTGCTCCGTTCCGAGGCCCTGCAGAAAAAAATATAGCATGTCTACAATGGGCTGCCCCCCCCCCCCCCCCCCGTTCTGCAAATTGCGGAAGGCACACGGGATCCGCGGTTTGTGGGCCGCAAAAAAACGGAACGGTCATGTGCATGTAGCCTTACACAAAGGGTGATGCATTAAAGATGCGATCATCTGACGAACAAGGTTTTGCCCATTTGTCGGGTGATTGGTGGCACATTTACTCAGGGCAATTATTGGGAACAAGCATACCTAGGTACATTCTTTTCTGGTCATTTCCCCGATCCTCTTCCCCTGTATAATGCCCTTTACAGCTGAGTATTTGTAGCACCTGATATTCTTCCTACGTTGACCCTCAGATGTTGGTCATGGCTGCTTGTGTCATGTTTATAATGTGAACGCTAGATCCATGCCTAGGGGCCACACTGGTCATGACCTCCCCTACACAGATATCAATCTGACAGTAAGCAGGTCTGACAGCAGCCATTACGATGGCATCTTGACCTGTCCAAATACCTTCAATAGCTGTCGGCCAAAAGCTCATTAGACCTACAGCCGTTTGGTCCAACTTCCCCATACACCTGAACCCTCAGCTCGGCCAAGTGTGCAGGTGTTCTGAATGGGAAGAGGGGAATCATCTGCTGCCAGACTCCTAATCTCCCGTGAGAACAGAGGATCGGGCATGTTGTAATTCAACAAACTGTTGGGGAAGAGTCCGCAGACACATAAGATAGCTGGGTTTTGCCAACTCTGCTTATATAAGAATGAACGCCTTGAGTAACAAGAGTGAAATGTTATGAAGTGTACATCAATTAGCTTATATATACAGATTTTTTTTAGGGACGTATTCAGTAGGAATTGATCCGTTGATAATCGGTGAGAAAAACTAGACATTTCCTGGAGTAAATATTTCAGCAGGACCACCTGAAACCACAGCTAGGCTGTAGGTATGTGCTAAAAATCCCAGGCGTCAGGAGGAAGCTAGTCTAGACAAGTAAGGAGAGCTGCAACTTCTACATGAAAGCAGCCTCTGCCCTGACGTTATCACATTTACTGCCGATCCTGGCTTCCTGCAATCTCAGGTTACCGAGCCGGCATCGCCCCTAACATTACAGATGGGGACACTTATGGTCCTCTGTAGAAGTCTACTTTTCATGCATTGACATTTTCAATTTCTTGTAGGGCTAGCTAAGCTGAATGTAATGATACCTTTCACTTAGGGATCTATTGCTTCATTCTGGAGAAATGCAAATGAGCAAATAAGTGCACTGAGGGCGGGCCCAAGCCACTCTGTGCACTCTTGTTTCTCCTGCTTCCTCTACCAGCCCCTCTCCTTCATTGACAGGATCAGGCGAGGTGACTATGCAGTAACCTGCTCCTGTCAATCAAGAAGGAGAAGGATCTTATTTCCTGTGATGTTATGTCCATGGGCGGGGCAGTGATAGGGGAGTGTCTATGTAACTAGCTTGGTGGGAGGAGCTACAAACTTGCTGGGTGTTTCTAGGGGTAGTAATAGGGGAGTGTCTATGTAACTAGCTTGGTGGGAGGAGCTATAAACTCGCTGGTTGTTGCTAGGGGCGGTGCTGGAGCTGTGTCAGAGAAAGGAGAAGTGCATCATGGGTTTGGTTGGATACAACAACAGGAAGCGCTACATACAGGATGGAAACCAACCAGAGTGATAGGTTTACATGGTGAAAACAGGTCAGGAGAGTCCAAATCAAAAAAGAAAAGGCATGGGGAAGATGTGCATGAGGTAAGCAAATGCATGAGCATATCTGTTAAAAACTACAGTAATCCCAAAAATACTCCTTTAAACCTATCTGACAATAATTTGGAAGTTTTGGTAATAACAAATGAAAAGTCCTCATTAACACCAAGATTATTATCAACCTCCAAAACACTTTTTTCTCAGTGCCTATTAACAATTCCATGTGCTATGCCCGGGTTTGAGGTGGCCCCAATGCTACACTGGGTTCGCTAGACACTGTCGAGGTGTCACCACACGTTGCTGCTCTCCGGAAGGGATGGTAAGGCGCGGTGCACCCCAATGGGAAATAAGTCCAGAGAGTCAGGGTCTGCAGTAAACCAGGGTGCTTCTTTACTGGTGCAAAACAATACAGGCGAGGCATAGGGCTGGCTTCTCCAGTCTCCTCCCTGGCAGAAGAAGGGTTTGATGCAGAGGAAAGGCCTAAGCTAGCTTTCCCTCTCTTAGAAGGCTAGTACCCTGGCCAAGGGCTGGTTATTAATATGCTAATTACCTTACTAACATGCCCAAGGGGCTGTCCCTCTGGCCGTTTGTGCCCAGCCACGCCCCTTATCTCGTAGCCCAGTGCCGCCCCATTGCTAATTATGCATAATTAGCGGTGGGGCGGCGCTGGGCTACGAGATAAGAGGTGTGGCTGGGCACAAACGGCCGGAGGGACAGCCCCTTGGGCATGTTAGTAAGGTAATTAGCATATTAATAAAACCAATTTTTATCCAAAATGAAAGGACAGGTGGGGGTAAAACTAGGACATTTTTAATTAGATAATGGAGACTGAGAGGATGATATGAACAGCTCCATATCGAAAATCTTGATGACAGAATCCCTTTAAACAGTATAAGTCAATGCAAGTGAAATAAAGTAAGGAATTGATGACTTTGCATAGGGGAAATAGGGCAAATGCCCACAAATGTTCAGACTTCAAAGTACCCCTGCTCCAGGGCACTACACATGCACTGCCATTCAGGCTTCGGACTGGATCACAGTCCGAAGCCCCCAGAAGGCCCTTGGATCCCCCAGAAGGCCCTTGAGCAAGGTGGGCCACCAGTTCATGGAACAGTAGACCAACTGCAATACATACAGATATGCAGACTTCAGCCAGCCATGTTCATGTACAAGACTGGTTATATTATATGCATCAGGTGGCTGAGATGACTTGTAGGTATAGAGGCAGACCAAGCAGTATCCTCTGTCATTACCGACCTGCCTTCCCAATATCACTGCAGGAACCCCATAATCAATCATCTTTAGCGTCTTTCTGCTGCCTGCCTCTGTAGCTGTATAATGGGCCCCCTGAACGAGTTTTACTAGTTGGCCCACAGCACTCCAGTCCGACGCTGCTGCCGTCTCCATGGTTGATTTATTGCTCATCCTGCGCCTTCTGGTAAATGAGAAGAATGGATGAACCAGAAGGAAAGATGCAGCTAATAAAAAACCTAAAGCAGATTATAAAACGTTCATGGTCCGTGGAAAGCAGGGTGACAACCTTCAATAGCGACCAGCCATGGTTGTCACCCTGGTAGGAAACCAAAATCCGGTAACTCATAAATGGCCAAACACACACATACCGAGCATTTTTTGTGTTTTAGTAGGACTGCTCTTTGCAATCAGCACCAGCCATCTACTTATTATATACTAGTTCAGGCGAGCTCTTCACCGCCGCTCATTAGAATTACATAACGTTTCATTTCTACGAGCTCCGGCGCAGATAACCTCCGATATTAGATTAGACGGCAGGACGCATGTGATTCTGTTCACAAAAGCCACATTCTTCTGTCTTCAGATCATCATAAACCAGTATCAGCTATGCCGGGAGGAAAGGCATACACCCATGCCCATAAAACTCAGGACTAGAGCCAAGGGGACCTGCTGCTTATTCCAAGTCCACCTCCAAGTCCGGTTTCTGTAGAAAACGACAGAGAAGATGAATGAGGCCGACATCAATACAATTCCCTGGTATCTGTGTCATCCATAGTAGGGGGGGGGGGGGCATAGCATTAATCAGACTGAGCCCCCATGATGATGCCAGGCTCTGCCACCAAGGACAGATGGGTTTTGTTTTTTGCTCCCCTACAATATCATCTTTGGACCCCTTGGACAATTCTTCATCTCTTTCCTTGCTATTTAAAGGGCATCTGTCAGCAGCTTTGTACCTATGACACTGGCTGGTCTGTTGGCAGCTGAAGGCATCTGAGTTGGTCCCATGTTCATATGTGCCCGCATTGCTGAAAAAAATTGTGTTTTAATATATGTAAATGAGCCTTTAGGAGCAACGGGGGCGTTGTCATTACACCTAAAGGCTCAGCTCCCTCTGCACTGTGATTGACAGGACCAGCCAGTGTAAACGTCAAAGTGGGCGAGGAACCTCCTAACTCTTCCTTGATGGCAGATGTCAAGGGAAGGAAGGATCGGACAATTGGATTTCACCTGCCCCATCCTATTGGAAGCAGCTTATTCCTTCTCCCTACTAAGAACACATGCACACCCAGCCAAGCATGCATGTGAACGGGGGAGTCAGAAGGAACAGCTATCTACTGTAAGGTGTATGGAGAGCTTTAGTATATGACTGACTACGTAGGAACCTGTTCCTGTAAATTAAGGAGAAGGAGAGGCTGGCAGAGGAAGCAGGAGGAGCAAGGGTGCACAGAGTGGCTTGGGCCCCCCCTCGGTGCACTTATCTGCTCATTTGCATACAGATTACAAGTATTTTTTCTCCAGAATGAAGCAGTGGATCATTAAGTGAAAGATATCTTTACCTTCCGCTGAGCTAGCCCTACAACAGGGATGTCAAACTCGTGGCCCTCCAGCTGTTGCAAAACTACAACTCCCATCATGCCTGGGCATACTACAGCTATCAGGGAATGATGGGAGTTGTAGTTTTGCAACATCTGGAGGGCCATGAGTTTGACATCCATGCCCTAGAAGGTATTGTACCGATCCCTGACTCACAAAGAGTTTACAGGCCTCCCTGTGTCCCTGGTTTGGAGGGACGGTCCCTATTTTTGACCCAAGTCCTTCTATCTTTCTCTGTTCATTAAATGTACCTCTTTTTGACCTGGGAAATAAATGTGCATTAATAAATTTACTATATTGCTTTTTACTAAACTATCTGTATGGTTTCTACACATATATTAGACCATAACGTAATTATTTGGTGCAATTTGGATCTTCAAATATCTATAATCTGATGATGTATGTGCTAATATTTAAAGCGGGCATGCTCAAACTGCGGCCCTCCAGCTGTTGTAGAACTACAACTCCCACAATGCCCTGCTGTAGGCTGATACGTGTAGGCTGTTCGGGAATGCTGGGAGTTGTAGTTTTGCAACAGCTGGAGGGCCGCAGTTTGAGGATGCCTGATTTAAAGGGATATTGAAGCTCAAGAAAAAAAATTGTCTCACGGGCTCCAAATGTTGGAAAAACATTTAAAGGGACTTACACTCACCTCACCGATCCCCAGCTGCTGCAGTTCTGACGGAGTCAGTAATTATGCTTTGGGCGGCGTTAGAGGCGTGGCCTAGTATGAAAAAACTGACGTGATGCGCGCCGCACATATTGTCCCTCTTAGAGATTTTTAAAAGTTGGGGAGTAGTTTACTCCGTGGACACCATATTCCTAGGAGGCGTGTGAGATACAAAAAAGTACACGAAAAAGTCCTCTTGTGTCTTCTTCTGCTGTATATAATGTATATGTATTGTGGGGGACATTTATTAAGACCGGCAAATTATACGGTATATGGTCTTAATTCCTTGGCGCTTCCGGTAGATGCGCCAAAGTTATGTAGAGGCATCGGCCCCTACATAACTTTGACTCTTGCTACCGCCAGCCATGTAGCATGCTTTAAACTACGCCAGCCAACATGATGAGTGAGATTGGGCCAGATTGACCTTACCGAAAAAATCTGTGGCCTAATAATGCCAAAAACTGGCGTAAATCAGATCATAAGTGACCGCCTGTATGCTTGTGTTCTATATCGCTTCCTTGTAATGTGGACGTACCATCTAACCATTCTGCGTGTCTTTCAGGTGGGGAGATGGTCGTCCCTCACATCCTGGGGGCTCTGCTGCTGCTTCTGGGTATCTCCAATGTTAACTGCAACAGAGGTAAGTCCATCCTCCATGATATGTACATAAAGTTGGAGTAGGGGGTTCCCCGTGAAAGGAATATATGTAGGCTACTTTCACACTTGCGTTTTTGTTTTCCGTTATTGAGAACCGGCAGAGGATCTGAATACCAGGAAAAAGATGTAACCATTTAGTCCTCACGCATTCTGAATGGAAAGAGATCCGTTCAGGATGTTTTCCATTCCGGCAGCATTCCGTTTTGTGATCGGACACAAAACCGCTGCAAGCTGCGGTTTTGTGTCCAGTCATAAAAACGGATCAGGCACTGAAGATAATGTAAGTCAATCGTGATGGATACGTATTCTATGGAGTATAAAAAAACTGATTCGTCACCCATTGACTTTCAAAGTAATTAGTGATGGATACGTTTTTTTCCCGATTTGATTTCACACTATCGCATCCTAACGGAACGGATGCGTCCTGATGTGCAAAATGCTCAGGAACAGTCAGTCGACACAACCTC
Organism: Bufo gargarizans; assembly: GCF_014858855.1. Taxonomy (NCBI): domain Eukaryota; kingdom Metazoa; phylum Chordata; class Amphibia; order Anura; family Bufonidae; genus Bufo; species Bufo gargarizans. The sequence continues at coordinate 65,061,259 of NC_058085.1, read as the reverse complement.
TGCCCTGACACGCCGCCCGGTTCTAAATACCAGTCCCTGTATATGTGGGTGATGCGCCATCATGACACATCAGCACCTCCACGTTGGTCACTAAGGCCTCATGCACGCAACCGTATTCTTGGTCCGCCTCCAATCCGCATTTTTTGCGAATCAAATGCGGACTCATTCATTTCAATGGGGCCGCAAAAGATGGGTGTACTGTCCGCATCCGTATATCTGTTCCACGACCCCTGCAAAAAAAGATAAGTACATGTCCTATTCTTGTCCATTTTTCAGACAGATTCTACAGGAGTTTGAGAAAAAATGGTGGCAGAATCTGTGTATTGCGGATCCGTGATTTGAGGACCACAAAACTGATACGGTCGTGTGCATGAGGCCTGACACACTCCTACCCTCACACTACACTAGGGGGCAACTCTAACCTCCAAACCTGGAGCCAAAGGTTACTGAAAGCTCCCCCCAAAAGATCTACTCTAGTGACACCATTACCCAACCCATTGCAATATAATAGAATATGTCTTAAAAAGATGCAGATATTTACAGTGACTTCCCCTGGTAGGGTGGGAGTACTTTACGCCCACCTGTTTGACAGCATCCAATCAGTATACAGACACATCCTGTGGAAAAGGGGAATGGTGGCATTAAGTTGTCAATGTATTCATGTATTTCCAGGAGGAATAACAGAGGGATGGCAGAAGGCAGAGGTCCAGAAGTTGTATTATATAGTTAATGCAGCTGTCCATGCTATATGTGCTAATTGCCTCTGGGCAGTGTCGTTCCCATGAATAGTCACGCAGCTCGGGCTGAAATGACGCCCATTGAAACTTAAAGGGGTTATCCTATGACTAATGTAAATAATGAAAATCAGACATCATATAGGACGTCACATGACAATCTCTTTCTAAGGACTCATGCACACAAACGTATTATCTTTCTGTGTCTGTTCCAATTTTTTTGCGTATGCAAAACCATTCCTTTCAATGGGTTCACAAAAAAAAAAAACGGAAGTAACTCTGTGTGCATTCCGTTTCCGTATATCTGTATGTCCGTTCCGCAAAAAAATAGAACGTGCCCTATTGCTGTATGCATTATGGACAAGGATAGGACTGTTCTATTAGGGGCCGGCTGTTCCGTTCCGTAAATTATGGAATGCACATGGACGTCATCCTTATTTTTTGCGGATCCGTTCTTTGCAGACTACAAAATACATATGGTCGTGTGCATGAGCTCTAACAAAGCAGGAACCAGCCCTGTACCTCACATGGATCCAGAGATCTCCCCATTCATTGCTCTGCTAGATTTATATCAAGCTGGCAGCTCAAGGGGAGTGTCTTTTCTGCTGCAGATAAGGGTGTGTGTCCATGCTCTCCCTATCACAGCTTAGGAGGCGTGTCCATGCTCTCCCTATCACAGCTCAGGAGGCGTGTCCATGCTCTCCCTATCACAGCTCAGCGGGCGTGGCCATGCTCTCCCTATCACAGCTCAGCGGGCGTGGCCATGCTCTCCTTATCACAGCTCAGGGGCGTGTCCATGCTCTCCCTATCACAGCTCAGGAGGCAGTTGAAGGATGAAACTGAGCATGTGCGGCCATCTCAGTGAGCAGGACAAAGAAATAAGAGACAGAACAAACAGCAGGTGGCGCTATACAGATACATTTTATTGAAACACTCAGTAGTAATAATACATTTTTAATTACATGCAATTACAAAAGTATTCAGCTCCAGGTGCTGGTTTGAAAACTGTAGAATATTTTTCATGGGACAACCCCTTTAATTGAGCATGCTACATCATAGGAGCCATGCTGATATCTGTTGAGTTTGGATTCCCAGGCATGTGCAGTGAAACAAGATGTGCATGCTTCGGCTTTATCAGTGCACCGCGCATGCGCCTATCCTTTCTCACTCAGACTTGTTGAACGGCATAGCGGTGGGTTAGGGTACTTTGACACTAGCGTTTTTCTTTTCCAGCACTGAGTTCCGTCCTAGGGGCTCAATACCGGAAATGAACTGATCAGTTTTATCCTAATGCATTCTGAATGGAGAGTAATCCGTTCAGGAGGCATCAGGATGTCTTCAGCTCAGTCTATTTGCCTTTTCAGGATGGAGATAATACCACAACATGCTGCGGTTTTATCTCCGTCCAAAATTCCGGAACACTTGCATTTTTTCCCATTGAAATGCATTAATGCTAGATCCGGTCCCGAGTGTTCTGGCAAAATGGCAGGCAGTTCCCGCGATGTGAAAGTACCCTTAGGAAAAGAAAACCAAGTGGCAGGTTTTCTTCAAGACATTCACTTCTCAATATGAATCCGTCCATCCCAAGACACTAACTGGTATGGTAGCTCTTGGTATACACGTAGCATATCCAGACGCAGCTGCGTATACATGTAGCATATCCGGACGCAGCTCGCTGTCCTACTTCTGCAGTCTTTTTGAGCGCACGGTCTTCTTCTAGTTGATTGAAATGTTTAGGTAGAACAGAGGCAGTGAAATCATTGATGGGGACGGCTGAGAGTCCGGCCGAGTCCAGCTGCATTTATCTCTTTTGTTGGTTGCCCCAGGAGACTGTCACGCATCGTATAGCTATGTGCATGATTCCAGTGCAAGAGCGCCTGGAGTGAAGGGCGGGCCTGGAAACAAAGTACTAGGGAGAAAAAGAGCCCTCCATTTACAACTAATTGTGGATCCTCCGCGGCCCCGATACACGCTCACATCTGTATTGTATAAACTGAACACATACAAACAGCTCAATGTACATGATGTTTCCAAAATAGAGGGGCTAAGGAGGGCCTCCGATTTTTTTGTAAGTGGCTTCTAGTAGACTGAACTGAATGTAATAGTTACTTTTGTAATTTATTTTCTGTTACAAAAATGCTCCATTTGTGAGATATTTTCTATACTTCATTACAATAGCGCCCCCTGGTGTTTAATCTGTGCAGTAATGTGCATGTCCTCCTACATACTCAGTTCTGTTCTTCAACTGCCACCAGTTATGTCTACTGTTAGAAGCTGTGACAGTTACAGGGAGATTAGTCCCCTGAGCTGTGATAGGGAGAGAGCTGCAGCAGAAAGGACACGCCATCTGAGCTGTGATAGGAAGAGAGCGACAGCAAAAAGGAGAAGCCTTGTTGTGTAGTGAGAAAGCTGCAACAGAAAGGAGATGCCCCCTGAGCTATGATAGGGAGAGAGCTGCAGCAGAAAGCCCCCCCGAGCTGTGGTATGGAGAGAGCTGCAGCAGAAAGCCTTCCCCTGAGCTGTGGTATAGAGATAGCTGCAGCAGAAAGCCCCCCCCCCAAGCTGTGTTATGGAGATAGCTGCAGCAGAAAGCCCCCCCGAGCTGTGGTATAGAGATAGCTGCAGCAGAAAGCCCCCCGAGCTGTGGTATGGAGATAGCTGCAGCAGAAAGCCCCCCGAGCTGTGGTATGGAGATAGCTGCAGCAGAAAGCCTCCCCCCGAGCTGTGGTATGGAGATAGCTGCAGCAGAAAGCCCCCCCGAGCTGTGGTATGGAGAGAGCTGCAGCAGAAAGGACACACCCCCGAGTTGTGGTATGGAGATAGCTGCAGCAGAAAGCCCCCCCCCCCCCCGAGCTGTGGTATGGAGATAGCTGCAGCGGAAAGCCCCCCGAGCTGTGGTATGGAGAGAGCTGCATCAGAAAGGAACCCCCCCCCCCCCCCCCGAGCTGTGGTATGGAGATAGCTGCAGCGGAAAGCCCCCCGAGCTGTGGTATGGAGAGAGCTGCATCAGAAAGCCTTCCCCCGAGCTGTGGTATGGAGATAGCTGCAGCAGAAAGCCCCCCCCCCAAGCTGTGTTATGGAGATAGCTGCAGCAGAAAGCCCCCCCGAGCTGTAGTATAGAGATAGCTGCAGCAGAAAGCCCCCCCGAGCTGTGGTATGGAGAGAGCTGCAGCAGAAAGCCTTCCCCTGAGCTGTGGTATAGAGATAGCTGCAGCAGAAAGCCCCCCCCCAAGCTGTGTTATGGAGATAGCTGCAGCAGAAAGCCCCCCCGAGCTGTGGTATAGAGATAGCTGCAGCAGAAAGCCCCCCGAGCTGTGGTATGGAGATAGCTGCAGCAGAAAGCCCCCCGAGCTGTGGTATGAAGATAGCTGCAGCAGAAAGCCTCCCCTCGAGCTGTGGTATGGAGATAGCTGCAGCAGAAAGCCCCCCCGAGCTGTGGTATGGAGAGAGCTGCAGCAGAAAGGACACACCCCCGAGTTGTGGTATGGAGATAGCTGCAGCAGAAAGCCCCCCGAGCTGTGGTATGGAGATAGCTGCAGCAGAAAGCCCCCCCCCCCCCCCCCCCCCCGAGCTGTGGTATGGAGATAGCTGCAGCAGAAAGGACACAACTCATGATAAAGGACACACCCCCTGAGCTTCCAGCTTTAAATAAATCTAGCAGAACAATTAGAGCAATGAATGTGGAGATTTCTGGATCCATGTGAGGTACAGGACTGGTTCTAACTTTGTTAGAAAGAGGCTGTCATGTGCTATATGATGTCTGATTTTCATGTTTTACATTGTGGCACAACCCCTTTAATAAATGTGCTGCAAAGCATGTACCCCGAAACTGTAGCTCATCCCTAGCAGTAAATCTGCCGCAATGTAATTGTCCTGAATCCATTGTAGAATCCCTGAATCTTGTGTCTTCTATTCCCCCCAGCAAAGAGAACCTGGGAGACGTCATGGTTTCTGACACTCCCAATATCAGAATGATAAAAGCTGACCCGCTCCTGTGTATCAGCACCGACACTTAAAACCTGTGAAATGATGCGTTACTGCATACACTAAAATCACTCAAAATACATTTCTATCATAATAATTATCAAAATAAATACAAATTCGCTGTTCTCTTCAGCCATTTCTAAGGCCGGGGTCACATCACTTTTTGTGCCTCTGTATATATATATACGGTATTTTTAAAAAAGGATACAAAAACGCCACGTTCTTGTATCCTACGTTTTTTTTTTTTTTTTCAATGGAACTCTATGGTATACGGTAACGTTAAACGGATGTAAAAACGTGATGTGAACCCAGCCTAGGCCCCGTATTTTTTTGGAACCAGTGACAAGCAGGACTCTGCCAGTACCCCTCCCACATGGCTGGTCACCCAGCTGGTTAGACATCATCCCTGATCGCTATCTTTGTATTCGCAGTCAATGCTTGTGTGGCGTCCGGAGCTAAAACCTGCACAGAATGTATTCGTGTGAACAAGGACTGCTCGTACTGCACAGACGAGGTAAGCCTGCCACCTATACACACATATATAGTATTCATATATATACCATTCCTTCCACTTTTTTTTACAATATAATAATCTCATTTATAGTCAATTTTTATAATTTCCAAGCAGATTGTATATTTTCTTTAAAATGAACAGTCTATGTACTGGAAGGGGCACGTTCAGTGTTCTCTTCTGTTTCCTTAAAGGGGTTCTGTGGGATTTTGAACAGGTCATCAATAGGCTTGAGTAAATCGGATCTGTCTATCAAACTGGTGTAAAGTAGAACTGACCTAGTTGACCAAAGCTACCAATCAGATTCCTCCGTTCATTTTCCAAAGGAGCTGTGAAAATTGAAAGGTGGAATCTGATTGGCTGCTATGGGCAACTAAGCCAGTTCTACTTTACACCAGTTTGATAAATCTCCCCCAAAGTTTTTAATGCTCTTTCCGTACAACATTAAAATGTATTGGCCTCCGTGGAGCCAAACTTTGTCTCGTCCGAAGTAGTGCGAGACTTTGGTGAATTACTACAGTATTCCTATCTGCGTATTTAAAAACGGTTAAAAATAGGAATCTGAAGTCATCTTGGGTACTGTGGTAGCAGCCAGTACCAAGGCCCACTTCGAAATCCTATTTTAAAATGTTACTTCGACCAAGACGAACTTTGCCTCCAAGGAGCCAATACATTTTAATGCTATACGGAAACAGTATTAAAACAAAGTTTTTGAATAAATCGACTTCGGATCTATGATCCGAAGGTCGATTCTCTCAAGCCTCGTCATCAATATCAGATCGGCATCAGCTGTTTGGCATTCCATGACTACTTAGGCCTCTTCCTAGGCCATTGACGTCACCGTCCATTGGTCACATGGCCTACACACAGCTCAGTTCCATTCAAGTGAATGAGGCTGAGCTGCAATACAAAGTACAGCCACTAGCCCGTGGATGGCACTGTGCTTGGTAAGCAATGAGGAAGATGCTGCGCTCACGGTTTCTTCAAACAGCTGATCCGCACTGGTGCTGGGAGTCAGACCTCCACCAATATCATATTGATGACCTATCCTGAAGCTAGGCCATCAATATAAAAATCTCGGAGAACCCCTTTAATGTTAATTTACTCTTTGCTCTGTCTCCATCTTAGGGGCTAACTAGGAGACCAGCTTAGTTGCAATGCTCCATGAGAAAGTAATATGCAAACACGTGTCTCTCAGATAACGAGAACTATCTCGCTAGCGCCATCTTCTGCCTCTATCAAAATGTTTTCTCACCTGGGATGCATCTTTTATGTGTTAGGACACCCCAGCCAAATATTCTTTCCTGCAGAACTTACATTTTTTTGGGGAGAGGATGGGTAGTAGGGAAAGGTGTTAAAAAGGAGTATCTTTAAAAAAAAATACTGCCCCCTGCAGCCTGGAAAGGGTACCACCTGAAGTTAAATTCTTGCCTTGCTTTATGGATGGAGCACCCCGGTCAGACACCTGTTCTCAAGTAGCAGCAAGGAGGCAAAATAAAGCTGATGGAGGGGAAACGTTCTGTCTGATGTCCGGTGCAGGATCATAGGACAGAACAGACAGATAATAATTCCCTTATTTATCTAGAGGCAGCTTCTTTGTGGGTCACACTGCTTCTAATGGCCTGAACGCCTAAAACTATGGCAACTGCACCTTCTGGAAAAAATTTAGATTTCATGAACTAAGTAGATGGACTGTCAAGGTTAGGAGATGTTAGGATATGGTCCAATGGGGGTTGTACAGTATATGGAGGTCTCCTTTGATATGTGGCACAAACAGTTGGACGGACTGTTAACAGGTCCTGGAGGTTATTCTACTCATTGTCTGCCAGATTGAGCAACACTTGTATCTAAAATCCAATCCTTACCAATAGATGAACCCTTGAGTCATCTTATTTTGTCAAGTTGTCAAAAAATCTAGTAATTTCTTGCTTATATTTGTCCGGGAAGACTTGTATCAACCAATAGGCCAACCATTACAACTCCCATGGTGGTTGTCCTCCAGACTCCTCGTAGTATATCCCTTACACCTCTGAATATGGCTTTACATGATATGATAGATCATCTTGATTCATATTGTTTCTCAGAAGACATGGAGGACAAGTAATGTAGCTTTGGGGTGATTAAAATAAGCTGTAATTGCCATTACATGAAGGCAACGCTCTCCTATCACTGCTCTTTATTATTTTACTCAGAATTATCATAATGTTCGTTGCGACCTAAGGGACAATCTCATCTCCTATGGATGCAGCGCTGCCGGAATTGTTTACATGAAAAGCGAGATCAGAACAATCATGGTAAGTGATACATCCTACTAACTCCTCTTACTTCAGTATGGCCTCTACTGAACCACACTACCTTTGGGTGTCCGTACATGTACGAAAAAATCTGTCCAAACCTGCAAGTTTTGGCTGGACTGGCCAACTATCTTATGGGCATAGGGGCCTCCAAACTTCCTCCTAACAGATTGTTTTAAGGGAAGGAAGGATCAGGCATGATGAATTTCCATTGTTCTCATGGGAGATAATCCACCGTCAGAGGTGCTTATTCCCCCTCCCCATTCAAAACATGTGCACAGTTCAATCCAAACCGAGCATGCATGTGTGTGGGGGTGACGGGAGGAATAGCCATCGGATGACAGCTTTTGAAGATGTGTGGTCACCTAAAGAGGGTTATCTCAAGATATAAATGTATCCATAAGATAAAAGAGGGTCTGATCGCTTGGACCCCCACTGATCACATTAACAGTGGTCCTGAGTCCCAAAATTAATGGTCTGGCTGTCGAGCATGCACATTGCTAAGGCTGCATCCACTTTCTATGAAACTATTAGAAATGGCTAGTATTTATCCCCTATCCCGTAGATAGAGGATACGTTTATGGTGTGAGATAACCCTTTTAAGACCCCTTATTAACATGATCGATATCCTTTTTAAAAGAACAGATTCTGACAAGTTCCATGACTTATAAGGCGTCTGTCGGTATCTACTGATTTGAAGGAAAGAACAATGCTGTAGGCTAAGCCAAAAACAACGGAACCCTGATGAAAGACAGTGCCAATCAGTGTGAATCAAACCTGAAGCATAAAAACAGTGAGGCCAACAAACTTAAAGGGGTTCTCCGAGAAAGAAGTATTGATGACCAATCCTTAGGAAATGTCATCAATATTAGATACACAGGGTTCGCCTCTCCGTACCCCTACTGATCAGTTGTTTTTCAGAAGCTCGTGCACTGGGAACAAGAACAAGAACTATACAGCTTGGTGTGTGTAGTGGCCCGAGCTGGTTTCGGCAACTCTGCAAACAGCTGATCAGTGAGGGTTCCAGGAGTTGGACCCCCACCGTTCTAATATTAATGACCTACCTGAAGGTTCATTAGTCCCAGAGAACCTCTTTGAGTAACTATTGGAACTACAAGTTCCATTATGACCAGGCAACCAAGCAAAATATGACAATACTGATGCCCAAATAGAACTAAAGACTTCATCTGCGTGTATTCAGCCAGAACATTACTTCTCATAAATGGTTCCTCCATTTCCTGTCCTTACAGAAAGAAGAGATTAACAAATTTGAAAGTAGAACACAAGTCTACCCTCAAAAAATGTCCATGCGACTGCGTGCTGGCGAGGAACATACTTTTGAATACCGTGTGTTTGAACCCCTGGATACGCCTGTAGATCTATACATCTTGATGGACTTCTCCTACTCGATGTCTGATGATTTGGAAAATCTCAAAAATATGGGCGATAAATTGGGTAAGGAATGGGCAATCATTTTTGTTATTGTGGGACATCATCAACAGAATTTTAAAGTGAAAGGGACGGCAGTCAATACAAAAAATTGGTGTAGGACAGCACAACTTCACAATGGAGCTTATGTATGCCAATGTGGGATGATCCACTTTTGACCCAGCCATTGTATGGAGTCAAAACATTGCATATTCTTGTATGATGTTTGAGCAATAAAGTTTAATAGATGGTGGATGCTGTTGCCTCTTCTACATTTAGGAGGGACTGTGCCGCCTTACAGGACTAGGCTCTTATACTTGTATTTCTCTCAGACATAAATACAGGCCAGGCTACCGCTGGCTAAAACGCTCACTTCACTAGCTGCCCCCCGATATGTTTCGCCGACCAGGCGTCTTCAGGGGTTTGGGCAGAGGCTATAAGAGCCTAGTCCTGCAAGGCGGCACAGTAGCCTACACGCTGTGGGAATAACAGCGTGCAGTATATAAGCAGAGAAACGCCTGAACAATAAAGGACGTATGAAATAGGCTACCGCAGACGCATAGAGCCACCTAGAGGACGGACTTGAGAATCATGGACAATACTGTGATAATTACTAACAGGCAGGCAGGCTATGCTGATAATTTTAACTATAGGGTTAATATAGAGTTCTAAGAAAGTTATTTTAAGGACAAGTAATAAAAGCAATTTTTTAGAATTATTAACACGTGTCAATCAAGGGACACTGATGGTCCTAGTGGCCAATTGTAAATAATATATGAATAAAGTCCCAACACGTGTTAGGAAGATATGTGTAAATCAACTCAGTAACTACACCTGTCACATCCTCCAACCACATTGACCGTTCAACATGGACGTCGTCAGATCTCTGGTGCACTCAACATTAAGAAAAATGTCTCCTCGACAGTGCATGGCCTTAATAGCATACTGGGGACCTACTGGTGACAAACTGCTCAGGAACAGAGGGACGTAGGGGGGAAAAAAACTTAATCTGTTGAGTGGAGGCTACAGTCAACTAATGGAGGTTGACATTTTCGGAGAACGTGACAGGTCTTCTTTAAAGAGGTTGCCTAATTTTAGACAACCCCTGTCAAAAAAATGCTGTAAGGGTGATTAGCTCTGGTTCCACCCAGCAAACAGCTGATTTTGTTACTGAAAGTAGTGGCCATCAAGGAACTTCCTTCCAGTGGCCACGGTAGAGGAAATGTAGTATCACATTGCGGCCATTCATATAATGGCTGTTTTTGTAACATAAGAAAGCTCAGGACCTCCAGAATGGGAGCGGGGATCCTCCTCTATGGTGTCCATATGCTTAGAACATATGGACAGGGTTTGATTTTATGAGGCAAGCCCCATAACCTCCAAAGTGACAGAAAAGAATCCATACATTTGTGGAAAAGTAAAGCTCTGGGAGATTGAGGAAAGTCTAGATGAAGGTGACAGAAGACATGATGACTAATGATTTTTTCATTATTTTGCTTCTCATATGCTTCTTTATATTTGCTTGCTTAACAGCTGATGTGGTCCGCACTCTCTCAACTGATTACACTATCGGCTTTGGGAAATTTGTGGATAAAGTGTCCGTTCCTCAGACAGACATGAGGCCAGAGAAGTGAGTATAATAACGCACCATGATGAGCACCATAACGTGGATAGTAATTGGTATTCCACTGGATAGATAAGTGATATGAAGGCCATTTCATACTGGGACAATTGTGTTTTTCTCAACATAAAAGGGGTGGGTGTGATTCAGAGGTTTACCTGATTAGGAATTAACTGCAATACCAGACACGGCCAATAGGCAAGAGTGGCGCTGTTTCTGGAAAAAAAACAGAACTTCTTTTTGTAATCCCAGATAACTCCATGGTAGTAATGGAGAAACAAATAGGACAACAAACTGATATATTGGTGTTGAGAGTCTTTATTATTGAGAGGGTAGTATAGAGTTAATTTGATACAGGTAAATTTTCTATTTTCTGGCCATGCAAATAGATGATGCCAACTCTATACTTACCAACTTTCTTCTTGGAAAATGTGGGGTATTTAAAGGAGTTGTCTCACTTCAGCAAGTGGCATTTATCATGTAGAGAAAGTTACTACAAGGCACTTACTAATGTATTGTTATTATCCATATTGCTTCCTTTGCTGTCTGGATTCATTTTTCCATTACATTATACACTGCTTGTTTCCATGGTTACGACCACCCTGCAATCCAGCAGCGGTGGCCAAGCTTGCGGACTATATAAAAAAGGGCAGGCCTCTCTGGTAGCCGGGAACGTGGGAGTGCACATAGGTTTCTTCTATAGTGTGCAAACAGGGCCACCGCTGATGGATTGCAGGGTGGTCGTAACCATTGAAACAAGCAGTGTATAATGTGATGAAAAAATGAATCCAGCCAGCAAAGGAGGCAATATGGGCAACCACAATACATTAGTAAGTGCCTTGTATTAACTTTCTGTACATGATAAATGCCATTTGCTGAAGTGAGACAACCCCTTTAAGCCCAGACTGCCACCGCCTATTGATGGGTGGGCTTACATAAGCGCCTCCCGCTTTTAACCTGAAACGGCCCGAATTTGCCATGATTGTCTCCATGTGGTCAGCCGATCCTGCCGAAACGAGGGGGATCTGCTGATATTCATATAATGTATATAGGCACCAGGGGTGCACCTAGCCTTTCTGCTGTCTGAGGCGAAAACTGAAACTGCGCCGCCCCCCCCCCCCATGCCAATTTCTTAACCTAACCCCTTTGCCACACCCCTTTGCTCATCGCCCATGGCCCTTCTGCTGCCCCCCTCCTGCCCCTACCTAGTGCTGCCTGAGGCGATCGCCTGACCTGGCCTCATTGGTGGTGCACCCCTGATGGGCACCATAAAAGCAGATATGAAAAAGCTATTTGAGAAACTGGGGACACCCATTACTAGAAATGTTGGTTTTTCAGAAAACGCTAAACTGACATACCACCAGCGATATTTTTGCCAATAGAACAGGCTCAAAAATTTCTCCTATCTACCAGATTTTTTATAAATGAGACTGACCTTGAGTCATATGTTGTTCCTCACACTGTTAAGGGGATTTCGAATGCGTGCTTATGGGACTCCCAATTGCTTTAAATATGGTGCCCCAGATGCAGATTTGTATCATTATATGTGGAACTGCCCGTTGATACAGCCATTTTTGGAAAGAGTACAGTCTTTTAGGTTAACTCACTTTACTCCTATGGATTCAATTTGGGCCATATTTGGCTACTTGGATCATGGGATCTACACCTATGCCCCAGGAGCTTGGAAACTACTATGCTTCATTGCTGTTAGGCGAGGCCAAGAATGCCCTCACAGTTATGTCCCCTCGCTGCCCCCTTAGGCCCTACCTTATAATAATGCTGCACCCTTTATGACCCCCTTACAGTTGTGCTGCCCCTGTAGTGTTAATAAAATAAAAGAGTAATACTCGCCTAGCCCTGTTCCCCAGATGAATGGAGAACATCATGATCTCCCCAACAGCAGACGTAAAGCAGTGACGTCATCACACCTGCTGAGCTGGGCAGGAGAGCACATAGGTCGGGGGTGATCCTCTGGCCTATGCACTCTCCTGCTCAGATCAGCAGGCTCAGAGATGACACCGCATTGCACCTGCTGCTAGGTAGAACAATGGTGAAGCAGGGCGCTAACAGCCTTCAACTGTATGTGCGTTCTCTGGTACCCTAGGACAGCCACTAAAATCTGGGACTGTCCCGCCGGATCCGAGATGATTGGAAGGTATGTTAAAGGGGTTGTCCCTTCTCGGTCTTTCATAGACGAGATGAAACACTGAGATGGGACAACCCTATTAACACTGGCATAAGAAATACCAGTCCTAATACATCCCACCCCATTAGTTTTAATGTATGTATTAAATTACACGCTCATTGCTTGTTCCTAAAAAAATGAGCATGTGTGCAAAGTATGACTACGTTTCTCTGCTCTGCCTTGTTTTCAGACTGAAGCAGCCATGGCCCGATAGTACGCCCCCTTTCTCTTTTAAGAACGTCATCCGACTCACAAACAACATTGATCAGTTCCGAGACGAATTGAAGAAAGAGAGAATCTCTGGAAACTTAGATGCCCCTGAGGGTGGGTTTGATGCCATTCTCCAGTCAGCTGTTTGCACGGTAATGAGGATTTTTTTTTACATGAATTAATATGTACACAATAAACATGGTCAAGTCAAATTATTCTGACCACCAGCTAATATCCAGAGTAACCGCCATGTGCAGCACAGACAGCAGCTAGACGGGCTGGGAGTGACTCAGTAAGGTCCTGATAGGTGGACACAGGTATCTGGAGTCATGCTGACTGCACTGTGCATCCTACAGCTTCCGGAGGGTATTTGGACAGGATCCATAGAGCCAACATGATAATCAAGGTGGTTCCACAGATGCTCCATTGGGTTAAAGTCTGGGTGATTAGGAGGCCAGGGTAGTACTTGGGTGTCTTAGTCATGCTCTTCCAACCAATGTCGGAGATATATAGATGTATGACACGTTGCATTCTCTTGCTGGAAGATCCCATCCCCCTCAAGGAAGGAAATCAGCATGTATAGGTGTACGAGATCTGCAAGGATGGATTCATACCCAAAGGGTTGATAGTACCTTCCACATGGATGAGTGAGCCCAGAGAATGCCACTAAAACATTCCCCTGACCATAACGCTGCCACCACCAGCTTGTGTTCTTCCAGCAATGGTTGCAGGGTGTTTCTCGCATGACACGCCAATGTCCATCTGCTTGATGAGGCAAAAAACGTGACTTATCGTAGAAGGCAACTCTTTGCCAGTCAGTGGAGGTCCAATTCCGTTACTGCTGGGAAAATTAAAGCCTTTTCTTCATTAGCAGAGGTGCAGTGACCATCCGTCTGTTTCGGAGTCCCATACGCAGTAGGGTTCGCTGAACTGTTGTGTTAGACACATGGCTGGTTGTCCCCTGGTTCATTTTGGAGGTGACCTGCTCCACTGTAGCGTGTCTGTCCACCCTTGCGCATCTTTGTAGCCCACGTTCACCTCTCACATCAATGGCACGTGGTGCTTCGCAGTTTGCACACTGCTCATTCACAATGGCGCCAATTGTCCACTTATCATACACTTTCACCACAGCAGCATGAGAACAGGTCACACTGCGCAGGTTCAGAAATACTGCCACCCTCGACCCGAAAGCCAATAATCATCTTTTTTGCAACGCTGATAAATCGCCCCTTTTACCCATGACAGCAACGAGGTATATGCGTGCAGACAAGTGAGTTCCTTCATGAGCTACAGGCTGCCAATGTTGAAAGTAGAAAGTGGTCATACAAATGTGAATCAGCTGTGTATAAACTTCAGTATAACCTAAGGGGTACCCTATGGGTGCTGAATATCACAGTGCAAAAAGATGTAGGGTTGAGTAGCAGTGGTAATATAATCAATAGCAAGTTTGTTAGTATTCAGATACTCTACTATGAAAAGACTGGTCCGGCATAAAGAAACTGTCCATGGTGCGCCCCCTACGTGTTACTTTAGACAACTGTGCCCAACTGCTATATGGACATTATGACATTCGTGAGGATCATCATAGATGCTATAGCTGCCCATATGACAGTTCTTGTTTTCCGGTCTAGAGCACCCTGATGATATGGGCATGCATGATATATGATGTGGATTTTTATTTTAATTTATGTAGAACCAAATCGGGTGGAGACAAGGAAGCACTCACATCCTGGTGTTCTCCACGGAATCAGCATTTCACTATGAGGCCGACGGAATGAACGTGCTAGATGGGATCCTGCCCAGAAACGATGAGCAATGCCATCTGGATCAATCTGGACTTTACACTTATGACACCCTTCAAGATTACCCATCGATTCCGACTCTTGTGCGACTTCTTGCTAAGAATAACGTAATTCCGATCTTTGCCGTCACCAACCATTCCTACAGCTACTATGATGTAAGTGATAAATTGGAGGAGACTCTTGTTTTTGGTGATAAGTGATGGGAGTCAAGACGTTTCTCCTGTGGGTCCAAAATCTATGTTGTACTTCACAGACTTACGGTACATTGGGTCACTGGTTCCATTGATCCCACTTCACTGTGAAGTTTCTTTGTGTATCCATCACAAGATGCCTACCATGTCTTTTAGGGCGCACTTGGACAGGCAATGTTTATCGATCTACCCAATGGAATGGGTACATTTAGAGAAAATCTCCCATTTTAGGAACATTAGTTGATAGTAACCAATCAAGACTTAAAGGCTATGGACAGCTTCAGAGGATTTTTTTATTGCATTTTACTCATTTTGAGCTGAAAATATTTTTTTCAGTTGGTCTTTATAAAAAAAAAAATCCGCTGGTTTTGTGTTGCAGGGGTTAAAAATCAGTCTGTTTGCAGAATACCACTTCTCAGACCTGTCAGCTGATGGCTCATGTGAAACCTTATCTCTGATCTTTTGACATCATAAACACTCATTATAGCTGAATTCTTAGCAAACTGAAGAATATAGCCTACATGAGTTTTTATGAGGTCAGCAGATCAGAAATAAGGCTTCACATGAGTCATCAGCTGATGGGACTGAGAAGTGATACTCTGCAAACATACTGATTTTTAACTCCTGTAACCCCAAAACAGTTGAACATTTTTAATAAAGACCAAATGGAAAGAAAAAAAGATTTTTAGCTCAAAATGAGTAAATGGCAATCATAACAAAAAATGCCCTGAAGGTATCCACGGCCTTTAAAACATTTTTTACATTTCTTGTAAATCCATTAAACTACCAGAACACATATATTGTTTTTGTATTGTTTTTATTATCTTATTAATCGGGTACATTCCCTAGATTGTTGCAGCAATGTCCCCCATTGTTCCATTTATCTGAATGGGCTTGTTTTGGTGCCAAGCACCTCGATTTCTGCAATGCC
The DNA here is from genome assembly GCF_014858855.1 of Bufo gargarizans. Taxonomy (NCBI): domain Eukaryota; kingdom Metazoa; phylum Chordata; class Amphibia; order Anura; family Bufonidae; genus Bufo; species Bufo gargarizans. The sequence continues at coordinate 65,045,368 of NC_058085.1, read as the reverse complement.
CATTCAGACGGGTAGGACAGTCACCAAAATTATTGCAATAAATCTGTCACGTGTGAACATACCTGTAATGTTATATTAAATTCTATACAAAGATAGGAAAAGCATGGAAGCTGCAATGCTCAGGTAAAGGGTTTGTAGATCCACCGTGTCTGTCCATACTCTAGTGAATGGTGCGCCAGGCTGAATATCATGCTCCAGGATAATTAACAATTTGTCTTCACAGAAATTAAGCAAGTACTTCAAGGTGTCTGAAATTGGAGAACTGCAGGAGGACTCATCTAACATTGTGCAGCTCCTGGAAGAGGCTTTTAAGGTACAATAATTCATTACACATGTAATTCTGGACAACCTGCAGTATATTCTTATGGCAGTACAAGAATATGTTATCTCCTGACCAGTGAGGATCCGACTCCCCGCACACCCACCGATCAGCTTTTCACTGCAGCCTCCAGCATTGGAATTAGCACTGTGAATGAAACAGGAAGCACAGCGCCGTTCAAAGGATAGTGGCCGTGTTGGGTTACTGCACCTCAGCTCCCATTGAAAAGAATGGGACCTGAGCAGCAGTAACTATGCCTGACCACTACACTTTAAATGGCGCTGTGCTTTCTGTTCCATTCATAGTGCTAGTTACAACGCTGGAGGTTGCAGTGAACAGCTGGCTAGAGAGGGTGCGAGGTGTCGGACCCTCACAGATCGGATATTAATGATCTATCCTGAGGATAGATCATCAATATCAGGAGCCCGGAAAACCCCTTTAAGGTTCAGTCCCTGATTGTGTGAGATTAGGAAAGGGTCTAGTATTCCTTTTATATTCCACCAGAGACTGCCATTGCTCAGAGTGCCCATTCAGGCCCACAACTTAAAGGGGTTATCCCATGATTAATTAAAAAAAATAAAACTCCAATATCGTATAGTACATGACAATCTCTTTCCAAAAAAACTTAGAACCAGCCCTGGACCTCACACGGATGCCCATTAATTGCTCCAATTGCTCTACTAGTTTTATTTCAGGCTGGCAGCTCAGGGCGTGTGTCCTTTCTTAAGGGGGCAGTGCAGTTGAAAGATGGAACTGAGCATGTGCTTCCATCTTAGTGAGCAGGACAAAGAAATTAGAAAAAGAGCAAACAACAGGTGGCGCTATACAGATAGATTTCAGTGAAGAACTCAGTGGCTATACAAAATTTTTAATTGCATGAAATTATAAACATATTCAGATCCAGGTGCTGGTTTGACAAATGTAGAATATTTGTCATGGGTCAACCCCTTTAAATTCAAAATGAATCTACTCAGAAGAACTACAGATGTTGCCCTTGGTTAGATGGAATCCATTACCTCAGCGCTGTAAGACAACAGTGCTAACCCCTGAGGCATCATACACTTTTCTTCCAGAAACATCACCATACTTGTTCATGACCTGTAAAAAAAAAACACTTTTTGCCTTAGTTGCCCTTTTTGGTCAACCTGATTTCATTATTGAAATATGTATGCTAACTCATTATACTTTACTTTTAGCAAATCCGCTCAAGGATGGATATCAGAGATGATAACACACCTCGTTCCATGAATGTTTTAGTCTCATCAGAGTCGGCTAAATTGACAGAGGCCGGATCTTTCCAGGTGACCCGTGGTGAAGTGGTGAGTGTCACAAGTGGGGGTAATATTCTGATATGTTTATTCAAAATTATTACGATAAGGAAGAGGGAGATGGCATAAGGGTTTACTCCAGTTCCTTTTTTTTTAGGGGACATTTAAGGTGAAAGTAAATGCTCTAGAGAAAGTTGGCAATCAAAAAGTTTGTGACCTGCCCCCTCAAGACCAGTCTGGCAACATCCTTCTTAAACCATCTACCTTCACAAATGGACTGGAAATTGAAGCCTCAGTCATGTGTGATTTGTGCCCCTGTGAGCTGGTAAGTGTAGGCGGCCTAAAGGGGTTGTCCCACAACATTAATCACCTATTAACTGGAGAGACGATGAATACATGATTGCCCGGACCCCATGATCACAAGAATGTGGGTCCCAAATCCCTGTTCCGAAGGCACTTCAATAGAGCTTGTCTTGGCTGTATAATATACTACATTGGATCCTAAGCTTTTTCACCTTTTGCTTTCCTTTGTCTATAGCAAAAAGAAATGAACTCCCCAAAATGCAACAGGAATGGCCACTTTGCCTGTGGACGTTGCGAATGCAGAGAACCCTGGTGAGTCCAAAGTCTTGCCCTCTATGTAGCTGCAGATGTTTCTATGTCCGGTGGGGACCTTGGTATTAGATGAATACACTATGTCACAAACTTACTTGTCGGGCTCAAGCGTTGAGATCTCCAGCATCAGGCGTGTGCTGGGGGAGATTAGCAGTGTGCTGATTGCTCAGCTGCTCTATTCCTATGTGCTAGGACTAATGAGGTGCCGAGCCATGACCTATCAGGTTCTGATCCAGGGACTCTGTGCTCTATTTAAACCCTTACTGGCCATATACCAGTGCCAGTAATAGTCTTGTTTGGGTTCACTAGCTAGGTTCCTGGTTCTTGGATTAATTTGTGCTTTTGACCTCGGAATGTCTTTGGACAAGTCTCTGTCTCAAGTGATTTGCACTGTGCATCCCGTCTGATATTTGATCTCGGCTTCTCTTTTGACTATTCTCTGTCTCTCATTTTGTGTGGCGTTCTCCGCATGGTTCTGACCCATTTTCGTACGACTTTCCCTTTGGGTTGTTTTTGTCTCTTGGTGTTTGTCCGTCTCTGCACCTTAGTAGTATAGGGACTGTCGGCCAGTTGCAGTCTTGCTTCCTAGGGCTGATACTGCAAGTAGGTAGGGAAAGAGGGCTGGGTTCTAGGTCAGGGCTCACTATCCGCGTCTGTCCCTACTTACAGGTGTCACACACTATGTGTTTTTTTTTTTTTTTTGGCCATCTTGGTAGTAAGTTATATTTTGTAAAACTGTTTTTGGGAAGACAAATGCTATGTATCTATGATCCTATATTTTTTACAGGAGAGGAGAATTCTGTAACTGTTCATCTCTGCAAGCCATAGACAGCCAGTCATGCATTGCCCCCAATCAAACAGAGATCTGCTCAGGAAGAGGAGAATGTCTTTGTGGAGTCTGTCAATGTTACGGCGAGTCCCCAAACCACCAATATCAAGGAGTATTCTGCCAGTTCAACAATTTCGAGTGCCCGCGCACAGGTGGCTTCATGTGCAATGGTAAGAGGAGGGTGAGGCAGTCAGCATTTGCTGCCTCTTAGCAAATCATATGATAGAACATCATACAAGTTCTGTTAGCCCGGTCCTACACATTAGAATTATGTTGGCCAAACCTGCCCATTTCGGTGACTTTGGACGACCTCTGAATGTGTATGGGGCCTCCCAACTATCTCTGATGGCAGATGCCAGGAAAGAGAAGATTGGGATGTTGGATTTCAAGATGACCCATCCCTTTTGTTCTTGGGAGATAAGACACCATCAGAGAAGTCTAGTAGCTGCTTACTCCCCTTTCCCAATTGAGAACACATGCACACTTGGGTGAGGGGGACAGAGGGACATAGCTGCTGACTGACAAAACAGCGACCTTATGTGTATGGCCAGCCTTATAGACAAAATAAAATGGCTAAAAATGAGATATAGTTTGATGTTATGTTGATTGTTAGGTAACCTAATTACTGTTGCCATTTTACATATTTAAATCAGATTTTTATTATAAACTTTTTTTATTTATTTAGGTGTCGTATGCTATTTGTATGTGAGTCCCCATATAAAATACCCCTAAAATATGTCATAAATATTTTTACAATGTTGCATAAACCATAACTGATATTTCCTGTTTCGGCAGCTCACTTTAGCTTTTCTGTGTAGACAGAGGAAGAGTCAGCAGAGACATCTCATTATAATTAAGGGGCATTGATCACAAATGATAGCTGGAGGCTTAGTTAAAGCAGGATATAAACATTATATATTATTTACACAAATGACCCTGGTTTCTTGGGGAGGGTGCTGTACTCATCGCCACCTGTGTCCTTTTTTGTAATTTCAGATAGAGGCCACTGTTACATGGGAGGCTGTGCGTGTCAACCTGGATGGGAAGGGGCTGGATGTGAATGTCCAACCAGCAATCAAACCTGCCTGGATAGAAATGGGGTGAGTCTGTTTCCACAATGTCCTATGCTTAGATTTACAATGGTAGATTGCAGAACATTTCTCAGTTTTTTTTATTACAAGGCCATACAATTTTTGCATCTCTACATGATAACTGCAGTTGAAGCTGACGTAATTTCTTTCTCTACAGGGCTTGTGCAATAACCGAGGGAAATGCGTTTGTGGACGTTGCCAGTGTGACTCCAAGTTCCAGTTTACAGACGGGCTCTGTGAATTTAGCAGCTCCCTGGTGTGTATGCCGCCAATGTAAAGATTATGCTTGTGGCAAGAATATGAGTCAACTAAGAAAATGCTGCAGCCGGCATAATAAAACTGGCACAACCCATTAGGCCTTTTTGAGTCCTTTTTCTCCCTTCCGGGCACATACAGGAACGTGTACATTTTGTGACGAAAATGAATGGCGCATTTTACGACTCCCCTTGTTTAGGAAACTTTTAAAAACCGATGGGGTACAAGCCAAAAATGTCCAAGATTTACTAATAGTTTTGCACTTTGCACAGTCTAAAAATACGAATCACAGTCTTAACATTAGACAAATTTACTATTCTGGTGCATGGAGCTTTGTAAATTTCAAGTATTGTAAAATCCTGCGCTAGATTTACGATAGAATTCTGTCCGATTTATGATAGAATTCTGCCCAAAAATTTTTGTGTGCCAGAATTTTGCTTATGCACCAAAAATATTTTGTACACTTAATTTACACCACCTATAAGTTGGCGTAGTTGTACTGAAAAAAATGCGGCAAAATTTTGGTGCATTTTTTGAGGCATGGAGGTGTATGTAAGCCATACCCCCTTTTCTATGAAGCCCCATCTCCTTGTCGAGTGAGGCATAAAATTATTTGTTTTGTTTGTAAATCTGGCAGAAATTCCAGCTGTCGGCTGGACAAAAAGCGGTTGCATGCAACCGTTTTTTTTCTGGCCAAAACCCAACATATATGTCGGAAATCGGACGGATCAACACCGTACCTCATTGCAGTCAATGGGGATCTGGCAGTGAAGTAGAGCAAAGCCTGATCGATGAGATCCAGCAAGCGGCTTTGTGCCGAAACAGCCTGACGGATCTCAAAAAGGAGATGTGAATGAGGCCTAAGGCAAAGCATGCACGCCATTTTTTTGGTGCAATTTTTTTTTTTTAAATAACGGTTGCATTTTCAATAGTAAGCTCGCCCCAATATATTTTTCCCATGCCAGGTAATCAGGGCTAGATTTAACTATAGGCACATACGTTTAAAAACGATATAGAATTATTTTGGAGTTTGGGGTTTTGTGATGTTTCGATGTTTTTCGTTCCATGTCCAAATAGAGACTATTGGGAGCCTGTGAGGATGCGAGAACATGTGTACAATGCCAGGCATGGGGCAGTGGAGAGAAGAAGGGCAAAAAATGTGAAGGCTGTGAATTTAAGATAAAGATGGTGGATGAACTCATCAAAGGTAAATTACCGAATTGACATATTTCTATCGTTTAACCATCTGATACCGGAGCTGGACTCCTAGGACTCCTGGTAGGTCTGCTTAGGCTTTTCCTATGGTCACATTCACTGACTGCCGTGTCTCCATGCCAGCTGATGACAGAACTGAGAAATGCTCATTCCGAGATGAAAATGATGACTGCACCTATCATTACACCGTGGAAGAATCTGTGTCGGCAAACTACACCGTGCTGGTCCAGAAGAAAAAGGGTGAGAGGCACATAACAGCCTGTATCCGGGCTCTTACTTTCTGCTTTCATACTGAGGGCATATATGACCTAAACCTAAAACGATTGCTATTCAGGCTGTATGGCATGTTCCACCGACTACAAGAAGTCAAATAATAATAATTACTGACAACCTGTATTGATTGAGATTTATCAAAACTGGTATAAAGGAAAACTGGCTTAGTTGCCCATAACAACCAATCAGATTCCACCTTTTATTTTTCACAGCTACTATGAAAAATGAAAGGTGGAATCTGATTGGTTGCTATCAATTTTCCTTTACACTAGTTATGATAAATCTCCCCCATTGTGACTAAAACGCATTCATTATTCCTGAGAGCAGAAGATGAATCTGTTTGGGTGATAATCAGCAGAAGTACAAATTATTAGTGAATCAGGAGCAGTACAATGCTGACACTGTATATGACAGGAGGGAATCAGCAGGTCACTAAGGCTAGTTTCACACCTGCGGCTATCCTCTCCAGCATGCTGTTTCGGCAGAGAATGCCAGGAATCAACCATTGCGTGCAGAGGTTTTTATTCGACCGATTCCCAGCATATTTCTGCGTAATGACCAGATCTCTGCTGGAGTCGATTATAGTCAATGGGGACCAGCGGGTAGGTGGCAGTATCCAGCCATGCCGGATCCTGAAAACTCTGGCAGGCTGTCCTATGCCGGAACAGCCTGCTAGAAAGGACAGCCGTAAATGTGAAACTAGCCTAATGAGAATAGCTTCTAAAGACACTAAAATTAAAGTCTCTGTACAGTTCCCTGTGCAAGTGTAGAAGATGATGGGATTCGTTTACGTGGGCCTTCATAGGGATTTTCGCACCATAATAAGTTATGGGCTACCACCAGGCTGTGCATTCATGAGTGTGGCATGACCAATGGACCCTCACCAATCCCTAGTGTGTGGCTGATGGTAGCTTTATGGATGGCTGGTGGTCCAGGTCAGGCTGTTCACCCTCGCTTATCTTTAGTGTGTGGCTGGTGGTAGCTTTATGGATGGATTGGTAGGATCCAGGACGTTAAGGAGGGATCCACATGGGATTAGGGTCATCCTATGTCAGTTCCCTTGATAGTTTTGACGGGAATATTTTCCGCCATTTTTAGTGTTGCCTTCTCCGGGCCGATTGACTGGGATGGCAACATGGATTTGATTGGGGTTGCCAATGCTTGGGCAACCTTTATTCTATTGGTTAAAAGTTTGGCCAATGACAGTGCTGGATATTCTTATTTCTTTGCCTTGGTGACAAGGCTGTGATTGGTTATGACTTAGGGGCTTGAGGGAATAAATATGTGGGTACAACAGAAGCTGGGACTTTACCTCATCTGATGGTAGCTTTATGGGTGGATAGTCCAGGTCAAGCACTTCACCCTCGCCAAACCCTAGTGTGTAGCTGATGTTAGCTTTATGGGTGGATGATCCAGGTCAGGCTCTTCACCCTCGCCAATCCCTAGGGCATGGCTGGTAGTAGCTTTATGGATGGATAGTCCAGGTCAGGCTCTTCACCCTGGCCAATCCCTAGTGCGTGGCTGGTGGTAGCTTTATAGGTGAATGGTGGTCCAGGTGAGGCTCTTCACATTCCCTTATTGCATATCCTAGTAATATCACTTTGTATGGCAGGAAAACCTTATTTTAAATGCTTGTTCACAACTTTGCAGTCTTAAAGCTGTGTATACATTAGGCATTTCACCTGGCCGTGTTTTGTATGATGTCCACTTACAGTTGGCCTTTGATGGTTGTCGTTTTGGAAGACAGTGCCATAAGGTAAAACAGCGATTCACCGATCTCACTGCGCTGGTCTGAGCTTCCATTGATAAAATATAGAGCTGTATTTCGATATGTACGACTTTACAACGACAGGCCAACATAGCAGATTCAACAGATATCTGCATAAGTCAGAAATAGAATCTGTCACATTCACCTGCAGTAATGGCGAAAATGGTCTAAATTAGGTGTTTCAGTTGTCAACAATCTCTAGTGTATGGCCAGCTTTAATGAGTAATGTAAAAAATGAAAATCATACATCATCTAGTACATGACAAAACTTAGAACCAGCCCTGTACCTCACATAGATCCAGAGATCTCCCCATTCACTGCTCTGCTAAATTTATTTGATGCTGGCAGCTCAGAGGGCGAGTACTTTCTCAGAGGACGAGTACTTTCTCAGAGGGTGTGCCCAGTCTGCGGCAGCTGGTGGTAGTTGAAGGATGGAGCTGAGCATGTGCTTCCATCTTAGTGAGCAGGACAGAGAAGTAAGAAAAAAGCAAACAGCAGGTGGCGCTCTACGGATAGATTTCAGTGAATAACTCAGTAGCTATAATAAATTTGTAATTACATGCAATTGCAAAAGTGTTCAGATACCACCCCTTATAAGGTGGGAACACTATCGGTGCTGCTTGATCACTTGCTGTTTCCTCATCTGCCCACACTCCTCATCTAGGTTCATGATAGTATTTTAGGGATCTACATAAATAATGAAAATAGTGATTTATGTTTAATCCCTGCTCCTGGTATCACCCTCATCATTTCACGTTCACAGCATTGTTTCCTTTCTGTATCTTTAGAGTGTCCTCCCGGTGCCTTTTTATGGCTCATTCCTCTTCTCATCTTCCTGATGCTGCTCCTCGGCCTCTTATTGCTGCTCTGCTGGAAATACTGTGCCTGCTGTAAGGTAAGAACAGGGCGGTATACTTGTAACTAGAATGCACCTGCTTTGCCCGTTGTAATCCTGCAGCTCATGACCTCTTTCTTACCTGCCGCATTACCTCTTTCTAGGAACTCCAAGCATGTGGAGTCATATTGTACCTCCATTTGCTTCTGATATAATGCCATTCTGTGTGGCCCCCAGACATCGGGTCACGTGGTGGCTGCCTATATCTATTTTCCATGTCGTAAACAAGAGTGGTGCACATTACAGGAGCGGGGACTAACGGTGCACTGTGTGGCCATCTCTGAAACCCCCCAAATTGATGTCATTTGTGTGCCTTCCGCATCCGTGTGGCTGTTCCGCAAATTAGAGAACGTGTCCTATTCCTGTCCGTTTTGCAGACAAGAAGAGTCATTGCTACTGATGGGAGCGAGAAAATGGCTGTCACGGCGGATGAGCACTCAGACACACAGATAAACCAACAACCAGGCTCTAGGCGAGAAGCAGGGGAAGGGTCACCTCCTAACTAATCCCTGACCTCTCTCCCTGCACTGCTCAGCCCACATTCAGACCTTGGTGGTAGGAATGATGTGTCCCCGTGCCTGGGCTAAAACACCCTAGATTCCCTGAGATGGTGAAAAGGGGAAATAGGAGCAGCCTGCTCGCACAAAACCTGGATGGGAGAGATAACACAAACACAACGTAGACAGCAAACAACAAAAACTGAAACCACACTTATCTTTTCTGAGCTGGAACAGACAACCTTCCTTGCTTCCAAGGCCAGACTGATTTCTATAACCCGCTCAGAGCACTGGGATTGAGAGCCATTTAAACTAATGACCCTACCCAGTGCACCTGATGGGAGGCCGATCCAGCACGACTCCAAAACAAACACTAAACACGTGCTGCTATTCTGGCCGACCTCCGCACATAGTCAGAGCAGGGCATGACAATGGCTCAGTTGTTCTTCTAAATCCCACAGAAATGAATGAAGTATTCTGGGAGTTGTAGTTTCTGAATAGCTGGAATGCTGGAGGTTGCTGATCCCTGCCTTAAAGGGTTGGATTTAATAGTTCTGAAATTAGTTCAGTTTACATGAATGCTACACCATACTACACTGCAGATGTAGCAGAGATGAACTTGCTTTCGACTCATTTGTGCACCAATATAACTCTGGGTTAGGGTCATGTATATGGAAACTGTATGTTACCAGGTTTGTGCCCTGGTCACTTCATTGTCCCTGTATTTCAGAAATTAATCATGACTTGTGTTTTTTGCAGGCGTGTCTGGCTCTGTTGCCCTGCTGTGGACGAGGTAATGGGCGATATTTATATGTATATATGTATGTATGTATATTGTACACAAAGGAGGATTACAATAGGGATTTTTGGGTCGGCCGCCGTAGGCCTGATACTGCTGAGGGGCCCGGGGCGACCATCAATATTCCTGGGCAAACATCCAGGGCTTGGGCCCCAAATGTGCTGCCCAAGTGCATTGCGTTGGAGTACCATGGCGGGGTATGGGAGCCCATGACTCCCGTCCCTGCCGTTCACTCTCATAGGCAACAAGCCTCTAGACCTGAACCCTATGAGGCCATAGAGCAGCGCAGACAAGGATGTCATTGCAACTGCCTGCGTTAGGATGTTGGCGGTGAGATGATGTCATCGTGACTGCCCGCGCTGGGAATTGGCAACACAGGCCTCAGGTCTGCATTTTAGTATACTTTGTTTTTGTCGTGGGGCCGAAGCTTGAGAAACAGCCCCTTTGGGCCACTTAATCCGCCCGATTTACATCAATTCTGCTATACGCCACAAATATTTGTCATGTAATGTATTAATGTTCTATTATTGTAATTACCCCTTTACATGATACATGCCAGGAGGACAGATATATTATAGTGTAGGTTCAGCTTTCCAGCTCTGTTATTGGATCGTTCCTGTTCCTGAAGGGTGTAACTAAGGGAATTAAAGTATATACAGTGTATGCTCCGTAGTAGCATAAGTGTAGGTAATATATAGGAGAATGATTGAATTCATCCATGACCGAGCAGAACTAATCAGTATTATGTCATCCGCAGGTCGCGCTGTAGGATTTAAGGAGGACCACTACATGCTGCGCCAAAGTCTGATGTCGTCTGACTACTTGAACACTCCGCTAGTACGAAACGGAAACCTCAAAGGCGGAGACACTGTTAGATGGAAGATCACAAACAACGTCCACCGTCCAGCTCCATCACCAGGGGATCTAAATCCTAAAGAGCTAGGTACAAAAATTAAATTGAAGGCTCTACAGTGATATATATTGTGACACAGTAAAGGGCGTTGTCTGGGAAAACGGGTATTTTCCTACAGCGTGTGCTGCTGCGCTGACTTGCAGCCAGGTGGGGTCAAACACCGGACTGGATTTTCAGTGCCGATCCGGGGTTTGGCAACACCTAGCTGCCTTTAAAAGACAGCTGGGCTCAGAAGAAGGAATCTCTGTGTTGGGATCTGAGGCTTGTGCCGGGGTGGAGGGCTGAGACCCTTGTGAGGGGAAACAGGCAGACTAAAGCCTGCTGATGGACTTTTCGTGGCAGAACAGCCCGTCTAGGGTGAACTAACACCAATACTGCAAAGTGACTTTTTGTTTTGTGAACTTGCTAATGTGTGAATAAGCACTGAACCTTTTGATTTAAGAACTGGTTTGTGCCTCTATACTGCGTCCGCTTATCCTGTCTATCAGAGCGAATCCAGAGCGAATCCCCACTATATATATATATATATATATATATATATATATACACACACACCCTGGTGAGCCAAAAGTCTCAGGACACCGCTTTTTCAGAAACAAAAGGGAAAATGAAATATCTGAATACCCTGAATACCTCAGCAAGTAATGGGTGAGGGGGCCTAACTTAGGCTATGTTCTGAACGTGGCTACCATTTTGAAAGCTGCCATAAAGGGCAATTTTTTTCCAATGGGAAGGGGGTCATGTAGCATATCAAAGAAGACATTTTCTCTGAAATCGATTGCCACAATAAGATTTGCAATATCTCTTGTGGTTCAAAAGTTTTCAACAACAAAAGTTGCAACAACCAGGAACCAGTGATGGCCAGTTCGCCCGCGAACACATGCGAGCTGCCATCTTAACTCACAAGTCCGGCGATGCACAGGTAAGTCCTTACCTGTGCGCGAGCCGGTCTGAAATGAAATGCGGTCACCGGGAGCAGGCAGTTCTGAGAACAGCCGCCGGGGGCCTTCATCGGGCTGTTCTTAGAACTGCCTGCACCCAGAGACCGAATTTCATTTCAGACCAGCTCGCGCACAGGCACAGGTAAGGACTTACCTGTGCATCGCCGGACTTATGAGTTAAGATGGCAGCTCGCATGTGTTTGCGGGCAAACACGGAGAACTGGCCATCACTGCTAGGAACGTTCCCTGTGATGCACAGCTATTTGACAGATCAATTTGTTGCACCTGATGCTGAACACAGAACTTCGAACTTTGAAGTTGCAAATCTGATTGTGGAAATCGATTTCTAATAAAATTATTTCTTCTAAGATATGCGGCATGACCCACTTCCCATTGGAAAAATGTGCCCCTTATGGTGGCTTTCAAGATGGCAGACATGTTCCAGAGATAACCTAAAATATAGACCCCCCCTCTCCCAATGAAAGGGTGTCCTGAGACTTTTGACTCACCCTGTACATATAAAATGTGTTCATTATTTATTATTATTGGTAATAATTATATATATATATATATATATATATATATGTGTGTATATATATATGTGTGTGTGAAAGGGGATGAAATTCTATCAATGACTTCTGAAAAATAATCCCCATTTCATTTTGTAGTCCCATATGGTGTCTCACTACGGTTGGCTCGACTTTTCACTGAAAACCTGTCCAAGCCTCAGTCGCGGGAATGTGATCTACTACGCAGAGAAGTAGAAGATACGGTGAGTTGGGAGTTAAATGAAGACACTGAATAGCCATTATAATCAGCGGCAAAGCTATAGGGCAGTGATGGCAAACCTTTTAGAGACCGAGTGCCCAAACTGCACCCCAAAACCCACATATTTATCACAAAGTGCCAACATGGAAATTTCCCCTGAATACTACAGTCCAGTATAGTATATCTTCCATGTACTTTTCGCTATAAAAGCCTGTTTACACTCAGTGCGCTGCCTGTGGTGTTCATAGTACGCCTGCGCTGATGAATGGCAGGAAAAGTCTAAGGCCTCCTGCACATGACTGTAGGTGTCCCGTTGCCATATTGAGGACCGCATTTGCGGATCCGCAATACATGGACACCGCTCCACGTGCATTCCGCATCACGGATGCGGACGCTTTCACTTTAATGGGTCCGCCAAATCCGGAGATGCGGAATGGTGCGGAACGGAAGCACAGAACGGAACCCTACGGAGAGGTTCCATGGGGTTTCATCCCGTACTTCCGTTCCGAAAAAAGATAGAACATGTCCTATCTTTTTGCAGATCGTGGACCCATTAAAGTGAATGGGTCCGTGATCCACTGCGGCTGCCCCATGGTCAGTGTTCTTGCATTGCGGCCCGCAGCACGGCCACGGGGTTCGTGTGCAGGAGGCCTAAGGCATATTGGTACACCATAGACTTTTCCAGGGTGCAAGTGCCCACAGAGAGGGCTCTGAGTGCCGCCTCTGGCACCCGTGCCATAGGTTCGCCATCACTGCTATAGGAGGTGCAGATGTAGGAGTCGCTACTATGTCTAGGATCCTGAGGGGATTCAAATACCCCTCTGCCACATAAGAATACATCATCATACCTCATGCACATGGCCATTGCTGTATTGCGGCCTGCAAACAGCGGGTCCGCAATATGCGGGCACCGGCCGTTGTCTCTCCGCATCACGGATGCGGACCTATTCACTTGAATGGGTCCGCAATCCAGAGCTGCTGTGCGGAACGGAGGCATGGAAGCACTACGGAGTGCTTCCGTTGTGTTTCTGTCCGTTCCCCTGCACTAGAACATGTTCTATTTTTTTGCAGTGCGGACGGATGCCTGGGCACTGGGGACTTCAAATTGCGGTCCTTAATGCACGGAACGGCCGTGTGCATGAGGCCTTATAGAAAGCACATTGCAGGTGGGGAGCCGGTTACAGATCTCTCACTGGGGCCCAGGGTCTTCGAGTTATACCTCCTATTATAAACACACATACTTTGTTTCAACTTGTTCATACTAAAAAGCTAAGAATATATCGCATCAGAAATAATAGACACTTCATTTTTATGGGGAGAGGTCACCAGGAACCTTGGTCAGGAAATCTGGATACCATAATTCCCATTTTTTATCCTTCCCAGCTGAACGAGGTTTACAAGGTCATCCCAGGCACTCACAAGGTGAAGCAGACCACATTCCGGTAAGACGTCCACTGTTCCACAAAATCATCTCCTCCCAAAATATACTACAACATAAATACAATATACAGTGAAACTTCTCCAAAAGATGACTTCATTGAGAAGAACACCCCGGATCCAGGTTTTCAATCCCCTTCTATCCTACCTATATTGGCCTACTGTTTTATTGGACCACCAAAGACCATTTTCATTTTGGGTGGCATTCTCAGTGCATTACAGTCTATTACAAATATACAATATTAAATTTACTCTTCTGTTTGCTTCTCCTCGCAGGCTGCAGTCCAACGCTGGCAAAAGGTACAATACTTACACTTATAATTTTGTGAAATTGTGTTGCCATATAAAAAAAGTATTGAACATCTCATGCTTTAAGGCAGGGAAGCTCAACCTGCGGCCCTCCAGCTGTTGTAAAACTACAACTCCCACCATGCCCTGCTGTAGGCTGTCTGGGCATACTGGGAGTTGTAGTTTTGCAACATCTGGGCCACAGGTTGGGCATCCTTGCTTTAAGGGGTTGCCTGGGAAATGAATATATGACCAGTGCTGGTCTAACTTCGAGGACTCCAACAATTAAAGATCTAAAGCCCTTTCATTGTTTATCCATGCACAGTGCCATCTACACCAGTGTGGCTGTGTGTGGTACTGCAGACAGTTTAGTCAAGTGAGTCGGGCTGAGCTTCTGATTTATGGGAGTCCATACATATGCATGCTCAGTTTGCCTAAGTGTGCATTTGTTCTCAGGGGTGAGAGGAGACACCTTATGTAGTAGTTTGAGAAGAAAGTATTGGGCATGTTGAGATTCAACATGATTAAAGGCCCAAAGCATTAAATAATAAACAATAAGCATATGATCGGATCCGTTCAGAACGGATCCGATCAAGCGCAAGTGTGAAAGTAGCCTTAAATGGTCAGCAAGTCCTGCCAAAATTGGTCTTAGTCTAATGTGTAGGCCACCTTCGTTTGACATCTTTATATCACGTCCTTCAGGCAGGACCATACAATCGCAGACACTGTATTAATGGCTCCAAGAGAAGCTGAACCCGAAATTGTAAAAGTCACAGAAAAACACGTCTCCCAAGAAGCTTTCCAGGACTTGAAGGTCACCCCAGGCTATTACACAGTCACGTCTGACAGAGGTAAAAACTAAGGTCCTCTACGTTCTACTTTTGCTTTGTGCCATTACATTTTCTGATCTCTGGAGCCCCCTGTGTTTACTGTAGATGCCCACGGCCTGGTGGAATTCCAAGAGGGGGTGGAAATGGTGGATGTGCGAGTTCCCCTCTTCATCCGACCAGAAGATGATGATGAGAAGCAGCTACTTGTGGAAGCTCTAGATGTTCCCACAGGAGCAGCCCATTTGGGACGCAAAAATGTCAACATCACAATCATCAAAGATCAAGGTGGGATACCAGTCATGATGTGCACAGTATCATATAAAAATCACTCGGCTCTCATGGACCTGTTTGCTAAACTTTATTTAAACTATCGTTTTGCCTTTGAACACCATTTACACTGCATTCCGGGAGCGTCCTTGTTTCCTACCATAGATTACTGTACAGTCGTGGCTAAAAGTTTTGAGAATTACATAAATATTGGAAACGGGAAAAGTTGCTGCTTAAGTTTTTATAATAGCAATTTGCATATACTCCAGAATGTTATGAAGAGTGATCAGATGAATTGCATAGTCCTTCTTTGCCATGAAAATTAACATTGCTGTCATTAAAGGACCTGCTGAGATCATTTCAGTAATCGTCTTGTTAACTCAGGTGAGAATGTTGACGAGCACAAGGCTGGAGATCATTATGTCAGGCTGATTGGGTTAAAATGGCAGACTTGACCTGTTAAAAGGAGGGTGATGCTTGAAATCATTGTTTTTCCATTGTTAACCATGGTGACCTGCAAAGAAACGCGTGCAGCCATCATTGGGTTGCATATAAATGACTTCACAGGCAAGGATATTGTGGCTACTAAGATTGCACCTCAAGCAATAATTTATAGGATAATCAAGAACTTCAATGAAAGAGGTTCAGTTCTTGTTAAGAAGGATTCAGGGCGTCCAAGAAAGTCCAGCAAGGGCCAGGATCGTCTCCTAAAGAGGATTCAGCTGCAGGATCGGAGTGCCACCAGTGCAGAGCTTGCTCAGGAATGGCAGCAAGCAGGTGTGAGCGCATCTGCACGCACAGTGAGGCGAAGACTTTTGGAAGATTGCCTGGTGTCAAGAAGGGCAGCAAAGAAGCCACTTCTCTCCAAAAATCAGGGACAGATTGATCTTCTGCAGAAAATTTGGTGAATGGACTGCTGAGGACTGGGGCAAAGTCATATTCTCCCATGAAGCCTCTTTCCAATTGTTTGGGGCTTCAGGAAAAAGGCTTTTCCGGAGAAGAAAAGGTGAGCGCTACCATCAGTCCTCTGTCATGCCAACAGTGAAGCATCCTGAGACCATTCATGTGTGGGGTTGCTTCTCATCCAAGGGAGTGGGCTCACTCACAATTTTGCCCAAAAACACAGCTATGAATAAAGAATGGCACCAAAACACCCTCCAACAGCAACTTCTTCCAACAATCCAACAACAGTTTGGTGAAGAACAATGCATTTTCCAGCACGATGGAGCACGGTGCCATAAGGCAAAAGTGATAACTAAGTGGCTCGGGGACCAAAACGTTGATATTTTGGTTCCATGGCCTGGAAACTCCCCAGATCTTAATCCCATTGAGAACTTGTGGTCAATCCTCAAGAGGCGGGTGGACAAAAAACCCCCACTAATTCTGACAAACTCCAAGAAGTGATTATGAAAGAATGGGTTGCTATCAGTCAGGAATTGGCCCAGAAGTTGATTGAGAGCATGCCCAGTCGAATTGCAGAGGTCCTGAAAAAGAAGGGCCAACACTGCAAATACTGACTCTTTGCATAAATGTCATGTAATTGTCGATAAAAGCCTTTGAAACGTATGAAGTGCGTGTAATTATATTCCACTACATCACAGAAACAACTGAAACAAAGATCTAAAAGCAGTTTAGCAGCAAACTTTGTGAAAACTAATATTTGTGTCATTCTCAAAACTTTTGGCCACGACTGTACAGCAAGTCTGTGTTCACATATGCCTGATTTGTTGCAAATTGTCGGGTCCAGATTCTGTCTTGTAAATATTCATTAAAAGTACAATGCAAATGAAAAGAATTCTCAAAAACTTACCAAAAATGTGGAGTGAATTGTGGATTTAATGCCACAGCATGAGAGTTTTGGCTAAATTTCATCCATTATATATTGTCATGGGAAACATTTGAGCCAAAATCTGTTAATATGTGCAGATCTATTTGCAGATTTTTCAAGGTACCAAAGTGGGAAAAAGAAATTACATGTTTTAACCAGTGTAAAAATACAAATCGCTAGAGAAAGCTCATTATAGGCACTGAACAAGCAGGAGATGATGGGATGGTTCTGGAATTCATTAATATCTCTATGTTCTCTCATAGCTAAGAGCGTTGTGACCTTTGTGAAGCCAGCTTTCACCTACAGCCGCCAGGACCAATTTGCTCGTGTTCCTCTTTCACGCGAAATTTTACAGAGTGGCAAGACTCAGGTGACCTATCGTACCCAGGACCTGACAGCTCGTGACGGAAAGGTAGGCACAGATCTGGTGGACTACTGCATGACTAGCTTGTGAATGCTCATAAAAAGAGGACGTAATGGCGTAGAGCCGGAGGAGGCTCATCCACGCCTTGCTATACTGGGCTATAATAGGAAAAGTTA
The DNA here is from genome assembly GCF_014858855.1 of Bufo gargarizans. Classification (NCBI taxonomy): domain Eukaryota; kingdom Metazoa; phylum Chordata; class Amphibia; order Anura; family Bufonidae; genus Bufo; species Bufo gargarizans. Next base: position 65,027,732 of record NC_058085.1, on the reverse strand, counting down.
AGACAGGGCCAAGCAGGAGGCAGTAGAAAAGTTACTTAGAACATAACATCCTACATGAGCAAATATATCCTTTAAGGGTGGACACCTCTTATGATGTCACAGTAGCTGTCTGAACACCATTTGTGATGTCACGGCAGTCACAGAAACTGAAAGCCTTTATCTGACTGAGGCCGCTTATGATGTCACAGCACCCTTGTGATGTCACAGCAGGTTTTTTGACTAAAAAATACTTGTGATGTCACAGCAGGTTACTTGACTAAAAAATACTTGTGAGGTCACAGTAGCTTCCTTGACTAAAATAAGTTATGATCTCACAGCAGGATACCAGTATGAAAATCACTTGTGATATCACAGCGGTGTACCTTACTTCAACACACACATGTGATGTCACAGAATTTGAATCCCCACTAGTGGAGTCATGCTAGCATAAATGACTAAACCCACTTGTGATATCACACTTAGCTGATTGAAACATTCTTTGTGATTTCACAGCAGTTTGTGATGTCAGAGAAACCATTAGCCTTTACCTTACTGAAGCCATTAGTGATGTCATAGCAGGTTACCTAAAACCATTTGTAATGTCAAACTTGCTTACCTGACTGAAACCCACTTCGGATGTGGCCCACCTGATTTATACCTACCTGTGATGTCAGAGCAGCTTACCTGATTAAAACCTAATTGGCCAGGACTGTCTTAGATTTTCAGAGACAATCCCAGCAAACTTGGCTTGTCCCACCTGAAATTGGTGTGGTTAATGCAAACCCCACCCAGAAGTGGGCATTCTGGGCAGTTTTAGGAATGCCAGGGGCTTAAATGCCCCAAATTTACCAACAGAGGTGTTGGTAAGTATGCAATAGTTTTACTGACTGAAACAGTCTTGTGATGTCATTATAGATGTCATAGTAGCTTACCCAGGGGAAAACACCTACAACTTTGCAAAACTCTCTTGGTCTCCCTGATTTCCAAGTACTAAGGTAGCAGAATTCCTGTATCTGGTAGCTGTGAACGTCCACTTTGACAGTATATCCCACAGTGCATTTTTACATCAAGGTACATTCCTTGGTTTGACAGAAAACATCAGATTGTGACCTTGAGATTTCCACATTTTATGTATAGAGAGCTACAAAGATAAAAACTGCTTGTGCATACCATTAAGGTAGACCGTGCTATGGGGCCCCTAGACAGAGAACGTCTGCAGGTCCTACAAAGAAGAATTATGGAAAGGAACACGTTCTCAGGTGGTTAGGGATATAGTGGTGTTCACCAGTAGAAGTAAGGAGCCACCTTTCCTCTAGGTGCGTCCCTGATCTTTGTGGTGGGTACTAGATATGTATAAAAAAAATAAGCAAATAATGCAACATGTGGCTGGTAAATCAATAGGTATGTACCAGCCACATGTTGATGTTAAGTTTGATCCCTCACTTTCATTGTAATTTTCCCCCTATCGTTATTTTAGGATTATGCTTTCACAGAAGGTGAAGTTACATTCCAGGGAGATGAAACTCAGTCACAAATCTTGGTTCCTCTCCTCGACCGATCCGAGATGGATACCTTGTTGGAAAACAGGCAGATTAAACAATTCCTGTTGGAACTGAGCAATCCAAAATATGGTGCCAAGATTGGCAAGTACCCACAATGTACCATCACCATTGATGACAGTGCCGGTGAGTTACTGACATCTTCTAGACAATGATGAAACTGGCATTACTGAACATTGGCATTGACCTGCTTGTCCAATTCATTTATCAGATGTTGTACCAAAAGTAATGACACAACAGGCTCTCCAATCTCCTCGCGGAACGTTAGGAGCCCCCATTAACCTGAATGCTCAGGCTATTAGTGCTAGAAAAATCCGGCTCAACTGGGTTCCCCCACCTGGAGGAAAAGTCGCTGGGTACAGAGTAAGTGTCTTTTTATCATCCTTTTGAGTTATCTCCAAAATGTCCTTCTTCATAGGATCCTTGGCACCAGTAGGTACGTATCGTGCACATTAGGCTAAGTATATAAGTTTGCATATATTTAGCACTTGCTGTTGGGCTGTATTGTCCAGTTGCAAATGGGGATGCTACTCACTAAACCTGATATGCTTATGGTTACGGTTACTTTACGGATGATTGCTGGAGCTTTTGTAGTGTTCCCCAATTGACTGTGGATCCAGAGAGACAGTTCTAGGAAAAACCATAACTGTGTTATTGTGTAGGTTCGGTACTGGATTCAAGGAGACTCAGAGTCTGATGCTACTGTGATAGACACCAAGACGCCTTCTACAGAGCTAGTCAACTTATATCCATACTGTGACTACGAAACAAGAGTGTGTGCCTATGACATGCATGATGAGGGCCCTTATACCGACATTGTGACATGTCAGACCCTTGAGGATGGTGAGTATGCTGATCCACGGCTTTGACCATGTGATAAGTGATCTACCATAAGACGCTTCTCTAATATATACAGCGCTAACCTAGCCCCAGTCCTAGATATTTGTCAAGGCCATGGGCCTAACAATGTAGTGATGGGTTCCTGTGGCATAGCAATAAGTGGTGTCGAGGTTGCTTTCCGTCCCTTGTGGACCCAGTCCTGACTGTGGACACATCACTGCTGAGACCAATGAATGGTTGCAGCGCTGCATTTGATGGTGGACACGTCCACACTTCCGGTCAACCTCTTTAACGATAAGTCTACACATATTGGCATGTGTATCATATGGATCTTGCTGAGTATTCATCATAGGGTTCTACCTTTTTACTGGATCCATGGTGAATAAGCAAAAAAATCTGCTTGTTACACATGAAAATCCAAACCAGGAATTGATATGCTGCAGATTTTAAAATCTCCATCACAGGTCAAATTCCACATGGAAAACGATGGCAGCAGGTGGACGAGATTTTTAAAATTTCATTCTCCTACCTGGTTGTAATGACCACGGGCGTAGCTATAGGGGGTGCAGAGGTAGCAGCCGCTACCGGGCCCAGGAGCCTGAGGGGCCCAAAGACCCTTGTGCTGCATAAGAAGACACCAGTATAATAGAAAGTGCATGCTGGTCAAGTTACACCTCTGGCTAGAGGGAAGGGGCTAGGTCAAGAATTTGGCATGGGGGGTGCCGTTTCAATTTTTGCCTTGGACGGCACAAAGGTTTGTGCGTCCCTGCCCCTGGCCACAAAGCACTGAGGGAAGGGGGGCCCAAGCTGAACTCTTGCACTAGGGCCCATGAGCCTTTAGCTACGCCCCTGGTAATGACTGTAGGTAGGGACAGACACAGACCGTGAGCCCTAACCTAGAACCCAGCCCACTTTCCCTACCTACTTGCAGTGCAAGCCCTAGGTAGCAAGACTGCAACTGGTCAAAAGTCCCTACGCTACTAAGGTGCAGAGATAAAACACCAAGAGATAAACGACACAAAGACAGTGTCATATGTAAATGGGTCAGAACCTGGAGGACAACACAGTACAAAAACAAGAGACAGAAAGTGGTCAAAAGACGAGACAAAGTCAGGACCAAATGGGATGCAGTACAAATCACGAGAGACAGAGTAGTCACAGGATGAGCCGAGGTCAAAGACACAAGCAATCCGAATCAGCACAGGAACAAGAAGCACGAACCTAGCTAGCGAGCCAAAACAAGACTTGTATATGGCCAGAAAGAAGCTTAAATAGATCACAGTCCCTAAATTAGCACCTGATAGGTGCTCCATTAGTCAAAAACACTAGCACATAGGAATAGAGCAGCTGAGCAACCAACTGCTAGTCTTCTACATCAAATCAAATCCACAGCAATTCCATCTCATATGGACTTACCCTAAGGACTCTTGCACGTGATCTGTTACCTGTTTTGCGGTCCCAAAATTGATTAAAACCCCATACACTGTATGCTGTTCTGGAATTTTGGTGCAGATTTCTCCACTGAAATTCTACAATTAGTACACAATGTATGAATCCAGCCCTAAACTTCAGCTTTGTCCACTTGTGATCCAGTACACAAGGTGTCAAAGAGTTACAACTACAGTAATGAAAATGTATTCCCTACCCATCCAAAAATGATGTGCTACTTGGTCCTTTCTTGTCTTCCATAGTTCCAAGTGAACCGGGCCGTCTAGCCTTTAACGTGATTTCCAGCACAGTGACACAACTAAGCTGGGCAGAGCCTGCTGAGACCAATGGCAATATCACTGCTTACGAAGTTAACTATGGCATGGTGAACGAGGACAATAGTAAGTAGATCACCAGCTATTCACCATCATGATGCCTTGTTCTCCTCCTTCAATGTAGCTCTGCCAGGAACTTTGTTCTTGAGTTGAACATCCTAATTTTTTTTTAATAAAGGTGGAAATAACAACCTCTTCTAGTTAATTGTTTCCTTAAAATAAGTCAGAAGAGCAAACTAAAGTCTCTACCCAAATGATTTTGGGTGATATTGGAAAAGCCTACTGTAAAAATGACATGGCATGGGTATTGTCAGGTTATTCTACCTTAGCAATCTTTTTTTCCCAAACTGAGCATCTATCCCCAAACAACAACATAAGATCATTAGTGATTATGTTGGCCTCAGCAGCCATTTTATAAAAAAAACGTGTGAAACATGAAAACTTCATAGATGAGCAAGGTCCTTGAAGCCCAAAAATTTGGGGGCAATCTACCCAACTCCACCCAAGCTTACCTCTACCAAATCACAATGCATTATATATATCTCCAAAAAATGAGGCAGCACTCCAAAATGGTGACCCAATTTATTCCCAAGGCAATGTTTCAGCCCACACAATGAGGCCTATATAGTATATTTATATATTATTAGTCATTTTTACTCACAAGGTTTTTGTAATGCACAGTTAGGCTTAAAGGGTCACTCAACTTTTAAAAAAAACGATTGATATGTCATAGAGACATATCAAAAGTTTTGATCTGTGATGATTTGAGTCTTAAGACCCACATCCATCGCTATAACGAGGAGAGAGAAGCGTTTGCATATATTGCTCTCTCTCCTCTCTGCTCGAGATGGACTTAATAGAAAGTCTATGCGCCAATCTTGATTTCATCTCCGGCAACGAGGAGAGAGGGAGCGCTATGTGATTACTTCTCTCTCTTCTTTTATGTTCATTTTTATTTCGTTGTCTTTTTGGTAGAACCCATTGGACCTATGAAGAAGGTTCTAATCAATGATCCAAAGAAACGAATGGTCCTCATTGAAAACCTGAGGGAATCTCAACCCTACCGGTATACTGTTAAAGCTTGTAATAGAGCAGGCTGGGGCCCAGAAAGAGATGCCACCATGAACTTGGCCACCCAGCCAACTCGCCCAATGTCCAGTAAGTCATCGCCCAGACTGAAATGACTCAGTGGTGAATGAATTAGAAATATAGGTGGATATTATTTTGTTTATAACGCGCTTTCATTTGGCTCTGTTACTGGTCTCTTGCAGTTCCATTTATTCCAGACATCCCGATCATTGATGCAGAAGGCGTAGAAGAATACGACAGCTATCTGATGTACAGTACAGATGTCCTTCGATCCCCAGTGGGAAGCAAAAGGCCCAGTGTGTCTGATGAATCAGGTAAGAAAAGAAGCAAGGTCTTCATCTCCTCATTCATGACACCATTCATAGTGGGAAGGGTAGATTATTAAAAGAGCATCTGATGACGATGATGTCTCAGCCCATTGCCAGGCCAGACATTGAGCCGGGATCCATTGTTACGTTCTACAGGCTTAGTCTGTTGGCTGTTAGCACCATCCACACTGTCCCATAAATTCCAACACCTCCCCCCTTCCCACCACCCCCATCTTCCTTAGTATATACCCCCCCATCTAAGTCACCCCTGTCCCTTGAAGGCAAGCACTGGAAATTCATCCCTCTCCTGGGGTCTGAAATGGATCTGCGCCAGGTCACATGGAAGCTTCCTGTAGAAGTCATCCCTCGTCTGTCAGTCAGCAGTGCCATGTCCACGGACACTGAGAGTCTTCAGGATCAGATGGACCAGTCCAGTTCTCTGAAGAGGAAGGGCACCATGCGGGCAACTGCAGAAGGTGACAACAAGATGGTGGGGAAGGGGGGTCCACTACTGTATGTTTTCCTCCTCCCTCCCCCTATCAGTGTATAGTGCTAACAGCCTTCAGCTGCATGATTGTCTTCTCTTCACTCTTATATGTGTTTGGTGTGGTGGAGCAGTCCGTGGATGGAGAGGCTATTCAATAAATGCTTGGAAAATGCTTTTCTGGTTATGGCCTTGCCCCTAGACGTATACTTTTTTATTGGTCTGGACTGTATGGCGTAAAAAAAAGAAAACTGCATGCTTAAAGAAATGTAAAAAAAAGAAATAAAAAAATTTGCATTTAGATAAAAAAATATATATTAAGAAATTGTCAATCCATTTATCTCATACCGGAACTGAATATGAAATAATAAGGTGCAATATGAATGTGAACCACAAGATGGCAGCATACACCATACTATCCACACTAGTGAAAGGGCATTATTATTCATGCCTATGCTAGAGACACCTACCTGTCTATGTTGAAGCTTTTGAAGTGAAAACTATTTCAAGAGGCAGTTTTTAAAGGAAAAACACCTAAATAAGACACTTCAAAAGGATCTTTAGGTGATGTGCAGAGGATCCAGATGTGGTGGGCAAAGCATGTTGTGGAAATGACTTAATCTAGAGACGGCCCTCGCCGCAATGCCTTCATAATAATAGGTGGTGTAGGAGCACCAAACAGCGCCACTGTCGTCCATGGGCTGTGTCTGGTATTGCAGCTCACCTTAATGAAATTAATGAGGCTGAGCTGTAATACCAGACAACCGTATTTTTCATCCGTGCACTGTTCACATAGCGCTCTGACCCATTTAGTTCTATGGGGCCATGCAAACGTCTGTATTTTTTTGGTGGATCCGTGTGGCCACATGTCCTATTCTGGTCCGCATTGTGGACGAGAATAGCTATTTCTATTGACGGGAGTGAGAAAAACATGGAATGCATATGGAAGCCTTTGGAGATACAGTAGAGTCCTCTGCACTATTATGTACCACCCTAAAGACTGCTGGCAGCAAGCGGTCCTCCGTTCAGAGTTCCCCCTTATTTGGGAAGAATTGGCAAGTGTGGTTTAGGGCTCATGTACACAACCGTATGTATTTTGCGTTTCGCAAAAAATTACGGATGACATTGGTGTGACGTCCATGTTGCATCAGTTTTTTTTTGCAGACCCATTGTAACCATGCCCGTCCTTGTCTGCAAAACGGACAAGAATAGGACATGTTCTATTTTTTTTTTTTTTTTTTATGGAACATGGAACGGACATGTGGGCATTACAGTTTTTTTTTGCAAGCCCTGTTGAAATGTATGGTTCCGTATATGGACCTGAAAAAAATAAATAAAAATGGAACAGAAATGGAAGAAAAATGCGTTTGTGTGCATAAGTGACATTTTAATATCAGAAAGCACCAGGTCTAATATCACGTATAATGTGTTGATCTTGTTTTTAGAGCACCTGATTAATGGGCGCATGGACTTTTCATACCCCGGCTCAATGAACAGTCTAACGCGGACAGTCACTGGCTACCAGCAGCTCAGCCCCCACGTCCAGCAGGACTCCTACAGGTTTGGCAGCACCAGCTCCCAGCACATGACCACCATTACAGGACACAGTAAGTGTTGGCTTCGGACATATAGGCACCTAATGGATGTATGCGTGTTCTTTATCCTCACATGTGGTCAATGTGGATATAGGAGAGCATGCACATTAGATGGATGCTGGCCGAACCCGGGTTGGCCGATTAAAAACCTTTGACACTCCAGATGTGGTAAAACTACAACTCCCAGCATGCTCCATTCTCTTCTATGGGAATTCTGAAAACAGCTAAGCAAGCGTGCATGCTGGGAGTCGTAGTTTCACCACAGCTGGAGTGCCAAAGGTTGCTGATCGATGATCTAATGTGTATGGGGGCATCACCACTCTTCTGGATGGCAGATGTCGGGGTAAGATGGATGCTGGCTTTCAACATACCTGATATTTTGTTCTTACAGGGGATAAAGAGATGTCTGGCGTCATCTTATTCCACACTCCCCATTGAGTAGACATGCATGCTCTGCTGAGCAGAGCATGTACAGGTCCTTCTAAAAAAAATTGCATATTGTGATAAAGTTCATTATTTTCTGTAATGTACTGATAAACATTAGACTTTCATATATTTTAGATTCATTACACACAACTGAAGTAGTTCAAGCCTTTTATTGTTTTAATATTGATGATTTTGGCATACAGCTCATGAAAACCCAAATTTCCTATCTCAAAAAATTAGCATATTTCATCCGACCAATAAAAGAAAAGTGTTTTTAATGCAAAAAAAGTCAACCTTCAAATAATTATGTTCAGTTATGCACTCAATACTTGGTCGGGAATCCTTTTGCAGAAATCCCTGCTTCAATGCGGCGTGGCATGGAGGCAATCAGCCTGTGGCACTGCTGAGGTGTTATGGAGGCCCAGGAGGCTTCGATAGCGGCCTTAAGCTCATCCAGAGTGTTGGGTCTTGCGTCTCTCAACTTTCTCTTCCCAATATCCCACAGATTCTCTATGGGGTTCAGGTCAGGAGAGTTGGCAGGCCAATTGAGCCCAGTAATACCATGGTCAGTAAACCATTTACCAGTGGTTTTGGCACTGTGAGCAGGTGCCAGGTCGTGCTGAAAAATGAAATCTTCATCTCCATAAAGCTTTTCAGCAGATGGCAGCATGAAGTGCTCCAAAATCTCCTGATAGCGGCTGCATTGACCCTGCCCTTGATAAAACACAGTGGACCAACACCAGCAGCTGACATGGCACCCCAGACCATCACTGACTATGGGTACTTGACACTGGACTTGAGGCATTTTGGCATTTCCCTCTCCCCAGTCTTCCTCCAGACTCTGGCACCTTGATTTCCGAATGACATGCAAAATTTGCTTTCATCCGAAAAAAGTACTTTGGACCACTGAGCAACAGTCCAGTGCTGCTTCTCTGTAGCCCAGGTCAGGCGCTTCTGCCGCTGTTTCTGGTTCAAAAGTGGCTTGACCTGGGGAATGCGGCACCTGTAGCCCATTTCCTGCACACGCCTGTACACGGTGGCTCTGGATGTTTCTACTCCAGACTCAGTCCACTGCTTCCGCAGGTCCCCCAAGGTCTGGAATCGGTCCTTCTCCACAATCTTCCTCAGGGTCCGGTCACCTCTTCTCGTTGTGCAGCGTTTTCTGCCACACTTTTTCCTTCCCACAGACTTCCCACTGAGGGGCCTTGATACAGCACTCTGGGAACAGCCTATTCGTTCAGAAATTTCTTTCTGTGTCTTACCCTCTTGCTTGAGGGTGTCAATGATGGCCTTCTGGACAGCAGTCAGGTCGGCAGTCTTACCCATGATTGCGGTTTTGAGTAATGAACCAGGCTGGGAGTTTTTAAAAGCCTCAGGAATCTTTTGCAGGTGTTTAGAGTTAATGAGTTAATTAGTTGATTCAGATGATTAGGTTAATAGCTCGTTTAGAGAACCTTTTCATGATATGCAAATTTTTTTAGATAGGAAATTTGGGTTTTCATGAGCTGTATGCCAAAATCATCAATATTAAAACAATAAAAGGCTTGAACTACTTCAGTTGGTGTGTAATGAATCTAAAATATATGAAAGTCTAATGTTTATCAGTACATTACAGAAAATAATGAACTTTATCACAATATGCTAATTTTTGGAGAAGGACCTGTATGTGTATGAGAGGTCTGGAACCAGAGTTCCACCAACAGCTATCTACGGTGTATGGCAGGCATCCTCAAACTGCGGCCCTCCAGCTGTTGTAAAACCACAACGCGCTGCTGTAGGCTGATACCTGTAGGCTGTTCGGGCATGCTGGGAGTTGTTGTTTTGCAACAGCCGGAGGGCCACAGTTTGAGGATGCCTGGTGTATGGCCAGATGTTCATCAGCCTTAAAGGGAATCGGTTACCAGCTCCCCCCCCCCCATCTATCCATTTGCAAAGACACATAGCTGTGGTTCAACCCATTAAAACGCAGTTTTTCTTTTGTTGACCTGAGGCTCCGTTCGCAAGTTATGATACTTTTTCTTAATATGTAAACTAGGTATTTGGAGCAATGAGGGCGTCACCTTTGCTCTTGTTGCACCAAAGCTCCACTCATTTCTGTGACTAGCCCCTCCCTCACTGCTTTGATCGACAGGAACAAGCAGTGGTAACGCAGCGAGAGGGAGGGGCTGGCCACAGAAAGGAGCGAAGCTTGAGTGCAACAAGAACAATGGTAACGCCCTTGTTGCCCCAAAGGCTTAATTTGCATATTAAGAAAAAGTATTATAACTCAGGAACGGAGCCTCGGATCAACAGCGTATTAATCAGGAGAACCACAGCTGTGCGTCTATGCAGAGTTGGATAGGGAGGAACCTGGTGACATTCCTTTTAAAGCAGTTATCCCATTAAAATGATATATCACCTATCCACAGGATATTAGTTCGCAGGTCTGACCATGAATCTGAGAACGAGGGGTCCCCAAGTCCCCTCTTATGGACAGACGCTAAATAGTTTTTGTAGGATAACCACTTTGGTAATCTTACAATGCTGAAACGCACAAATTCCACGCATGTCCCTCCTGTCCTTATCTCTCTCTTATCAGTCCATATTTCTACGATTTCTGGTCCTCCAACCCTTTCTCACGATCTCCTGCTGTCTCTTTTCCCTGTCCTGGTGGAGGGTTTCTGCATCCGATGCAGGAGTACCCCGGGAGACGCCTCGCTGGGGCAAAGGTGAAGGGCTACCACAGCAACAGTGCCAGCCGAGACACAATAATTATGGCTGACGGTCCTAGAAGGATGCACGCGGTGATAGGTATCATGGAAACATGTCACGCTCTTCGATCATTGCTTTCCATGGACGCTTCATCCCACCTTCCTTTTCAATTCTGGACCAATGGCTGAAAACGATTGTGCTGCGTTATGGCGTAATCCTAAGTGCCAACACTACAGCCTAAAGGGCTGGTTAGAGGAAGGGTGGCATGAGTGGTTTACACCAGGAGGATTACTGAATGCCACACAATCTACGTCAGCATGTGATGACCGCAGTGCATGAATCGCTTTCCCACAGCCCATATCAGACAGGTGTAAGGTCAAGAGCATTCGCCCAAAATGAAAACGGTGTCCGATTTGTCCTCCTTTGTCAAGTTTTAGAAAGGATGGGTGACAACTAATATGCCCTGGGTAGCGTCAGCACCAGGAAAACCTGGGCAGATGCCAAGGACCACTGGACTTGGGGTGGCCATGGTAAATGTGGTCTACCCTAGTCCAACTGAGGACGTGGAAGATAGGGGTCCGCAACCTCACCTAGGTTCACAAATACCACGAGGAGGACGTGCTGGAGAATTAAGGCAGATCTGCCATGCAGGACTTCTGGAAAGCTTTACTAATTGTCACACAGCTTTCCCAGAATCAGATATCACTAAGCTAAGTATAGGACATAAGAGGACAAATCATGGGCAAGGGCATCTGTCAGCAGGTTTGTACCTATGACACTGACTGATCTGTTACATGTGCGCCTGGCAGCTGAAGACATCTGTGTTGGTCCCATGTTCATATGTGTCCTCATTGCAGAGATGAAAAATGTTAAAATTTATGCAAATGAGCCTCTAGGAGCAACAGGAGCGTTGCCCTTACACCTAGAGGCTCCGCTCTCTCTGTAACTGTCGCATCCTCTGCTCTTTGATTAACAAGGACAAGACGTGATTATGTTTTCACTGCCTGGTCCTGTCAATTAAAGTGGAGAGGGCATGGCAGTTGCAGAGAGAGCAGAGCCTCCAGGTGTAATGGTAACGCCCCCGTTGCTCCTCGAGGCTAATTTGCATATATTAAAACCACATTTTTCTCAGCAATGCAGGTACATGTGAACACAGAACCAACGGGTGAATAAGGGGCCTATAGGTACGTTTGAGTTATGCACCGGGAGCTTTCCTGACGTGTACGGCAAACGTGGTGTATAAGCAGCCTTCTTATGTTACTAGGCATTACCTACCTGTCTGATGATGAATGGGTTAACCCGCCTGCCAGCTCATAATCTTCCAAGCATGCTCAGCTAATGCCCCTTATTTCATAGCCAGGGACTCCGTTTATTGTTGAAGTCTCTGGGCTTAAAGGGGTTAACTCCACCTCGCTGTAACCATTTATGCATGAGGGTCTAGTGTATGCTCCGCTCTGCATAAGACGCGCATGTTCAAGGTCGGGGGGCTCAGATCAGCAAAAGGGACGCTCGGAGGACACGTGTTCGGACGTACGGTTGGATACGTATACGAAAATCCTGGAAGGCCTTCGATCTGAACAAGTGCCCGATGCTGTGCTTATGCATTACACTCGTCCTCAGCATGTGGGTGGACAAGTGGCCATCAAGCTTTGTGGATGTCCAAGCTTAGAGAATACCAATATCTGATCTTAATAACTCTCTGACATCTGTACAGGCACATCAGGACAAAGCAGATTGGGCCTGCCTCCAATGATGAGCACCGGCAGAGGACGCACTCACTCAGAAGACGTGCGTGATGCCCTCAGCAGCTTAGATGTGGCCATACAAGGTGGGGGCGAGATCTAATAAATGTCCTGTTCCAGGCTCGCCAATCCCTAATGTTAACCTAAATTTGCCTATTGTTCCTAAAGATTCGCGCCTGTCACCCGGAATCCCTGACACCCCCACCCGCTTAGTGTTCTCAGCACTGGGGCCTACATCCTTGAAGGTCAGCTGGCATGAGCCACAATGTGAACGTGAGGTGCTGGGGTACAAGGTGCAATATCAACTGCTCAATGGAGGTATGTGACATGGAAGAGTGGGAATAATAGGAGGAATATACGGTAGGATGGAGGAGATATATATATGACTATGGCTTTCCTTCCAGGTGACTCACGAACAATCGACATCCCAAATCCCCGGGAGAACTCTGTGGTGGTAGAAGATTTACTCCCTAATCACTCATACATGTTCCGGGTTAAAGCACATAGCGAAGAGGGATGGGGACCGGAGCGGGAAGGAGTGATCACCATCGAGTCGCAAGTGGACCCACAGAGTCCTCTCAGCCCCGTACCAGGTACCCGCTGCCACATCACATAATAAGACTACGTTATTTTCTATTATATAATGTGACGTTATAATGCTACTAATCAATTCTACCAAGTTCATTGGATACATCTTAAAAATCCCAACCAAAGAGCTCTACAATAGGCTTAACCCTAACAGTTCACCTCTCCTGACATGTCTGCTTTAACAAATACTTGCATTCCCCATTAAATATCAATTATGAAGCATCTTTTCTTCGAACTCGGAGTTGTGCCTCTTTTATCCCACCTAGAAGTGTGTAAACAAATTGAACGCTGGGTGCGCCTATTCCCATGTAAGTCAGTGTGTTCCAACACAGCATGGCAGTGTTAGCAATTATCGGACAGTCAGTGTAAAGACGTGTCCTGTGGACAATGGGAATGGCAACACCCCCTTTATTCATACAATTTCCAATAGGAATAACAGAAGGACGGCGCAATGCAGAGTTTTAATAGTTTCTCCAGATTTTTTATTTTAATTTTTTTTTAATCATGTAGAATACAAGTCTCTACATAAAGGGAAACACTTTTGGGCAGCCACCCCTCGTTTCCATCTTTTCCCACCCCCACCCACTGTGTACGCCAGACGTTGGTCCCTGCTTGTAAACTTCTGGAATGAACGGGAGGTCACGTGAGCCAATGATGTGTCCCCCAAGCAGCATGCCACTGGGCTATGTACCACTTGGGGAACACATCACCGCTGGCAAAAATGGGGTCTGTCGTTTTGGAATCTGTAATGGAGCTTTAGCCACAGAAGTAAACTTGGCCTCAGTCATTTCTACCTTTTTTTACAGGTTCTCCTTTCACTCTGAGCACCCCAAGTGCACCCGGACCCCTCGTTTTCACTGCTCTGACACCAGACTCTCTACAACTGAGCTGGGTGAGACCAAGAAAACCCAATGGGACAATCCTGGGTTACATGGTCACCTGTGAAATGCTGCATGGTGGAGGTGAGACTGACGGTGCAACTTCATATCATGGGGGTGGGGGCGTAGCTCATATATTGCTCTTAGTATCATTGAAATGGTCAGAGTAATCTGATACTGATGTGAATGTCTTCATCTCAGGAGAGCCAAGGAATATATACGTGGAAGGTGATATGCCCGAGACAACCCTGACAGTGCCCTTCCTAAGCGAGAACCTTCCCTACAAGTTTAAGGTGCAGGCCAAAACCACACAAGGATTTGGGCCAGAGAGGGAAGGAATAATCACAATTGAGTCACAGGATGGAGGTAAGTGGTGGCATGGATGAGATTTGTAGACCTGCTAAAACACGTTTTCTTAAAGGGGTTGGTCCCATCTGGACATTTATGGAAGAACCACAGGACATGCCATAAATGTCCAAGAGGTGGGACCCACTCCTATCTCAAGAACGGGGGGCCTAGCACATGCTGCAGTGAATGGAGCGCAGGACGCACAGCCGTGCCTCTCTCCATCCACTGGTATAGGAGGACCTCTGAAAATGGCCGAGTAGGCGATTTTTGGAGTCTGTACCCATTATTTTTTAACGGCACTTGCAGATAACTGAGCAGCTATATGCAATATTTTTGTGCCAATTGGGCTAAAAGGAGAGGGAGTGTGTCCCTGTAAAAGGTTGACCTTATATAGGGCAAAATGGTGATTTTGAAATGGAATCGTAAAACGATCCTACTATAGTCAATGGGGTCCGTCAGGCGCCGTTCGTTACATTCATTTCACGGCTCCGATGCTTCCATTATTTTTGTTGTTCTGCTCTGGTGTGAACCCAGACAGAGCGTGCAACGCAGATGAACTGCACGTCCCGACATTGCTTTGTATGGTCCCACCCAGGACTGTTGCATGCATGTAACACTGACACTCACAGTTAGGCCTAAGGTAGTGATCCGGTGCACTCTCGGGCAGACCGCTATGCTGGTTTTAGTAGATTAGAACTAATATCCTTGTGCACAGTTGAGAAATTCAACTAACCCCCCCTTTGGTGCCTATAGGTCAGGCATGTCCAAACTGCGGCCCTCCAGCTGTTGCAAAACTACGACTCCCAGCATGCCATAATAGCTGTAAGCTACCCAGGCATGCTGGGAGTTGTAGTTTTGCAACAGCTGGAGGGCCGCAGTTTGGACATGCCTGCTATAGGTTATTAGGTCATGTTTGACACTGTGGCGTGTTTATAGCGTGATTCATACTTGATCTGTGTTACTTATAGGAAACTTCTCTCAGTTTGGGACGCAGCAGATCACACGTCGTGAAGACTTTCATCTGCCAACAGAATACAGTCAGACCAACGTCACCCACTCTGCAACGTCAGAGCCTTTCTTCAGGGGTAAGAACCGTCATACCAGTTTTCTTTCGGCTGTTAGTAAGTGTTTGTGGACCTCTAAACTGGCTGCACTGAAGCTGTATAGCGGTCCCTGCAACTCCTTGTCATGGAGCTGTGGGCACTCTGTTATATTTGTAGTCCTGCACCTGACCGTACAGTAATGGTCCATAGATTTCTGTGGTGCTGCAATATGGTTGTGTCTATTAGGCCTTAAAGGGGTTCTCCAGGCTTTTTCTATGGATGACCTATCTTCATGATAGGTCATCAATATCAGATCGCCGGGTGTCCGACACCTGACACCCCCGCTGATGAGTAGATGGCGTGCGCATGTGCAGCCTCCTTTCTCTTTTCCTGCTGCTGTTCCATAGACAAACAGCAGCAGATAGGGAGGCGGCGCGCGCACATCCAGCTGATCGAAGGGGGTGCCGGACCCCTGCCGATCCGATATTGATGACCTATCCTTTTAAGTCAACTTTTGCTGGTCCACGGTCTGCCATTTTTAAACTTTTTTAATACTCAGAAAACCCCTATACAAACGCAGCAGATTTGGTGCAGCAGACATTTCAGCAACTGGAAAGCAGTTCATCTGACTGGGGTTATTTTACAGATGAAGACGTTTCTGTAATCAATCCAGTGCATGAGCATATACCCTTTAGCTGTTCCTATGTGGCAGCACCTCATCCACAGATGTTTTTTAAGAAACAGACATTAATAACTGTCCCCTTTAATGTATGGGGGCCGTCGGTCAATGAAATCAGCCAAAATAGGACATGTCATTTTTTTGAAAGCCATTAAAAAATGGACATGAGAATATGCCCATATACTACCATTGTTCTAAAAAAAAAAAAAAAAAAAAAAAAGGAGGTACTGCATCCTGGCCAAAACGCTCGCTTATAGTCTGCAGCTATGTATCCATACTTGGTGAAAAGCCTGTCCAAATGTTTAGTGCGCTTACAGCTGAAAAAAAAGAGACTCCATCTTGATACCCAAGGATCTGGAATCTGATCCTACAAGAATAGGTAACAGTAACGTACGGGGGTCTACATGCTTTCATACGTTATATGCTTTGCGCTGATGTACCCCCCCAAATAGTCAGTAAGCATCAATCTGTCATATATAGTGACAATGGATTTTCTAGCATCTCGTTCCTTGGAGATAGTTTTCTAGAATCTAGAAAAAACTGATGGACTTCTAGATTGAACAAAAGTCCATTTTCTTGTTGGATGAGGTGGACATATACTTCACGGTTTACAACATGTCACTTCCTGACTGCTTATTTTTCTATTAACAGATGGCATGTCTGTCACCTCTCACCGGATGGAAAGCTCCGGAACGGTCACTCAACAAGTCACCAAAGAGTACGTAACGAGAACAATGTTGTCTGGAGGAGGATCCCTCAGCCGGCAGGTGGACCGCCAGTTCTACGAGGCCTAAGAGAGGACCACAGTACACTGGACTACGTAACTGCCCAGGTGCCACATTTCCTTCCCTGGCACTTTATTACTTTGTGCTTCTCTTAGTATCTGGCAAACAAGACAGTACATGAAGGGGTGGGGATCTGACCGCAATACTGACGTAGGTGCTACACCAGGTACCAGACAGGATAACATGTCTTCACTGTCTGCACCAAGCTTTTAATGCAATGCTTTGAGGGAAAGAAATGTCGCTGACCATGTTATCTCTGCATCCTCCATTCCTCTGTATGCTTCAAACCAAACTTCACTTCAACTTTTTATGCTTTGTAAATAACAGAAAGGGAGAATTTATGTTCAAGAGGGATCTTGCTGAAGATATGGCAAAGTGCGTCCAAAGGGATTTGTACTGGTGTCTGGCAGTTGGTGTTGATATAGGCAGTTAGGAGAAAACATGGTGTAAGTAATAGAAGTTATGTCCTGTAACTATAGCTCTACTGAAAAGTCCTGACATTTCCGGTGACCACCATGAGACGTATGGAAGGGGGTGATGAAACCAAAGCGATAGGCTAGGGAAGAGTTATCAAAACTAGTGCAATGGAAAAGTGGAGAGCTGGGATCTGCTTGACCGCTGTTAGCAACTACTCCGCTATTCCTACCGCTAGTTTTGGTAAATCTTCATCCAACTTAAATGCAATATGGCAAAAAAAGAGCCTTTAAACCCAAACACATCAGCTGTAAGATAGGAACCTAGTTACTTTATTTCCCAAACGGCAGGACCTGTTACAATGGAAAGTTATTCTGGCAAGACCCCAGATCCAGCCGAAGGCTTGGTGATGTAGAATGACGGTGATCCTTGGAATTTCTCCTGCAGAAAAAAATTAAAATAAATTAATACTTGAGTATTCCCATGTTGTAGAGCGATGGTATATTCCTAGGATATTATGGGACCCCCAAAGATTCTAGAAGGGTCTGCAGCGCTAATTTAAGCACATTTAAAGGGCATCCGTCAGCAGATTTGTACCTATGACGCTGGCTGACCTGTTACATGTGTGCTTGGCAGCTGAAGACATCTGTGTTGGTCCCATGTTCATATGTGCCCGCATTGCTGAGAAAAATTATGTTTTATTATATGCAAATGAGCCTCTAGGAGCAACGGGGGCGTTGTCATTACACCTAGAGGCTCTGCTCTCTCTGCAACTGAAAGGCCCTCTCTAATTTGGATGACAGGGCTGGGTGTAAGGACGTTTTCACTGCCTGGTCCTATCAAAGCAGAAAGGACACAGCAGTAGCAGGGAGAGCAGAGCCTCTAGGTGTAATGACAACGCCCCCGTTGCTCCTAGAGGCTCATTTGCATACATTAAAACATCATTTTCATCTCAGCAGTTATGGCACATATGAACATGGCACCAACACAGATGCCTTCAGCTGCCAAGTGCACATGTAACAGGTCAGCCAGTGTCATAGGTACAAATCTGCTGACAGATGTCCTATAAAGGGATCAGGTCCGTCTTGTTATATCTGCACACAGGCAAAGATAAACTATATGGACGTCATATGAAATCACACCGCTATGAGGGTATGACTGTACTAGACAATATATTTTACCTTGGTGCAGGGTAGCAGTCAAAGGTCAATCCCTTTGAGCCCCTGAATGCCTTTTGGTGAATGATCAGCGTGGATTTAGGTCACGGTTTGTAGGTGCAGGCAGTATTTCAATGGCCAAAGCAAACTGCTCTAACACCTGCAGAACTACAAGGACTGAGAAAGTGAAGAAAAGCAATGCAGGTCACACAGGAACGTCTAGCAGACCAGTGAGGAGGTGCTAGAGCGCGCTCTCCCCGGATATCCGTGTGCCATATGCTCATTACTGGATCACTCGATATAAAGGATAATTCTTACAGTTGGACCATGCGCTTCCCCTGTGACCACAGCATCATATCTGCATGAAGACAAGGCAGTTCTGCAGGGTTGGGGCCACTGGTGTATATATTAAATATATATATGGCGTCTGAATGTTCGTGCGCTCAGCTTTGTTTACAGACTGCTGCCATCTTTAAAGCTGGTTTAACTTTTTTAATAATAAAAGCATTTTCATAAGTTTCTGAATTATTACTTGGGGGAGTCTACGCTTCATAATCTTACTGTCAGTCACCTTAATCCGTTCTTTGGTCCGCTCAGCGACTGAAGTCTCCAGTAAAGTAACCGTACAACCTCCAAAACCTCCTCCTGTCATCCGGCTGCCGTAAACACCAGGAACTTCCACCGCTATCGACACCAACTCATCCAGCTCTGGACAGCTGACCTCATAATCATCCCTACAAAAGGAAAATGTCCTTGGTGACTGCCATTTCTAGACGACGGGAACAGAGACAGCAGCCATAAGACAGATAAGAACTCATCTGGGACTTAAAAACAATGATATAATTTTTGAGGGGTTTTCCGGGATTTTAATATTGATGACCTATCCTCAGGATAGGTGAGCAGGTGCAATTACAAGCCGTTTCATTCACTTCTTTGGGACATCTTGTTCTCATTCAAGTGTATAGGAATGAGCCGTCCAATTGAAGTGACTGGGACGACTTGTAATTACACCTGCTCACCTCTGAGATGTCGACGGCGAGCAGGCAAACAATGAAAGGAACAAGCACGAGCGTCACCTTTTCCTCAACCGGCTGATTGGCGGAGGTCCTGAGGATAGGTCATCAATATTAAAATCTCGGAACGCCTCTTTAAAGCGGTTGTCTAAGTGTTTTATACTGATGTCCTATGCTCAGGATAGGTCATCAGCAGTGTTAAGCGAACTTCTGTTTTCAAGTGCGGCGTACAAGGTTTGGGTTCGGGTTATCTAAGAATTCCGTTATAGATTCCACTACCATGGACCATAATTTATGGTCTGTGGTAGCAGAATTCTTAGATAACCCGAACCTTGTACACCGAACTTTAAAACACAAAGTTCGCTCATCCCTAGTCATCAGTATCTGATCAGCGGGGGTCCGACTCCCAGCACCAGCCATCGATCAGCTGTTTGAAGAGGCCTCTTCCTAGGCCAGTGAAATCACGTTCATGGGTCACATGGTCTAGGTGCAGCTCAGTCCCATTGAAGTTAAAGGGGTTGTCCGGGTTCAGAGCTGAACCCGGACATATCCCCATTTTCACCCAGACAGCCCCCCTGACTCCAATGCTCTCCTTTGCCCTGCGCTAAATCGCGCATGGCAAAGGCATTCTCTGGAGTTCCGGTGACGAACCCCTTTAAGAGGGCTGAACTGTGATACCAATCACAGCCACTATACAATGTACAGCGCTGTGCTTGGTGAGCTGAGAGAAGGACATGACGCTACTGCAAGAGCTAGTGCCTTCTCAAACAGCTCATCGTGGGGGTGTCGGATGTTGGACCCCCACCAATCAGATACTGATGACCAATCCAGAGGATAAGTCATCCGTTAAAAAAAAAAAAAATCTGGGCAGTGGGGATGCCAAGAGTTGGATCTGATATTGATGGCCTACCCTAAGAGCTCATGCACAGGAATGTGTGCCGCCAGTGCCGTGCATTGGGGACCAAATGCATGCGCACCATCCGTGTGGCGAATGCTGACAGATGCAGACCCATTTAACATGGATGGATCCGCGATCCGTCCACACCGCCAAAAAATTGAGCATGTTTTATATTTTTTGCGGTGTGGAGACACAGACCAAAATGCCATGGAAACGCTCCGTAGTGCTTCCATGGCCTTCCACTCCGTGCCTCTGCACTGTATCTTCCGGATTGCGGAGCCATTCCAGTGAATGGGTCCGCATCCGTGAGATGGTGCGCACGTGGCCGGTGCCCTTATATTGCGGACCTGCTGTTTGCGGGCCGTAATACGAGCACATACCTGCTACAGTCGTGTTCATAAGGCCTAAGGGAAAGAATCTGGCATCTGCCAAAGTCGCTTCGATCTTTACGCTTCCAACACATCAACATCAAGAATTGACTGTTTATTTGCTGCCCGATATTTCCCACCCCTTGGGAGAAGCCGCTGTCACAAGGCAATTCACTTCACCTGTCAGTGATTTTAATGGTACGACTGATCAGCGTATAAGATCTCCTAAAAGAATATATGCAGCCAGGGTCACTGAACAATGTCAGATTTGCTGTACTTTTGCTGAGCATCTATCAGGAGTCTTCAGAACACAACAGTATATGTCTTCTGCATGGCACTCAGGGTACAGATGGTATCCACATGGCATCCTGCAATGCCTCAAGGATTGTGAGGCTACAATAATAATAATGTATGGACTTAATACAATAACACAAAGGGTGACTGTTCACTATACCCGAGTCCTACCTCAATGAGTTGTGGCTCTCCACCATCAATTTACCGAACAGTCGGTAATCCCCGTTCTCTAAAGCTTCGGCCGCCTTGGTGGTGCGCTCTATTTCCGAGATGACATGGCGGGCTCGTCTGTAGCACACCTCGCTAAGACAGTCCTTTCTGGCTAAAATAATAAGTGACAGGTTATAATCATCATCAAGGTTAGGCCTCATGCACATGATGGTATGTATTTTGTGGATCGGCAAAACACGGATACCGGGCGTAGGCATGCTGCCATTTTCATTTTACTTTCAACAGAAATATTTTATGTTTGTCCGCAAAACAGACAAGAATAGGCCACGTTTACGCTTGGACATACGGATGTGGACAGCACGCGGTGTACTATCTGCATTTTTTGCTACCACATTGAAATAAATAGTTCTGCATCGGATCCGCAAAAAATGCGGAAAAAAAATCCAGTCGTGTGCATGAGGCTTTAGTTTTATATCAAACCACTTACCCTCCAGTTCTTCCAGACTGGCATCCCTCAAACTCTCTTTACCAAGAGCCTTTGCTGCCTCCTCACACTGCCTTCTGCGGGTGGGGTACTCGCTGCCCGTTAGTTCATGCCGGACATTAGAATTAGTGATGAGAATGGATAACTTGGGATCAGTCAGGGGAAGCGGTTTTACTTCTAGAGACCTGGAACAAAACAAGACCAGTAAGTGATGGTTTTCATGCTCAACATACAATACAAATGTGCACAGCAAAAAAAAAGTATGTGCCCCACTGGCTGTCCGCTTTGCTCAGTTCCTTTTTGTTAATGGGATCCCCAGATAAGGAAGTCACGCTGGAAGACCCCCAGCGATCGGCTGTAATGTGCGCAGAGAGCCTAGCACATAATGTGCAATTTCCCTGCAGCGCCCCCACACGCCAAATGGAGAATTAAACAGTCCCCTCCTAAATATATACCGGTAGGTATTCTAAGGCTGGGTTCACATCACATTTCTCCCAAAAATGTATACATTAAACGGCCCCTCAGACTGTTGCCATACAGTGGCATTAGTTCACCATGGAGTTCCATTGTAAAAAAATAAATAAAATAAATACTTTTTTTTACTGCACTCACAGGTTACAAAAACGTGTTGTGCTGCGTTTTCGTATCTTTTTTTTTTTACATCAAACGGAGGCATAAACCGTGATGTGAACCCACCCTAATACATGGACATGCCGAGTCCTCCGAAACTGGGGAAACTCTTTACAGTGCCCTCTTCATTTAGATAATAGATGAGCATCCTCAACAGGGACCCCTCTAATTACACAGGACTTGAAGGTGTCCGTATTTACTTGCTACCCTGATGGAAAGTGTCATAGGAGCAGATGGACTGTGACACCAAGGACCTTACATACGAGTACCTATACCACTTGTGTACACTGGCACTGGTCCCTTACTGCTGCAGTTCATTCACTATAGTTGCTTGATCAGATTGTTAGCCTTGGATTTGTTTGATTTTAATGATCGAGAAGCCAAGCCTTTCAGACTTCCTACATTTATGCATATAATTAATCTCTTTCCGGTGATCTTTAAAGGGATATTCTAATCTCACACATTGATGGCATATCGCTAGGATGTGCCACCAATATCAGATAGGTGCGGGTCCCTATCTCCAAAACGGGCCCCCAATAGTGAAGGGGAGCACACCGTGCAAGCGCGGCAACCTATAGAAGCCGAACGCCAACTTCACTATTTCTGAAACTCCTGTAGTGGCAAATGGGAGAGGAGTCTGTACATGTGTGGTGCACGCTCCATTCACTTCTATCAGAGTTTAGCCAAATTAACAGAGAAAATGTACTTTTAATCCATATGCTAATAAGCCTTCAAGTGCACTGAGGGTGGACCCCAACCACTCTGTGCACCCATGCTCCTCCTGTGCCTGGTTCATCAGTGAATTTCCTGGTGGCAGATTCCCTTTAGCTCCGAGTGCCTGCTATGAAAATGGGTGAGAAGGATCTGGAAATTTTGTGGATGCAATGATTTATGTGGGAAAGTTTAAAGGGTTGTCCCTTTACCTCCATTTTCACCCAGGCAGCCCCTCTGACTTGAGCATCAGAGCAGTTAATGCCCTGTGTTAAATCGCGCAGGGCAAAGGCATTTTTTGGAGATCCGGTGACGTACCAGGCTCTCCATGGGGCTGCCAGGAACCCCGGTGACGTCACCGGCACTGATGGGTGGGATTTAGCGCTAGGGCAGCACTAAAGCCCGCCCATCAGAGCCGGTGACGTCACCGAACACACTGCCGGGGGCGGAAACCAGTGTGTTATTGAAAACAAAAAAGAGCCCTTGCCCTGCGCGATTTAGCCTCAGGGGGGCTGCCTGGGTGAAAATAAGGGTATGCCCAGGTTCAGCTCTGAACCTGGACAACCCCTTTAAGACAGAATAGACTAGGGTAAGACTAAAGAAGCCACAAGGACACGGATGACAGCTGCTCTGAGAAAACAGGAGGCTATAGGACAACCCACCCACTGGCTGCATATTGTTTATCATCTGGTTTACCTATATTACATAGATTTAAAGGAACGGTCCAGTTCAACCAAAAACAAAAAATCGGACAACACTGTGGAACAGCCTAAAATAAAGAACTAAGCAGTAATTACCTAGCAGTTTCAGTGCTGCAGCTCTGGCTGCCTCGGCCCAGCTCTGCTTACCCAGCTAAAGGGGAGACATCACGTCAACGTGTGACCACTGCAGCCAATCACTGGCCTCTTTGGTGCATTGCGGAGTCCAGTGATTGGTGCAGCGGTCATGTGCTGTCAACGTGATTTTGCTGTTACCAGCTGGGTAAGTAAAGACCTGGTTCTGATAGGCAAGTGCTGCTCAGTTTTTTATTTTAAGCCACACCCCAGTGTAGCCTGGTCATGTTATAGACTGAATCATGGAGGACAGACCAGGATTCAACATGGCCACATTTATAAGCCAAATAAAAAAAATATATATAAAAAAAATAAAAAATAAAAGGTCTAAGATGTTAACACTGACCTGCAGTCGATGAGCAGAGCATAGCCCTCTTTACCCATTACAGATATGAACTGGTCCATGATCCCACAGGGCACTCCAGGAAATGTATGTTCAGCTTTTTGACAGGTAAGTGCCTTCTGAACAAGATCGCCGTCATCTGACACAGAGCACACAAGACACAGGTATGAGCATTGTGAATGGCTGAGGTAGAAACACAACAATGAAGACCAAAAATATAAAATGTCAAAGTCATTAATGTAGGGCCTGTTTGCCAGACCTGCATCAGTAAGCGTACTTACCTGCTCCCCACCACTGGGTCCCCATTCGTAAACTTCCAGTTTTACGGGGGTCACTTGTGCCGCTGCAGCCAATGACAGCAGCACATAGCAGACCCCACGAGCGGGAGACCCGAGTGCGTCAGTGGCAGCAGGGATTGGAAGGAGTCGGAATCCAGCAGTCGGGAGCAAGTGAATAAGCTTCCCTCCGCAGGTTCGGCGAAGTGGGGGAGTCTGGCAGAAAGGCCCCCCAAAGCTGGAATTTTCTTTCATTGCCATGTTGTTTTTTTGGTCCAAATGGGAGCAGAATGATTTTTTAAAACATCTTTATAGTGGCCATAGTTTATATATTTTTTTATATAGAGCTCCATATCTCCTGCATCGACAAACTATATGGCCAAAGGTATGTGGACACCTGAACGTCACACCAATATGATCTTCTCAGACATCACCTTCCCTAAGGCCTCTTTCACACTACCGTATGGCTATTTCAGTGTTTTGCGGTCCGTTTTTCCGTTTTTTTTGTTTCCATTCCGTTTTTCCGTATGGCATATACAGTATACAGTAATTAGATAGAAAAAAATGGGCTGGGCATAACATTTTCAATAGAAAGACATACGGATGCATTTCCGTATGTGTTTCAGTTTTTTTTTGCGGACCCATTGACTTGAATGGAGCCACGGAACGTGATTTGCAGGCAATAATAGGACATGTTCTATCCTTCAACGGAACGGAAAAACGGAATGAATACGGAGTGCATTCAGTTTTTTTTGCGGAACCATTGAAATGAATAGTTCCGTATATGGAACGCAAAAAACTGATGTAAAACGGAAATTTTTGGCGGAACCATTGAAATGAATGGTTCCGTATATGGAACGCAAAAAACGAAAAAAAAAAACGGTAGTGTGAACAAGGCCTAACTACACTACGTGCAGAATTATTAGGCAAATGAGTATTTTGACCACATCATCCTCTTTATGCATGTTGTCTTACTCCAAGCTGTATAGGCTCGAAAGCCTACTACCAATTAAGCATATTAGGCGATGTGCATCTCTGTAATGAGAAGGGGTGTGGTCTAATGACATCAACACCCTATATCAGGTGTGCATAATTATTAGGCAACTTCCTTTCCTTTGGCAAAATGGGTCAAAAGAAGGACTTGACAGGCTCAGAAAAGTCAAAAATAGTGAGATATCTTGCAGAGGGATGCAGCACTCTTAAAATTGCAAAGCTTCTGAAGCGCGATCATCGAACAATCAAGCGTTTCATTCAAAATAGTCAACAGGGTCGCAAGAAGCGTGTGGAAAAACCAAGGCGCAAAAAACTGCCCATGAACTGAGAAAAGTCAAGCGTGCAGCTGCCAAGATGCCACTTGCCACCAGTTTGGCCATATTTCAGAGCTGCAACATCACTGGAGTGCCCAAAAGCACAAGGTGTGCAATACTCAGAGACATGGCCAAGGTAAGAAAGGCTGAAAGACGACCACCACTGAACAAGACACACAAGCTGAAACGTCAAGACTGGGCCAAGAAATATCTCAAGACTGATTTTTCTAAGGTTTTATGGACTGATGAAATGAGAGTGAGCCTTGATGGGCCAGATGGCTGGATTGGTAAAGGGCAGAGAGCTCCAGTCCAACTCAGACGCCAGCAAGGTGGAGGTGGAGTACTGGTTTGGGCTGGTATCATCAAAGATGAGCTTGTGGGGCCTTTTTGGGTTGAGGATGGAGTCAAGCTCAACTCCCAGTCCTACTGCCAGTTTCTGGAAGACACCTTCTTCAAGCAGTGGTACAGGAAGAAGTCTGCATCCTTCAAGAAAAACATGATTTTCATGCAGGACAATGCTCCATCACACGCGTCCAAGTACTCCACAGCGTGGCTGGCAAGAAAGGGTATAAAAGAAGAAAATCTAATGACATGGCCTCCTTGTTCACCTGATCTGAACCCCATTGAGAACCTGTGGTCCATCATCAAATGTGAGATTTACAAGGAGGGAAACCAGTACACCTCTCTGAACAGTGTATGGGAGGCTGTGGTTGCTGCTGCACGCAATGTTGATGGTGAACAGATCAAAACACTGACAGAATCCATGGATGGCAGGCTTTTGAGTGTCCTTGCAAAGAAAGGTGGCTATATTGGTCACTGATTTGTTTTTGTTTTTGAATGTCAGAAATGTATATTTGTGAATGTTGAGATGTTATATTGGTTTCACTGGTAAAAATAAATAATTGAAATGGGTATATATTTGTTTTTTGTTAAGTTGCCTAATAATTATGTACAGTAATAGTCACCTGCACACACAGATATCCCCCTAAAATAGCTAAAACTAAAAACAAACTAAAAACTACTTCCAAAAATATTCAGCTTTGATATTAATGAGTTTTTTGGGTTCATTGAGAACATGGTTGTTCAATAATAAAATTAATCCTCAAAAATACAACTTGCCTAATAATTCTGCACTCCCTGTATAGCCATTAATAAGGAGTGACCGCAAAGCTGGAAGCGACAATTATCTAAAATGCCTTTCCGTGCTGCAGCATTAAAGGTCTAGTCCTATATTGGATATTTATGAAGTGGGGGATCCACATGGTTTCATCAAAAGACCACGGCACTCTGTAATTATTTTAGTTGCTTATTTTATTTCATATCTTTTTTATATATATTTTTTTTTGCTTTTGTATATACATCCAAAAAAGTAGCCACTGGCCAACGTTTCAGTCTAGTCTTAGACCTTTGCTCACGGCCTATTATATAAATAAGTACATATTTACATTAATATATATAGTGATAGAACAAAAAGTTGTTACATAAATAACATGTTATCTAATAGACAATGCATTATGAGATATGACATTGCTTGGGGAGAAAAATACGTCTGGGACCTGCACCTCTCCCCAGAAGGAGAGTCCCTCCACTATTGACTCGCCTAGTGAAGTAGCTATTGGCTGCCGCAGCCAGGCGGACAGTGAACGAAGTGGTGGCCATGCATGTGCATGTCTCTCTCGGTTATTTTCTATAGGTGTATCTGTTTTTGAATGTTTTGGTGACCCCTATAGAAGTGAACAGAGAAAGCCATGAACCTGCACATCCACTGCTGGAGGCCAGCAGACACCTCACGAGGCAGGAAGGTAGTGAAACGTGATTACTCTAGAAACCAGGGACAATGTGCTTTACACCACTTCAGCCGACACTTGGCACTGGGCATGGTGATCCTAGGCTTGTGTGCAGCTGCTCAGCAATGGAAACCCATCTCATGAAGCTCCTGATGCACAGTGGTGGTGCTAATGTCACCTCCAGAGACAGATCTCTGTAGTGAGTGATGCAGCATGGTCTTCAGGAATTGGCAGCCCTGTTGTGAATTTCAGTCATTTACAGCTTCATGTCGTTACTCCTAGGCACTTTGTATAACAGCATTTCCAACTGTCCAGGACAGATCTAGCAGATCAGTAGTTTCAGAAATGGCTTTATGATAAACAAGGCATCCCTATCACAGTGCCACATTTAACCACTTCAGCCCCGCTAGCTGAAACCCCCTTAATGACCAGGCCACTTTTTACACTTCTGCACTACACTACTTTCACCGTTTATTGCTCGGTCATGCAACTTACCACCCAAATGAATTTTACCTCCTTTTCTTCTCACTAATAGAGCTTTCATTTGGTGGTATTTCATTGCTGCTGACATTTTTACTTTTTTTTGTTATTAATCGAAATTTAACGATTTTTTTTGCAAAAAAATGACATTTTTCACTTTCAGTTGTAAAATTTTGCAAAAAAAAAGACATCCATATATAAATTTTTTGTTTGGGTAAAAAAAAAATGGTTTGGGTAAAAGTTATAGCGTTTACAAACTATGGTACAAAAATGTGAATTTCCGCTTTTTGAAGCAGCTCTGATTTTCTGAGCACCTGTCATGTTTCCTGAGGTTCTACAATGCCCAGACAGTACAAACACCCCACAAATGACTCCATTTTGGAAAGAAGACACCCCAAGGTATTCCGTGAGGGGCATGGCGAGTTCCTAGAATTTTTAATTTTTTGTCACAAGTTAGCGGAAAATGATGATTTTATTTTTTTATTTTTTTTCTAACAGTCTCATATTCCACTAACTTGTGACAAAAAATAAAAAATTCTAGGAACTCGCCATGCCCCTCACGGAATACCTTGGGGTGTCTTCTTTCCAAAATGGGGTCACTTGTGGCGTAGTTATACTGCCCTGGCAATTTAGGGGCCCAAATGTGTGCAAAGTAGTTTGAAATCAAAATGTGTAAAAATTGACCTGTGAAATCCTAAAGGTGCTCTTTGGAATGTGTGCCCCTTTGCCCACCTAGGCTGCAATAAAGTGTCACACATCTGGTATCGCCGTACTCAGGAGAAGTTGTGGAATGTGTTTTGGGGTGTCATTTTACATATACCCATGCTGGGTGAGAAAAATATCTTGGCAAAAGACAACTTTTCCCATTTTTTTATACAAAGTTGGCATTTGACCAAGATATTTATCTCACCCAGCATGGGTATATGTAAAATGACACCCCAAAACACATTCCCCAACTTCTCCTGAGTACGGCGATACCACATGTGTGACACTTTTTTGCAGCCTAGATGCGCAAAGCGGCCCAAATTCCTTTTAGGAGGGCATTTTTAGACATTTGGATCCCAGACTTCTTCTCACACTTTCGGGCCCCTAAAATGCCAGGGCAGTATAAATACCCCACATGTGACCCCATTTTGGAAAGAAGACACCCCAAGGTATTCTGTGAGGGGCATGGCGAGTTCCTAGAATTTTTTTTTTTTGGCACAAGTTAGCGGAAATTGATTTTTTTTGTATTTTCTCACAAAGTCTCCCTTTCCGCTAACTTGGGACAAAAATTTCAATCTTTCATGGACTCAATATGCCCCTCACGGAATACCTTGGGGTGTCTTCTTTCCGAAATGGGGTCACATGTGGGGTATTTATACTGCCCTGGCATTTTAGGGGCCCTAAAGCGTGAGAAGAAGTCTGGAATATAAATGTCTAAAAAATTTTACGTATTTGGATTCCGTGAGGGGTATGGTGAGTTCATGTGAGATTTTATTTTTTGACACAAGTTAGTGGAATATGAGACTTGGTAAGAAAAAAAACCAAAAAAAAAACAACAATTTCCGCTAACTTGTGCCCAAAAAAAATGGCTGAATGGAGCCTTACAGGGGGTGATCAATGACAGGGGGGTGATCAGGAAGTCTATATGGGGGATCACCCCCTTGTCATTGATCACCCCCCTGTAAGGCTCCATTCAGACGTCCGTATGTGTTTTGCGGATCCGATCCATGTATCCGTAAAAATCATACGGACGTCTGAATGGAGCCTTACAGGGGGGTGATCAATGACAGGGGGGTGATCAGGAAGTCTATATGCGTGATCACCCCCTTGTCATTGATCACCCCCCTGTAAGGCTCCATTCAGACGTCCGTATGTGTTTTGCGGATCCGATCCATCTATCAATGGATCCGTAAAAATCATACGGACGTCTGAATGGAGCCTTACAGGGGGGTGATCAATGACAGGGGGGTGATCAATGACAGGGAAGTGATCAGGAAGTCTATATGCGTGATCACCCCCTTGTCATTGATCACCCCCCTGTAAGGCTCCATTCAGACGTCCGTATGTGTTTTGCGGATCCGGCCTGCCAGCAAACGATCGCCGCTGGCAGGCTGGAGATCCACTCTCTTACCTTCCGTTTCTGTGAACGCGCGCGCCTGTGTGCGCGCGTTCACAGGAAATCTCGCGTCTCGCGAGATGACGCGTATTTGCGTCGTTGAGCGCACAGCTGCCACCTCCGGACCGCAGATCTGTGTTAGGTGGTCCGGAGGTGGTTAAAGGGCATCTGTCAGCAGATTTGTCCCTATGACACTGGCTGACCTGTTACATGTGCGCTTGGCAGCTGAAGGCATCTGTGTTGGTGCCATGTTCATATGTGCCCGCATTGCTGAGAAAAATTATGTTTTAATATATGCAAATTAGCCTCTAGGTGCAACTGGGGCGTTGCCATTACACCTAGAGGCTCAACTCTCTCTGCGTTTGCTGTGCCCTCTGCACTTTAAATGACAGGGCCAGGCGTCATCACACTTGGCCCTGTCAATCAAAGTGCAGAGGGTGCAGCAGTTGAAGAGAGAGCAGAGTCTTTAGGTGTAATGGCAACGCCCCCGTTGCTCCTAGAGGCTCATTTGCATATATTAAAACATCATTTTCCTCAGCAATGTGGGCACATATGAACATGGGACCAAAACAGATGTCTTCAGCTGCCAAGCGCACATGTAACAGGTCAACCACTTTCATAGGTATAAATCTGCTGACAGATGCCCTTTAAAGTCATTTAGGTCCTATGACCCATATTACTACTGCAATGCTTGTCTGAGGAGATTACATGGCAGTGTGCTTGATTGTACACCTGTTTGCAATGGATTTGGCTGACACGGGCACTTACCTGGGCACAGTTGTTGCAAGAAGGTGTAGGAAGCAACTTCTAGAGATGCAGAGCTGGACAGCCCTCCGCCCAGTGGCACACTGGTGGCAACCACGGCATTAAACCCAGGAACAGGGCCAGCTGAGAACACAAGGGAAAGCTTGTATTATGTCTACAATACAGAACAGGCAAGGAATCCACTAGATCCACAATCTAAAATGGATCGGTTGCAGCAAACAACCACTAAGCTCCATCGGTGCCATAGATACAGGATGGAACAGCAGGACGCACCCGTGACCACTGCTCCATTCAAACTCCTCCAAAAGGAGGGCTTGGGGCCGCGGTTCTTGTGAGCGATAGGGGTCCTGGCCGTGGGGCACCCGCTGATCCTGTGTTTATTACTCATCCAATGTCTCCAAATCCTCACTTACCTCTGTAATGCTGAATAACACCTTTCACATAGTTAGCCCATTTTGGCGCCCCCGGGGTTAGAGGGCTGTTCTCACTCGGGGTATTAAATTCCACTTTTTTCGGCTCATCAGCCCCCTCGGCAGTAGTAACAATGCAGATCTTTCCATCATCCCGGCGGGTCCCTACCATAACCGTGACGAGAGGTAGAGCCTGCACAGAAACACAGGATTATGATTTATTTTTTACTGCAACGTTACACCCTCCCTTATTACTACTGTCCAGTATGGTGCCATGTAGAATACCTATGCCTCCACAACTTCCACACAGGGACCACCAGTGCACAACCAACTCTTCATTCATTCTCTGTCTGGAAGGTGGGACAGGGAGACCTGCTCTCCACATAGTTGCGGGTCCCACTGCTGCAATGGGGGCATATCCTAGCCATATGCCCCCATTGTCTGAGATGGGAAAACCCCTTTAATAATATATATTTTTTTTTATTTTTTTTTAACTAAGATTACCGTTTCATATAACAGTCTAAGTATATCTGCCCCTCTGGAAGAAGCCGCCCGGCGCGACTGCTATGGGGCCCAGTCTTAGTTGGGATTATCTCCTCTTCTACTGGAGGTTAGTTTGGCCCTTACTTCTCTATGTACGCCACTAGTGGGGGGGGGGGGGGTAATGGCAATGAACTCCATACTGGCGAGGTGAAGCCCCTGACACAGCACTACTGTAGGGACTGCTGGGTATCACGTGACTACATGCCTCCTCACAGGCACAGCAGCAGGTCACGGTCATGTGACCGCTCCCTCATCACGTGACCAGGCGCCGCCACACTTCAGCGTTCGCTTTCTCACCATAGGCAGCACGAAGCCTCCGTTATAATCCGTGTGCTCCCCGATCAGATTCACCCTGCCGGGGGCGAACACGGCGATGTCAGGCCCATTCCCTCCGAAGTTCTCCGCGTACACCCGCCGGGCTTCCTCCTCAGGAGCTGACATTACTCCGCAGCGTTCAGTGCACTTCCGGGTGTCCGCTGACCACGCCCCTGAGGCACGTGACCTGCCGATACCCGAGGCGAGGGCGCCAGCTTCTTCTCACCATTGGGGCGCAATGTGGAATAACAGGTCCTTCTTCCAGTAAGAGCAGCGCACACCTGTCCACAGGTTTTCTATGTGGTATTACAGCCAATGAAGTGAGCTGAGTTGCAGTACCACTTACAGCCTGAGGACGGGTGTGGTGCTCTTTTTGGAAGAAAGCAGCCGTGTTCTTCTATTCCGGACAGCCTCTTTAATTGTGTTAGGTTGTCAAATAGCAAATAAAGTCTAGAAAAAAAACGAAAAAAAAAACACCTTAGTGGCACGCTCCCATGGGGAAAAAAACGTGGCTGGGAAAACTGTATGTTCTCGCGTATCTGTGTTTTGCAGATGCGCAAAACAGCCAACAGTCATGTGCATGAGCCCTTAGGCCGTTGTGCTCCCATGGCCGCATTACACGGGCACCGACATTGTGCACTCTGCATCACGGATGCGGACCCATTTACTTGAATGGGTTTGCAAATCCGGAGGTGCAGAACTAAGGCACAGATTGGGACCCCACAGAAGCAGTACAGAGCGCTTCTGTGGGGTTCTGATCCGCCCTTCCGTTCCGCAAAAAAACTATTTTTTTGCGGAACGGACGGATCACGGACCCATTCAAGTTGTATAGGTCTGGATCCGTCCCGGCCGCCGCACAAACGTTGCCCGCGCATTGGGGACCGCAAATTGTAGTCCCCAATGCACGGAACGGAACCACAACGGCCGTGTGCAAGAGGCCTTAGGTTGCTGCTACAAACAGTTCAGTGTTGTGTGTTTTGGTTTTTTTTCCAGAAAAACACCCAATTTTTTTATTTTTTTTGTAGTGTTTTTGGGGATGTTTTTTCCCATTTTTTTATATGCCTTGTGTTTTTTTTATAGAAAAGTATCTGTCCCCTCCCTGTAATCTCGCTCTGTATTGGGACAGAAAAACACCAAAGGAAAATGCAATAAAAAAACACAACATACATGGCACATGCTTCTTTTTGAAGCTGCACAAAACAAACTGTGGAGATGTAGGGGAGAAAAAGACCAGACATTTACTATAGTGTCTGCACCTGTTTTTAGTTTAAAAAATGCTGTATTAGGCCTCATGCACACGACCGTTGTGTGCATCCGTGGCCGTTGTGCCATTTTCAGGTTTTTTTCGCGGACCCATTGACTTTCAATGGGTCAGTGAAAAAAAATCGGAAAATGCACCGTTTTGCAGCCGAGACCGTGATCCGTGTATCCTGTCCGTCAAAAAAATAGGACCTGTCCTATTTTTTTGACGGACAACTGTTCACGGACCCATTCAAGTCAATGGGTCCGTGAAAGAACACGGATGCACACAAGATTGGCATCTGTGTCCGTGATCCGCGGCCGTAGGTTACTTTCATACAGACGGATCCGAAGATCCGTCTGCATAAAAGCTTTTTCAGAGCTGAGTTTTCACTTTGTGAAAACTCAGATCCGACAGTATATTCTAACATGGTGATGGGGACGCTTTAAGTTAAGATATACCATCGGATTGGAGAAAACTCTGATCCGATGGTATAAAAGGGACTCCTGACTTTACATTAAAAGTCAATGGGGACGGATCCGTTTGCAATTGCACCATATTGTGTCAACGTCAAATGGATCCGTCCCCATTGACTTGCATTGTAATTCAGGACGGATCCGTTTGGCTCCGCACGGCCAGGCGGACACCAAAACGACTTTTTTTTCATGTCCGTGGATCCTCCAAAAATCAAGGAAGACCCACGGACGAAAAAACGGTCACGGATCACGGACCTACGGACCCCGTTTTTGCGGACCGTGAAAAAATACAAGTTTTGGGCTATAGAGATACATATATAGCTGTCCTATAGGGCTGTGTGCTTTTATTTTCTTTAAAAAAGGATTTTAGAGATATGTAAATTAGTCTTGTAGGTGCCCAAGGGGCTATACGAACCTTGCTGGTGCCCAGCCACGCCCGCCTATGAAGGAGCCCAGCACCGCCTATGTCCTCCGAATCTCCTCCTTTGATCAACGATAGATTGCCGTAATCTCGCGATGCGCACCTCTTTTCCTGAGGCTGATGCCAGCACAGGGAAGGAACACTATACCGGCACTGCACATGCGCGAGCTCACGGCAATCTATCGGTGCCGAAAGGAGGAGATTCGGAGGACATAGGCGGTGCTGGGCTCCTTCATAGGCGGGCGTGACTGGGCACCAGGAAGGTTCGTATAGCCCCTTGGGCACCTACAAGACTAATTTACATATTTCTAAAATCCTTTTTTAAAGAAAATAAAAGCACACAGCCCTATAGGACAGGTATATTGTGGACATGCTAGCGGCGATCTAGCCGTGCATGTCCGCAGCTCTATAACCTAAAACTTGGTGACAGAATCCCTTTAAATGCAATTTAAAAATCCATGATTGGTTAAAAATAAAAGATGCATTTCGTAGGCTTCAAAATCATTACAAAAAAAGTTAAAAAAAAACAACTTCAAATTATATAAAAAGTTAAAAAATATAAACGTTTTGAAAATAGAAGATATATGACAGTTTAAATCAATCCCCTTTCCGTTTAATAAAAAAATAAATACCTAAATAAAAAATATACAAATATTTTTCCAATACAGCGAATGGCGTAACGGAAAAAAGGGGCACAATGGCCAATTTTTTGCCATTTTTTCATTGCTTCTCTTACCCAAAGAATGTAACACACACACTGCAAAAGGGTATCAATAAAAACTACAGATTGTCCTGCAAAAAATGAGCCACCATACAGCTCAGTAGATATAACTATAAAAAAAAGTTATAGGGGTCAGAATATGGTGATGTATTTTTTTTTCTCTGCAAAGCTTACATTTATTTTTACAATATTTAGACATAAAAAGCCTATACATATGGGGTATCGTAGTAATTGTACTGAGCCAGAGAATGAAGTGCACAGGTCTCTTTTGCTGAAAACAGAACAAAGTTGTAACAAAACCCGTGGAGGAATTTATTTATTTTTTTCCAATTCCACACTATTTGGAATTTTTTTACCATTTCCCACTACATTGTATGCCATAATTAATGGTGGCATTAGAAAGCACAACTTGTCCCACAAAAATAAGCCCTCATACAGCTATGTGAACGGAAATATAAAAAGTTATGACTCAAGGAAGATAGGGAAGAAAAATGAAAACGCAAAAAAAAAAAAAAATACGGTATCCTGAAAGTTAAAGGGAACCGGTCACCAGGATTTGTGTATAGAGCTGAGGACATGGGTTGCTAGATGGCCGCTAGCACATCCGCAATATCCAGTCCCCATAGCTCTGTGTGCTACAGGGACCGGTCACCGGGATTTTTGTGTATAGAGCTGAGGACATGGGTTGCTAGATGGCCGCTAGCACATCCACAATACCCAGTCCCCATAGCTCTGTGTGCATTATTGTGTAAAAAAAAACGATTTGATACATATGCAAATCAACCGAGATGTGCCCTGTACGTGAGATGAGTCAGGGACAGGACTCATCTCAGAGTAATTTGCATATGTATCAAATCGTTTTTGATACAAAATCCCGGTGACAGGTTCCCATTAATAAGGTAGAATGGAAAGAACTGCACTCCTTCTGTGTTTTGGACCTGCACCTTGTTTTGGCTGGAAACCACTGACAAAACACTGAG
Organism: Bufo gargarizans; assembly: GCF_014858855.1. Classification (NCBI taxonomy): domain Eukaryota; kingdom Metazoa; phylum Chordata; class Amphibia; order Anura; family Bufonidae; genus Bufo; species Bufo gargarizans. Next base: position 64,991,798 of record NC_058085.1, on the reverse strand, counting down.
GGCTAGTTCACACTTACATTTTTGGTCAATGATTGTGAGCAGGGCTTACCTGTGCCTCGCCGGGCAAACATGGCAAACTGGCCATCACTGATTGTGAGCCAAAACCAGGCTTGAAGACTGCACATGGATAAGATATAAGGCAGGGGTGGGGAACCTCTGGCCCATGGGACCATTTCATGTGGCCCCCGGCCAGAAAATGCTAACTACCGATTCCACTACTACGCTGTGCGCTGTCAGGTCACAGTACAGCACAGCCGGAAGACCAAGGAGGGTAAGTGAATCTGCCAAGTGGTAGCGCCGTCCAGAGCTGGAGAGGTAAGTTTATTTTTTTTTATTTTAAATGTCTGATCTGAGGTCTGATTGGGGCTGATTTGAGGGTGGGGATGGTCTGATGGGGTCAGATTTGAGCCTTGTGGGGGACTGATCTGAGACTGGGGGCCTAATCTGAGGCTGGGGGGGATCTGATCTGAGGCTGGGGGGGGGTTTGATCTGAGGTTGGGAGGTCTGATGGGGGTGTGATCTGAGGCTAGGGAGGGTCTGATCTGAGGTTGGGAGGTCTGATGGGGGTGTGATCTGAGGCTAGGGAGGGTCTGATCTGAGGTTGGGAGGTCTGATGGGGGTGTGATCTGAGGCTGGGGGGGGGTCTGATCTGAGGTTAGGAGGTCTGATGGGGGTGTGATCTGAGGCTGGGGGGATCTGATCTGAGGCTGGGGGGGGTCTGATCTGAGGTTGGGAGGTCTGATGGGGGTGTGATCTGAGGCTAGGGAGGGTCTGATAGGGGTCTGATCTGAGGTTGGGAGGTCTGATGGGGGTCTGATCTGAGGCTGGGGGGTTTGATCTGAGGCTGATGTAGGCTCTGAGGTCTGATAGGAGACTGATGGAGGTGGGGGGCAGATCTGAGGCTGAGAAAGGGACAAAGGTAGGTACAGTGGCAGGGAGAGTGAAAGATGGGTGAACCCCTCTGGAATGAGCTTGGCTGCCATTAATGCCAAATAAAGAACTAAATATAACATTCTCAACTTAAATATTAGACTGCTATATGTGGTCAAAATGGCGCCTGTACTATTTGTAATATATAGTGCAGAATGCTTAGTAAAATAGGGCTGGAGGGGTTAAAAAAAAATATAAATTATAATTTTACTCCCCTTAATCCACTTATTCGCGCAGCCGGCATCTGTTCTGTCTTGTTCTGTGAGGAATAGGACCTTTGATGACGTCACTACGCTCATCACATGGTCCGTCACAAGATCTTTGGTGATGGATCATGTGACGGACCATCAAAGGTCCTATTCCTCACAGAACAAGACAGAAGAGATGCCGGCTGCGCGAATAAGTGGATTAAGGTGAGTTAAATTATTTTTTATTCTTTTTTTAACCCCTCCAGCCCTATTGTACTATGCATTCTGTATTCAGAATGCTATTATTTTCCCTTATAACCATGTTATAAGGGGAAATAATAATGATCGGGTCCTCATCCCGATCGTCTCCTAGCAACTGTGCGTGAAAATCGCACCGCATCCGCACTTGCTTGCGATTTTCACGCAGCTCCATTCACTTCTATGGGGCCTGCGTTGCGTGAAAAACGCACAAAATAGAGCATGCTGCTATTTTCACGCAACGCATAAGTGATGCGTGAAAATCACCGCTCATGTGAACAGCCCCATAGAAATGAATAGGTCGGGATTCAGTGCGGGTGCGATGCGTTCAACTCACGCATCGCATCCGCGCGGAATACTCGCCCGATTGAAAGGGGCCTAAGGGTACTTTCACACTAGCGTTATTCTTTTCCGGCATAGAGTTCCGTCACAGGGGCTCTATACCGGAAAAGAACTGATCAGTTTTATCCCCATGCATTCTGAATGGAGAGTAATCCGTTCAGTTTGCATCAGGATGTCTTCAGTTCAGTCGTTTTGACTGATCAGGCAAAAGAGAAAACCGTAGCATGCTACGGTTTTCTCTCCGGCGAAAAAAACTGAAGACATGCCTGAACGCCGGATCCGGCATTTTTTCCCATAGGAATGTATTAGTGCCGGATCCGGCATTCAGAATACCGGAATGCCGGATCCGTCGTTCCGGCATGCGCATGCGCAGATCGGTAAAAATGAGAAAAATGTACAAGACGGATCCGTCAGTCCGCATGACAAGCGGAGAGACGGATCCGTCCTTGCAATGCATTTGTGAGACGGATCCGGATCCGTCTCACAAATGCTTTCAGTCAGCAGCAGATCGGCGGATCCGGCGGCCAGTTCCGACGACGGAACTGCCCGCCGGATCACACTGTTGCAAGTGTGAAAGTAGCCTAAAGGGTTGACAAGTTTGTAAAATCAGTTTTAAGTAACTTGAGGGGTGTAGTTTCTACAATGGGGTTATTTTTTTGGGGGGTTTCCACTATTTAAGCCCCACAAAGTGACTTCAGACCTGAACTGGTCCTTAAAAAGTTGGTTTTGGCAATTTTCTTAAACATTTGAAGAATTGCTTCTAAAATTCTAAGCCTTCTAACGTCCTAAACTTTTTTTATGAAATTTACAAAATGATGCCAACTTAAAGTAGACATATGGGGAATGTTAAGTAATAAATATTTTATGAGGTATCACTTTATGTTTTAAAAGCAGAGAAATCGAAATTTTGAAAACTGCTAATTTTTCAATTTTTTTTGTAAATTTGGGATTTTTTCATAAATAAAGGTGAAATATATTGACTCAAATTTATGACCATCATGAAGTACAATGTGTCACGAGAAAAAAATCTCTGAATGGTTTGGATAAATAAAAGTGTTCCAAAGCTATTACCACATAAAGTGACACATGTCAGATTTGCAAGATTAGGCCTGGTCAGGAAGGGGGCAAATGGCCCGGATGTGAAGTGGGTAAATGCCTGAAAACTGCGGGGGTCATTTGCTAACAGTTTTATGCCTCTTTTTGGGGTAAAATTGTTGCACAACCCCTTTTTTTTGAAACTTTTAAAGCGTTTTGTAGGCTGTGTTCGACACATAGGAGTGTCGAGGGAGAGCCAATTTACTAATTTTACGCCAAGAAAAAGGTGTAAAAGTAGCTGAAAAACTACGCCAGCTCCGGATTTTCTGGCAATCGCACAGACTACCAAGATGTGTCTAATTTTTGACAAGGCGCACTCCCCACCATAAATTATTTGCATCTTTCGGCAGCAAAGCTGGTGTAAAAGTAAGGAAAAAGACCACCAAAAAAGTGACAATCTTAATAAATGACCCCAAGTGTGTGAAGAAGTGGACACCTCATCAATCCTTCAGCAGCAATGGGGGGGGGGGGTAACAAAGACCAGCATAAAAAGACGGTCTTTGTAAATGACCCCCAGTGTCTTTTTTTTATGTTTGAATTTTGGCACGGTTTCCACACTAAAACGCCAATAGCGACCTCCAGGAATCAGCCTTCCATTGGGGGAGATTTATCAAACTGGTGTACAGTAGAACTGGCTTAGGTTGCCCATAGCAACCAATCAGATTCCACCATTTCCAAAGGAGCTGTCCAAAATGAAAGGTGGAATCTGATTGGTTGCTATGGGCAACTAAGCCAGTTTCCCTTTACACCAGTTTTGATAAATCTCCGACATTGTTTTCAAAGAAAAGTCATGCTGCCGTTCGTGCTGCCGGCGGTTTAATCCACTGTGCCTAGAAAAGACATGTCTTTTCTTGTCGCGGTGTCCAGACGGACGGCTGGAAGAGGGTCCGCGGGATCGAAATTGAAAAACCACGGCAGTTTCTACAGATTTTGCCCTTGTGAACAGGGCCTAAGGACTGACGCACACGACCATTGTATGTTTTGCGGATCCGCAAAACACAGATACTGGCCGTGTGCATTCCACATTTTACAGAACGGCTGGCCCCTAATAGAACCGTCCTTGTCTGTCATGCGGACAAAATATTTTTGGTGGATGCCATGGAATAGACATACAGATGTGGACAGCACACGCGCTGTCCACATCTTTTGCAGCCCCATTGAAGTGAATGGGTCCGCATCAGACCCCTAAAAATGCGGATCGGATCCAAACCATGGTCATGTGCATGAGCCCTAATGCTGTGCGATCCTGTCAGAGCAGCAGAGTTCAAAACGGGACCTCACACAGACACACGCTGCCAGTTCCTCGTACTGAACTCGCTCGCCTACAATATGCCACCTCAAAAAAACACCAGAATTTCATGGCATTTTTTGCCTCTAGCCTCTCATTATGGTGGTTACTGTCTCCTGCTGGTGGCACTTTCTAACAATCAGGTCACTGGTATGGCGGTGCACACCTAGAAAACCTCTCCCACCGCAAACAAGACAAAGTGATTGACGGCTAAGTCCATACATATAGATCATACGAGTGTATTACTGTAGAACGGTGGCGGCGCGAAGCAGGACGGGTTTTCACGGACCATGGTCTGTGAAAATCCACATATGTGTGAATGAGGCCTTAGAAAGTACAACTTGTCCTGCAAAAAAACAACAATCTCTCATAAGGCTATGGGAATAGAAAAATAAAAATTTTATGGTTCTGGGAAAGCAGAGAGTGAAAAATGAAAACAAAAAAATGGAAAAATCGTCTGGTCCTCTAGGGGTTAATGCCTATGAATTTAGAATGGAGTGTCATAAGTGTGTGTTTCCCAATACTTTTAGGGTGTGTATCCGCCTCTCGGTCTGTTGGGTGTAGATATGTAGGTGGGGTCGGTCACCAGCACTCTCTGGGACCGCCACCGCCCCCCCCCGCCATTTATTTCATTAGCTCCGCAAAAACACAACACTCTGGGAGCTGTCAATATCCGTTTGTCCGTTCTGTGGACACAAATAGGTATTGTTACAATGGATCTGCAAAAAAAAAAAAAATATATATATTATGCAATACGGACGTCATCTGTATTTTTTTGTGGAAATTTTGTGGACCGCAAAATACATACGGTTATGTGAATGCATGCTAGGGGCTAATGCACACGACTGCTGATGGTTTGCGGTCTGTAAATTGCGGATCCGCAAAACATGGATATCGGCTGTGTGCATTCCGTATTTTGCGGAACGGAACAGCTGGCCCCTAATAGAACAGTCCTATCCTTGTCCGTAATCTTTTATGCGCAGGCATACAGACAGGGAACGTACACATTTCCTTTTTTTTTTTGCATCCCCATTGAAGTGAACGGTTTGCATACAGAACGGAACGGACACACATTTGTGTGCATGAGCCCTAAGTCTGATTTGTATATCTGTTGTTGCCTTTTGCTTATATTTTTTTTAAATGTTTTATGCACTTTCTGAAAACTAATAAAATCTTTGAATTTGTCAAAAAAAACACACCCATAAATCAATAAAGTTGCAAATACTGGTCATATTATACACTTCAGTAGCCAAGAAGATAAGACTGCTGATTATAGGGGAGTGGAGTTCTTCTGCAGGGAAGGCGTGATGTACACAAAGGGTTAAGCTGACACCTGCACAGGAATGTCATACAGCCCCAGTCAGTGGCAGGGAAGGGCCGGCCGGTCCGCACACACCTTAACCCCCCCGCGCTGAGCACTAATAGCAGCGTCCTTCATATTATTCTGCGTTTATGGATGAGCTCATTTTATAAAGAAAGGGGGAGCACGCCCCACCCCCGGACCGGAGCTGGTGCTGGACCTCCGATGTATGCTCTGCGAGGTCTGTGAAGAGTTCTTCCCCGTTCTCCCTCCGGTAATCCTGAAGCCCGGTCGTAGACGGAAGTGGGATAGAGCAATGGCAGGAAAGGAGCCTCTGCTGGGCACGCTGAAAGGTTGGTGGAGCTAAGTGATAGGAGAGAGTGGCATTCGTGTGCCCAGGTCATGTAAGACTACAAGTCCCAGCGTGCAGTGCGGTCTTCCAGCTGCTGCTGGTGCCAGCTCCACACAGATGACTGGACTATAGGATCAGGTGATGCTTAGTAATAGAAACGAGCAGATACTGTGAGCCCCCCAGTGGATGGGTGGTGACATTGCCCATCTTAATGGGATACCTGCAATGTAGGCAGATAAGGGGCCCCAAGGGGAGGACTGCTGGGGGGCCCAGCACTGAACTTCTCTTCCGCCTGTGAAAACGCTGCACTTTCAAGCAGGGGCCACTAGGGGGAGCTCTGTGCAAGGAGATGATTACAGTTTACATCGTTATTACATACATTCCTAGAGCACTGAGCTCCCCCTAGTGGTGGCTGCGGGCAGACAGCTCTGTAATAGAAGGGACGCAGGAGAGATTATCAATGTGTTTTTGCCAGTTTTCTGATATAAGTACATTGAAAAAAAATATGGTGCTCAAAGTCATTTTGCTCGACTTTTTGCAACGTAAAAGTCGGATAAAGTGGTTGAGGCCACAGACTTTTTTTTTTTTTTTTTAAATTACAGTTTGTATTTCATTGAAATTTATTTAAATACAAAAAAACAAAATGTAAATTTGTCAGAAATCTGGGGATTTACGGTCTACAGTGCCCTGGAGTGATGCATACATACTTGGAAACTGAGTGGGGCAAGGGGAGCCCTATGTGATCAGTGTATGCCTGTGTCCACTTCCAATTTCAGTTGTGCCACCATGGGGTATATAACAGTGGTTTACAAAGTCCACATAAGAGTGTGCCCCTATAACACTGGAAGGGTCTGCCCCACTGCCCCTATAACACTGGAAGGGTGTGCCCCTGTGTACCCCGGCCCTATAACTAGTGCTGGTCCAGAAAATGCCTCCGTTACATGTCCTACCGGGATCCAAGAGGTCTTCCCCTTTTTTAGGGAGACTCCAGAAGAACCAAGGAGGTTGGCAAATAGGCTACAGATTGTCCCCAATATAGTGTCAGCTATGCTACCCCCAAAATAGTGTTCATCATGGTGCCCCCAGTCAGCACCCCCATATTATTCACCTCCTTGTGCTGCTGGGTAAAGTCTCCCTGCGTTGTGATGCTGTACTTCCATCAACCCACCCAAAAGCCTAACGTCCGCTGGTCTTGGTTTGGGCAGGTTGATGAGATGAAAACCCATGGAGCTGCCAAAGATGCAGCCGAATTGGGGCAGAAAACCCACCATCTGTCAACTGCACCCCCATAACGACTTATTGTATTGACGTGAGGCGGGTGCTTTAACAATAGTACTTTGTCCTGCAGTCGTGATGAAGGAGGCCTAAAAATGGCCAAGAAACCTAGATCTTTCCACACCTCATTGACACCCCCCCCCCCCCCCCCCCCTCTACAGTGTACCACGGTGCTACATTTTAGTTGTCAGGTTTGGCTCGTTATCAAAGGCCGCTGACAGACAACACAATGGGCTACACTGACGTACCAAGTACAACCAGACGGGCGAGGTGGGGAAGAGAACGTAATAAATGTGTATGACAATGAATACTCTATCTTCCAGCTTGTGTCCTGGGATTGCAGACGGTCCATCCAGATACCATCACAGATGACTCGCCGCATGTGACCCCGCTATGTGATACCATAGAGATGATCCTGCGTAAAGGGCTGAAGAGTAAGTATTGGCACTTATTATCTATGTAAACCCCTGGTTGGAAGCAGATAGCCATTAAAGGGGTTTTCCGGGATTTTCATATTCATGGACTATCCTCAGGATAGACCAGCAATATGAGATCGGTGGGGGTCCAGTTCCCTGCACCCCGCTGATCAGCTGTTTGAAGAGCTGTGAGCGGTGCAGCCTCTTCCTAGGCAAGTGACATCACATTCATCGATCACGTGGCCTAGTTGCAGCTCAATCCCATTTTTTGTGGCTCGGTTGCGGACATATTCAGTTCAGTAGGGCCACAAAAGATGCGGACAGCACTCCGTGCGCTGTCCGCATTCGCTGCTCCGTCCTGTGGCCCCTCAAAACAAAACAAATAGAACATGTGCCATTGTCCATTTTGCGGACAAGCATAGGTATTTGCATTATGGTCGGCCCGTTCCGTTACGCAAATTGCGGAACACACACAGACGGCATCCGTGTTTTGCGGATCTGCAATTTGTGAACCGAAAAACATGGCGTGGTCATGTGCATAGGCCCTGACATTGAGCCTCTGGTAAATTCAGCCTACCCATTTACTACATGGACGGCCATTCATTTTAGTGGCTGCTACCAGGGGTGTACATGGACCTTTTAGGGCCCCCATAGCAAATCTTTGTAAGATCCCCACCGCCTCCCAGTGAGATTTCTGCCAAATTAATTTTTTTTTAAATTAAATGGAGGGGTTTAAAAAAAAAAAATCACCAACTTGACCCTGCTTTTGTGACGGAAGTGGAGTAAGTGCTTTATTAATATGGCGCTCATTCTGAACACCATTTCTCAATGTAATTACACCAGGCATAAATAGATTGATACATTTCCTAATTTTTAGATCTCAAATCTTCCTATTTCCCTCCACCAATAGGGAGAGCTCATTGTATAAAAAGGTATACAGTTACCATTGAATGCACGGAGCTCCCTCTAGTGGCAGCTGCATGAAAATGTGGTGGATTTATGTCGGGAAGAAAGGTCATTTGGTCTGCTATATAGGTCATTGATATATGTGTGTATTTTGACAGGATTTTCTACTTTTTTTTGCATTTTTATCTATATTTTTCACATTTCGTACCCTATGCAATTTCACATGTGGGTTATTGTCTTCCAGGTGGAGTGCTGGGGTTGAAGAAAAGAGATTATTGGCATTGGATTGAGGAGCTTCCACAACTTGATACCTGCGGCAGGTGTGAACCAAAAATATACCTGGCGGAGTAAAGCCTCATTCACACGTCAGTGTTCCACGGACAGCACACGTCCCGATTCATTTTAATGTGTGTATTCACACATCAGTGTTTTAGCACGGCCCGTGGGTCAGTTTTTTTTTAGCACGGATGCATGTTCTATTTTGTCCGTGTTCACGGATCCATCACGCCCATCTATGGGTCCATCCGTGTTGCATACGTGTTTCACTAATCATGCTTTGAAAACTATTTTTTAGCTGTTCGGTGAAACACGGATGACACACGGACAGCAAAAAACGGACACACAGACCCAACCTGAATCCTTCACGGACAGCTTCACAGATGCATCACTGACCACCTTCTCACGGATTTGAACACAAATGTGTGAATGAGGCTTAAAAGTCCGGAGCCTAGGAAAACTGGAATTTAAGGGGGTATTCTGGTCATTTCAAGGTACCCACAGGATAACTATTAGATTGGTGGGGGTGTTACTGCTGGGACCCCTGACAATCACAAGAACTGAGACCCTGTGCCCCACAAGGCTCCCCAAAAGTGAAATAAGCGCAGATCGAGCATGCGCAGTGCTGCTCCATTTATCTCTATGGTACTGCCAGAGATAGGTGAGTACAGCGTTTTACCCATAGAGACAAATGGAGCTGCAGTGCGCATGTTTGACCTGCCATCCGTCTTTTCTCCACTTAGGAGCCTTTTTCTCCCCCCCCCCCCCCCCCCCCCCCGCCTCTTGTATTCAACATTTAAAGGGAACCTGTCACTGAGATTTTGTGTATTAAGCTGAGGACATGGGTTGCTAGATGGCCGCTAGCACATCCACAATACCCAGTCCCCATAGCTCTGTGTGCTTTTATTGTGTAAAAAAATGATTTGATGCATATGCAAATTAACCTGAGATGAGTCCTGTATGTGAGATGAGTCAGGGACAGGACTCATCTCAGGTTAATTTGCATATGTATCAAATCGTTTTTTTTACACAATAAAAGCACACAGAGCTATGGGGACTGGGTATTGCGGATGTGCTAGCGGCCATCTAGCAACCCATGTCCTCAGCTCTATACACAAAATCCCGGTGACAGGTTCCCTTTAATCTTCAATTCAGAGCTAAATTCGTCTTGAGAGACCAGACGGACTGTTAGCTCACTGAGGGATCAGGTTACATGCTGCCCATAGAAGGGGAGGGGAGGAGGAGTGAGCTGCTGGAGAGAGACAGAGGCACAGACTCACAAAGTCATTGCTGTTATTTCTAGATTCCTTTTTTCTTCTCTTTTAATATAATATATTTTTTTGTTTTGATAGGGTCCCTCATATTTCTGTCATGATAGAGAAGACTCTGGCCTGTCCCAAGGTGTTAACCCCACAGGGGCGAGGACGATTCTTTCTACGCATGGCCCTCTGTAGAAAAACTTTAGCAGCCACAATCCAACATTTGCAGCACACACAGAAATTACTTGAGGTGGGTCTTGCATGTTTCTTCTTACAGGAGTCTGTAAACCAAGGCTGCACAACCTATCCTGGTCAGATTCTTCTAAGCGTGACAATAAAACGTATCTTCTTCCTGAACTCTTTAAACATGACGCTGGCTCAAGAGCAGGTGCCAAAGCTGCTGGGTTTGTGCTATTTTAAACAGAAGACACCCAGAGCTGATGTCTGTGAGTAGTGATAACGCCGATCATTGACATTAAAAGGTTATGGACACCTTCAAGGCAATTTGTTTTTTAACATTGCATTTTACTCATTTTGGGTTAAAAATTATTTTTTCAGTTGCTCTTTATTAAAAATGTTGCTTGTTTTAAGATACAGGGTTAAAAAATCTGTTTACAAGCTGTCAATTTCTGTTTTCTTTGAAACCCGTCATCTGACGTCTCTTGTGTAGCTCTTACGCTGGGTTCACACCTGAGCGTTTTACAGCGCGTTCAAACGCGCTGTAAAACGCTCAACACATGAAAACCAATGCTTCCCTATGGCCCTGGTTCACACTTTACTGAAAAACGCCCTACGCTCAAAAAAGTTCTTGAGCTTCTTTGGGGCGTTTTGTCGCGCGTTCCCGTACATAGACTTTCGGGAACGCGCGACAATGGGCGTTCGCTTGTCTCTGTACGCGCCATTGTAAACGCCGGTACAATCGCGCATACAGAGCGCTCCTTTCAGAGCGCTCAGGTGTGAACCCAGGGTTATGGATGATCTCCTGACCTCATAAACACTCATTATAGCTCAATTCTTATGAAACCGATAAGAATATGGCATATATAAGTGTTTATGGGGTCAGAATATCGTTGAAAAGATGATAGAATTCAAAGAAAAGAGAAACCGACAGCCTGCAAACAGACAGATTTTTTTAACCCTTGTAACTCAGAAGTGGCTGAACGTTTTTAATAAGGACCGATTGAAAAAATAATTTTTAGCCCAAAATGAGTAAAATGCAATCATAATAAAATGGCCCCAAAGGTGTCCATAGCCTTTAACTCCTTGGTCAATTGTGACCATGGCACCTGAGAGGCTTTTGCCTGGGAGTAATGAACTCCCATGGCCCTTGTGGTAGCCTCGAACCCTCTGAAGGCCCCCACAGCGATAGGTCCTCCCTGCTTGTCCACATCTGATATTACTGACTTGAATGCGGAACGTATTGTAAGACTGGCTGACGCTTAGAAACCAAGTATTCTGGGTTACATTCATCTGCCAGGGCTGACGTGTCTTTTTATTGCAGTGGTACGATCCTATATTCTCTGTACTGGGGAATGAAGAACATATGGGTAATATGGCTTTTTTTTTTTTTTTTGCAATAACCTAGAAACTAATTATTTCCAGTTGTATTTTGTCCTGAGTATCAGTCCAGTGACCCGTTCTCTATATCACATATCTTTCCCCTATAGAGCCCTTCCTGTCTTTGCTGCTGGTGATCTCACAGAGCACTTTTGATCTAGACCTGCAGGTAAGACGTGCATTATATAGTGGGAGAGGGGGCGTCACCTGCTCTGTTACATATAGCTTAAAATTCGGCTAGGGCTACATGGTGACAGCGGTCCTGCAACAGCTGGTCACTTACAGGTGACCAAAAAATGTGTGCGGTTTATCTGTAACTTGTTGACATCACTATTTTATGGTGCAATTTGTCTAAGTTGCATGAGACTTTTGTATTTGCAACATCCATTAGACAATAACAAGAAAAAAAAAAAAAACACAGTTGCATCTGACCAAGGCTGCTTTCACACAAGTCAGTGTTTGGTCAGTGATTTCCATCAGTAATTGCAAACCAAAACCAGGAGCGGATCCTACACTCTGATGAGATAAAATGGGAAGATTTGCTCCTGTTCTGTGTTTTTGACCCTCACCTGGTTTTGACTAAAAATCACTGCTCAAACACGGACTGTGTGAAAGCGGCCTTACATTAACCTTTTGCTTACTATAGACGTCATGGCGGTAAGCTCTTAACTGTAACCTAACCTATAAAAGCTTCAGGTTACATTACGATCTCCCAGCACCCCATGGCTCTGCAGATCGCTGTGACCGTGCTGTCATGAAACAGCTGCAGTCACAGTAAGGATCCCGGAGACCAGGTAAAGTGAAAAAGCCGTCAGGGGTACGCAATATTTGATGTGAGAGTGCCCGCTGCTGGCTGTAAAATTAACTGTGAGCCCGCAGTTTGTGAATGAATCCCTTCCGGCCCCAATTGAGGCAGGAAGGGGTTAATTCCCTTTTTTTTTTTTTTTTTTTTTTATTCATTAAAAAAATTAAATTAAAAAATGTAATAAAGTGATATAAAAAAAACTTTAAAAGTTATAGCTATAGTAACTAGTTTTAGCAGTAGCCTAGCAGACTATGTACTCACACATTTCCCCCCTTTTTCTCTCATAAAAAAATAAAAATAAAATTGTTTTAGCAATAGTGTGTGTAAAATATACAAGCGTACACACGTTTTTTTTTTTGCTTTTTAAAATTCAGAAATGTTTTGTCTTCAAATATTTTGTAATGGAAAAAAATTGATAAGAAAGGAAAAATACGCATTTTTTTTCATAGTTTTCACGGTTTTTCCTTAAATATTATTTCCTGCATCAGAAATTAGTTACTTGCAGTTAGATAGGCCCATTGCTAAAACTAAAAAAATTGGCCGGGTAAGGAGGGGGGGAAGGGGGCACCTGCCGGTAATGAAGCGAAGTCATCTGCAACCAAATGTCACATTCATAATCATTGCTTGCAATATTACAATGTGACCAAAGTCGCCCCATATGGTACTAATGTCCTGCTATAATTCTATAGTAATATGTGGCCCTTGTCCTTTATCATCAGAATTCCAGTTTCCTGGATGAGAGCTGGCTCCTGCCTGTAAGTATGGATAGAATTTCTAGAAATTGTAAAAATGCTAAATTGTATGTTACTGCCGGCCATTTGGTGGAACGCGTCTGTTAGCCGTAAAACCAGGGTCGTCAGGGCACAGAGGTTGCTCGGCAGGTTTTGCCGCTTGTTAACAGGAGATTGCTGGGCAACCAACCGGTTTGTACATCGGCAGGCAGCAATTTCCAGAAGTAGAGGTAGGTCTGTGGCGTGGATTTGTTATTGCAACCTTAAAGGGGTTCTCCGACTTTTTAACACTTTAAAAAAAAAAAAAAAAAAAAAGCCGGAGAACCCCTTCAACATCGCCGTCCTCAAAAAAGAAAAAAAAATGATATTATAGGTTTGTATTAATAAATACCAGCGGTCACTCTAGAAGGGGCAGTCATCTTGCTCCTTTTCTAGATACCTGTACACACAGCAGATTCTTGCTCTGGATTTCGAAGGTGCTAAATCTGCAGTAACAGAAAAGTGGATGAGATTTCACCAGTTGTTATCCACATGCTGCAGATACCATTGGTGTGAATTTTAAATCATCCATAATTTAGGTTACGTATGTTCTCTACAGATTTCACACAATCGGTCCGCAACCTGGAAGGTGTGGTGCGGAACGGAGGCACAGGAGCACTACGGAGTGGTTCCGCAGGGTTTCTCTCTGTGTTTCCGCACCGCACAAAAATAGAACATGTTTTATTTTTTTGCGGTGCGGACGGATCACGGACCCATTCAAGTTGAATGGGTGTGAATCTGTCTGCAGCAGCAGCACGGATGGTGCCCGTGCATTGGGGACTGCAAATTGCGGTCCCCAATGCACGGAACGGCCGGGCAACAGGCGTGTGCATGAGGCCTTAGGCAGATTTTGCCATGGATTTGTTGCAGATTATTACTGTAACATGAGAGTTGGCAGAAATCCAGATCAACAGTTGTGAACAAACATTGCAATCTTAGGTCCGGTGGCCACAGGTCACCTGGTAGCCCTAACCTTGGGTCTGATCTTTCCTTAAAGGGATTATCCAGGAATTTGATATTGATGGCCTATCCTCAGGATAGGTCATCCGTATCAGATTGGTGGGAGTCCGACTCCTAACACCCCTGCTGATCAGCTGTTTGAAGAGGCCTCAGCCCTCCATGAGCACTTAGGCATATTCCTAGGCCACGTGCAGCTCAGCCCTATTCAAGTGAGGGCTGCAATATCAAGCAAAGCCACTATACAATGTACGGCGCTGTGCTTGGCAAGCTGTGAGGATTCCACAGCAGCCCAGGAGTCGGACCCCCGCCAATTCCCGGAGAACCACTTTAAAGCAGTGGTCACATCTGGACATTTATGGCCTATCTCAAGAAAAGAGCCCCATCTTGTGCCACTAGGAATGGAGAGGGGACCGTAAATGCGCAGCTAACTTGAGTATTTTCGGAAGTCACTTCTACATTCCCGGCTGCGGGCAATGGTGCCCCGATCTTGAAATAGAAGCAGGTCCCAGAGAGCATTTATTTTATCCTGTGCAGATGGGAATAGCCCTTTAACATTTCAGCAGGGAAATGCACGTTGAGTGTATGTTTGTCAATGAGAATATGACGTGTCTGTTGAATCTGCTGGTTTATTGCCCTAGGTGTGTGCCACGTATCAGACTGTGCCATGTCGAGAGCTGGGGATGGTGCTGAGGTAAGCGCTTGACGATCTGAAGCACAAACCTCTCTACTTTCTTCTGCAAAATGACTACACCTCCCATCTGTTATGTATTGTTACCCTCGGCAGCAAGCGTCATTAGCCACTGTAGGTGCAGGTGTCACCCAGCGACTATTCCTGCAGCAGGTCGCCCTGACCTCAGCCACACCCAGTAAGATAGTGCCGCCACTCCTTCAAGATCGGCACCGCTAACTGGTTTAGCTAGTTCTGTCAGGGCAGAGGATAATTTCCCTTCCGTCCTGGCAAACTATCTGCTGCTGTTCAGGTTTGTTTCCCTTGGCTCTGATCAGTGCATGTTCACACATTTAGTCGCTGACCTATATACACACAGAAGCAGTATAAACCAAATGAAGCCTCGTAAGACACCAGCAACCATGACCTATGTGTTGTATTACATTACACAAGGGGTTGTCCCACCATAACATAAGTATTTGATCGTGGGGTCTGACCGCTGGGGCACCCCGTCATGACAAGTATGGAGATCCGAAGTTCCTTAATAGAATGGCACGCCCATTATGCAAGCACGCTGCTGCTTTATTCATCTCTATGGGAAGAGTACAGCGCTTGGATATCTCCGGCTGTCCTGTAGAGATCTATGGAGTGGCAGTGGACATACGTAACAGTGGCTCCATTAACTCATGGATTGGAGGGGGTATTGGACACCACCAATTAGATACTTATCCCCTATCTTGTGGATGTAATGGTGGAAACACCCTTTAAAGGACATCTGTCAGCAGATTTGTACCGATGTACTGGCTGACCTGTTACATATGCGCTTGGCAGCTGAAGACCTCTGTGTTGGTCCCATGTTCATATGTGCTCTCATTGCTGAGAAAAAATGATGGTTTAATATATGCAAATGAGCCTCTAGGGGCAACGGGGGCGTTACCATTACACCTAGAGGCTCTGCTCTCTCTGCAACTGCCGCGCCCTATGCACTTTGATTGACAGGGTCAGGCGTGATGACGTTTTCTCTGCCTGGTCCTGTGACATAGTGCAGAGGGAGCAGCAGTTCCAGAGAGAGCAGAGCCTCTAGGTGTAATGACAACGCCCCCGTTGCTCCTAGAGGCTCATTTGCATATAATAAAACATCATTTTTCTCAGCAATGCGGGCACATATGAACATGGGACCAACACAGATGTCTTCAGCTGCCAAGTGCACGTGTAACAGGTCAGCCAGTGTCATAGGTACAAATCTGCTGACTGATTCCCTTTAAAAGATTTTGTCTAATTAGGATAACCCCTGCCCATATGCTATATGTCCTATTAGCACTGGCCCATTTCTTAGCCACTGCTCTGCAGGACCACATATTTCATGGGTTTTCATTAGTTGGAAACCATGTGATGCCAGTGTCCCCGGTCAGCGAGCAGGAGGAGAAGCGCTCCTAAGGGTACATTCACATGACCGTATAGTTTTATCCGTTTCTCATTTTGCGGAATAGATGCGGATCCATTCATTTCTATGGGTGAATAAAATGTGCAGACAACGTTTAGTATGTGGTCCGCATCCGTGTTTCCGCATTTCTAGTCCGCAAAAAAATGAAGCTTGTTCCACTATTGTCCGCACAGATTGGTCCGCAGCCCCATTCAAGTCAATGGATCCGCAAATTACGGATGACATACGGAATGGTTTCCGTACGTCATCAGTTTTTTGCGGATCCGTTTCCGTATTTTTGAAGGCCTTAATAATTCTTTTTTTTCTCTCTCTCTCTCTCTCTCTCTCTCTCTCTCTCTCTCTCTCTCTCTCTCTCTCTCTCTCTCTCTCTCTCTCTCTCTCTCTCTCTCTCTCTCTCTCTCTCTCTTTTTCCTTCCGTTTTCCTTCAGTTTTTTTGCGGACCGTAAAAAAAACTGAAGACATACAGAACACAAACGAAAGTCATTTGTCTGCAAAATGCGGACACGCGGTTCCGTTATTTGCGGACTGCAAAACGGAAAGGATTACACACGGTCGTGTGAATGTACCGTACAGTGAGCTGCCTTTAGAAAAGATTATGAAGTCGTCAAATCGCACACTCTTCTGCATCTGTCATTGTGGGACTGATTCTACTGCGGCCACGCCGAACAGAAACGCTGCAGATTTGCTTGTGATAAAAAAAAATAAAAAATTGCTGCTGAAAAAATCAGCATTGTAAATTGACCCGCACTGCGTATTTGTAATATCCACAGCATGGCAATTTATGCCGTGGTTGTAACCCTTTGCAATGCAGCATCCGTGACCAATCCACAGGCAACTCATGCAGATTTTGCCACGGGTTTGCTGCAGGAGTGTCCCGCCGCAAATTAAGTCCTGTGTGGACCGATCCTTATGTTTATAAAAGGATATTTAAAAAACTGGGTCCCTACAGATCCTGATCCTCATGGGTAGAGCAGCATGTCTAGAGGTTTTTATTTTTTTGCAATCTCTTAAAACTTTTTTTTTTTTTGCACATTTATAGCCAGTAGCTTCTTGACCCTGGGCAGTGAGGGGCTGTCCACATCACGTTTTTAGCCTCCGTTTGACATACAAACCAGGATAAGTTCCCAAATATACCTTCACCGAAAGGCACTGATGTATCACGCTGTATAGGCATATGGTGGCATACGTTGTCTATAGGCTGCCAGTGTAAAGAGTTTTATGACTCCATACTAGAATTCTCTGACTATGCAAACTTTGGGCTGAGAATTTGATGGCATAAAAAAAAAAAAAAAAAAAAAAAAAGTGTTCCATAACCTCAGGCCTGTCCTGTATTGGAATGACACCCATAGGTCTGTTTTTATTTCCAGATATCTGGAGGGCCGCATCTTTGTGGTAGAGGTGCTGCCGGATAGCCAAACTGAAGTAGATGAGGTGGTTCTGGCAGGAGATGTCATTGATGAAATAAATGGCGTATCACTAAGAAATGCATACAATGGACAGGTGAGCAGGACGTGACACTGGGACTGTTAAAGGACAGTCATTTCTATAAAGGTTTCATAAATCAATAGTGCAGGTGAATATAAGAAATGTAGTAATAGATTTTATTGGAGAAAATGCCTCTTTCTCCACTTATCAGACTGCTACTCCACTTATCATTCATTTTGAATACTCTAACAAAATCTGTCTTGAGAGACAGAGGTGAAGACTGATTGATTATTAGCTCTCAGAGAGATCAGGTTATAGCTGCTGCTCACAGAAGTCTATGGGGAGGAGAGAGGAAGCACACAGACGCTGCTTCTAGTAAGTGTATCTCATCCCAGTGCAGGATTCACAACTACACTGCTCAGTACTGCTGTAGAAAATCGTGCATGCTGCTGCTGCTTCTGAACATGTGTCATGGTGTGAAAAGGGAGAAGATTCTCCTGTTTTCTGTGTATGGGAGACATCAAAGCAGCTAGTGTACACCCACTAACTCGGGGAAAGCCGACAAATAAAATAAAATAGAAGTATACTTGACATATTAAGAATGACTGGATACAGTGGTATTCCTCTTGCACATACATGTATGACAACCGTAACGCTTTTTAGAGTCCATTCACATGTCCCCAAGTGTTTTGTGGTCCGCAAATTGCGGATCCGCAAAACACAGACACCAGCCATGTGCGTTCCGCATTTTGTGGACCGCACATGGCCGGTCCTGTAATAGAAATGCCTATTCTTGTCCATGGCTGCGGACAAGAATAGGACATGCTTATCTTGTCCGCGGAACGAAACTGCGGATGCGGACAGCACACGGTGTGCTGACGGCATCTTTTGCGGCCCCATTGAATTGAATAGGTCCGCAAAATTGATGCGGATGTTGGAATGGACCCTAAGTGGGATACAAATTTTTTTTCTCACCACTGATCCTGGGATCTTGTCTTTATTGTTGTACTGTCTCATATGGATCAAAGCATCTCCTCTATAAATTCCCATTGTCTTATTTTTTCAGTTATAGGTTTAATTTCTATTTAAAAAATATATATTTAAAGGGGTTTATGTCTATGGGCTGTGCATGGTTTTTAGACTTGGACTATTTCATTGTTAGAAGAAAACCCCCTCTAACATTTCAGTATCCCTGTATAGGCAGGCACTGTACTAAGTAAGTTGAAGGGGGAGCCACTAATGTTCCGAATGATCCGCTGGCGGTGGAAAGATGGGGAGGTGTTCCGTCCCCTCATGCCGTACATCAGAGGGGTCAGAGAAAGGGTTCCTGACTTCCAACTACAGCAGTGCCCCCGAAGACTAGAGAAGAGCCAGGAGCGTCCACAGCAGGATGGAAGGTGAGATCCTAAAGTGTGCGGGGAATTGGGGAACTGTTCATTTTGTCAACTAACGTCCATATTCCATTTGTTTCTTAGGCTCCTGTATTCTGCGAAGTATCTGGGACAAGCTGATGTTGGAATGGTAAGAGGCAAATACTGTTATATTAACCTGTAAAGGACCATGCAGTAAGTGTACGGTGCGGGTTTATAGAGGAGCTGTCACCTCTCCAGACTTATGTTTTAGTAGCTACAATTCTGGAGCATCTATTCTGATGACTGTATGTCGTGCCATCCCTCTGTTATTTCATAAGATAAGCATGGTCCTCACTGGAGTGAAATTGCACATTTTTTTTGCGACTTTTTAAATAGTCGCAATAGTAAATCTGTCTAGAGATTAATTTACATAAGAAAACACGCCCACTTTCAGAAAACTGGCGAGCATAGTGCAGAGTAGAAAAAAGTTGCACATTTTTGCGCAGTTTTAGCGATTGCGCAAAAATGTGTGACTTTTTCATTATTCTGACTTGAGCTAATGATAAATCTGGCCCATTTACTATTCTGGCGCATGGACCTTCATAAGTTTGGAGTATTGTAAATCCAGCTCCAGATTTACACTGGAATTTTTTACATGCACCAGAATTGTGTCCAAATGAGAAAAAACAACAACTTTACACTACTTATAAATTGGGGTAGATTTACTCCAAAAACGCGCCAAGATTTTGGTGCATTTTTTGGCATACAAAGGCAGGCCCCTTTCATATGAAGTCGCACCCCTTTTTTCCAGAAGCCATACCCCTTTGTCTGGCAAGGTGTAAAAACCTTAGAAAGTGTTGTAAAACAGTTGGTAAATGTGATGCAAAGCATCAGCGCCAGTTTTCTGGCACAAAACTAGTGAATTTTCAATACAAAATTTGTCTTACCTGTAATTTTACTTTCCTTGAGTCCGAAGGCAACACAGAGTGGGATATTCTGCCCCCTAGTCTCCAAACTAGTAGCAGCTCACCAAGAATACTAAAATAAGAATAAGGCTACTTTCACACTAGCGGCACAGACCTCCGGCAGGCTGTTCCGGCAGGTGAACAGCCTGTCGGATCCGTCCTGCCGCTAGTAAATGTTGTGCCCCCGGACTGCCGCTCCATCCCCACCGGCGAGGCAGCGCACGGCGAGAGGCTGCTGGAATAAAACTACAACATGTCTGACATTTATTCCGGCATTCTCTCACCGTGCGCTGCTGTGCATCGCCGGGAACTCCGCCCCCATTATAGCCAATTGGGACGGGGCGGCTGTCCGGGGGCACACGGTCACTAGCGGCAGGACGGATCCGACACCCGACGGAACAGCCTGCAGGAGGTCCGTGCCGCTAGTGTGAAAGTAGCCTTAGCAAAATTAATTGCTGGCGCGATAAGAACCCTCTCTTGCAGCTCACTCGTGTGTTAACAAAATTGAGAAACAGCTGCAAATGTCGTCCATGTGCCGTCCGCGTCCGTATGTCCATTTGACAAATTCTAGAACATGTCCTATTCCGGTCTGTATTGTGGACAATAGTCATTTCTAGTGAGGAGAGGGAGAAAAATGCGGATAGCACACAAAAGTTGTCCCTATTTTGCAGACCCGTGGCTTTCGGACCACGTTGCGGACACGATTGTGTGCATGAGGCCTTAGCCTGTACAGGTTGAACACCCACTATCTGTCCTGTGTGTTAGGCCTCATGCACACGGCCGTTGTTTGGGTCTGCATCCGAGCTGCCGTTTTGGCGGCTCGGATGCGGGCCCATTCACTTCAATGGGGCCGCAAAAGATGCGGACAGCACTCGGTGGCGGACAGTTCCGTGGCCCCGCAAAAACGGGCGGCTTTCGTTTTTTGCGGACCGCAAAAAAAGGAACGGTCGTGTGCATGAGGCCTTATGATTCCTCTATGTGAATTGCTTTGGGCTACTTTCACATCTGCGTTTTCCCTTTCCACAATTGAGATCAGTCATATGGTCTTAATAGCGGGGGGGGGGGGGAAACTCTTCATTGTCGATGGGGACAAAACTGAAGGAAACAGAGTTCACCAGAATGTATTCCGTTCCGTTTTCATTGCGTTCCCATGACGCACAGAAAAGCGCTGTAAGCAGCGTTTTTGAATGCGTCCTGGAATGCGGATCCGTCATGACTCACAATGTAAGGCCTCATGCACACGACCGTGGTGTGTATTGCGGTCCGCAAATCACAGATCCGCAAAACACGGATGGCGTCCGTGCGCGTTCCGCAATTTGCAGAACAGCATGGACAGCCTTTAATATAAATGCCTATTCTTGTCCGCAGTTGTATTATCGTAACGGAAGCGTTGCAGGCAGTTGTATTATCGTAACGGATACGTTTTTGCTGATCCATGACGGATCCAGCAAAAACGCTGGTGTGAAAGTAGCCTTGAATATGCTTTTTGAAACAATGAATTAGATCCACTGTATTTTTTATATTTTTGTAATTCTAGTTTGGAGGCAAGGAAATTCTAGATGTTGGCATCACCAAGGTGCAGAAGCAGAACTGTCTTCCCAGGGTGAGTTTCTTGCCTTGTCATTGTCCCATTTATTACCATTTCTATTGTTTTCTAAGATTCCTCCTAAGAATAAATCCCCGGTTGGTCTCCATACGTATGGGCGTTCGTATTGGTGGGATATGTGACCATTCCGTACCTTCTTCCGTGGCTGTAGTTTTCCAGAACAGCGATAAACATAAAAAATTATGGAACTTTGTTAATTCCTTCCTGTTTTCCATGGCTGGTTCTCCCGTGAGTAATGTAAAAAATTAAAATCAGACATCAGATGTGGGCAGCATGGTGGCTCAGTGGTTAGCACTGGTGCCTTGCAGCGCTGGGGTCCTAGGTTAGAATCCGACCAAGGACAACATCTGCCTGGAGTTTGTATGTTCTCCCCGTGTTTGCGTGGGTTTCCTCCGGGTTCTCCGGTTTCCTCCCACACTCCAAAGACATACTGATAGGGAACTTAGATTGTGAGCCCCATTGGGGACAGTTGGATGCTAATGTCTGTAAAGCGCTGCGGAATATAGTAGCGCTATATAAAATGCATAAAATAAAGAAATAAATCACATGACAATACCTTTCTAACAAAGCTAGAACCAGCCCTGTACCTCACATGGATCCAGAGATCTCATGCATTGCTCCAACTGTTCTGCTAGATTTATTTCAAGCTGGCAGCTCGGGGGCGTGTCCTTTCTCAGGGGGCGTGTCTTTTCTGCTGCAGCTGAAGGATGGAACTGAGCATGTGCTTCCATCCCAGTGAGCTGGACAGAGAATTTAGATAAAGAGTAAACAGCAGGTGGCGCTCTACAGATAGATTTCAATAAATAACCCTGTAGCTATAATACATTTTAGGGCTCATTCAGACGGCCGTATGAATGAGTCTACATCTGTTACGCAATTTTGTAGAATGGGTACGTACCTATTCATTTCAATGGGGCCGCAAAAGATGCGGACAGCACACTGTCCGCAACCGTGGTTCCGTTCTGCAGAAAAGATAGGGCTTGTCCTATTCTTGTCCACAATAGGCATTGTCAATTAAAGGTTGCAGCCATGTGCTGTCTGCAAATTGCGGAACGCACATGGCCGGTATCCGTGTTTTGCAGATCCGCAAAGCACTACGGCCGTCTGAATGGGCCCTTAATTACAAAACTATTCAGATGCAGGTGCTGGTTTAAAAAAAAAGAAAAAAATTTTTGTGCGACAACCTCTTTAATTCTGGAGGAAATATAGCTTCTGGCAATTTCGGGTTGTCGGAAGCCTCCAGTTATGTCGCCACACAGCTTCTGACTATTCCGGGTTGTCGGAAGCCTCCAGTTATGTCGCCACTCAGCTTCTGACTATTCCGGGTTGTCGGAAGCCTCCAGTTATGTCGCCACACAGCTTCTGACTATTCTGGGTTGTCGGAAGCCTCCAGTTATGTCGCCACACAGCTTCTGGCAATTTCGGGTTGTCGGAAGCCTCCAGTTATGTCGCCACACAGCTTCTGACTATTCCGGGTTGTCGGAAGCCTCCAGTTATGTCGCCACTCAGCTTCTGACTATTCCGGGTTGTCGGAAGCCTCCAGTTATGTCGCCACACAGCTTCTGACTATTCTGGGTTGTCGGAAGCCTCCAGTTATGTCGCCACACAGCTTCTGACTATTCTGGGTTGTCGGAAGCCTCCAGTTATGTCGCCACACAGCTTCTGACTATTCTGGGTTGTCGGAAGCCTCCAGTTATGTCGCCACACAGCTTCTGACTATTCTGGGTTGTCGGAAGCCTCCAGTTATGTCGCCACACAGCTTCTGACTATTCTGGGTTGTCGGAAGCCTCCAGTTATGTCGCCACACAGCTTCTGACTATTCTGGGTTGTCGGAAGCCTCCAGTTATGTCGCCACACAGCTTCTGACTATTCCGGGTTGTCGGAAGCCTCCAGTTATGTCGCCACACAGCTTCTGACTATTCTGGGTTGTCGGAAGCCTCCAGTTATGTCGCCACACAGCTTCTGACTATTCTGGGTTGTCGGAAGCCTCCAGTTATGTCGCCACACAGCTTCTGACTATTCTGGGTTGTCGGAAGCCTCCAGTTATGTCGCCACACAGCTTCTGACTATTCCGGGTTGTCGGAAGCCTCCAGTTATGTCGCCACACAGCTTCTGACTATTCCGGGTTGTCGGAAGCCTCCAGTTATGTCGCCACACAGCTTCTGACTATTCCGGGTTGTCGGAAGCCTCCAGTTATGTCGCCACACAGCTTCTGACTATTCTGGGTTGTCGGAAGCCTCCAGTTATGTCGCCACACAGCTTCTGACTATTCTGGGTTGTCGGAAGCCTCCAGTTATGTCGCCACACAGCTTCTGACTATTCTGGGTTGTCGGAAGCCTCCAGTTATGTCGCCACACAGCTTCTGACTATTCTGGGTTGTCGGAAGCCTCCAGTTATGTCGCCACACAGCTTCTGACTATTCTGGGTTGTCGGAAGCCTCCAGTTATGTCGCCACACAGCTTCTGACTATTCTGGGTTGTCGGAAGCCTCCAGTTATGTCGCCACACAGCTTCTGACTATTCCGGGTTGTCGGAAGACTCCAGTTATGTCGCCACACAGCTTCTGAATATTTTGGGTTGTCGGAAGCCTCCCGTTATGTCGCCACACAGCTTCTGACTATTGGTCCAGGGCCGATACCGGGTCTGGATGGCAGACTGTGAATGGCCACGGCTCGGTCAGCACTCACCTTGAACCTTCTCTTTTGCAGGATGTATTGCTTGACATCAAGGAGACAGAAGTTGCCGTAAAGGACAAGGAATCTTCAGAGGTAAATGATGGGAGTAGAAAATGGTCTCCGTTTGTAGACTGCACTGAACAAGGCCTTGACTCTGCCTGTGTATTCCTGCAGGTCCTGTTTCACTACTCGTACCCAGAGATTTCCAGCGTGGGGCGAAGGCTGGATAACAGGAAGGTCTTTGCATTATGTGCCGTGTGAGTATGATGACTGGACGCGTGTTGATGAATATTTGACAGGCACCACCTTATGTAAAGTGGATAAAAGATATACAGTAGTTGGGGCTCATGCACATTATACACGGCTCATTTTCAGGGGTTATGACCACTGCTGCAGCACAGATATGAGGTGACCAGGACAGGAGCTGCTGGACATGCGTGCCTATGTGTGCTCCCACAGGCCAGCGCATTTTCCTATAGTGTGCAAGAGCGACCACCACTCCTAGATTACAGGGTGGTCGTAACTATGGAAACAAGCAGTGTATAATGTGACAGAAAAATGAATAGAGCCAGCAAAGGAGGCAATATGGACAATCACAATACATTAGTAAGTGGCTTGATAAATGCCAGCTGCTGAAGTGACACAACCCCTTTAAGGCGCATGTTCAGGCAGTGGCGTACACACAATCCATGGGGCCCCGGTGCAAAACTGATCCATGAAACCCCCTCCCCCCCCCACCACCTAAATTTGTACTTCCACCAGGTCTAGAGAGCCACAGGCTGAAGACTAATGCAAGAACAAGAAGGTATACCACAATGTGCACGGTCTGTTCATCCCTTTATAAGCAGATGTAGCAGAGCAGAGTTAGGCCTCTTTCACACGAGCGTGACGGATTAGGTCCGGATGCGTTCAGTGAAACTCGCACTATTTTGAAAGCAAGTTCAGTCCGTTTTGTCTGCGATTGCGTTCAGTTGTTCAGTTTTTTCCGCGCGGGTGCAATACGTTTTGATGCGTTTTTCACGCGCGTGATAATAAACTGAAGGTTTACAAACAACATCTCCTAGCAACCATCAGTGAAAAACGTATTGTATCCGGATGCACTTGCTTCCGGATGCAATGCGTTTTTCACTGAAGCCCCATTCACTTCTATGGGGCCAGAGTTCTATATTCTGCGTGAAAAACGCAGAATATAGAACATGCTGCGATTTTCACGCAACGCAGAACTGATGCGTGAAAAACAACGCTCATGTACACAGACCCATTGAAATGAATGGGTCAGGATTCAGTGCGGGTGTTATGCGTACATGTCACGCATTGCACCCACGGGGAAAACTCGCTCATGTAAAAAGGGGCCTTAGGGCTCTTTCACACTTGCGTTGTTCTGTTCCGGCATAGAGTTCCGTTGTTGGGGCTCTATGCCGGAAGAATCCTGATCAGGATTATCCCCATGCATTCTGAATGGAGTGAAATCCGTTCAGGATGCATCAGGACCGGAGAAAATACCTGAACACTTGCCGCAAGGCCGGATCCGGAATTAATGCCCATTGAAAGGCTGAAGGCCGGATCCGGATTAATGCTAAACGTCGTTTCGGCGCATTACTGGATCCGACATTTAGCTTTTTCTGAATGGTTACCATGGCTGCCAGGACGCTAAAGTCCTGTTTGCCATGGTAAAGTGTAGTGGGGGAGCAGTATACTTGCCGTCCGTGCGGCTCCCGGGGCGCTTCAGAGTGACGTCAGGGCACCCCACGTGCATGGATGACGTGATCGCATGGACGTAATTCTGGAGCGCCCCGGGAGCCGTATGGACGGTAAGTATACTGCTCCCCCACTCCCCACTACTACTATGGCAACCAGGACTTTAATAGCGTCCTGGCTGCCATAGAAACACTGAACGCATTTTGAAGACTGATCCGTCTTCAAATGCTTTCAGTTCACTTGCGTTTTTCCGGATCCGGCGTGTAATTCCGGCAAATGGAGTACACGACGGATCCAGACAACGCAAGTGTGAAAGAGCCCTTAACAAATGGCCTCAACCATAACTATGTACTTTTACCCAGAAGTGCAGGTGTCAGCATCAGGTACCAGCAATACATTTCCCACGTAAAACCAGCTACATTATGTAGCAGAGCTGGTTTTGTTATGCATTTCTTTTGTCTTCATATGGTAAAATACTCCATTGGCCTATCAATGGCTTTATAACTAACGCCTCATTCACAGAGCTATGGGGACTGGGTATTGCGGATGTGCTAGCGGCCATCTAGCAACCCATGTCCTCAGCTCTGTACACAAAATCCTGGTGACAGGTTCCCTTTAAACTATGACGCCCAAGCTGCCCCCCTTGCTTGGCTGTTCTCATAACGCCATAGGGGTAGAATATAGCAGGTGTGGTCTGACCTCAGGGACCACTGCTGATCCTAGAATTGAAAAGTCCCTTTGGTGTCTTTTCCTGCACAGCAACTCAAAGGGCAAAAACCTTTGAAGGAGCCGCAGCGCTGTGGTCTCTTTGAGGGATCAGTGGGAGTGAGATCCCATCATTTGGACAACAAACACTGCATGCGGTTATGCAAAATCCGGCAGGATTTACACCACTAAAAGCAAAGTTTTCAGCTGCATATTTTGCTGTGAAGTGCAGCTCCAAGCCAAGAGATCATATCGAATATATAACTGTATACTGTTCCTCCACGTCCTAGTGAGAAAGACGAGGACTGCGACATGAATTCTTTTAACTGCTTCGTGTTTGAAGTCTCTAACCACAAGGAGTGTGAAGAGCTCATAAAGCGCATCGGTAAGTGGTGCTCAACTAGTCTGGCTTTCACGCCATTTACCCGGACCCATTTAGTTTTTCTTTTCCGGTATTACGTTGCGTCACAGGGGCTCAATACCGGAAAAGAACTGATCAGTTTTCAGGATGTCTTCAGTTTAGTCACTGAACAGCATTTTGGATTGAGGAAATACCGCAGCATGCTGCAGTTTTATCTCAGTCCAAAATTCCAGATCCGGCATTCATTTATATTGAAATCTATTAGTGCTGGATCCATCCTTCCGGTCTCCAGACTGGTAAAAATGTGAATTTTTTTTTTTTTTTTAATTATACAGGTCCTTCTCAAAAAATTAGCATATTGTGATAAAGTTCATTATTTTCTGTAATGTACTGATAAACATTAGACGTTCATATATTTTAGATTCATTACACACCAACTGAAGTAGTTCAAGCCTTTTATTGTTTTAATATTGATGATTTTGGCATACAGCTCATGAAAACCCAAAATTCCTATCTAAAAAAATTAGCATATCATGAAAAGGTTCTCTAAACGAGCTATTAACCTAATCATCTGAATCAACTAATTAACTCTAAACACCTGCAAAAGATTCCTGAGGCTTTTAAAAACTCCCAGCCTTGTTCATTACTCAAAACCGCAATCATGGGTAAGACTGCCGACCTGACTGCTGTCCAGAAGGCCATCATTGACACCCTCAAGCAAGAGGGCAAGACACAGAAAGAAATTTCTGAACGAATAGGCTGTTCCCAGAGTGCTGTATCAAGGCACCTCAGTGGGAAGTCTGTGGGAAGGAAAAAGTGTGGCAGAAAATGCTGCACAACGAGAAGAGGTGACCGGACCCTGAGGAAGATTGTGGAGAAGGACCGATTCCAGACCTTGGGGGACCTGCGGAAGCAGTGGACTGAGTCTGGAGTAGAAACATCCAGAGCCACCGTGTACAGGCGTGTGCAGGAAATGGGCTACAGGTGCCGCATTCCCCAGGTCAAGCCACTTTTGAACCAGAAACAGCGGCAGAAGCGCCTGACCTGGGCTACAGAGAAGCAGCACTGGACTGTTGCTCAGTGGTCCAAAGTACTTTTTTCGGATGAAAGCAAATTTTGCATGTCATTCGGAAATCAAGGTGCCAGAGTCTGGAGGAAGACTGGGGAGAGGGAAATGCCAAAATGCCTGAAGTCCAGTGTCAAGTACCCACAGTCAGTGATGGTCTGGGGTGCCATGTCAGCTGCTGGTGTTGGTCCACTGTGTTTTATCAAGAGCAGGGACAATGCAGCTAGCTATCAGGAGATTTTGGAGCACTTCATGCTTCCATCTGCTGAAAAGCTTTATGGAGATGAAGATTTCATTTTTCAGCACAACCTGGCACCTGCTCACAGTGCCCAAACCACTGGTAACTGGTTTACTGACCATGGTATTACTGTGCTCAATTGGCCTGCCAACTCTCCTGACCTGAACCCCATAGAGAATCTGTGGGATATTGGGAAGAGAAAGTTGAGAGACGCAAGACCCAACACTCTGGATGAGCTTAAGGCCGCTATCGAAGCATCCTGGGCCTCCATAACACCTCAGCAGTGCCACAGGCTGATTGCCTCCATGCCACGCCGCATTGAAGCAGTCATTTCTGCAAAAGGATTCCCGACCAAGTATTGAGTGCAGAACTGAACATAATTATTTGAAGGTTGACTTTTCTTGTATTAAAAACACATTTTTTTTATTGGTCGGATGAAATATGCTAATTTTTTGAGATAGGAAATTTGGGTTTTCATGAGCTGTATGCCAAAATCATCAATATTAAAACAATAAAAGGCTTGAACTACTTCAGTTGGTGTGTAATGAATCCAAAATATATGAAAGTCTAATGTTTATCAGTACATTACAGAAAATAATGAACTTTATCACAATATGCTAATTTTTTGAGAAGGACCTGTATATACAGTTGCAATAAAAAGTATGTGAACCCTTTGGAATGATATGGATTTCTGCACAAATTGGTCATAAAATGTGATCTGATCTTCATCTAAGTCACAACAATAGACAATCACAGTCTGCTTAAACTAATAACACACAAAGAATTAAATGTTACCATGTTTTTATTGAACACACCATTGGAAGTGCAGGTGGAAAAAGTATGTGAACCCCTAGACCACGGGTGTCAAACACAAGGCCCGCGGGCTGAATCCGACCCGCCAGACCTCGTCATGTGGCCCGCGTAGCTGCCGCCAGCCTTCACCTTTTTATTATCACTACTACAAGCGCTCGCCGAGAGGAGGGAGGAGGCAGGCTGGGCGCTGGCAGTGTGAGTCATACGTCTTTATGAATGAAGCAGGCGGCGTGGGTGCATGACATATGACTCACGCTGCCAGCGCCTGTCCTCTCGGCGAGCGCTTGTAGTTGTAAGTACCGGTAATACACAGCGCTCCTTATGCGATTATATACATACGGTAACCATTAACTATACGATTATACAGTGAGCGGGGCCCGTGTAGTAGAATAGTCACTGCACGGGCCCCGCTGTCATTATAAAAGCAGATGCCGGCCCCTAGCCCGTGTATTGAGGGTCATTCACTACTACAGGGACACTTATGGAGGGGATCTGTGGATGACACATAGCATAAGATGCTATATATGTGTCATCCACAGATCCCCCATAACAGTGCGTTACCCACAGATCCCCCATAACAGTGCCATCCACAGATCCCCCATAACAGTGCCACCCACAGACCACAATTAGTTCAAAACCCACCAAAAGCACACCTTTTGGTTCAAAATATTTTTTTTCTTATTTTCCTCCTCAAAAACCTAGGTGCGTCTTATGGGCCGGTGCATCTTATAGGACGAAAAATACGGTAACCCTTACAGTTCTAGAATGTGTTGGATAACACTGACAATGCTGTCAGTGTTATCCAACACATTCCAGAACGGTAAGGGTTACATAGCATCAGAAATCAGTATAATGCTATGTGACCCCAGTCAGCGCTTGCAGGTCAAGCTTTCAGAGCTAGTTATTACTTACATTATTACAAAAAACAGTAATAATTGAATGCAGTGACAATCATTTATGATAATAAAGAGTGGACACATAGTCCTACAGATACAACCGGCCCTTTGAGGGTGACCAAACTGCTGATGCGGCCCCCGATGAATTTGACACCCCTGCCCTAGACTAATGACATCTTCAAGAGCTAATTGGAGTAAGGTGTCAGCCAACTGGAGTCCTATCAATGAGATGAGATTGGAGGTGTTGGTTACAGCTGCCCTAAAAAACACACACCAGTTCTGGGTTTGCTTTTCACAAGAAGCATTGCCTGATGTGAATGATGCCTCGCACAAAAGAGCTCTCAGAAGACCTACGATTAAGAATTGTTGACTTGCATAAAGCTGGAAAGGGTTATAAAAGTATCTCCAAAAGCCTTGCTGTTCATCAGTCCACGGTAAGACAAATTGTCTATAAATGAGGAAAGTTCAGCACTGCTGCTACTCTCCCTAGGAGTGGCCGTCCTGTAAAGATGACTGCAAGAGCACAGCGCAGACTGCTCAATGAGGTGAAGAAGAATCCTAGAGCAGTTATAGGCAAACTGCGTCTCTCCAGCTGTTGCAAAACTACAACTCCCACCATTCCCTGCTGTAGGCAGTCTTTGCATGCTGGGAGTTGTAGTTCTGCAACAGCTGGAGACGCAGTTTGCCTATCACTGTCCTAGAGTGTCAGCTAAAGACTTACAAAAGTCTCTGGCATATGCTAACATCCCTAAACAAGAATGGATTTCATGGGAGGATACCACTGCTGTCCAAAAAAAACAATACTGCACATTTGCACAAGAGCACCTGGATGTTCCACAGCAGTACTGGCAAAATATTCTGTGGACAGATGAAACCAAAGTTGAGTTGTTTGGAAGAAACACACAACAATATGTGTGGAGAAAAAGAGGCACAGCACACCAACATCAAAACCTCATCCCAACTGTGAAGTATGGTGGTGGGGGCATCATGGTTTGGGGCTGCTTTGCTGCGTCACGGCTTGGACGGATTGCCATCATCGAAGGAAAAAATGAATTCCCAAGTTTATCAAGACATTTTGCAGGAGAACTTAAGGCCATCTGTCCACCAGCTGAAGCTCAACAGAAGATGGGTATTCCAACAGGACAACGACCCAAAGCATAGAAGTAAATCAACAACAGAATGGCTTAAATAGAAGAAAATACGCCTTCTGGAGTGGCCCAGTCAGAGTCCTGACCTCAACCTGATTGAGATGCTGTGGCATGACCTCAAGAAAGCGATTCACACCAGACATCCCAAGAATATTGCTGAACTGAAACAGTTCTGTAAAGAGGAATGGTCAAGAATTACTCCTGACCGTTGTGCACGTCTGATCTGCAACTACAGGAAACGTTCGGTTGAAGTTATTGCTGCCAAAGGAGGTTCAACCAGTTATTAAATCCAAGGGTTCACATACTTTTTCCACCTGCACTGTGAATGTTTACATGGTGTGTTCAATAAAAACATGGTAACATGTAATTCTTTGTGTGTTATTAGTTTAAGCAGACTGTGATTGTCTATTGTTGTGACTTAGATGAAGATCAGATCACATTTTATGACCAATTTGTGCAGAAATCCACATCATTCCAAAGGGTTCACATACTTTTTCTTGCAACTGTATATAAATATATAACTGATCAGTTTCTCCAGTTGACATCTGGAGAGACGGATCAGTTCTTGCAATGCATTTGTAAGACTTATCTAGGGGTGGGCAATATGGCCTAAAATCTATATTGCGATATAATTTTAAGCATATGCTATATATTGTTTTCTATATATGGGGGGGGGGGGGCTGTTTTAAACTTTTTATTTATTAACTTCGCCTCCTCAAGGGCTAGGACCCTTGTCATATTCACCCTAATAGTGCTCTATTAGGGTGAATAGGACTTTTACACTCATCCTGCTGCCCTGTGCACACAAC
Source organism: Bufo gargarizans (assembly GCF_014858855.1). Taxonomy (NCBI): domain Eukaryota; kingdom Metazoa; phylum Chordata; class Amphibia; order Anura; family Bufonidae; genus Bufo; species Bufo gargarizans. Next base: position 64,959,954 of record NC_058085.1, on the reverse strand, counting down.
AGCAGGGAGCTGACCATGGCAGCCCCTCTGGTAACTCAAACCTACCCCCCTCCCCAGTATTAATCATTGGTGGCAGTGGCCACAGGGTCCCCCTCATCATTGGAGGCAGTTCCGATCAGAGTCCCAGCTATGTAATGCTGGGGCTCCGCTCAGTTACCATGGCAGCCAGGACGCTACTGAAGTCCTGGCTGCCATGGTATGTTAGTGAGCAGCATTATACTTACATGCACTGTGGCGCGCTCCTTGTAATAGGTCTCTGCGGCACAGGAACAAATTTATATCGCCTACCCCTATACTGATCCACATCCATCTACGTGCAGATTGCCAGATCCGGCGACGGAACTCCTTGCCTGATCACTCTGCCCCAAGTGTGAAAGTAGCTTTAGACGAGCATGTCCAGGATGATTTCCTGTTATGTAGACTGCCCCTTACACAGGACCTTCATATAATACTGCATCTCCGTCTGCCCTTTCCTTCTACAGAGTTATAGTTACAGCAGGCCAGGTTCTTGCAGAATGAGTGCAGACCAGCGCATGTCAATGGGGCTGCAAAATATGCAGACAGCAGTGTGCTGTCCGCATCAGTTCCATTCCACAGCCCCACAAATAGGCTACATGCACATGGCCATTGTGCATTTTGCAAAACAGCCAATGATATAACTGCCTATTCTTGTCCACAAAATTGGCTTTTTTTGCAGACCACAGAACAGAGCAACAGATGTTGACAGCACACAGAGTGCTGTCGGTTCTGCATCCAAGCCACGAAAAACTGCAGCTCAGATGCGGACCAAAACAGTCATGTGCATGAGGCCATATCAAGCATGTCCTATTCTTGACTGCAATTGTGGACAATAGGCATTTATTTAATAGGCTGCCTGTTCCACAAGTTGTGGAACAGACGGCAGCAGTGTTAGGCTACTTTTACACTTGCGTTCAGAGCAGATCCGCTCATATAATGCAGACGATGGATCCGTTCAGACTTACACTGAAAGTTAATGGGGGATGGATCAGTTTGAAAATTGCACCATATTGTGTCACCTTCAAACGGATCCACCCCCATTGACTTCCATTGGGAGTCTGGACGGATCCGTTTGCCTCCGCACGGCCTGGCGGACACCCGAACGCTGCAAGCAGCGTTCAGGTGTCCGCCTGCTAAGCGGAGCCCAAACGCTGCCAGACTGATGCATTCTGAGCGGATCCACATCCACTCAGAATGCATTAGGGCTGGACAGATGCGTTCAGGGGCCGCTTGTGAGAGCCTTTAAACGGAACTCACAAGCGGAGCCCCGAACGCAAATGTGAAAGTAGCCTTAGATGACAGCACACAATGGGCTAAAGCCTTCAATGGACCTTCCACTCTGGTCCTACAAGGATTGATATACACATGTCTAGTCCATAGAAGTCAGTTACTGTCATTACAACATGTATCCCTTTTGCAGCAACAGGCTTCAAGCATACAGAATGGTTTGTGTGACCAAGAAGTGGATGACCTCTAGAATATTCTACCAAAAAAATAACTACTGAACTTTGTACTAAAGAATCCTACAATAAAGAATTTATTTTTTTAACTGCTGTAAGTCATTTAAATAAGGAATCGGGATGAATGAAAACATTTAATTTAGAATACTGACACTACAATATAAAATAGCTCTCATAAATGCACATCGTGTCTGTAGCTGCCTTGTTAACACATCAGTCTGCACTGTACAAAGCACCAGGTCACCTCATGTTGGACAAGCTGCAGTGACCATCCAAATCTGAGTTACAATGAGTGAAACAATGACTAACAGTCCCATGGTTACTCTAGGCAGGAACACTTACTGACCCTGAATATTAGCCTGGTGCAGAAGATACAAGGCGTTACCAAGCATGAAGACCTCTCCCCATCAGCACACAGGCTGGAGAATCCCTTACTGACTGCTTATTGCATTGGCTGCAGAGCATAGTGGAACAGGACCAAGGTCATGCAGAAGCACCCGCTGCCCAGCATCAGTCTATACCCAGGACAGCCAGAATCAGAAGCATTTACCCTGAGTGGCAGATGGAATGGTTATCTGTTACAAAAAGGAGACGATCCATAGAAAATAAAAACACAAGTTAACAAAGTATTATACACAATCACTATAAAAACTCCACAAGTGCCACTATGCCCGCTCTCCTCGTATCCGGCGAGCAAGCTGGATGTCCTTGGGCATGATGGTCACTCTCTTCGCATGAATGGCACACAGGTTGGTGTCTTCAAACAGACCAACAAGATATGCTTCACTGGCCTCCTGCAAGACAAGAGGTAGAAGAATTATAAGTTATTGCTGCATAAGGTACATCCATCAATCTACTTGTCACTTGCAGCATTCCTGCCACAGGATTATATTCACAGCTCTATAGCATGGGGGACAGGGTTTCAAAATGTATCACCTATGTAGCCATCCAGGGTTCTGTTATTAATCTATCCTCATAAGGACTAATGCACCCCCCCCCCCCCTCCCAATCTGGTCTGTATCAGACAGGAATAGGACTGTTCTATTAGGGCAGTGTTTCCCAACCAGTGTGCCTCCAGCTGTTGCAAAACTACAACTCCCAGCATGCCTTGATAGCCTTTGGCTGTGCGGGCATGCTGGGAGTTGTAGTTTTGCAACAGCTGGAGGCACACTGGTTGGGAAACACTGTATTAGGGAACATGCAGCAGGGACAACTGGTGCCCACGTTTTGCAGATCCACATATGACCAATGGTCATGTGCCTCAAGTCATTAATATCAGACCAGCAGGATGCGACACCTCACTGAAGCTGTTCCCTGCAGCCAATAGCACCAGAACCACCACATCCACTTAAATGGGAGCAGAGATGCAGTGACCCAACAGTCACTACACATTGAGCTGTCCTTCCCACATCAGCCGGGGCCCTCAACACCCCTTCACACTACAGGATCCTGAGGACCGTACAGCCACCACTGCTACTGATCACAGGAAGTTAATAACCTAAAAGCCTGTAAGGGGCAGTAAATAGCAGAACGTGACTGAACAGTGATTGACCTGCAGTCAAGTTTGCGCATCAAATCCCATGTTCTATCGAAGCAGACAATTTAAACCCCCCAGCGACTTGGACTCTGGATCTAAAATCTGCAGATCTCACGCTCAATAGCTCCCAGGCATGTGGACATGCTCCTACAGGAAGCTGCCAGATACTGAGATACACAACAGTAGAGTTTGTGCAATAGTTACCTGCAGGGCTCCAATAGCAGCACTCTGGAAGCGGAGGTCAGTCTTAAAGTCCTGTGCAATCTCTCTCACCAGCCTCTGGAAGGGGAGCTTACGAATCAACAGCTCAGTTGACTTCTGGTAACGACGGATCTCACGCAGAGCAACAGTGCCAGGCCTAGAGTAAGCAACGAGATTCATTACTACTGCAGCCCCACATTAGACCAGGCTTGAAGTGACTTACAGACATTAACTGTTGATTATCTATCCACAGGATTAGGTCACCCATGTGTGAACTGGTCAGGGTGCCAAGAGTTAGACATCCACAAATCACCCAAGTGCTGCAGCCTGTGATAGAATTAGGGATGAGCAAATCAACTGCGGATGAAACCTCTGAAGTCTATTGGTATAAAACCTCATTCTAATACTGTGCAGAGCTTCGTAAACTATTAGAATGTATTGGCTGCGATGAGCCGAAGTTGTTACTAAGTGAAGATTCGTGTGACTTTGTGCAACAACTTCATAAATTAATTTGTACTGTAAAAAGCCATTTCCTAACTCTGGGTGGCTTCCATGTGGTACCTTGGAACAAAAACCAGAGTTCAGGATATTCTTTTTTTTTACAGTACAGTATAAATCAATTTCTGAAATTATGCGAAGTCTCACGAGACTTCATGTAGTAGTAACTTCAGCTCATCACAGCCAATACTTTACGAAGCTCCTGCGCTGCACAGTATTAGAATGAAGTTGTATGCAAATAAACTTCAGAGGTTTCATCTGAAGTTAATTTGCTCATCCCTAGATAGAATACCTAGTACACCACCATACACTGTATAGTGGCCATGTGTGGTATTGCAAGGCTGCACAAAGTCCATGCAACAGAATCACATCCCCTTCAAACAAGCTGGCCAGCAGAAGCCAGACCCCCACAATAGAAACTGACCCATCAGGAAAGGTCAGCATTATCTTAAAGGCAAGGATAACCACATAAGGGTTTGAGTGTCTAATACTGATTACCCATCCCCAGTATCTCCAACAACTGGAAGCCCACCAGTCGTGAGGAGGTCACACGCTGCCTTATAGCTTACCATCCATAGTATAGTAGCTGTGTTTGGTGTTGCAGCCTAGGCCCATTCACTTCAATGGGACTTAGCAGCTCCTAGGCCGTGACAAAACTGGACTAGGAAGAGACTTCAAACAATCACTAGCACCACGGCCTCCTTAAACAGCTGATCAGCAAGGCTGCCATCAGTAGTAAGCATTAAATGGGTATTCTGGTTGTTCCAGAGGATGGGGATAACAAAGATCTGTGGAGATCGTACCTGCCACTCATCATTTCAGGCTGTTCTTGTGAACAGAGCGGCTGGTCGCACGCGTATGACTGCTCCATGCATTTCTACAGGAGCACTGTACTCTGCCATCTCTGGAACTCCCACAAAAAACAAAATTGAGTGCCAATGCACATAAGCAACCGGCCACTCTGGTTATTTTAGCGACGCTGTATCCCCCCAAAGCCCATGTATTGTGTGATCAGCGGGGGTCCTGGTTACCCACAATCTAACTGAAATAGCCCTTTAAAGGGGGTTCTGCAGTTTTGTTCTAACTGATGATCTATCCTCTGACCAGCAGGGGTCCAACACTCGGGGCACCCCTCCGATCAGTTGTTTGAGAAGGCCGCAGTGCCACGGTCTTCACAGTTTACCACTAGCCCAGTGACATCAAGACTAATATCACTTGCCTGGACGAGGCCAAGCTCTGTTCACTTGAATGGAGCTTAGCAGCGCCCAGGCCAGTTAATACTTGCCGTGACGTCACTGGGCCTGCGGTAAACAGTGAGAAGGCTGCAGCGCTGCTGGTTTCTCAAACTGATCAGTGGGGGTCCCGGGTGTCAGACCCTCACCGGTCAGATGCTGATCTATCCAGAGGATAGATCAGTTTAAACAAACTGTAGAACCCCATTAATGAAGATTACTCAGAAACAGCAAGTACACCTAGCTGTCACTTGAGCATCTACTGGCTTACAGCACCATTACGCTGAGCACTTCATAAAGGTACACAGCTCTACTGCTGCCCAATGGCAGCAACTTCAGGTCACAGGCAGTTTATACAGGTCAGACATCTTCCAGCACAAGCAAGCGCCAACTTATCTCAGAACATACCTGTAACGGTGGGGCTTCTTCACACCTCCAGTAGAGGGCGCACTTTTCCTGGCAGCTTTGGTGGCCAGTTGTTTACGGGGAGCCTTTCCACCAGTGGACTTACGGGCGGTCTGCTTTGTACGTGCCATCTCTTACCCTGCGGAGAGGAGATCTCATTACATTTCTTGTAGGCAAAAAAATCCCCTCTATTACTAACATATGGGGAGAACACCATATATACACATTTTATCTAACACTTAAAGGGATTGTCCACCCATTAAGTGTACATGAAAGGGGGTTATCCAAGAGTTCTTAAACAGATTCAGAACTAAATAACTACCCACAAAAGCCATTTTAGTCCAAATGGCTGATAACAGGGAGCAGTAACTTTAAGATCCGTGGCATCACATTGTTAACTGCCGAGATAATTGTCTCTGATGACGTCACAACTGAAAAGGCGGTAAACCGCTTTAAACTTAGTCACGTGCTACTGGGCAGCCAATCAGCGGCCGAGATCAGCTGAGAACGTTACAGTGGAAATCCCCGCGCTCCAGCCTCACGATATAACCGCCATCTGGCACAACTGATAACCCAGAGCAACATTTATACAAGCGACGCAACAACCAGCGGCAAAGCCAGCAGGCGCCTAACATAACGTACACGTAGAAAAAAAAATGTAACACCCCGAGACTAAATAACCGCCCCGACGCCCACGTAGATGCCTAACATTAGCGAGGTCCAATTGCACTTACTTGCTCCCGGTACCTTCGACCTGCGTCTTCCCTCCTCACAACAGAAGTCGTCTATGCGTAAAACGGCGAATTACGCGCTTTATATAGCAGGCCGAGCTCGTGCGTCTTACGTCACAACCCCTTGGCGTATCGTCACCGCAGCCCGAACACGACGGGCCCTTCCCATTGGTCGGTATAATTGTTTGACATTCGGGTCGTCCTCGGAAGCTCCGCCCCAAAGCGGCTGCCTGGTGATTGGTTGGAATATCAGCTGGTGATTGGTTCTTAACGTAAGGCTGTCATTGGCCAGTTAAATAGAGCAATAGACCAATGAAAAGGGACGCCTGTTCAGGCGTTTTGATTGGCTGAATCGAGAACGTTTCTATCCTGTTCTTGTCTCGAAGCTCTGGCTGGAGCTGAGTGCGCGGTCGCCGCCATGTCTCCCAGCAGGGGCCTGTGCTAGGGCGCCCTCCCCTGGAGACACTGAGCAGGGCTACACGCAGTCCCATACTAAAAGCCAAGCCTAGAGTGTGAGACCAGGAGAGATGGGAGGCATTTCTTTGGGCTGAGTTCACACTTACTGGGAAAACCAGCTCAGCACTGTGTTTTCTGGTAAAATGATATGAACCAACAGACCCTGTTATAAGCCAGTTGGGTTTTTGCAGGCGCCACTGGTTAGTCATGTGACTGGTCCGACCTAACGCCGTTTTCAGGGTTTCTGCGCCTGTGATGGAACAGAAAACCGGAAATGAAACGTTAGGTGTGATCCCTTATGTTTCTGTTTATACCCGCAGTGTACATTTCAGTAGATCTGCTCCATCGTAGCGTCAGAAAGCCAAATCTGTCACATGACGGTGCCCGCCATTTTACCGTCAGGCTGCGCTATTTTGTCCAGACGGAATTTCCAACTTGTTGTTGAACAGGATCTTAAAGGGGTTGGCTCATCTCAGACATTGATGGCATATTGCTAGGATATGCCATCAGTGACAGATAGGTGCGGGCCCCACCTCTGGCACCAGCTATTATCTCCATAACCGGGCCCCCAGAGTGAAGGAGGGCACACTGCTATGGGACAGTTAGAAATAACCAAGCCAGCACTCCGTTCGTTTTGGAGTTCCCATATCGGTGAAAGGAGGGTGGCTGTGGTTGTGCAGTGTGCCCTCCTTCCCTTTGTGGGGTCCATTATGGAGGAAAAAACTGGTGCCAGAGGTGGGACTCGCACCTATCTACAGAACGGCTTGCGCAGCTTGCTCTCCATTCGCTGGTATGGGAGTTCCAAGAAAAACCAAGTCAGCGCGCTTGGCTGTTTTTGGAAGTCCCATAGTGGTGAATATGCGCAGCTACCTCTCTGCTCGCCGCTGTGGGACTACCGAAAGCCAGAAGTAGCTGAGCTAAACCCCTTTAAGGTTACCTGCACACCGTGCGGATTCCCCATTGTTTATCCGCACAAATTCTGCTGCAGAAAAAACGCAGCGTTAGGCTCCTTTCACATCACCGTTTCTCTGGCTCCGTTGAGGAGCAGGAGAACGGAAAGGACGGATTCTGCAGATAACTGAGCGTAACGGAGCCTAAAGACCCCATAGAATATGATGTTTGAGCGGAGACGAAAGTCCTGCAATCTGACATTGGCGACCAATCCTGAATATTCCACGAGCCTGGAAAACCTCTGTAAGGCCTTGTTCACATTTCCGTTTTTTCACTGACGTGCGCTGCCTGCATTTTCCACAGCACACGTTCCCATTTATTTCAATGTGTCTGTTCACACATCAGTATTTTATTTTACTGACCGTGGGTCAGTGAAGAAAATCACAGAGACATGCGCTACCTTGGTCCGTGATGAGGACCAAACACGCCCATTATAGGCTACTTTCACACTAGCGTTCGATCGGATCCGTTCTGAACGGATCCGATCATAATAATGCAGACGGAGGCTCCGTTCAGAACGGATCCGTCTGCATTATATTTGCAAAAAAAAGCTAAGTGTGAAATTAGCCTGAGCGGATCCGTCCAGACTTTTACATTGAAAGTCAATGGGGGACGGATCCGCTTGAAGATTTAGCCATATTGTGGCATCTTCAAACGGATCCGTCCCCATTGACTTACATTGTAAGTCTGGACGGATCCGCACGCCTCCGCACGGCCAGGCGGACACCCGAACGCTGCAAGCAGCGTTCAGGTGTCCGCCTGCTGAGCGGAGCGGAGGCTGAAGGCCGCCAGACTGATGCAGTCTGAGCGGATCCGCATCCATTCAGACTGCATCAGGGCTGGACGGAAGCGTTCGGGTCCGCTCGTGAGCCCCTTCAAACGGAGCTCACGAGCGGACCGCCGAACGCTAGTGTGAAACTAGCCATAGTCGATCACTGGTAGGAGATGCTCTGGAAATTATTTTTCAGCAGAGCGGTGTCTGTGGAATATGGATGACACACGGAGGGCAAAAAAACAAACACATGGATCCTTTACCGATATAACGAATATATCACGGACGTGACATGGACACGGAAATGTGAACGAGGCCTATAAGTGGCATATATGTCAGGATACAGGTTTTTGTACTGAATGGCCTGGCCTGCTTGGATTTTGAAGACTACAAGGCAAATTACATTTGTAAGGTTTCCGTGATCTCGGAGAGAGGACTGGACCCCCTGACATATTATGCAGGGGTTTCATCAGGCTATTATCACCCACTCCTCCACATGGGGGCGCTGTATCCTATTTGTAGTGTATTCTTATGATAAACTGGTGTGCGTACGGGAGGTCTTTATACATGTACTCCGTTCTAACATGACAATAGGACGGGAGGGGTGTACTCACTGCTATTCACAATGCAGAGATGTATCTGTAAGGAGCCGTTTACATATATGCATGCGTGTACGCTTTTGTTTGTGAACCGAGATTCATTCTAAGGCTACTTTCACACTTGCGTTGTTAATTTCGGTATAGAGGATCTCGATACTGGAATTAAACGGATCCGTTTTGATTTTGCCCTTCAGGATGCGTTTGTCTGAAATCAAAACAGAAAATAACGGATCCGTCACTAAATACATTGAAAGTCAATAGGTGACGGATCAATTTTTTTAGGCTCCTAAAAAAAAGGTATCCGTCACCATTGACTTAGGCCTCTTTCACACGAACGTGTGCGCTCCGTGGCCGTATTGCGGACCGCATTTGCAGATCTGCAATACACGGGCACCGTTCCGTGTGCATTCTGCATCATGGATACGGACCCATTCACTTCAATAGGTCCGCAAATCCGGAGATGTGGAATGGAAGCAAGGAACGAAACCCTACGGGCAGACAGGCAGATTTTTTACTTTATTAAATTCTATAGTACTTTTCCCACAAGCGATTTTTGTGGTGAGTTTACTTGTGAAAAAACATGTGTATGCGCATATCTCAATTGGTGCATTTTTTTTCTGCTTCCAATGAATTTGAATGGGAAAATAAGTGCTAATTCTGCCCCAAGATAGGACATGCAGCTTAATTTCTACACATGCTGCATGTCCGCACTTAGGCCCCCTTCACACGGGCGTCGTGGGTGAGGGCCAGATGCGTTCAGGGTGCATTGCGGGAAAACCGCGCGAGTAGGCAAGCAATTGCAGTCAGTTTTGACTGCGATTGCATTCCGATGTTCAGTTTTTTCTGCGCGAGTGCAATGCGTTTTGCACGTGTGTGAAAAAAAACTGAATGTGGTACCCAGACTGAAGTTCGGGTTTGGGTTAGGTGTTCTATTCATTTTATTATTTTCCCTTATAACATGGTCATAATGGAAAACAATAGCGTTCTTAATACAGAATGCTTAGTAAAATGGAGATTGAGGGGTTAAAAAATAAAAACATTACTCACCTTATCCACTTGTTCGCGCAGCCGGGATCCTCTTCTTTGTTCTTCTTGAAAGAACTGCAAAAGGACCGTTGCTGGCGTCATCATGACGTCAGCGACGGTCCTTTTGCAGTTCTTTCAAGAAGAACAAAGAAGAGGATCCCGGCTGCGCGAACAAGTGGATAAGGTGAGTAATGTTTTTATTTTTTAACCCCTCAATCTACATTTTACTAAGCATTCTGTATTAAGAACGCTATTGTTTTCCATTATGATCATGCTATAAGGGAAAATAATAAAGTAAATGGGGTCCCCGGGTCGCTCATCCCTCGTCTCCTTAGCAACCATCCGTGAAAATCGCATCGCATTTGCTTGCGGATGCTTGCGATTTTCACACAGCCCTATTCATTTCTCTGGGGCCTGCGTTGCGTGAAAAACGCTGAATATAGAACATGCTGAGATTTTCACGCAACGCACAAGTAAAGCGTGAAAAACATCGCTCATCTTGGCAGGTGGGATCACATTTCCTTGTTTTTGGCTCCAGCATACAAACCTCTTATCACCAGGATTAAGCCTACTTTGCATACAATCAGAGTTTGGCCTGAAGAAGCCACAATGAGACTACATGATTGTTTTGAGGACACAGATTGGGATTTGTTTAAACAGGCAGCTACAAAAGAAAATCACACAGACCTAAACATATATGCCTCCTCTGTCCTATCCTATATTCAATTTTGCATGGACAATGTCACTGATATGAAAATCATCCGGACCTTCCCAAATAGGAAACCATGGATAAACAGAAATGTCCAAAACCTTTTGAAGGCACGTGACATTGCTTTCCGTAAGGCCTCTTTCACACGGGCGAGATTTCCGCGCGGATGCAATGCGTGAGGTGAACGCATTGCCACCCGCACTGAATCCGGACCCATTAATTTCTATGGGGCTGTGCACATGAGCAGTGATTTTCACGCATCACTTGTGCGTTGCGTGAAAATCGCAGCATGCTCTATTTTGTGCGTTTTTCACCCAACGCAGGCCCCATAGAAGTGAATGGGGCTGCGTGAAAATCGCAAACAAGTGCGGATGCGGTGTGATTTTCACACACGGTTGCTAGGAGACGATCGGGATGGGGACCCGATCATTATTATTTTAAAAAAATAATAGCATTCTTAATAGAGAATGCATAGTTAAATAGGGCTGGAGGGGTTAAAAAATAAATGAATAATTTAACTCACCTTAATCCACTATTTCGCGCAGCCCGCCTGCTCTTCTTTCTTCTTCTTTGAGGAAAAGGACCTGTGGTGACGTCACAGCTCATCACATGGTCCGTCACATGATCCATCACCATGGTGATGGACCATGTGATGAGCGCTGTGATGTCATCAAAGGTCCTTTACCCAGGTCCTGAAGAAAGAAGAGAAGGCGGGCTGCACGAACAAGTGGATTAAGGTGAGTTAAATATTATTATTTTTTTACCCCTCCAGCCTTATTGTACTAAGCATTCTGTATTCAGAATGCTATTATTTCCCCTTATAACCATGTTATAAGGGGAAATAATACAATCTACACAACCTTGAACCCAAACCTGAACTTCAGTGAAGAAGTTTGGGTCTGGGTACCACATTCAATTTTTTCTAACGCGCGTGCAAAACACATTGCACCCGCGCAATAAAAACTGAACAACGGAATGCAATCGCAGTCAAAACTGACTGAAAATTGCGTACCTACTTGCGCGGGTTTGCCGCAATGCCCCCGGGACGCATCCTGAGCCAAAACGTGATGCCTGTGTGAAAGAGGCCCAAGGCTGAGTTCACACGGGCGAGTATTCCGCGCGGGTGCAATGCGGGAGGTAAACGCATTGCACCCGCACTGAATCTGGACCCATTCATTTCTATGGGGCTGTGCACATGAGCTGTGATTTTCACGCATCACTTATGCGTTGCGTGAAAATCGCATCATGCTCTATATTGTGCGTTCATCAAGTGAATGGGGCTGCGTGAAAATCGCAAGCATCCGCAAGCAAGATTTTCATGCACGGTTGCAAGGAGACGATCGGGATGGAGACCCGATCATTATTATTTTCCCTTATAACATGGTTATAAGGGAAAATAATAGCATTCTGAATACAGAATGCATAGTACAATAGCGCTGGAGGGGTTAAATTTTTTTTTAACTCACCTTAATCCACTGGATCGCGCAGTCGGCATCTCTTCTGTCTTCTTATTTGCTGTGTGCAGGAAAAGGACCTGTGGTGACGTCACTCCGGTCATCACATGGGCCATCACATGATCTTTTACCATGGTGATGGATCATGTGATGGCCCATCTGATGACCGGAGTGACGTCACCACAGGTTCTTTTCCTGCACACAGCAAAGAAGAAGACAGAAGAGATGCCGGACTGCGCGATCAAGTGGATTAAGGCGAGTAAAATTGTATTTTTTTTAACCCCTCCAGCCCTATTGTACTATGCATTCTGTATTCAGAATGCTATTATTTTCCCTTATAACCATGTTATAAGGGAAAATAATACAATCTACAGAACACTGATCCCAAGGGTACCAAACATGCCGATTTTTCTCACACGAGTGCAAAACGCATTACAATGTTTTGCACTCGCGCGGAAAAATCGCGCATGTTCCTGCAACGCACCCGCACCTTTTCCCGCAACGCCCGTGTGAACTCAGCCTAAGGGAGACCCAGAGGAGTACAAAACAGCCAGGTCCAACCTGAAGAGGGGCATTAACCACCTCAGCTCCCCTAGCTTAAACCCCCTTAATGACCAGACCGCTTTTTACAGTCCTGCACTACACTACTTTCACGGTTTATTGCTCGGTCATGCAACTTACCACCCAAATAAATTTTACCTCCTTTTCTTCTCACTAATAGAGCTTTCATTTGGTGGTATTTCATTGGTGCTGACATTTTTACTTTTTTTTATATTAATCAAAATTGACCGAAAGTTTTGCAAAAAAATGAAATTTTTCAAATAAAACTACATTTCTATATAAAATTTTCTCTAAATTTATTGTTCTACATGTCTTTGATAAAAAAAATGCAATAAGTGTATATTTATTGGGTTGGGTAAAAGTTATAGCGTTTACAAACTATGGTGCAAAAATGTGAATTTACGCACTTTGACTTTCTGAGCACCTGTCATGTTTCCTGAGGTTCTACAATGCCCAGACAGTAGAAACACCCCACAAATGACCCCATTTCAGAAAGTAGACACCCTAAGGTATTCGCTGATGGGCATAGTAAGTTCATGGAAGTTTATATTTTTGGTCACAAGTTAGCGGAAAATGATTTTTTTCTATTTTTTTTTTCTTACAAAGTCTCATATTCCACTAACTTGTGACAAAAAAGAAAATTTTACATGAACTCACCATACCCCTCACGGAATACCTTGGGGTGTCTTCTTTCCAAAATGGGGTCACTTGTGGGGTATTTATACTGCCCTGGCATTTTAGGGGACCTAAAGCGTGAGAAGTAGTTTGGAATCCAAATGCGTAAAAAATGCCCTGTGAAATCGTAAAGATACTCATTGGAATTTGGGCCTCTTTGCCCACCTAGGCTGCAAAAAAGTGTCACACATGTGGTATCGCCGTACTTAGGAGAAGTAGGGCAATGTGTTTTGGGGTGCATTTTTACATATACCCATGCTGGGTGAGAGAAATATCTCTGTAAAAGACAACTTTTCCCTTTTTGTTTATACAAAGTTGTCATTTTACAGAGATATTTCTCTCACCCAGCATGGGTATATGTAAAAATACACCCCAAAACACATTGCCCTACTTCTCCTGAGTACGGCGATACCACATGTGTGAAACTTTTTTGCAGCCTAGGAGCGCAAAGGGGCCCAAATTCCAATGAGTACCTTTTAGGAGGGCATTTTTAGGCATTTGGATTCCAGACTTCTTCTCACGCTTTAGGGCCCCTAAAATGCCAGGGCAGTATAAATACCCCACATGTGACCCCATTTTGGAAAGAAGATACCCCAAGGTATTCCGTGAGGGGCATGGCGAGTTCATAGAAGTTTTTTTTTTTTTTTGGCACAAGTTAGCGGAAATTGATATTTTTTTCTCTCACAAAGTTTCCCTTTCCGCTAACTTGTGACAAAAAGTTCAATCTTTCATGGACTCAATATGCCCCTCAGCGATTACCTTGGGGTGTCTACTTTCCGAAATGGGGTCATTTGTGGGGTGTGTTTACTGTTCTGGCATTTTGGGCGGGGCCAAATTGTGAGCAACCCTGTAAAGCCTAAAGGTATTCGTTGGACTTTCGGCCCCTTTACACACCTAGGCTGCAAAAAAGTGTCACACATGTAATATCGCCGTACTCAGGAGAAGTAGAGCAATGTGTTTTGGGGTGTAGTTTACATATACCCATGCTGGGTGAGAGAAATATCTCTGTAAAATGACAACTTTGTATAAAAAAATGGGAAAAGTTGTCTTTTACAGAGATATTTATCTCACCCAGCATGGGTATATGTAAAAATACACCCCTAAACACATTGCCCTACTTCTCCTGAGTACGGCGATACCAGATGTGTGACACTTTTTTGCAGCCTAGGTGCGCAAAGGGGCCCAAATTCCTTTTAGGAGGGCATTTTTAGACATTTGGATTCCAGACTTCTTCTCACGCTTTAGGGCCCCTAAAATTCCAGGGCAGTATAAATACCCCACAAGTGACCCCATTTTGGAAAGAAGACACCCCAAGGTACTTCGTGAGGGGCATGGCAAGTTCCTAGAATATTTTTGTTTTTGGCACACGTTAGCGGAAAATGATTTTTATATTTTTTTCTCTTACAAAGTCTCATATTCCACTAACTTGTGACAAAAAATAAAATTTTACATGAACTCGCCATGCCCCTCACGAAATACCTTGGGGTGTCTTCTTTCCAAAATGGGGTCACTTGTGGGGTATTTATACTGCCCTGGCTTTTTAGGGGCCATAAAGCGTGAGAAGAAGGTTGGAATATAAATGTCTAAAAAATTTTACGCATTTGCATTCCGTGAGGGGTATGGTGAGTTTGTGTGAGATTAATTTTTTTGTCACAAGTTAGTCGAATATAAGACTTTGTAAGAAAAAAAAAAATATATAAATTTCCGCTAACTTGTGCCAAAAAAAGAAATCTTCTATGAACTCGCCATGCCCCTCAAAAGTGATCTTTATAGCGCCGCAGCCATTTTACGGTGTTTTTGCAGTGATCAGAAAAAATATATATTCTGTCACAAGATCAGGCCTGATCGGGCGAACACTGCGTTTTTTGTAGAGCCTATAGAACATGTCCTATTCTTGTCCGCAATTGCGGACAAGAAAAATGCATTTTCTATATAGTTCTGGCAATGTGCGGATCCGCAAAATGCGGAAAGCACATTGCCGTGTCCGTGTTTTGCAGATCCGCTGTGTTTGTGTTTTGCGGATCCGCAAAACACATACGGACGTCTGAATGGAGCCTTACAGGGGGGTGATCAGGGGTTAATAAGTGACCAGGGGGGGGTGTAGTGTAGTGCTTGGTGCTACTTATTACAGAGCTGCCTGTGTCCTCTGGTGGTCGATCCAAGCAAAAGGGACCACCAGAGGACCAGGTAGCAGGTATATCAGACGCTGTTAACAAAACAGCGTCTGATATACCTTTCAAGGGTTAAAAAAAAAAATTGCATCCACCACCTGCCAGCGAACGATCGCTGCTGGCAGGCTGTAGATCAACTGGTTTACCTTCCGATCCTGGAGATGATGCGCCGATGCGTCCAGGAGGAATCACCCGGCAGCCCGCAGGACGCATCCCTGCGTTAGGCGGTCGGGAGGTGGTTAAGGAGGCGAAGCACTGCTACAAAACAAAGATAGAACATCATTTTACCAGCTCCGATTCCCGACGCATGTGGAAGGGTATCAAGTCCATTACCAATTATAAGAGCAACACCTGTTCTATCAAAACTGGAAATTCTCTCTCTCTCTCTCTCTTGACGACCTAAATCTTTTTTTTTGCACGATTTGATGGAGACAATGAGCTGCCTATCATCAAATTTGCCCAGCAAGAGGCTCCATTATGTTCCCTGATGCCGAGAGCACATGAGGTAGAATGGGCCTTCAGCCACATTTATCCCCACAAAGCAGCTGGCCCTGATGAAGTTCCTGGAAAGGTCCTAAAAACCTGTGCTAAACAGCTGAAAACAGTGTTTACCAGTATATTTAGCAGCTCGCTAGAGCAGGCCATTGCCCCCACTTGCCTCAAGTCCTCCACAATTGTCCCAATCCCAAAACGGGCCGGGGTGAAGACCTTAAGTCATTATCGCCCGGTGGCTCTCACTTGTTTTGAACAACTTGTCCTCAGGCACAAGATCTGCACCTCCAGGACCGATACCAGTTTGCTTACAGAGCACATAGGTCGGCGGAGGATGCTGCTTCACTTGCCCGTCACACCTGGAGCACAGAGACCGCTATGTGCGGATGCTGCTCATTGATTACAGCTTTAACACTATCCCTCCCAACAAGTTGACAACCAAACTGAACAACTTGGGTCTCAGCTCAGACCTGTGCAACTGGATACTGGATTGTCTTACAAGAAGACCACAAATTGTACGCATGGGCGAGCACTCCTCTTCATCCTTAGCACTAAACACTGGGGTACCGCAAGGCCGTGTGTGGAGCCCTCTGCTTTACTGCCTCTTCACAAATGGCTGCAAACCTATTCACCATACCAATCTTACGACCGTGATAGGCCTAATCTCCAACAATGATGAAAGAGCCTGTAGGAAAGAGGTTGAGAACCTAGAGAGATGGAGGAAGAACAACAACCTCATACTCAATACCAAGAAAACTAAGGAGCTGATTCTGGATTTTAGGAAGAAGAAACGAAAGGGACACCATCCCATTAGCATTAATGTTGGAAACGTGGAGGTACCGTAGTTCAAAGTTTCAGATTCTTGGGAGTTCATATTAGTCAGGACCTGTCATGGGTAAAAAACACAACAGAAATGACCAAAAAGGTCTTCAGAGGCTTCATTTTCTGAGGAGTCTGAAGAAAGCACAACTCCCGAAACAGCTGCACCATAGAATCTGTCACATACTGCATTAGGCCCCCTGCACACAAACGTGTGCTTCCCGTTGCTGTATTGCGGACCGCATTTGGGTGCCGTTCCGTGGGCATTCCGCAAATATGGAGATGCGGAATGATACGGAACGGAACCCTACGGAGTGCTTCTGTGGGGTTTCTTCACATACTTCCGTTCCGCAAAAAGATAGAACATGTCCTATCTTTTTGCAGCACGACCACAGGGTGCACACATTCATGTGCAGGGGGCCTTACAGTGTGGTACTCTGGCTACTCTTCTGAGGACAAGAAGACCCTCAAGCGCATCATCAGAATGGCTGGCAGAATCACTGGATGACATCTTCACTGCTCGCTGCAGCAACAGGGCAAAGATTATCTGCGGGGATCCAACCGGCCACAGCCTTCTCATTCCCCTACCCTCTGGTAGGCGTCTTAGAGCCCTACATGCCCGCACCACTAGGCTGAAGAACAGCTTTTACCCCAAAGCAATCAGTCTCCTAAATGCTCGGAGATGATTGCCCCTTCCTAGGATAGAAACTACCACAGACTGAAAGTGACTGCTGCATTCATGACCCCATGATGATCTCTTGTCTGCAGTGGTGTCTGAATCAGTGTGTGTGTGTGTGTGTGTATATATATATATATATATATACTCACAAGCACTTCCTACTTTGCTCTTGCTATATATATGCTGTGAACAGTAATGCTTTTTAGTGCAACATGTTTCTTTTTTTTTTCTATTGTAATACTTTAATTTCAACGTCAGTTCTTGTTCCTCTGTCCATGGCATCTAGGATTGCCCCAAAAGACATTTCATTGTATTACATTGTATTGTACAGTGACAATAAAGGCATCTTATGTGAACAGCCCCATAGAAGTGAATGGGTCCGGATTCAGTGCGAGTGCAATGCGTTCACCTCACGCATTGCACCCACGCGGGAAAATTTGCCCGTGTGAAAGGGGCCTTAGAGTAGCGAAGCAGGCAAAAATTATTTTTAGGGCATTTCGGGCCATTTAAAAAATAAAATAAAAACAAATTAAAGTTTAAATACTCTTTAAGATCATAATCCGGGCGAACCCCTTTAACCATTTGGGGTCGGAGTTCTCTTTGATCCTGACTATTGCCTAGTCTACCTGTGCCATCCAACGGACCTAACTGTACACCCACCCTCAAAATGAAAGTACCCACCTGCAGGAAGGAGTTAAATCAAAGGTGTGCTCATTTTGATGTAACTACATCCTCGCCCCAGCCAGAGTACACAATGACTGTATCACGAACATGTGAAGCATAAGGATATACTTGATTCAGATTCACGCCGCCCCCGCCACTGAAAACAAACCCTCTTTACACTATGTAACGGCCAGAGACTACAACTGCCATGATGCAGTGCGCCACGAGCCTTCACTGTTTATATTTGTATTTTTTTCCACTTTATACTCGGCGCCCTCTAGCGACCAGTCAGCCACACTGCACAGCCTCGGTGCCTCGGAAGCACTTCTCATTTCCTTTCATGGCGTCCGCGCAGGCGCACTCGGCCTCCACCGCGGCGTTCCGCGTAGACCTAGCGATAAAAGGAACGGAGGAGGGAGGCCAAAGGATGTCGAAGGGCCCTGTCCCAAGTTCCCCGTCCGCCTCGTGCCACTCCCCCGGAGCAGCGGCAGGCGGGGCGCTGCAGCCGCAGCCCGAGAAGCCTCAGCACTACACGTACGTAAGGAAAAAAAAAAAACAGCACAAGACGGCTGACGTCAGCGGAGGCGTGAGTCACGCGCAGTGCCCCGCGCCCAGGCCGGCGGGAACCGGTCAATGCTGGATAGGAAAGGGGGCGGGGCCGTGGGCCGCAGGGGCGATCCCTGCTCTCTGCTGCCTGAGCCTTGGCTTGTTTGCCGTGCGGCTGTGCCGGCCTGACCTCTCTGGGCTGTGTTCACATTGATAGAATGGTTTTATTTTCCATGAAGCCTCCCTCCATGTAGGGGGTGCTTGGGGGCATGAGCACACCTAGGACTGCGCCTGTCTCCGGTATGATAATGGGGCGCCTTTCTGTAGCTGTGTTGCCTGCCGCTGGCGCTATTATTCCTACCGTGTTGTGTATACAGGTCCTATGCAGACCCGTGTGTCTCCATGGTTACAGACTCCAGTAAACTTTTTTTATTTTTTTTTAAATAGAATTTCTGTCCGTATTTTTATTTTTCAGCAGCTATGACTTGAAATTAAAGTGTTTTTCTGAGATTTTTGAACTGATGACCTATCGGTATCTGATCGGTAGGGGTCCGACCCTCGCTGATCAGTTGTTTGAGAAGACACCGGCACTCGCAATAGCGCCACGGCCTTCGCGCAGCTCACCAATCACGGCGCCGTACATTGTATAGCGGCTGGGCTTGGTATCGCAGCTCAGCCCCATTCACTTCAATGGGGCTGAGCGGCGCCTAGGTCATGTGACTGAGGACCTAGGGAGAGCTGTGAGCGTTGATCTGCGGGCGTTGGACCCTCACCGATCAGATACTGACTACCTCTCCAGAGGATGGGTCATCGGTAAAAGTGTCAGAAAACTTTTAAATATAAATATTGTCATTCTGTAGCAAAATTAAGACTGATTAGGGCCCATTCACACGACCGGACCCATTCATGTCTGCATCCGTAGTTCTGTTCCGCGGCCCCCGCCAAAAAATAGGCATTTCTATCACAGTACGGACCGCAAAACGCTACAGTCGTGTGAATGTGTCCTTATACAGATAGGTTTGCTGGTGTTGTGAGGGGAAGGTGTTACCTGCTAGTATAATGGTAGGTTTAGAATTGGGATAACAATTCTCTTGGTAGGTCTAGATAATGAAGTCTGCAGAGGAGCTCTGCATGGATCAGTGTAACGTGTGATGCTCTGAGTGAGTCACTACTACAGGGGGCGCTCTCTGGTTATAGCGTATGGTCTGCTGAGAGAGTTAAAGGGGTTGTCTCCTCTGAGACATTGGGGACAGATCACTCGGATAGGCCACCAATGTCAGGTCCTGCAACTATCTCCAGAACGGGACACCTGAAGTGAACAGAGAGCAGCCGCACATGCGCCACCACCCTCCATTCATTTCTACGGGACTGCTGAAGTATCGGTCTCGTAGCAGATAATGAAGCTGTGGCCGTACGTGCTCCGTGCACTCTCCATGCATTTCTATGGGACCTCTGAAAATAGCAGATGCTGCTCATGCGTGGTGCCCTCTCCTTCACTTTCAGGGGGCCTGCTCTGGAGATGGTATCTGACATTGGTGGAGTATCCTAGCCATAGGCCACCAGTGTCTCAGATGAGACAACCCCTTTAATAGAGGCTCAAAGTCCAAATAAAGGGGAAGTTAAAAAACACAGAACAAGAAGTAGAATACACGGAGTGACTTCCAAAAAATGATGCCTATCCTCAGAAAAGGCCATCAATATCAGCTGAGCTCTGCGGCTTCTTCCTAGACCAGTGACGTCACCTTACACCGATCACGTGACCTAAGCGCAGCTCAGACCCATTCAAGTGAACATGACCTAGGCTGCAATACCAGGCACAGCCACTATACAATGGACGGCGCTGTGCTCGGTAAGTGGCAAAGAGCCAGTGGCATTATGTGACGTCACTGGCCTGGAAATAGGAAGCGGCCTCGCCCGTACGTTCACCGCCCCCCACCGAACTGATATGGATTACCTACCCTGGGGATAGGTCGTCAATAGGGATGAGCGAATCAACTTCGGATGAAGCATCCAAAGTCGATTCGCATAAAACTTTGTTAGAATACTGTACGGAGCATTAAAATGTATTGGCTCCTATGAGCCGAAGTTATTACTTCGCAAAGTCTCACGAGAATTCGGGTAATAACTTCAGAAATTAATTTCTATTGTTAGCAACCTTTTACCGAACTCTGGTTCGGTTCCGAAGTCGATTCGCTCATCCCTGGTCATCAATATTAAACACTCGTAACATTTTTTGATAGTAGCATCCCTTTAAAGAAATGGTGCCCATGACGTAATATATTTACATGCTAGACATGTCTGATGTCGGTAACTCTGTGGTGACATCCGCCATACGTTTTTCTGCATGTGCTATCCTCAGCGGTGTTGATTGTATATTACAGGGGACGCTCTGCTGCAACATCGAGGAGCGGCGATAAGTCTGATCCCGGCTGTTTCACCTCGTGGTAAATAGTGGGGCTCCCTCTGTTATCCCATGCTTTATTATGTCCCCCCCCAAAACAATTTATGCACACATAATTAATATTGCTGCTGTCTTCAAGTGCACTTGTCAGCAGGATCAACCCTACTAAACCTGCCTAAGGGCTCTTTCACACCTGCGTTCTTGTCTTCCAGCATAGAGTTCTGTCGTCGGGGCTCTATGCCGGAAGAATCCTGATCAGTTTTATCCTAATGCATTCTGAATGGAGAGAAATCCGTTCAGGATGCATCAGGATGTCTTCAGTTCCGGACCGGAACGTTTTTTGGCCGGAGAAAATACCGCAGCATGCTGCGCTTTTTGCTCCGGCCAAAAATCCTGAACACTTGCCGCAAGGCCGGATCCGGAATTAATGCCCATTGAAAGGCATTAATCCGGATCCGGCCTTAAGCTAAACGTCGTTTCAGCGCATTGCCGGATCCGACGTTTAGCTTTTTCTCAATGGTTACCATGGCAGCCATGGTAAAGTGTAGTGGGGAGCAGTATACTTACCGTCCGTGCGGCTCCCGGGGCGCTCCAGAGTGACGTCAGGCCGCCCCAGGCGCATGGATGACGTGATCGCATGGCACGTCATCCATGCGCATGGGGCGCTCTGACGTCACTCTGGAGCGCCCCGGGAGCCGCACGGACTGTAAGTATGCCGCTCCTCCGCTCCCCACTACTACAATGGCAACCAGGACTTTAATAGCGTCCTGGATGCCATAGTAACACTACTGAACGCATTTTGAAGACGGATCCGTCTTCAAATGCTTTCAGTTCACTTGCGTTTTTCCGGATCCGGCGTGTAATTCCGGCAAATGTAGTACACGCCGGATCCTGACAACGCAAGTGTGAAAGAGCCCTTAGTTTTCATAAAACTCTTGATATGTCATAGAGGCTTATCAACAGTTTTAATCGGTGCGGGTCTGAGTGCTGAGACCACCACAGATTCTCAGAGCGAGGAGAGGGAATCGCTCGCTTTCTATTGAGTCCATCTTGCTTCCTCTTCTGCAGGGAGAAGAGAAAGTGCAATATGTGAGCGCTTCTCTCTCCTCATTCTAGTGGTCAGGGTCTCCGCTCTCAGACCCCCACGGATCAAAATTCTTCTGAAAATCAGTTGCAGCGTTCATTTGTCTACGCCAGGGGTGGGGAACCTTTTTGCTGCCGAGGGCCATTTGGATATTTGTAACATCGGTCGGGGGCCATACAAAATTCTCAGCTTAAAAATTTGATGGCTATATTTGGTCAAACATATAATTAACTTACAGGGTTAGGCCTCATGCACACGACCGTTTTTCAATGGCGCCGCAAAAGATGCGGACAGCACTCCGTGTGCTGTCCGCATCCGTGGCTCAGTTCCGTGGCCCTGCAAAAAAAAAATAACATGTCCTATTCTTGTCCGCGCTTTGCGGACAAGAATAGGCATTTATATTGCCGGCGCCTGTTCCGTTCCGCAAATTGCGGAAGGCAACACGGGCGCCTTCCGTTTTTTGGGATCCGCGGTTTGCGGACTGCAAAAAACGGCACGGTCGTGTGCATGAGGCCTAAGTTACAGAAATTGTCCTTCAATGAAGAAAATCTAGAGCGCAATATTTTTGCAGCACAAAATGGCGCCTGCGCTATACATTACAAATAGTACAGGCGCCATTTTGACCACATATAGCAGTCTAATGTTTAGTTGACAATTGTTATATATTTAGTTCTTTATTTGGCATTAATGGCAGCCAAGCTCATTCCAGAGGGGTTCACTCAGCTTGCACTCTCCCTGCCACTGTCCCTGCCTCTTTCTTCGCAACTGTACCTACCTTTGTCCCTTTCTCAGCCTCAGATCCGCCCCCACCTCCATCAGCCTCCTATCAGACCTCTCAGCCTCAGATCAGACCCTCCCTAGCCTCAGATCAGCCCCCCTCAGCCTCAGATCACACCCATCAGACGTCCCAATCTCAGATCAGACCCCCATCAGACCTTCCCCAGCCTCAGATCAGGCCTCCCCCCCCAGCCTCAGATCAGGCCTCCCCCCCCAGCCTCAGATCAGGCCTCCCCCCCCAGCCTCAGATCAGGCCCCTTTTCCCACCCTCAGACCAGTTCTCAGATGAAAATGGCTAAAACATATATGCATAACTGAGCACAACTGATGCTTAACCCCTTCAAGACCGGGTGATTTTCCGTTTTGTTTTTGTTATTTTTTTATTTATTTTTTACTCCCAGCCTTCCCAAACCATAACTTTTTTGCTTTCACATAGTCGTATGAGGGCTTGTGTTTTGCAGGACAAGTTGTACTCTCTAATGGCACCATTTAGGCCTCTTTCACACAGGCGTCATGGATTTAGGCCGGATAGGATGCGGGTGCGTCTCAGGAAAATGTGCGATTTTTCAGCGCAAGCGCAAAACATTTTGATACGTTTTGCAATCGCGTGAGAAAAATCTGCATGTTTGGTACCCAAACCCGGACTTCTTCACAGAAGTTTGTGTTAGGTGTTGTGTAGATTGTATTGTTTTCCCTTATAACATGGTTATAAGGGGAAATAATAGCATTCTGAATACAGAATGCATAGTACAATAGCGCTGGAGGGGTTAATTATTATTTTTTTTAACTCGCCTTAATCCACTTGTTCTGTCTTCTTTGATGATCTGTGAGGAAAAGGACCTGTGGTGACGTCACTGTGCTGATCATGTGACGGACCATGTGATGAGCTCTGTGACATCACCACAGGTCCTTTCCTCAAAGAAGAAGTCAGAAGAGATGGATTAAGGTGCGTTAAATTATTATATATTTTTTTTTAACCCCTCCAGCCCTATTGTACTAAGCATTCTGTATTCAGAATGCTATTATTTTCCCTTATAACCATGTTATAAGGGAAAATAATGATGATCGGGTCCCCATCCCGATCGTCTCCTAGCAACCATGCGTGAAAATCGCACCGCATCCGCACTTGCTTGTGGATGCTTGCAATTTTCACGCAGCCCCATTCTCTTCTATGGGGCCTGCGTTACGTGAAAAACGCACAAAATAGAGCATGCTGAGATTTTCCCGCAACGCATAAGTGATGCGTGAAAATCACCGCTCATGTGCACAGCCCCATAGAAATGAATGGGTCCGGATTCAGTGCGGGTGCAATGCGTTTACCTCACGCATTGCACCCGCGCAGAGATCCTGCCCGTGTGAAAGAGGCCTTAGGCCGAATGCACACGGCCGTGAGCGGTCCGTGGTATCCCGGCCTGGCATCCTGCTAAGAGCACTTCATGCCACCACTGCACTACAGTAATACACTCGGCATGAAGCGCACGGCGTCATAGCAACCAATGACGCCGTGCGCTCCTGCTCTCAACAGGATGCCAGGCCAGGATACCATGGACCGCTCACGGCCGTGGAACACGGCCGTCTGCATTTGGCCTTAGGGTTCCATACAATGTAGTGGAAAGCAGGAAAAAATTCAAAATGGGGTGGAATAAAAAAAGAACACAATTCCAGTGATTCCACACAGTTTTATGGGTTTTGTATTTACAGTGTTTCCTATGCATTAAAACTGACCTCTTACTTTCATTCTCCAGGTCAGTACGATTACAACAATACCACAAATGTATAGTTTTTCTTGTTTTTATTACTGAAAAAAATTAAACTTTGGAAAAAATGTTTTTCTTTGCATTGCCATATTCTGACCCCCATACATTTTTTTTTACTTACGGAGCCGTGTGAGGACTCAATTTTTGTGGGGTGGCCTGTACTTTTCATTGGATTGTGTATGACTTTCTGATTACTTTTTATTCATTTTTTTGTGGGAAATGCAGCAATCAAAAAACGGCTTTTTTTTTTTTTTTTTTTAGTTTGGCTGTTTGCCGTGTGGGATAAATATTTTAATTTGCACGCAGCAATGCATTTGATGTTTTATTTTATTAAGTCGTTTATGTATTTTTACAGGGGGTGATTTGAAAGGGGGTGATTTGAATTTGAATTTTTTATTTTTTTGTTTTACATATTCTGTTATGACGGGGTGAATAACGGAATGCCTCTGAAGGCGTTCCGTTATGCATTCCGTCATAGAATTGTGTTATGGTCCGTGGTAACGGGATCCATAACGCAGTTCATCTTTTGCCACCAAACGTAAAAGTGACCGAATTTCAAAATATGAAATTCGCTCATCTCTACTCATAGACTCCAATGCATTTTTTTTTTGAAGCTGTGTATAAGGGCTCATTTACACGACCGTAGCCTGTTTTGCGGTCGGAAAATTGCAAATTCGTAAAACACTGATACCGCCCGCGTGCATTCCACATCCTGCCCTCTATAAAACTGTCCTATCCTTGTCCGAAAATGGACAAGTTTAGGACATGTTCTATATGTGTGCGGGGCGCAGAACGGACACGGTGCGCTGTCCGCATCTTTTGCTGCTTTATTGAAGTGAATGGGTCCACATCCAACCCGCAAAAAATGCGGACAAAGAACACGGTCGTGTGCATGAGCCCTAAGCAGGACATGTAGGAGAGGTTGTCAGCCGCTGGATGTAAATACTGAGGCGGAGATTTATCAAACTGGTGTAAAGTAGAACTGGCTTAGTTGCCCATAGCAACCAATCCGATTCCACCTTTCATTTTGCAAAGGAGCTGTGAAAAATGAAAGGTGGAATCTGATTGGTTGCTATGGGCGACTAAGCCAGTTCTACTCTACACCAGTTTGATAAATGACCCCTGAATGCTTCTATTCAGCTCACGCAGAGATCCTGAGGAAATGAAGCACAAAAGCTATAAATGGTGTTCACATATACGACTGGAAACTCCCTTTACAGTCGACGCCTCGTGACTTGGCGGGCGTTGCACAATACGTTATTGCTGCTGCTGCCTCTTTTGACAGTCACTTGAAGGAGAAGATTTCCGTATCGGGCACTAAAGGCTTATGGACCGAACACTTTGCCCTCCTGTATAATACTATATGTTGGATGATATAAAAAATATAGGGGCTCATTTATCAAACTGGTGTAAAGTAGAACTGGCTGTGTTGCCCGTAGCAACCAATCAGATTCCACCTTTCATTTTTGGCAGCTCCTTTGGACAATGAAAGGTGGAATCTGATTGGTTGCTATGGGCAACACAGCCAGTTCTACTTTACACCAGATGACCCCAATAATCTGAAAACACGTATGTGTACAGTATACACGACTGTGTTACGTGCATAAAGGTGTTACATTTGATCCCTCAAAGGAGTTGTCCATCTCTTTACAAGTGATAGCGATGACCTAGCCTGAATATAGGCTATCACTATCTGATCGGCGGGGGTCCAACATCCCGCACCCCATTGATCGGCTGTTCCGCAGTAGCCCTGGCACTAGACCTCCACAGCGCCATCCTTTGTGCAGTGGCCAGAGCTGGTTACTGCAGTGCTGCTCCCATTCACTTCAATGTTACCAGCTGTATCCGCTGCATAACGAATGGAGCTGTGTAGTTCTGGTGCCGGAGCTACTGCAGAACAGATCATCGGCGAGGATGTCGGAGCGCCACAATCTCATAGCAATGGCCTATCCCTGTAATTTACCGTGACCGCTAAGTCGCCTTTTTTTACAGCATTATAGAATAAATAATAAAAGGGCGACATGTGCCTCCTTAAAGTGGGTTTTAATCTGTCTAATCTCGTGCTTTAACCTACTGTTCGTGCCTTTTAACCCTTTGATCACTGCAGTATGGATTGACAGTAGCATGACCAAAAATAAAACAATCAGGGACTGGAGGACCCCTGAGTAATAAGTCCTGGGGACCTGGAAAGGACCTCATGGCTGTCTGTACACAAAGTTAGAGCACACTAGTTGTTGACTTAGAGCAGGGATGCCCAACCTGTGGCCCTTCAGCTGTTGAAAAACTACAACTCCCAGCATGCACTGATAGTTGTAGGCTGTCCAGGCATGATGGAACTTGTAGTTTTGCAACAGCTGGATAAGCCATCAGTAGCTGATTTTTAGGGCTCGTTCACACGAACGTGTGAAGCTCGTGCCCGTGCAGGCGCATGGGGATCGCAGACCCATTCACTTGAATGGGTCCTCGATTCATCCGTTCCGCAAAAAGATAGAGCAAGTTCTATCTTTTTACTGGGAACGGTACCCCAGAAAGCACTCCGTAGTTCTTCCGTTCCACATCTCTGGATTTGCGGACCCTTTGAAATGAATGGTCCGCAATACGGCAACAGGCATCGCAATGAGCCCTTATACTGATGACCTATCCTGTGGATAGTCATCAGTATCCGATTGGCGGGTGTCTGACACCTGGCACCCGCATTGATCACCTGTTGGAGAAGGCTGCTTCGCTTGCAGTAGCGATGTGGCCTTCTGGCAGCTTTTCCTAGACCGTGTGATGACACGTTCATGTGTCACGTGGTCTAGAGGCAGCTCAGCCCAATAGAAGTGAATGCAACTGAGCGCGATACCAAGCACAACCGCTGTGCAATGTACAGCGCTGTGCTTGGTGAGCTAAGAGAAGAGCGCGGCACTCACAGAAACTCTGCTGCCTTCTCAAACAGCGGATTTGCGGGGCTCCCGGGTGTCAGACGTCTACCAATCCGATACTGATGACTAGTATTGAGCGAGCATGCTCAGCCGAATACCTGTTCAGCTCGAGCATCGCTATGCTCGGCACATGGCGGTATTCGGCCGAGTACCGCATGTGCTCGAGCGCCATGCTCGAGTCTTCTTCCTGCACGTTTCGTGGCTGCTAAGCAGCCAATAAACAGCAGGTAAGTACTGCCATCACTGTAATGCCAGTAGCCATGTTGGCTACTGGCAATATAGTGATTGGCTGGCCAGAACGCTTCATCGGGTGCTATATAGCACCCGATGACTCGGGTTCGGCTCATTGCGAGTCAGGGAGAGCTGCGCTTAGGAAGGGACAGTTAGTGTAGGGAGTTTGTGATCGCAATATATTCAATAGAAAAACATTTCAAAGACCCCAAAAAGTCTTTTTAAGGCCTCATGCACACGACCGTTGTGTGCATCCGCGTCCGTTCTGTCATTTTTCACAGTTTAGCGGAGGTCTCATTCATTTCTTTGGGGCTGTGAAAAAAAACTGATAGTCCTCCGTTTTTTCTCCGCGTCCGTGATGCATGATTCCAGTCCGTCAAAAAAATATAACCTGTCCTATTTTTGTCAGTGGAAAACGGAGGCCGGACCCAAAATTACACTTTTCATTAACCTTCCTTTTTTTTCCCCCCTGTCAGACAAAAAAAAAAGGCAGACACAAGGAAACACAACTGAAGCAAAATCGGACACGGACCACTGAAGCCAAATCACTGACAGTGAAAAAACACTGTCGTCTGCATGAGGCCTAAGGACTATTGTGTGGTGGCAGGCTGGCAGCAATATAATTTAGCCAGCAATTTTTTTTTCCATACTTTGCAATACTTTTTCGATAGAGGGTGTCTGCAGTGACTTGTGACATCTGCGCTGCAATAGCGTGTGTCAGGGACAGATATTAGGAAAAATATTAGCAAAAAAATAATTATATTTTTTCCATAATTTATTCACACTTTGCCTATAAACAGTGCCTTATAACATTTAAAGGGGTTGTCCAGGTTCAGAGCTGAACCCGGACATACCTCGATTTTCACCCCGGCAGCCCCCCTGACTTGAGCATCGGAGCAGTTCATGCTCCGATGCTCTCCTTTGCCCTGCGCTAAATCGCACAGGGCAAAGGCATTTTTTGGAGATCCGGTGACGTACTGGGGCTCTCCATGCGGCTGTCAGGAAGCCCGGTGACGTCACCGGCACTGATGGGAGTGATTTAGCTCTGCCCTAGCCAGTAAAACCGCTAGGGCAGGACTAAATCCCGCCAATCGGAGCCGGTGACACAAAAGAGCCCGTGCCCTGCGCGATTTAGCGCAGGGCAAGGGAGCACATTAGAGCATGAGATGCTCAGATGCCAGCCTCAGGGGGCTGTCTGCGTGAAAATAAGGGTATGTCCGGGTTCAGCTCTCAACCCAGACAACCCCTTTAATATTAAGAAGGTGAGCATTAAGGGACGGGGAAGTGGTCATGATGCTGATGTTGCACGCAGAGGCCTTGGCCCTGGGCGCGGTGAAACTGTGCAATTTTTTTTCTTGTGCTCTGGCAGCAATCATCCAAGATACCTAACTTCATGTCGCAGTTTGCAGGGAGGCGCAGGACACCACTCTTGAAGTCAGCCCAGTGCGAGCAGGTGGTCGGTTGGATTGCAGCAGATAGTGCTTCCAGTCGGTTAAGCACCACCCTGTCTTCCACCAAGTCCAGTCTCAGTAGCCAGGAGTTTGGTCCACACAATCATCTCCCTGGTCCTCCTTCCTCCCACCATTTACAGTCTGGCCAAACAAGTGATCCCACACTCGGATATTCCGAGGACCTCTTTGCATCGCCATTAACCTCTTCTGGACACATGACGTACCGGTACTTAAGGACACATGACGTATTGGTACGTCATGTGTATTTCCGATCACCGCCGCCCTGCAGGCGGTGATCGGAACAAGGTGCCTGCTCAAATCATTGAGCAGGCACCTTTGCTAAATGCGCGGTGGGGGTCCCGTAAAGTTATTATCCATTTAATGTGACACTGGTCAGATTTGCAAAAAATGATTTGGTCCTTAAGGTGAAAATGAGCCCGGTCCTTAAGGAGTTAATTAATTTGGCCCTCTCGCCAAGCACGCTTGAAGAGGGACCTGAGATCTTGTGCCCCGATTCCCAACCTCTTGAGCATCCAGAGTAACAAGAACATGACGCTGGGGAATGGCAATTAGTGTTTAATGAGGTGGATGATGATGAGACACAGTTGCCAATGACTCAACCGCAATTACTGTCTCAAGAGGTTGAGGAAGAGGATGACACACAGTTGTCAATCACTGAGGTTGTGGTTAGGTCAACAAATCAGGAGAATGATCAGAGTGAGGAAGAGGAGGTGCTGGACGATGAGGTTACTGACCCACCCTGGGAAGGTGGCGACAGGCCGAGCGAGGAGAGCAGTACAGACTGGGAGGGATCTGCAGCGCTGGAAGATGCAGTGGGGTGGCAAAATCTACAAGACAGGCACCACTGCAATAGGCACGCAACTGTTCTACGGAGTACCCCCTTGCGTAAATCTCTCTTGCCAAGGGGTAGGTGTTCGGCACTATGGTGCTTTTTTAAGGAAAGTGCGGACGACAAAAGAATAGTAGTTTGCAACCTGTGCTACACCAAAATGAGCCGGGGCGTGAACACTAGCAACCTCACCACCACCAGCATGATCCGCCACATGGCATCAAAGCACCCTAATAGGTGGGCCGAACGCATGGGTCCACAATTGGTGTCTGCGGGTCACACCACTGCCTCCTCTTCTCCTGTGTTACGTGCTGGACAATCCCCTGTCCAAGACGCAAGCCCGGATGCATCCCGCCCTGGACCTTCGGAAGCACCATCAGCTAGCACAGCCACTTCCCTGTCCCAGCGCAGCGTCCAAATGTCATTAACCCAGGCATTTAAACGCAAGCGCAAATACCCAGCCACCCACCCACAGGTCATAGCACTAAATGCGCAGCTTTCCAAATTACTGGCCCTGGAAATGTTGCCATTTAGGCTTCTGGACACTTAGGCCTACCGCAGCCTGATGTCGGTGGCAGTCCCCAGCTGCCACTATTTTTCAAGGTGTGCCGTGCCAGCCTTACATTTTAAACAACACGGATTACTAGTTGTTCACCCTTCTCGACCCCCGCTACAAAGAGAACTTCTCATCTCTCATTCCTCTGGTGGAGAGGATGAGCAAAATGGTGCAATACCAGAAGATCCTTGTTGGAAAATTTGCTCCCAAAATTTCCATCTGACAATGCTGATGGGAGAGTCCGTACTTCCTTGGCCAACCGAGGAGGGGAGACAAGGAGAACACACAGCAGTTCCAACAGAGGCAGGGCAACACTCTCCAAAGCCTGGGACAGTTTCATGACACCCCGCCAGCACCCTCACACTGATGCGCGGCCTAGTGTCGCAAGGAGAGAAAAATTTTGGAAGATGGTGAAGGAGTACATTGCAGACCGTGTCAGCGTCCTCAATGATCCCTCAGTGCCTTACAACTACTGGGTGTCCAAGCTGGACACGTGGCATGAACTGGCGCTGTACACTTTGGAGGTGCTGGCCTGCCCTGCTGCCAGTGTTTTGTCTGAGTGTGTATTTAGGGCTGCTGGGGGCATAATAACAAATAAGCGTTCCCACCTGTCAACTGAAAATGCTGACAGGTTGATTCATAAAAATGAACAAGGCCTGGATTGACCATGACTTCTCAACTCCACCAGAGGAAAGCTGATGAACATAAAGGCACTTTACATGTGTTGTTTTTAATGTAGTTAATAGACTGTATTCCCATGCACCCCTTCCCCCACAAACAAGGGTATATGGTTGAATCTTTCTTTTCTCATCCTCCTCCTCTTCCGTCATATCAACATGCATTGCTCATTCGTCACATATAATGCCCTCGCATATATGACCTTTGAATATAATTTTTTAGAGGGTCCGCTCACCAGCAGCCCCTCATCAAATTTTTTACAGGGTCCGCTCACCAGCAGGCCTGCAACTCAAATCATTTACAGGGTCGGCTCACCTGCAGGCATGCAATTCAATGTGAATGAGGCCCTACTTTATGTGATATACAGGTTGTATCGGAGTGCCTCTTCCTTGTAATTTTTGGCAGCACTTAGCACTTTATATACAAGTAAATATACAGGAAAGAAGGTTTTCAATAAATTTTTCCTATAAAATCGATTTCTTTTACTTTGGTTTTGTGTGTAAAACCTTAAATAAATTGTGGGACTGGTGATCAGTTTAAGGCCTTTTAATCAGCTGCAGCATGGTGATAAAAATGAGTGGCAAGGTGACATTGTGTGGAGATGGCAGCATGAGGAGGCCACATAGTGGCACAATGACAGTGTCTGGATAAAAGACTGAGGCCACAGATTGTTGAGAAAGATGCAGATGGAGACAAATCTGTAGAGTTGTATGACGGTCACCTGCAGATTAATGCAGACCAGCCTTAAAATTGTGTTTTAATATATGAAAATGAGTCTCTAGGAGCAACGGGGGTGTTGTCATTACACCTAGAGGCTCTGTTTTCTCTGCAACTGCTGCGCCATCTCCACTTTGAAGGGATCACATTTACACCAGGCCGGTAGGTGAGTTCATACACAGGAATACCTAGAGTCCTATCTAGCCCTATAGGACCCTGATACTAGAGGCAGGGACAAGACTACCTGTTTCTCCAAAAACAAGGACGAACAGGAGTCTCCTTCAGGCCTTATACAAATAATAGGGAAATGCAACACACAGAACCCAAACAAAATACAAAAGGAAAGGATAGACTTAACTTCATAGGAGCAATGCAAGCACTAAGAACTCCGGCGAGATCCACACACCAGCTATCCACCACTGATACTGAATCTATAAACCGCACAACATTGTGGGAGAAGCGACAATAAATAAGGAAGGTTAAATGACCACATTAGCAACACCTAAGGCAAAGGGTGTGGTCATTACCAGAAACAACACAGACGCCTATTGATCCACAAGGAAAAGCCTGTCCAATCAAATCACGTGTTGCCAGTCTCACCGATCTCCTGCCACCTGTTGCAGGGACGTCCGTGACACTTATTTACTGAGAAAGATAGATAGTTTTCACTGCAATTTCATAGAGTTGCCACAAGATTATTTCAGCTGCCATTCCAGTAAATGGTAACTTTATACATTTTTATGCACTGAGCTCCCCCTAGTGTTGGCTGTAGGCAGAGCGCTTTGTAATTGAACAGAAGCAGATTTCTGAATCTATTTTTGCTTATGTAAATACATTGAGGAATACGGTATGGTGTTCAGAATGAGTGCCCTATTTATGAAGCATCTGTTCCACTTTTTCCAACATAGAATGCCGATAAAGTGGGTGAGGTGGAGGGGGCAATCTGGGGAGTTGCCTGGGAGTGATTTGTCGCACACATACTGGGAAACTGTGTGGGGCAAGGGGGCCCATACTAAGTTTTGCTATGGGTGTCCTATGAGATCTGTGTACACCCCTGTAACTAAAGGCGAACTAATTACTGGGGACAAAAATACAACCTCTTGGAGAAGATCACCCCCTTATCCCTTACAGTCAGTGTTCGGTCAGGGATTTCCATCAGTGATTGTGAGCCAAAACCAGGTGCGGCTCTAAACACAGAACAGGAGCAAATCTTCCCCTTATACCTTATCTCTGTGGAGGCTCCAATCCTGGTTTTGGCTTATAATCACTGATGGAAATCACTGACCGAACACTGATGTGTGAATGAGGCTTTATACAGACCAGTTTCTAATGATCTTTCATTAGATTTCCAAAACCCACTTTTTAAGGACCAATTCAGGTCTGAAGACACTTTTTGGGGCTTACGTAATAGAAACCACCGAAAAATTACCCCATTTTAGAAACTACACCCCTCAAGGTATTCAAGACTGATTTTACAAACTTTATTAGCCCTTTAGGTGTCCCACAAGAATTAATGGAAAATGGAGATGAAATTTCAGAATTTAACTTTTTGGGCAGATTTTACAAACAAAACTCCAATATTTATTACCCTAATCCTGCAGTTTACAGAAACACCCCACATGTGGTCGTAAACTGCTGTACAGGGCACACGGCAGGGCTTAGTAGGAAAGGAATCCCATATGGTTTTTGGAAGGCAGATTTAGCTGAACTGGTTTTTAGATGCCATGTCCCATTTGAAGCCCCCCTGATGCACCCCTAGAGTAGAAACTCAAAAAAAGTGACCACATTTTGAAACTACGGGATAAGGTGCCAGTTTTATTGGTACTATGTTAGGGTACATATGATTTTTAATTGCTCTATATTATGTTTTTTGTGAGGGAAGGTAATAAAAAGAATGGATGTTTTGGCACCTTTTTATTTTTTAACAACATTCATCTGAAAGGTTAGATCATGCGCTATTTTTATAGAGCAGGTTGTTACTGACACAATGATATCAAATATGTCTACTTTCTATGATGTTTGTTTCAGTTTTACATAATAAAGCATTTTTTAAAACAAAAATTTAGTTTTTGTATCTCCATTTTCTGAACGCCGTATTTTCTTTCTTTTTCTGCCGATCGTCTTGTGCAGGGGTTTGTTTTTTGCAGGAAGAGTTGACGTTTTTATTGGTACCATTTTTGGGTACATATGATCTTTTTGATCATTCATTATTACACTTTATGGGGCAAGGTGATTTGGTGGTTTTGGCACAGTATTTATTTATTTCTACAGAGTTTACCCGAGGGAGACTTTTTTTATAGAGCAGATCGTTACGGACGTGGCAATACCTAATATGTCTACTTTTTCTTATTTATTTACGTTTTACACAATAATACTATTATTTCGGTTTCAAAAATGCTATTTTAGTGTATCCAAATCATTTTCCGCTAACTTGTGACAAAAAATAAAAACTTCCATGAACTCACTATGCCTATGGGGTGGGGTGTTTCTACTGTCTGGGCATTGTAGAACCTCAGGAAACATGACAGGTGCTCAGAAAGTCAAAGTGCGTAAATTAATTTCTTTTCACCATAGTTTGTAAACGCTATAACTTTTACCCAAACCAATAAATATACACTTATTGCATTTTTTTTTTATCAAAGACATGTAGAACAATAAATTTAGAGAAAAATTTATATAGAAATGTAGTTTTATTTGAAAAATTTTGCAACAGAAAGTGAATTAAATATCAAAAAAAGTAAAAATGTCAGCAGCACTGAAATACCACCACATGAAAGCTCTATTAGTGAGAAGAAAAGGAGGTAAAATTAATTTGGGTGGTAAGTTGTATGACCGAGCAATAAACCGGGAAAGTAGTGTAGTGCAGAAGTGTAAAAAGTGGTCTGGTCATTAAGGGGGTTTAAGCTAGGGGAGCTGAGGTGGTTCATGTCTCCATGTTCTGAGAGCTATAGTTTTTATTTTTTGGGCGATTGTCTTAGGTAGGGGTTCATTTTTTGTGGGATGAGGTGACTGTTTTATTGATACCATTTTCTGGGACATACTCCTTTTTGATCGCTTGGTTTTGCACTTTTTGTGATGTAAGGTGACAAAAATGGCTTTTTTTTTTTTTTTTTTTTTTACACAGTTTTTATTTTTTATGGTGTTTATCGGACAGGGTGGATCATGTGATATATTTATAGAGCCGGTCATTACGGACGCGGCAATACCTAATATATGTGTGGGTTTTGTGTTTTGTTTTTTTTGTTTTGTTTTTTTATTATAAAATAAGGGGAAAGGGGCATTTTTTTTTGTTTTTTACTTTATTAATTTTATTAAAAACACTTTTTTACATTTTTTTTTCTTTACTTTATTTCTGATGTTCACTTTTGGGGGTCTGATCCCCTCTGCAATGCATTACAATACATCTGTATTGTAATGCATTGCCTGTTCGTGTATCACAGTGAGTCATACACTAACAGGTTGCCTAGGAGACCCAGCCTGAGGCTGAATCTCCTCGGCCCCCGTAGAAGGTAGGTCCTGATGCCGTGCAAGGCATTGGGCAGCCTCTGCATGGCATTGGGCTGCCATCTGACACATCGAGTCCCCACCACAGCAGCGCAGGGACTCTATGTGCTCCCTCACCCGACACAAACCCGTTCTATGTCGCGGTCAGCGCGTACTGTGGCATAGAAGGTGTTAATCCACCGGCATTGGCTTTTACAGCGATGCCAGTGAATACAACAGGGGCCCGGCTACCAGGGACTGCCAGGCTCCTGCAGTGATCGCGCGCCCACCCGATCACCATGACGTACTATTACGTCATGGAAGCCACTGCGTTCCCGCAATAGTACGCCATGTGTCGGGAAGGGGTTAAAGGGGTTGTACCAAGTTTTGAAGTGGTTAGGGGATAACTGACCACTGGGACCCCTACTGATCCTGAGAACAGGAGCTCCGTTTCCCTTTCCTGATGAGGAGGGAGGTCTGACTTGCACCTTGATGCTCCATTCATTCTCTATGGGAGCGCCGAAAATTGATGCGCTATCTCCAGCAGTCCTGTTAAGAATGAATGGAGCGGTAAGACACATGCCTGACAATCCCAGGACTGGTGGGGGTCCCAGCAGTCGGTCCCCCCCCACCTTCCCCAACGATTAGTTAGTTATCCCCTATTCTCGGACAGGAGATGACTTCTAAACTTGGCACAACCCCTTTAAAGGCTTTGTACACCTTTTGGAGGCATTATTTATTATTGCATTGTATTCATTTTGAGTGAAAAATATATATATATATATATATACAGTACAGACCAAAAGTTTGGACACACCTTCTCATTCAAAGAGTTTTCTTTATTTTCATGACTATGAAAATTGTATATTTACACTGAAGGCATCAAAACTATGAATTAACACACGTGGAATAATATACATAACAAAAAAGTGTGAAACAACTGAAAATATGTCATATTCTAGGTTCTTCAAAGTAGCCACCTTTTGCTTTGATTACTGCTGTGCACACTCTTGGCAATCTCTTGATGAGCTTCAAGAAGTAGTCACCTGAAATGGTCTTCCAACAGCCTTGAAGGAGTTCCCAGAGATGCTTAGCACTTGTTGGCCCTTTTGCCTTCACTCTGTGGTCCAGCTCACCCCAAACCATCTCGATTGGGTTCAGGTCCGGTGACTGTGGAGGCCAGGTCATCTGGCGCAGCACCTCATCACTCTCCTTCATGGTCAAATAGCCCTTACACAGCCTGGAGGTGTGTTTGGGGTCATTGTCCTGTTGAAAAGTAAATGATGGTCCAACTAAACGCAAACCGGATGGAATAGCATGCCGCTGCAAGATGCTGTGGTAGCCATGCTGGTTCAGTATGCCTTCAATTTTGAATAAATCCCCAACAGTGTCACCAGCAAAGCGCCCCCACACCATCACACCTCCTCCTCCATGCTTCACGGTGGGAACTAGGCCTGCACAATATATCGCCATATCGCAATCGCCAATTGGCAGACCCAAAAATGCTGCAATTATATTACCATATTTTTCGCTTTATAAGACAAACTTCCCCCCCCCCCCAAAAGTGGGGGGAAAATGGCAGTGCGCCTTATTAAGCGATGGTTGACTTTTTACGTGGTTGACACGGATGTATCGACGGCCGCTATGCTGCACAGCTCGGCCGGCGATACATCAGTTACAGTGCGGGGAGGGAGGAGGGGCTGGAGGCAAGTCGTTATTTTAATGAACAAATGTTCTTTTATTTATTCTATTTTATTGATCTGTTCTGTGCAGTGCTATTAAGAAAATGGCAAGTTTTGTATTTTGTACTTTTGCAGTAATGCAAATGTGTTATTTAATTTAGTAAAAGATGTTTTATTTTGAAAAACACTGCATTTCAGTTCTGGAGTTAAGCATAACTACATTTCTGCATTATCAGTAATTTGTGTGTGCTTTTGCCTTGAAAATCCAAGCAAATAGACCTCTAGCACAATTCCCTTAAAATAGCGCATCGCATACCGTTATCGCAATTTTTAGGGCCCTAATCGCAATCGCACAAAATTCCCATATCGTGCAGCCCTAGTGGGAACCAGGCATGTAGAGTCCATCCGTTCACCTTTTCTGCGTCGCACAAAGACACGGTGGTTGGAACCAAAGATCTCAAATTTGGACTCATCAGACCAAAGCACAGATTTCCACTGGTCTAATGTCCATTTCTTGTGTTCTTTAGCCCAAACAAGTCTCTTCTGCTTGTTGCCTGTCCTTAGCAGTGGTTTCCTAGCAGATATTCTACCATGAAGGCCTGATTCACACAGTCTCCTCTTAACAGTTGTTCTAGAGATGTGTCTGCTGCTAGAACTCTGTGTGGCATTGACCTGGTCTCTAATCTGAGCTGCTGTTAACCTGCAATTTCTAAGGCTGGTGACTCGGATGAACGTATCCTCCGCAGCAGAGGTGACTCTTGGTCTTCCTTTCCTGGGGAAGTCCGCATGTGAGCCAGTTTCTTTGTAGCGCTTGATGGTTTTTGTGACTGCTCTTGGGTACACTTTCAAAGTTTTCCCAATTTTTCGGACTGATTGACCTTAATTTCTTAAAGTAATGAAGGCCACTCGTATTTCTTTACTTAGCTGCTTTTTTCTTGCCATAATACAAATTCTAACAGTCTATTCAGTAGGACTATCAGCTGTGTATCCACCTGACTTCTCCACAACGCAACTGATGGTCCCAACCCCATTTATAAGGCAAGAAATCCCACTTATTAAACCTGACAGGGCACACCTGTGAAGGGAAAACCATTTCAGATGACTACCTTTTGAAGCTCATCAAGAGAATGCCAAGAGTGTGCAAAGCAGTAATCAAAGCAAAAGGTGGCTAATTTGAAGAACCTAGAATATGACATATTTTCAGTTGTTTCACACTTTTTTGTTATGTATATAATTCCACATGTGTTAATTCATAGTTTTGATGCCTTCAGTGTGAATCTACAATTTTCATAGTCATGAAAATAAAGAAAACTCTTTGAATGAGAAGGTGTGTCCAAACTTTTGGTCTGTACTGTATATATATATATATATATATATATATATTTATATATATTTTTTTTTTTCAGTTTCTATAAAAAAATGTTGAACCACTGTCTTTGTGCAGCCTTCAGTTTCTCTAGTTGCAGGATCTGAATTTTTACTCTGTTCCGTCAGGCATCTCAGCTGACGGCTCCTTATCTATGCTCTCTGACCTTTTATAAACACTCATTATAGCTCAGTTCTTATCTTACTGATAAGAATGTTACCCTGATGCCGGCTCCGCAGAATTGGGCGCTGCACTTTGTATTCTGCAGCTGTCAATCTGAGCTTAGTGAAACCCTCTAACTAAGAACTATACCACTAAGTCATTGTTTACAGTTTGTATTTATAGCAAGGAGTCTGGCATTGCATTATCTCCTGTTTGATCATTTGATAAGTAAACATATTCCCCGCATAAGATCCCTGTAATAGGAAGGTTTGTGTACCTGTTACGGCTAGTCGTCATGTGTCTCAGCTGATGTCAACCTGGGGGAGTATCTCAGTTGGAGCCCTCCTACCTCCCAAGTAGGGTCAAGATGATTGACCGAGTCGTATCCCAGTGAGCAGAGCTGCTTGATTAAATCATCCTGGTTTCGGCGGCCACTTCACGGCCGCACAAGTGCCTAGAGGCAGCACTGCCACGTGTGAGAGGTGGCGTGCTCACTTTGTTTGTCTTTCTGTAAAAATTATGTGATGCTGGCAGAAACAGTTTTTAGGCTCCTGATGAGGTGTGTTCACCAGAAACGAGTTGAGCCAGCGTTTAACTGTAGCCAGTTTTAGCAGACGACGACTAGAATATGGCGGCGACAAATAGTTTTTTATGTTAGTCAGTGGTGAGGGAGTTGGAGCATTATACTAGGGTGTTGGAGGTTAGTAGGCTCCAATTGAAGACCAATTAAAATTATAATTTTTAGCCCAAAATGAGTAAAATGCAATCATAAAAAGAAATTGCCTCGGAAAGTGGCTGACAGTCTAGAAGGAGTTGGGGACCTCTGGTAATGAGTATATGAGAAGGATAGTATAACAGGTCTTTGACGTCTTGTGGTCCCCTCACATCTAGATGATTTACAATATATATATATATATATCTTTTTATTTATTTTTTGCTCACTTGCAGTCCTGTTTCCGCCATGTATTTGGGGTCATAGTTAGGCTCTGTACCTCTGTGGAACTACTAGCTTGGTTTACAATACACAATACTGTTTCTCCTCACCTGTCATCTGCTTGTTTCCCCAGGTACCTGAAAGAGTTTCGGACGGAGCAGTGCCCGCTCTTTGTGCAACACAAGTGCACCCAGCATCGGCCCTACACCTGTTTCCACTGGCACTTTGTTAACCAGAGAAGGCGGAGATCTGTGAGACGTAGGGACGGGACCTTTAACTACAGCCCGGATATTTACTGCACCAAATACGATGAAACGTCAGGCCTGTGTCCTGAAGGAGACGAGTG
Source organism: Bufo gargarizans (assembly GCF_014858855.1). Classification (NCBI taxonomy): domain Eukaryota; kingdom Metazoa; phylum Chordata; class Amphibia; order Anura; family Bufonidae; genus Bufo; species Bufo gargarizans. Next base: position 64,919,900 of record NC_058085.1, on the reverse strand, counting down.
AGTTCTTCTGTAGTGCTTTAGCGTCTTACCACAGTATGTTTGCCTGAGCAGCTGCAAGATCTTTCCTGTGAGTGTTGTTATTTGCCTGAGCGCTTTACGCAGTTTTATATATGTGTAGTAGTCATTTTAAGGTGTATCCAACCCCCTCTTCACTGTTAGATCGTTGTACGGTCTGACCACTGGGACCTACACCCTTCATGAGAACTGCCGTTCCGTATCCCCCATTTGAATGGAGCGATGGTTGAGCATGCATTTACCGCTTCATCCAAAGATTATCAAGTGCTGTACTCAGGGGGTGGGGGTGGCACAGGACATACAGTATCGTGACCCCAGTGGTCAAACCGCCACTGATCTATCGATTAACCCCAATTCAGTGGATTAAAGGGGTAGTCTCCTCTGAGACATTGGTGGCAAATTGCTAGGAAGATAGGTGTGGGTCTCACCTCTGAGTTCCACACCTGTCTCCAGGACGGGACCCCCAAAATCAGTGGTGAGCACTGCTCAGTCAGTCCCATAGAAGTGAATGGAGCGGTGGTCGCACTTGCACGATGCGTTCTCCTTTTGTTTCTATGGGACTTCTGAAAATAGCTGAGCGCGTTATCTCAGCTATTTTCAGAAGTCCCATAGAAATGAATGGAGAGCGCTCCACGCACGTGCAGTACTCTCTCTCTTTCCTGTTTTAGAAATAGGTGCGGCTTCCCCCACCTATCTGACTTTGATAGTGGTATGCCATCAAAGTCCCAGATGAAACAACCCCTTTAATTTTGAATGGAATACTCCTTTAAGGGCCTTGGATAAAGGGATCGTTTAAAGAAGATTAACCCTTGTGAGGTAGACAGTCCAGCTTCAGTAAGGCCTCTTTCACACGAGCGATACGGATTGTATCAGGATCGGTTCAAAGAGAAAATGATGGTTTTGCTTGCAAGTTCAATCAGCTTTGTCTGTGATTGCATTCAGTGCATGCGTTTTTTCAGTCCGGATTGTACCCAGATTGCATGCGTTTTTAACGCGCGCGAAATAAAACTGAAGAATAACACTCTGCATCCCCAGCAACCATCAGTGAAAAACACATTGCATCTGGATGTCTTCCGTTTCACTTCTGTGTAGCCAGGGCCTGAAAAACTCACAATATGGAACATGCTGCAATTTTTTATTTTTATTTTTTCTTCATGCAGAGATGTTGCATGAGAAACCTCATGTGCCCAGAACAACTGAAATGAATGGGTCAGGATTTAGTCCGGATGCTGTGCGTTCACAACCTGCATTGCATCCGGATGAAAAACTTGCTTGTGTGAAAGAGCCCCAACTCCTATCAGTTTGTCAGATGTAGTATATAGCATGCCGGCCAAATGAATCGCCATCCATTTACCCAATTACTATCGTGAGCACGGCTGTAATAGAGCATTATATTACCACTGCAAATGCCAGAATTGGAGAAAAAGCTGATTCTGGGGGGGTTGTGCTGTTGACTCCTGGAATACAGAGGCTGGTATCGTTTTATAGACAACAGTGACCCTAGGGCTGCCTCTTATTAGTATCTGGTGCCAGACACCATACACTGATCGGCCAAAGTATTAAAGGGGTTATCCAATCTCTCAACAAAAAAAACCCCACATGTGCTGGGCCCCTCACCGGTAATATATTTACCTTGTCACTAGCGTCACCCGCGATGCTAGGGAGGCGCGCGTCCCCGCCTGCCATTGGCTGCTCCCCCCCCGACACAGGATGTTTTCATCTGTGTGCAGGGAGAAGCAGCAGCGGCGGTGCGGTGGGGTAAGTATACTACCGGTGAGGGGCCCGGCACATGTGGGTGGGGGTTGAGAAATTGGAATTGGACAACCCCTTAAGGACCCGCCAATAGTTTTTTTTTGTTTTTGTTTTTTCCCTCCCAGCCTTCCAAGACCCATAGATTTTTTTTTAATTTTTTTTTACTTTTCATTCATAAGCTTCATGAGGGCTTATTTATTTGCAGGACAAGTTGTATTTTTAATGGCACCATTAAATTCACTATATCTTGTATGGGAAAATAATTCTTTGTCAGATGAAATAAAATAAAAAATAATTTCCATCATTGTTTTCGGGTTTTGTTTTCACGGCGTTTGCTATACGCTAAAAATGACACAATGAGCTAATTCTGAAAGTCGGTAAGATTACACCGATTCCAAATTTAGGCTACATCTGCGCTTTCCCTTTCCTCTATTGAGATCCGTCATAGGATCACAATAGCGCGGGAAAACGCTTCCGTTTTGTCACCGTTCATTATCAATGGGAACTGAACGGAACTGAATGCACCGTCCCCTTCCCCGTCCACACCACGCCCACTTTTTTTAGACCTGGCATGAGCCACGAAAAGTTGCAGATTGCGGCACACATAACCTTTGCATAATATAGGCGTATTACTGATTGTAAATGACCCCCTCAGTTCTTGAATTTGATGTTGTTAGAAGCAGGAAAGATGGACAAATGTTAAAGTAAATGATCCAAAATTCTACTTTTCAAGAATAAAATACATTTAATGTAATAAAACTACATGAAATAAAATAATCTCCAAGTTTTTTTTTTCTTTTTTTTCTGTATTCTGTTTTTGTCCCCACAAAATGAAATCCATTAAGATTACGGTAAATACTGAAGCATAAATATTGTAAACTTCTGAATTCTGATTAGAATTTCATTAAAAAAGGCAAGTTTTTGGGCTTGTATATAATGCTATGACATTAATGTGTTTTACAAGCTTTCATTTGGGGGGGAGGCATTTTTTAAACAGTTTTTATTAACATTTTGAAATTGAATGAGGTCTCATGGATTTATCATGTAGACAAAGTTATTAAATGCCATTTGCTGAAGCGAGACAACTATTTTAACAAAAACAAATCTGGAATACAGTGGGCTCCATTCACATATCCGTAATAATTGGTCCGCATCCGTTCCGCAAATTGCGGAACAGGTGCGGACCCATTCATTCTCTATGGGGACGGAACAGTTGCGGAGAGCACACTATGTGCTCTCCGCATCCGCATTTCCGGAGCGCCCGGCCGATCGTCCGGTCCGCGGCTCCTGAAAAAAATAGAACATGTTCTATTCTTGTCCGCAATTGCGGACAAGATTAGGCATTTTCTATTATAGTGCCGGCGATGTGCAGTCTGCAAAATGCGGAACGCACATTGCCGGTGTCCGTGTTTTGCGGATCCGTGGATCCGCAAAACACATACGGATGTGTGAATGGACCCTTAGGGTGCTTTCACACTTGCAGCAGAGTGATTCCGTTGCCTGAACTGCCTGCCAGATCCATCAAAACGTATGCCAACTGATGGCATTTGTAAGACTGATCAGGATCCTGATCCGTCTTACAAATGCATTGAAATGCTGGATCCGTCTTTCCGGTGTCATCCGGAAAAACGTATTTGGCATTTATTTTTTTCAAATTTTTTCGGACGGATCCGGCATTGTGGTATTTTGAATGCTGGATACGGCACTAATACATTCCTATGGAAAAAAAATGCCGGCAATCAGGCAAGTCTTCAGTTTTTTTGTCCGGAGATAATACCGTAGCATGCTGCGGTATTATCTCTTTCCTGATCAGTCAAAAAGACTGAACTGAAGACATCCTGATGCATCCTGAACAGATTACTCTCCATTCAGAATGCATGGGGATAAAACTGATCAGTTATTTTCCGGTATAGTGTTCCTAGGACGGATTCTATGCCGGAAAATAAAGACTGTAGTGTGGAAGTGCCCTTATACAGCATGTGGATAATGGAGAACAATACCACAAGAAGAAATACAACAGTATCAACAGTCAACACTTCAGAAATAGAACATTAAACAAGTATGTTAACGGTCATAAAATGTTAACCAAGCCATAAAGGTTTGTGAGACATACACGTATGAAACGTGAGTCACGAATCTATGTGGATTGTCCCCACTGGAAATGAGCAATACGTGTAGGAGACCCAGCAGGCGTAGGGTTAGTGCACCAACCCACACCTGCACTTGACAGAAGAAGAGGAGAGGGCAATAAAGATCAGGACCTTCAAAGACATGGAGGGTCACCTGTCATCAGTGGTCATTTTTCGAACCATGAATGCAGCTTATTTTGGGTTTCCAAAGAAGTAATGCAATATATCTACCCCATACCTTAAAAAAAAAAAAGCATTTAATAGGGTTATCCGAGATGTGGCCGCCACTTCCATGTGATCCCGGCCTGGGATTACAACCTCCAGTGCATGCGTGAGTCTGCTTCTCTCACTAGTGCTTTAGTAAGAGATTCAGACTCGCGCATGCGCTGCAGGTTGTAATACCAAGCCGGGATCACTTGCCGAGAGTACGGTGTGTGATCCTGGAAGTGGCAACCGCATCTTGAATAATCCCTTTAACCTTTCGCTCCTTGTGTTGAGCAGCTTCTATCCAATCCATTTTCATAATAAAAGATAACTTCTCAAGGAAAAAAGGAGAGAAGAGGTCATTTCTAGACTTGAAATATAGCTTTTCTGGCTGCTGCAGAAACCGTGTGCAAAAGTCCTTTTTAGGGATATGTTTGCCAATTTTTTTTTTGTCACACCTCAAAAATTTGTGACACCCAAAGCGTGCTGCGATTTGGGGAAAAAGAAATGCAAAAGGAAAGAAGCACTCTAGAAAACTGTCTTCAAGTGACGTGTTTGTAGGGCATTCGGACATCTGGTTGCATGTCTAATCAAAATGATCAGCTTCCCGAAAATGTTATATCCATTACAGACTATCCCCCTACTTCTTATGCATGCTGATGTGGGAAAACTACAATCGGCATTTGTGAAATTCCTCTGGAATAAAAAAAGGCCTCGCATAGCCTATAAGAAGCTTTGTTTAATGAAGTGGGAGGGAGGTTTAAATATGCCCGGTATAAGATTATATAACTTAGCTGCCCTATTTCGTCATGTGAGGGACTGGATTTGGAAAACAGGTTATTTCTCAGCGGGAGGGGTGGAGCGGGAATTGGCACAACCGTGGGAGTTAGCCGCCCTTATTCACACACGGCTCAAAGATCTATTGATTATGGTGAAGCAATCTGTTCTTCTTAAGGATACCATCATGGCATGGAAAGCGATCAGGAAGCTATACAGACTTCCAATTTACTTGTCGCCCCAGATGCCCCTGTGGTCTCTGCCGGCTTTTCCACAAGGACGAGAGAACAAGATGTATAAGCAATGGAGGGAGAAAAATATCCACACGCTAGATGACATACTAATAGGACCAGATCATAAATTGATGTCATGGGAGCAATTTGCGAGTAGATATCGGATGGAGGCTTCTCACCCATTATCATTCTATCAGCTTTCTGCTTACTGCAAAGCCCAGTCGACTTCTTTGGGGGAAGCTGACAGAATGACCTGGTTTGCGGCTCTTCTAGGGAGAGGTGGAGTTATGATCTCACTTGCTGACACATATAGACGTCTACGAAATACTTGTTATATAGGCTTGGCGAAAATGGTTTTTGCGCACTGGGAAATGGAGGTTGAGGTGGAAGACTTAACCTTTAAAATGAGAGAGGGGTTGGAATATATCAGGAAGGCTATTCATAGTGAGCAATGGCGAGAGTGGCAATTGAGGAGCCTGCATAAAGCGACGTATGCTTTCAATCTCTCATATGCTAATGCCCCAGCACATTATCTGAGGGAGTGTCCTAAATGCTCGCAACCTAAAGCAGACCTCCTCCATGGTCTGTGGGGCTGCCAACACATTAGGCCACTGTGGGATGATGTAATCTCTCTTATTAAGGAAGTCTGGGAGGTAGAGGTGATAGCACATCCACAGCAATGCATATTCCAATATATTCCAGTGGGCCAGGATGTCTCGCAAGGAAAAGGGGTAGCGGAGCCGGGGATACACATTGTCCTTATGGCAGTCAATAAGTGTCTGTTGCGACATTGGTTGGTGCCCACTTTCCCTACCAAGGATGAAGTGCTGGGTCTGATTAAAAAAAAAGGTCCTTTATTTAGAGAGACTAGAAGTGGGTAAGAACAAAGAGAAGGAAGTGGCAAAGTTTATGAAAAAATTGAAAAAACTGGTTGAGCATGTCTTGATGAGAGCGGAAATTAAGGAGTTGGTGTCTCCATTTGAGCACACTAAGTGGTATATGGAGGCAAAATTGAAAGGCACGCTTGGCTCTTTGGAGATCTAAAGATGTACCCTTTGACTATTTCATAAAGTTGATGTAAGAGGAGGTGAACAAGATTGGCGCGAGTAGCAGGTGTTGGGGTTGGGAGGGAAATATAACGAATTTGGATTCTATGGTTCCTTATATGACGTATTATAAGATATAAAAGGATGTATTTGATTGTGAATAATGTGGAATTTGGCTGTATATCTCATGCAAAATGCCTTCTGTAGTATATATCTGTATGCTTTGAACATTCGAATAAAGAAAGTTTTTAAAAAAAAAAAACATCTGGTTGCGGCATTTTTTATAAAAAAAAAAAAAAAGTGGAAAAAACTTGTGCAATCACCATTAGGCTGCGGTTTTAACGGAGCAGAAGAATGAAAATTTACTATAATGAGATCCGTTCGGTTTCTGTTCTCAGATGTGAACATAGCCTTACAATTGAACTTTCTGCTGTTGGTTTTAAAAAGCAATGGCTGCCAGAAAGACTCCAGATACTGTAACTCTCCAGCTGACCCTATGAGACCGACATTGAGGCTCCCATGACAATGAATAGAGAGACTGACTTCCTGTCTGCACATAAGACGCAGGGTCAGTTGGAGAGTCAGAGTGATGGTTACATGACACAGCTGAGGATCAGAAGGGAGAAGATAATTCACAAATACAGCCACTAGGAAGAGAGATGTACAATTTACATCATGTACCTGTCTGGCAGGACCGAGAATAAAAATGTTTTAGGGGTGCTTCTTTAATGTAAAGATTCCTCATTTTGTAAAGATTCCTCATGTTTTTTTTAGGTTTTAGTTTTTTAGTGCATTTCTAGGAACCTCCCTAATCCCATGTCATTCCATCCTTTGTCTTTGCCCAGTTGTCCTTTCCTGCACAGAACAACAGGTGACACAGAAAGAAGATACCACCTGCGATATTACAAAACGGGCATCTGCATCCATGAGACGGACTCTAAAGGTCATTGCACCAAGAATGGGCAGCACTGTGCCTTTGCCCACGGTCCCCATGATCTCCGCTCGCCAGTATATGACATAAGGTAACCGTCACAATTTATTTATTGCTCCCAGTACTTTACCTGTATGATAAAAGGCATCTGACTCTGTGCAGTACTTCTGAGCGCCAGAATTGCCCTGTGAACTACTGTGAGAGAGGCAGCGATTTACAGAATATTCTTATCTCCCTTCTGTAGAGAGCTTCAGGCTATGGAGGCCCTGCAGAATGGACAGCCATCCCTGGATGGAAGCCTGGAAGGACAAACTGCAGTGGCAGCTAGTCATGCCATGATAGAGAAGATTCTGGGAGAGGAACCACGCTGGCAGGGTGAGAGGCATAAGGTGGCCATGCACCTTAGACAGCTGTCAGTCAGAGGCTTGTTCGGCTGACCGCTATACCGTCCCACCGCCCCATACACTTGCAGCCTTGGCTTAGCTGAGCATACATGGGTTTCCGATAGGTAGCAGGAAATAAGCAGCTGGAAGATGCCTCTACGCAAGACAGATGTCTCAAGCGAGATGAAGGCTGCTAGAGTCGGGACACCCTGATACACATTCGATGTTGGTCTAATGTGTATGGGCACCTTCAGCGCAATATGCAAAGGGTTAGTAATGTTGGAGGGAACCAAGAAGATCTTTCTTTGGCGTGTATTATTGCTGGGACCCCCACCGACCAACACTTCTGATATGTCCTTATAACATATCAAAAATGTTCAAAAAATTGTAGTTACTTTTTAACATATCCCCAAGATTGATTGTAGCAATGATTGATACCTAGCGGACTCCATTCTTCATGCTAACAAGTAACCTTGCATCTAACATGTGAAATAGGAAAAATCATGGATGGTGCCTGGATGCCTTGTAACACAGTAAACATATATGGAATGGTTTTCATGCAGAGAATTATGTCCGCTTGTCTGCAGACACTACATATGTGCTTGGGCACTACAAGACAGAACAGTGCAAAAAGCCTCCCCGGCTCTGCCGTCAAGGATATGCATGTCCCTATTACCACAATAGCAAGGACCGCAGGAGGAGTCCACGCCAAAACAAATACAGGTAGGAAATGAAGCACGTGCAGGTCTCTGACCTTCATTGCTGAGAAAGCAGCGTACCTCACCGCTGCAGCGTTCTTACTCCGATGAGACGCACATATTCCTATCTTAGTATTTCTCTTGGTGCAAGATATTCCGAGATTCAGTGGATAGCTTTGAATTGTAACCCTTAGGATACCGGAGGTTTTTTCGTTTTGCGTTTTCATTTTTCTTCCCTATCTTCCTTGAGCCGTAACTTTTTTTAAAAATATATTTCCGTTCACATAGCTGTATAGGGCTTATTTTTTGCGGGACAAGTTGTGCTTTCTAATGACACCATTAATTATGGCATACAATGTAGTAGGAAGCGGTAAAAAAAAAAAATCAAAATGGGGTGGAATTGGAAAAAACAACGCAATTTTTCCGCCATTTTATGGGTTTGCGTTCCGTGCAGCAATACTTACCCATACCCTTCATTCTCTGGGTCAGTACGATTACAACGATACCCCATATGGATAGGTTTTTAATGTCTAAATAGTGTAAAAATAAATGTACATTTTGAAAAAAATATAAAAAATGTACATCACCATATTCTGACCCCCCCCCCATAACTTTTTTTTTTGTGTTATATCTACTGAGCTATGTGGGGGCTCATTTTTTGCGGGACAATCTGTAGTTTTTATTGATACCATTTTGGAGTATGTGTCTTTTTGATCACATTTTATTACCTTTTTCTTTTTCACCTATGACAGCACCCCTCCTCTACCTCCTCAGGACAGGAAACAGGAACCAGAACCGTCTTTTAAAGGAGGGATCATCCCCTCTATTTCCAGTTCTGTTTCCTGTCCTAAGGGGCAGGAGGGAATCGGATCCTCTGGAAGATAACAAGGAAATAGCTGCGGGGGCCCCGGCTATAAAAATAGTGTGTGGAGGGTTACCCCGTGTAGCATATATATTTAAAAGTAAAAAAATAAAAATATGTATTAGGTTGTTACCATGTTGGAGGGGATGATCCCTCCTTTAAAAGGCGGTTCTGGTTCCTGTTTCCTGTCCTGAGGAGGTGGAGGCTGTCTCTCCAGGGGTGCTGTCATAGGTTCAAAGAAAACCGGTAAGTGTAATCCAATATTCTTTGGGTAATAGAAGTAATAAAAAAATGCCAAATAGGCCATTTTGACCCTTTTTTCCGTTAGGCAAAAATATTTTTATATTTTTATAGTACGGGTGTTTTCGGTCGCGGTGATACCCATGATGTTTATATTTTTTATTTATGTATTTATTTTTTATACGGAAATATTTATACAGAAACTTTCAATTTTTAACCTTTTTTTTAATATATTTTTAGCATTTTTTTTTTTTTTTTTTTTACTTTTTTTTGTAATGATTTTGAAGATCGTGTTTGAGAGTACAAAATCCAAATGTCTTTTTTTTTATTCTGAATCTGAACAGTCATGGATTTTTAAAATCCAGTTATTGCTCAGGATTGCTCATTTATTTTGGCTTTAATGCCCTCAGCCTCTTCACCCGCAGGCCATGACGCCCGCTGCACGTATGGGCGTGATGTCTGCCTATCACTCCAGCACCGTACATGTACAGCACTGGTAGCAAAAGGGTTAAAAAAAAATGAAAAACTGATGGGATAATGTAAAAGTTTTTCATTTATTTCAAAGCTGGTCATCATGTGCCATTCATCTTGGGATATCTTGAGCCAAGAGGAACCCAGTCTACATTGCATTCACAATTCTGCTGGCTCAATGTCTGACAAGTCTCCGACGCTCTGTTTGTTCAGCTCTGTACGTTCTCAAACACATTCCGTTTTTATTAATGTGACTTATTGTTTTAGGTCTTCCCCTTGTCCAAGTGTAAAACATGGAGATGAATGGGGAGACCCCAGTAAGTGCGAAAGTGGGGACTCCTGTCAATATTGCCACACCAGAACAGAGCAGCAATTTCATCCGGAGGTAATGGCCTTCCTTGGTTTGCTCATTGTGTCGCCCTGATTCTAGAGAGTTTGGTAATCTCCTGTCATCTTTTACAGATCTACAAGTCAACAAAATGCAATGACATGCAGCAGTCGGGAAGCTGTCCACGTGGGCCTTTCTGTGCCTTCGCACACGTTGAACGTATGTGGCTCTGTTAATGCATTCTGCAGGGTTGGGAGGGGGATACCACCTATAGTAATTGCGTGATACTTCGCAAAATGATTTTACCTTCCAGATATTCGTATTTTTTTTTTTTTTGTCAGCTTGGCAAAAGTTCTCTAATAATGCGCCAATCTTGTTACAGAATCTCTTCTTTGTGACGATCTCCAGTCTGCGTCATCTGTGTCAAGCCCAACACAAACTGGACCTATTATGTATATGCCATCTGCCGCAGGAGACTCTGTCCCTGTGAGCCCCTCTAGTCCACATGCTCCAGACTTCAGCAATGTACGTCTTTTTCATTCTGCATCCCAATATGCCATTTGTAGCAGACGGACTTGCCCGGGTCCGCTGCAGACAGCCATGTAGCTTTTGTCCAAGAATCTTGTTCTATTTCTCTTTAGGATTTCTTGTTACTTCTTTAAATGATAGGGGTTGTCTTTTTTTGCCCTAGAAGGGCTCCCCAACTATTTCCCCACAGTTTAGAGCTCATCCTTGGGGGTTTTCACAGGATAAATGAAATTTGTGGCCTTTCTGTATAAGGCTAGCTTCACACTAGTGCTAGAGATCCGACAGGCTGTCCCCTGCCAGATCTCTCTGCATTCTGGCATTGCTGGAAGCTCGAAAGTCTCCGTCCAGCCCCATTAACTGTAATGAGGATCGGCAGAGATCCGCAGCAGTGGTTTTCTTCTGGCCGATTCTCTGCATATTTTCCAGGTTGCGCCCAGATCTCTGCCGGTCCCCATTATTGTTCATGGGGCCAGGCTGAGACTTTCAAGCTTTCGGCAATGTCGGAATGCAGAGAGATCCTGCAGGCTATTCCCTGCCAGATCTCTAGCTCTAGTGTGAAGCTAGCCTAACACATGGACATAGCAGGTCATCCAGAACAAAAGACATTCTTTCTAGCAGCTCTCTGGTTAAGGAGGTTGTCCCAAAAAGGCCATTTATCACCTATGTATGGGACACATAATATATGATTACTGGGACCCCCACGTATCCCTAGAACAGGGGTCACAAGCCCACTGTTTCTCCTCACTGGACATCCTCAGTGAAAAGGACTTTGAATAGATCGGCGGTCAGTTTTGAACAGTGCTTGTGGGGCTTGCCGAAACGGTTAAGTACAGCGATCAACTGATTTTGGCAGCCATATAGACATTAAATGGAGTGGCACTGTGTATGTGTGACCTCTATTCCAGTCATGCTCCTCCTCCTCACTGTGGTTGAGCAGTAATTTGGAATGGGTGGCTCAGGTCATGTTCTGGTGGTTCCAGCGATGGGGCCCCCAGTGATCCCATGGATAGGTAATACATTTCCTTTGTGGAACAATATTTAATAGAGGAGGGTCTTGTTAGAATTCCCAATTAGAGTATCTGCAAATTAGTCTTCTAAACCTGACAACCTCGAAGATGGAAATCTTGTCCACTGCTAAAAAAGGTAGAAAGCCATGTGAAGGAAAGCAGATGTATAGCCCATAGACATTGCATTATTCCTGACAGATCTTGCCATTTTAAGAAAAATAGATTTTTCTACAAATAATTCCTTTAAATAATGCGGAGAACTGGGAATGTCTAACTGACTTCTGACCTTGTTGCCCAATGTTAATATGTGGGTGAAGGGAGTCGTTTATGCCAACTCATAGATCTCTGTGACTTTGTTCTTTCAATAATATATGTGCCCCATTTTAGGTATTTTGGGGGTCATTTATTAGGTCTGGCGTTTTAGACGCTGGTCTTAATAAGCCCTTTAGCTGGTGCTGAATCTGCCAAAGTTATGAAGAGGCGCCGGCCTTTACATAACTTCGGCCTATCCAGTTCCAGTCTAAATGTAAGACGGCTTCCTTGCTGGCTTAAATTTAGACCATTTCTAAAACAGGTGTAGAAAATGATGAATGAGACGGGCTTTCCGGCTCGTCCCCTTCCCCGCTTATTTTTTTAGACCTGGCATGAGCGGAAAAAGTCACAGATTGCGTTGCAAATAACCTTTTTGCCTCAATCCGCGAGAGAAATACTCCTAATATAGGTGTGTTTCTAATAGTAGATGACCCCCATTATGTTGTGTTTGTTTTTTTGTTTTTTGTTTTCTCTCAGAAACGCGTCCTTACAATGATCTCTGCTTTTATAGGTATGGGGCAAAATGAGCCACCTCCCCACTAGTCCAACTTCAGCAACTGTAAGTACTAGTGGTTCTTTTTTTTAAACGTTTTCGTTGAATTTATGTAATCGCATACGCTGAGTGTTTCTGTTCTGGTTCTGACAAAGCTGTCAGTTCAGTTGATGTACTGCTCCAAATCAATTAAGATACGTGCACGGAGAGATCAGACAGACAACTCACTACATGGAGTTAAAAAGGATCTCTGGTTTATTTCTAAGAAAACAGACAATACATAGTTTTCACGAGAGGAGGGAGTGAGGGGGGGTGAAAGATAAAGTATATATTTTCTATTGGCTATGAACTCTCTACTTTTCTGTAACCTTGACGGCCAGAGGAAATTCCTCCTCACTCCCCCCCCCCTTGTTCCTGGGTGAAACTGTTACTTCTTTCTTTGTAACTGCTTGCTTGAGCTGAACGGAAACCACAAAGAAACACATGATAAAAACACAAAGTAAGATTCTAGTTTATAGGTGTTGGCAGAATGCCTGGCCGCCATCTTAGCTCAACAAGCAAGTATCCATTTTGTATCAATAGTCCATAACAGTCCCCCCTTGGAGACTTGATTGTAGACTTTCCCTTCGCCTAGCGAATCCCCTGGGCATACCATTCGTATCCTCTTCACCCGCAGTGGCGACAACCTACCCCTTATAGGTAGGCTCCCGGTTGCTCGGACTTGTGGTAATACCCTGGGATTCATCTCACCCTATCTCAGCCAGGCATCATTGTGAGGAGGGGGAGCTGTGTTGAACGATGTTTCCTTCTGTCCTTCCTCATCGTAGAGGAGCATAATAGGTCGTTCATCAGTTTTCTTCATTCTTTTTGAAAAGCGGGTCACACAAATAAGAACGAGCTTAATCACTACATATATCACCAATATTATTAGGGCTACCTGCAATATTACCTGGACAATTCCCATGAGCCAACCCCCAATACCTTTGAACCAGTTATTGGGGTTAAGGGAAGAGAAGGTATCAGACCACCATGTATCTTTATCAGCTTTATGTGCATCCAGCCATTTATCTCTTAAATCCGCCATTTCCTCTATACCCACCTTAACTTGCAAATTACCCTGCGGGTCTATGTAATGGCAACAAGAGGGTCCCACAACCTGGCACATACCTCCATCTTTAGCTGTAACATAGTCTAGAACTAATGTGTGTTGGTTGGTGACAATGATTAACTGGTTTTGCACAATGTTTGAGGTATTCATAAGTCTCATCTCTTCCCATATTTGGTCATCCAGGTAGTCTGTTGCTACTACCAGATGATCCCACATCTGCACTATCATGGGATATATGAAGATGGAACTAACAATTTTGTTGGTAATGCTCGTCTCTACTACATGTGGCTTGCCATTTGGTCTGGGTGTGTTATCTTTGGCCCTACGATACAAGGTGTGTTTAGGTACTGCATTTATGTCAATTTCAGAGTGTGGTCCTATAAAGGTGGCAGGAGTAAGCCTGGCGATGGTGCACAGTCCTGTGACATTCTGGGATAACCATTTGTACACTTTGTGTCCACAAACTAAGTATATGTCGTCTGGAACTGCTACTGCTGTGCCATTGAATAATCGGGTAATTAGTTTGGCTAATTGTGTCCCTTTCACCAACTCATATCCTTTTGACTGACTTTCGGTGTCGTTAGCTAATATACCTGTCCGGAGATCCTGTACAGTACGGTTGTTACAGGGCAGATCCTTTCCGTTCTCAGCATCTACACCAATACACTGCACGTGGCTGTCTGTTTTTGAATCATTGCAACCTGAGTGTATGTGTTGACTAAATGTCATACCTTTGGTTTGTACTTGGAGACAATAACAGTGTGTCCAGCTAGGAAAACATGTGACATTAGCCCAGTGTCCTATTCATTACCCAGTGGTGTGAACACTGCTGATATGCCCACTGTCAAAGTCATGATCAGTATGTGAATCCTCGTGGCTTATTGTTCCAGGGTCGTCGGGACAGCCTTTACTCTTTTACAATGTGAGGCATGGATCCAGGTAAGCCTCCCTTCGAGTTTCACAGAGGTCGGGGTAGTCAGCAACACCTGGTACGGCCCCTCGTATCGTGGTTCGAGGGTGTTTCTGACGTGTTTCTTTACCACCACCCACTCTCCAGGTTTGAGATTGTGAATTCCCTCTAGGGAGTCAGGATCTGGAATGGAAGAGAAAACTTGTGCACGTATGTTAGACAATTGTTTACTCAGGGCAATCACATATTTAGCAACAGATTCATAATGCATTTGCAATTGCTGTGGGAAGTACTGTCCCATCCTAAACAAAATTTGGTGTGGAGGCCTAGGGGTGTGTCTAACTGAAAATAGTGCTATTGGCAGGCATTGTACCCAACTGAGCCCTGTCTCCCCAGTCATTTTCAGCATCTTGGACTTCAGTAGCACGTTCAGTCGTTTGACTTTGTCGCTGCTTTGGGGTCTGTAGGGTGTGTGATAGGCTAAGTGTGACCCTACCATCTTCCAGACTTCTTGGGTTAATCTAGCAGTGAATGCTGGGCCCTGATCACTCTCAATGACCTCAGGTACTCCGAACCTACAGACAAGCTCCTGCATCAGTTTTTTTGCAGTAGTGGTTGCTGTCTGGTTTCGGACGGGGTAGGCTTCTGGCCACCCAGAGAACAAGTCTATCACTACTAGCACATATTGAAACCCTTGGTACATTGGCATCTGGATGTGGTCAATTTGAATCCGTTGGAACGGGTACTGGGCTTTGGGGAGACATTTGGTTGGTGTAGGCTCAGGTCTTCCCGGGTTGCACTGCGCACAGATGAGGCAAGACTGAGTATGCCTCACCAGGACAGGGGTTATACCTGGGGCCATTGTCTATTAGTTCTTTCATGATGGTCTTAGATTGATGGGTGGGCCCATGAGCTATTGAAGCTATCAGAGGATAGAGAGCTTTGGGCAGAGATGCTCTCCTTCCTTGGGTCCACAGTCCAGATTCTTTCTCTTCTTGGGCTGACTCTTTTAGCCAATCCAATTTTTCTTGTGGCGTGTACCTGTTTCTGTATTTGTTTCAGGAGGTCCCATGTGATTTCTTCTTGTTCCAGGTCTTCCTGTGTTATCATAATCTGGTCTGACTGGACTCTTTCCTCTTTCACTGCTGCTTCCTTCGCAGCTTGGTCAGCTAGGGCCTTTCCTCTGGCTTCAGAGGTGTCAGCTCGAGTGTGCCTGTAGATCAATAAAATCTTCAGATTCTCCAGTATACTCCCCCCTTGGAAGAGGAAGGAGTGCAGCAGGATTGAGGATGTGGCACCTCTGAATGGTGACATTATCTGGCAGAAGCAAACTACACTGAAGCCGGAGGTGGCGCTGTGCAGTGAGGTGTTCAGGTTGAGTCTGCTGGAGGATGGCAGAAATGTCATGGGGAGCCAGAATAGTGAGGGGATGACCCAGCACAACGTCAGATGTGACGTTTAGAAGAGAGCTGGCAGCATGGATAGCGCTGACACAGGAAGGGGCTTCTCTGGCTACTGGGTCCAGTCTCTTTGTATGGTAGGACTTTGGGGTCCTACAGGGTCACAGTGACTGGTGGGACATTGAGGTATCCAATATCCTGGGGTCCTCTGGCCCAGAGAGTATTGGGGATGAGGTGCAAAATGGTTTGCAGCGAATCCCCTTGCTCATATAAATCAGTGCAGAATTTTATTGTCAGACATCCGGCAGCCGTGGGTGTCACATAATTTGAGTGAAAACCACAAAGACCAAGAAGCGAGACAGTTTCTTATCAGAAAGAGGAGCTTAAACTAACACAGCAGAAACTAACATTTCTGTGAAAAAAAAAAAGGTGGGGGTCAACTGATCCCCCGCAGCTGTCCTGCAGTGTGGTGAAATGATCTGCTCATTTAGCTTTTGTCCATTTCTGTAGTTGTTCTAGAAAGAATTCTCCAGACTCATGATCCCGGGGGTCAAAGTTAGCACCTTTAAGTTCAGGGATGTGGATTTGATCCATTATCAGTGTGGAGTATTCACCTGTCTTGTTTTCCACTATACTTTGCAGGTCCGACCATGTGCACCCATAGGTTTGATGCACTTGGGACAGTGTCCTGAAAAAGGGCATGGGATGGGTCTCAGGGTCAGGCAGTAAATTCACTATGGTGAATAACTGTTGTGGGGTGAAAGACACATATTTTGGTGGTCCCTGAGGCCGGTTAAGTGCTAGGGCTTCTTTCAGTGTCTCAAGGTTTCCCTGCTCAATTTTCTGTAAGTTCTTTTGTAACTCTGTAATCTGACCCTGCAGTATTTGATCTTGTGAACGTCGTGATGGGCGCACGGTCATGGGTACAGTCCACTGTGGTGCCAGGGGTAAAGTTGGCGGATCCCCGTAGTCTGTCGGGGTACCCCGCGAAGGAGTCTGCATATTACCCGGTGCATTTTGTATGCCCATTGTGGATTCTGCAGCACCGTCTGCATCCCCCTGTTCTGCTTCATCAGGTTGCCCCCTACCATTATAGGAGTAAGGGTGGCAGGTGAGTGGGGTAGCATGAATGTACCGTCCGGGTTTATCATCGGGTACAAGGTAGTAGGAAGGGGCAAGGGTGACATAGGAGTGACGGGGGGGGTCTGGACCGAATGATATTAAAGGTCCGTTCATGGGCGTTGCCTGGGGACAAGATGGCGCTGTAGCTAACACGGGAAGTGATGGGACGTGCCGGGGAGTAGTTACCAAGGTGTGGTTTTGTGGGTGGGGAACCCCACAGGGAAGGCACGTATCACGGGAGGAGGGATTCTGTTGACCGCATGTTTTGCAGGTCCACCCACCTGCTTTCTTCCCGGCGCCATTATAGGGTGGTGGCTAGTCATGTATCAATGCAACACCAGGCTTACAGAAATATCTGTCTTTTCTCATCAAAATTTAGTTCCCCCCGGTCTGTTCAAATTCTTTACTACAGTCCAACCACACACGGACCATGTCTGTCAATTTATCATCTTCTAACTTCCCTCTCTTCTCGTTTAACAACACTTGCCAGGTGGCACTACATAGGATGCCTCCTTTACAGACACCTTTAACTCTTCTCCAACTTACTTAATCCTTTTATGAAACGTTTGCCTCTCCTGTCCGCCACGTACTGTTCAGGTGAACAGTAACCCTTCGGGACACTTTCCTCATTTCCCATTATCTCTCGTACCTACTGAAGCCGCCTAAAGACCTCTGCATAGAGTAATCACTGGACGTGAAGACCTTTGAGTCCCGGTCAGCACACTCTGGGCTACCGCGAACCGCTCTCCACCCATCTGTGATCGTCCCCTTTATGGAGATTCGAGTCAGACACCGGGCTGAACTCCGATACAGGAACACAGGAGAACTCCGTGTCTCAGTCAATGATACTTGTCAACAGGGTCTTCACAACTTATAGGCACAACACAGTACATCAAGACTTTAAGAAAACATATGGGGTTCTTACTTTCATGCCCTCGAGGACGTCCCAGACTGCTTCCGCACCCCTCCCTCAGACGAACACCAAGAGGCTACACCAGGGGACACTTTATAGGCAAGATGACTCAATTTTCCTACCTCATATCACGGGTTGCGACCCCGGTGTCCGTTAGTGCGCCTCTCCTCGTCTGGTCTCTGGGGGTACGGGAACAGAGGGTCCAATCCTCGAGCCCCACGATTGGCGCCAAAATTGTTCTGGTTCTGACAAAGCTGTCAGTTCAGTTGATGTACTGCTCCAAATCAATTAAGATACGTGCACGGAGAGATCAGACAGACAACTCACTACATGGAGTTAAAAAGGATCTCTGGTTTATTTCTAAGAAAACAGACAATACATAGTTTTCACGAGAGGAGGGAGTGAGGGGGGGTGAAAGATAAAGTATATATTTTCTATTGGCTATGAACTCTCTACTTTTCTGTAACCTTGACGGCCAGAGGAAATTCCTCCTCACTCCCCCCCCCCCTTGTTCCTGGGTGAAACTGTTACTTCTTTCTTTGTAACTGCTTGCTTGAGCTGAACGGAAACCACAAAGAAACACATGATAAAAACACAAAGTAAGATTCTAGTTTATAGGTGTTGGCAGAATGCCTGGCCGCCATCTTAGCTCAACAAGCAAGTATCCATTTTGTATCAATAGTCCATAACATTTCTGTAAGGCCCCATAGGTCTTTGCATCAAAAGGTTTATGTCAGAGTACCTTTATAAACTGTATAGAGAAGAGTGCCTTCCTATATAGTGAACCACATTGATCAGACTACACAGAGTTTGTAGTCTGTTGCTATGGATACACGTAGTTATGCATAGTAGCTGGGGACACAAAACTGCAGGATATGAAGAGTAGTTGCTAAGTTACTTAATTTTTTTAATTTTTAGTTACATTGGAGCAAAAAAAACTAATTGTTACGACGATAACCTTGAAAGGAGTTAGCCCATGATTTATGTAAAAAAAAAAAATGAAAATCAGACATCATATAGCACATGACAATCTCTTTCTAACAAAGCTAGAACCAGCCCTGTACCTCACATGGATCCAGAGATCTCCCCATTCCTTGCTCCAGTTGTTCTTCTAGATTTATTTCAAGCTAGCACCTCAGGAAGTGTGTCCTTACTCAGGCGGCGTGTTCTTTCTGCCACAGCTCTCTCCCTATAACAGCTCAGGGGTGGTGTTCTTACTCAGGGAGGCATGTTCTTTTCGCTGCAGTTCCCTCCTTGCAAGTGTCACAGCTCCTAACAGAAGGTTGGGATGGTGGCAGTTGAAAGATGGCGCTGAGTATGTGCATCCAACTCAGCGAGGTGGACAGAGAATTGAGGCGAAAAGCAAACAGGAGATGCATTTTATTGAAAAGCTCAGTTTCTATCCAAAATTTTATTACATGCAATTCTAAAAGTATTCAGATCCTGGTGTTGGGTTGAAAAATGTAGAATATTTTTGGGGGACAATCCCTTTAAGTCTGCTCAATTTCGATAAGGGTAAAAGAAACAGATGCGGGGGCCTGGCCAGCAGCCAAGATGGCCGGGCACACTTGAGAGTCGCTCCGGGGCTAGTGCTACTCTAAGGGACAAATCCTGCTAAGCACTGGACTATCGTGAAATTTAGATCCCTGGTCGTGCCCTAACACACCCGAGAAGCAAGCACAGCGCAAACCTACCTTGCAGGGGAACCGCGCTGGGTCCTGACTAGGAACGAGTGCCGAGAGAGAAGGCTGGGCGGCAGACCTGCAAAGCGCTGTGGCTCATAGAACACTGTGAGCAGAGTGGGGAGAGGGAGGACAGGAGCAGCAGCAGCTGAGGACGGGGGCAGCTAGCGCTACAAGCCCCCGTTGTTTTTGCAGCACCAGGAAGGGGGAGGGCGCCCAGACCAACACAGGCTCTAACTATAGCGGAGACCACAGCACGCTCAGTCGTGAGCAAAATAATCAAAACCTCCTTATCAAGTTTATAGGGCCTACATCCCAGACTGCTTTAGGGCTCTTTCACACTTGCGTTCTTTTGTTCCGGCATAGAGTTCCGTCGTCGGGGCTCTATGCCGGAAGAATCCTGATCAGTTTTATCCTAATGCATTCTGAATGGAGAGAAATCCGTTCAGGAGGTATCAGGATGTCTTCAGTTCCGGAACGGAACGTTTTTTGCTCCGGCCAAAAATCCTGAACACTTGCCGCAAGGCCGGATCCGGAATTAATGCCCATTGAAAGACATTAATCCGGATCCGGCCTTAAGCTAAACGTCGTTTCGGCGCATTGCCGGATCCGACGTTTAGCTTTTTATGAATGGTTACCATGGCTGCTGGGACGCTAAAGTCCTGTCTACCATGGTAAAGTGTAGCGGGGAGCGGGGGAGCAGCATACTTACTGTCCGTGCGGCTCCCGGGGCGCTTCAGAGTGACGTCAGGGCGCCCCACGCGCATGGATGACGTGATCGCATGGCACGTCATCCATGCGCATGGGGCGCTCTGACGTCATTCTGGAGCGCCCCGGGAGCCGCACGGACGGTAAGTATACTGCTCCCCCGCTCCCCACTACTACTATGGCAACCAGGACTTTAATAGCGTCCTGGCTGCCATAGTAACACTGAACGCATTTTGAAGACGGATCCGTCTTCAAATGCTTTCAGTTCACTTGCGTTTTTCCGGATCCGGCGTGTAATTCCGGCAAATGGAGTACACGACTGATCCGGACAACGCAAGTGTGAAAGAGCTCTAAATATGACCCCAGCACAGGAGCACAAGATAGCTCCAGAGAAAACCTCTTCTTATCTAACGGGCAGCTTTGCTAGATACAAGAAGGCACACAGCGCTGATCAAGCCCTGGAGCCATTTTTTTTTCTACTGTTTATCTACCTTTATACTGATACAACAATGGGGCCAAAAAAAACGCAAAGTGCCGCCGGAAAATTTTGAGAATTTTCTAGACAACCAGATGAGAGTTCGCAGTCACTACCGCAGCGGAATATGAACACCAGGACTAGTACTGTTTGAGATGTAGCGGTCCCTGTAACTGCCCCTGAGGAAACTTCAGCCGAACTCACCCTTAAAGGGAACCTGTCAGCGGCAAAAGCCATTCCAAACCGCCAGCTGTACCTTCTAGTAGCTGGCAGTGATTTTCTTACTGCATTCTGATCAGGGCAGAAGTATGAAAAACAATCTTTTCTCCTCCGTCCGCGCTATTTTCCAGTCAGGCTTGAAGTCAAGGGGGCAGCGGCCTCTGCTTCAAGTCAAGGTAACCGCTCCCCCTTCCCTGCCCCTTCTCCTGTGACTGACAGTAAGAAACTCACTGCCGGCTACTTGAAGGTACAGCTGGCAGTTTGGAATGGCTTTTGCCGCTGACAGGTTCCCTTTAAGCAAGTATCCGTACAAGTTCTGGAAGCCATTACTGCGTGCAAGACATCTCTCACAGGGAAATTAGATGAAGTCAAGATTGATTTGGGTCTCCCGCATCAAGAGCTACACAACCTGCGAGATAGAGTCCAGCACACTGAAGAGCGTATATCGCACATAGAAGATGTCACAGCTACTGTTCCCCATATCTGACCTTAACACTAAAGCAAAGCTTTGGAAGCAGAAAGCAGACGACTTAGAAAATAGGCTCTGCAGAAACATCATCAGAATCGTCGGCTTGCCTGAAAGAGCAGAGGGCCGCATACCGGATGAAAGAACTACTCTGTGAGCTTTTGCGGTAGAAAGGGTTCACAGAGTACCAGCGAAACCTCCCTCACCTGGAGCCCCACCTCGACCCATGCTTGCAAGATTTCTCAATTGCAAAGGTAGAGACAAGATATTGGCTTTAGCCAGAAGACAGCAACAAATTAAATATGACAACACTAGAGTCTCCAACTTTCCGGATTTTTCCATGGACCTGCAAAAACAATGAGCCACCTTCATGAACGTCAAGTGACGGCTAAGAGAGGCAAACATACCATACTCCATAGGCTATCCTGCAAAATTAAGAGTGGTGGACGGCGATAGAGCAGTCTTCTTCTCTTCACTTCTCCTGGAGAGGTATCCGAGTGGCTGGCCCTACGGCGAAGATCCCCCAAGACGTTGAAACTCCTGATAACACCTAAGGACTGGTCACCAGATGGCCTGCATCAGACTGGCCAGGCTAAGTTGAAATGTTTCCGATATGTCTAACTGCAGCTTGCTTAATACAGTTACCCAGATAGCACAGTTGCACACCACCACAACCATTGCAATAAGTTCAACTCCTGACGCTAAATGTTTGCCCAGGATTCCATGGCTGAATGAAAAATTATATCATGGAACGTCAGGGGACTTGGCACCCCACAAAAGAGATCAATGGTGCTGGCCTATATTAGAAATGCTAGCCCACAAATTCTGTGTCTCCAAGAAACACATCTCATATCCAGCACCTCTCGGGTTATAAAGAAGCCTTGGGTACAGTGGGCTGCACACTCCTATCACACCTCTTCCTCAAGAGGGGTATCCCTGTTAATACATAACAAATACGTTGGGAGGTAAAAGAACTAGTCATTGATACAGAAGGCAGATATGTCTTTGTTCACGCTCTTATTGATAATGTACAGTATACCTTACTAGGCATTTATAACCCTCCCCCTGGATCAGTGCAGGTTTTACACGCAGCTGCTACTTTTGTGGCCACCTAACCACATGCTAAATTAATATGCAAGGGAGATTTAAACATGATGCTAGACCCTGCTCTGGACAGATTCCATGATGAGGCAGACCCACCAAATACAAGGAGCCCTTCAAAACTAAATAGGTTCTTAAATGAATTCAGATGGTTTGATCTTTGGAGAACTAAACACCCCGGGGCTAGAGTGTACTCCTGCCACAGCAGTGGACACAACTCCTTAACTCGAATGAACTATCACTCACTCACTCACCATTGCTAGGCACTCTAATTTGCAGCGCTGCCTCCATAATGTACAGAATGAACATACACCCGTTCTGGCTGAATCTCATGGGCTCAGCGGACGGGATCCGTTACCAAATACACGAACTTCTGAAAGCAAATGAAGAAGAGCCCAATCTAGCTCTTGTGTGGGACACATTATAGGCATTTCTCCGCGGGTCCTTACATTCCAGCATAAACTACATTAAAAAAGACACCAAACGCTCTGAAATGGAGCTGGAGTCTTGCTGTAACAGCAATACATCCGTCACCAGACTGATGCCAACAGGACTGCATAGCTTCAGGCGGGCAGACAATATCTAGGGATACTCAAAGATAAAGCCGATAGATATTTTTCATCAAACAGACCGCTGGGTAATCAATCAGCTAAGCTACTGGCTCAGCTGGTTCGACATGACTCCCCATCTTCAGTGATCCTGGCGGTCAGGAACCTTGCGGGACAGGAATATAACACATATAAAACAATTATTCGCAGCTTCACTCACTTTTACCAAGATTTATATAGATCCAACATAACAGCATCTGAAGCGGAGATAGCTACGTATCTAGGAGGCATCTCTCTCCCTAAACTTATTACAACACAGGGGGCCCAATTAAATCAACCGATTTGCCTGGAGGAGGTATTACAAGCGATATGGGATCTTAACAATGGGAAATCTCCAGGTCCAGACGGGCTCCCTAAGGAGGTGTACTCTAGATATGCAGAGGTGCTGGCCCCCCAATTGTTAGCCACCTTTCACTCGGCCCTGGAGACGGGACGCCTACCCGACTCATTTATGGAAGCCACTATAATACTCAAACCCCCTCGATTGCAGCTCCTATAGGCCCATAGCACTGCTAAACGTAGATTACAAAATTCTGACTAGAATATTGGCAACTCGCCTTAACCAGGTGATTCTGTCATTAGTCCACCAAGACCAAACAGGTTTCATGCCAGGGAAGTCCACCACTGAGAATATCAGAAGGGTTCAGGTTGTCACGCAGATAGGCTATGCCCTGAATGCAGATCGGGCCTTGGCCTCATTGGACGCTGCCAAGGCATTTGATTCCATAGAGTGGATATACTTGTTAGGCTGCCTGAAGGGCTTTGGGTGTGGTCTGCAGTTCCGCGTTGTACTTTATGCTGATGATATGGTTCTGTATCTGTCTTCACCTGACTCGTCCCTCAGCAGAGCGGTGGCTCTGATAGATGAATTTGGGGAATACTCAGGCCTAAGAATTAACTGGGAGAAGTCAGTATACATGCCTTCACATATAGCTCGATTAAAGGTGGTGGACACATTCAAATATCTGGTGGTAAAAATTACTAAACGACACTCCCAGGCCATAACACTCAATATTTACCCCTTAATAGATCACATTCGGAAAAAAATTCAAAACTGGAAACCATTGCCTGTCTCGGTGGCAGGGCGCATCAACTTAATCAAAATGATCATACTCCCCAAGGTGTTATATGCAGTTTAACATTCAGAACCGCACATGCCCAAGTCGATTTTTAAAGAATTAGACTCCATCACTAGGGTCTTTATTTGGTGTAGATCTTGGGCCAAGCTTAGCTTAGATACATTGAGGCGCCCCAAAACGGAGGGAGATGATGGCATTACCGGATTATTTTATATACTACATGGCCGGCCAACTGCGACTCATTCACAACTGGTACACAACAGAAGACCTGCCCGCCTCAGAGTATTTTTTAAAACAATATCTAAATTGCAACACATTATGGTCGGTCCTGGAGGCACACCCCAAATTTCAGAAGCCACTGTTGCCATTACACAAATTGGCTCAGACGGTTTGGAAGGGAGCTGAAGCACTGGCCCAATATACAGAGGTTGTCTCAGACATCCCCCTATGGGACAATCCATCCTTACCGCACTTGCAGGTGGTTATGGGAGCGGATAAATGGAGATTAGCTGGGGCCAAAACCCTTGGGGATATTTCTGATCAGGGAGTAATGACGTTCGTGGCACTGTCACAAAAGTATGATATCCCTTGTACTCACTTCTTCTCATACCTACAACTTAGGCTACTTTCACAAAATAATCCAGCTTTACATCATTCGACATATCTCACACCAACAAGGTTGCATAAAATGGGCAGGGTGGACTTCTGGCATATGATATGGAGCTGTAATCCGATTGCAGCGTTCTGGAGGGAGCTGATTGGTTTTCTTTCCTCCTTATTGCCAGAGCGGGTGGCCTGCACCCCGAAGTCTGCCTGCTAGGAGTGCTGAACGAAGACAATTGGGATCACTATATGACAATATTCTTGAAGGAATCACTGTATATGGCATATAAATGTATTGCTGTAAGATGGTATAGCCCCAATACACCGAACTTGACCATGTGGAAATTGCAAATAAACCAAATTCTACCCTATCACCTATAAGCCCCAAAAAATTGACAAAGTTTGGGTCCTATGGTGTGGGTCTCCTCACACTATGTACTCTGCCTTCGAGACTGCAACAAGTTTTGTCGTCAGCTTGAGGAATCATGGATTGGTCGGTTTAGTGGGACCACTTGTGAGAAAATGTATTTTACAATGCTATATCAGTCAAAGCATAAGGAATTCCTAGCAATGCAATGGTTGGTTAGAGATGTTGACAAAAGGTATACACTTAAGGGTCCATTCACACGTCCGTGGTGTATGGCGGATCCGCAATACACCCGGCCGGCACACCCACAGAACTGCCTATTCTTGTCCGCAATTGTGGACAATAGGACAGGTTCTGTTTTTTTTTTCAGAGCTGCGGACCGGAAGATCAGGGCCGCACTCTGGAAATGTGGATGCGGAGAGCACATAGTGTGCTGTCCGCATCCATTCCTGCCCCATAGAGAATAAATGGGTCCACACCCGTTCCGGATATTGCGGAACGGATGCAGACCCATTCCACGGACGTGTGAATGGACCCTTATTCTGTAATAAGAATATAGGATGACAATGTTATTTTACATTTGTTAATAGAGTTTTAATAAAAAAAGGAACAGATGCATTTTACAGCAGTTTTCGGTGATACTTAATACAGACTTTGACCATGTCTCCCCCAGATGCTATGTGCCAGTTTAGGAAGTCCAACAAACCTTTGTGGATCTCCTCCTGGATCTCTTGGGAAGCCCCACAGTTTAGATAACCTCGGTTTTCACGGAGACCTGTCAGGCAGCTATAAAAAAGCCCCAGGATGTGAGAGAGAAGACTCAGTAGGAACAGATTATCTCAAAAGCTTTAAAAGCCAGGTGAGTAGTCCAGTCATATTTGTTAGCTTCATCGTGGCCTGACGTACTATGTACCTGAGCTTTTACCATCTCTCAATCTGTTGTTTTATGAAGGCAAAGTTAAAGCCGCACTCAATGGAGCACAGAAGCCAAGAACAACCTCTTTTGCAGTCCAAACAGGTGAGGCAGACATTGATACGCCTAATTTGTATTTCCATATGTATATTGCTGGCTTTTACACAGAAATCTTCTTATCCCATCAGGACAACCCCAGTTAATTTGCCCTATTAGTATATATTATTATAGAAGCTGGATCCCCTTGTCGGAACCCCCTTCTGACCCAGAGGGTCTTGCTCTCGGGGTGTCAATGCAATATTAGCTGTTTGCTGGGGGTTTCTGCAGCTGGACCTTTATTAAAGCTGTTGTCTCATCTCGCCCTTACTAAAGCGAGATGAGGACTCCCCTGCATAACGGAAACGGGACAGATCAGTTTTGCAGCCCATAGACTTCTATTATGACGGAATGAATAACTGAAGGCCTCTAAAGGCATTCTGTTATAGAACTGCGTTATGGTCCGTGGTAACGGAATCCATAAAGCAATTCTGCTTTTACCACCAAACTAAGCGTGAACGAATTTCAAAATATGAAATTCGCTCATCTCTACTTGCTATGCTAAACTGTTTCTGTACTGAAACCGTTAGCACCAGGCCGCTTCACTGTTTCCTGGCCATCTGGTGGTCGAGACTTAATCTCATCTCGCAGGATCTTGGGAAGCGGCGATGCAGATGCAAACATTTTCTTTTCTTTTTTTTTCTTTTAAAGGAATTTTATTGTGCAAAAATAGTAAAATGTAAAAAAATATATATTTGGTATTGCTGTGACCCAGAAAGCAAAGTTATTATGTTATTTATGTCACAAAGTGAATGTCACAAAATTTGCAACATAAAAACTCAGTGGCAATATTCTTTTGTTTTTTTGTTTTTCTCCAGAAAAAGCTAATAAAAGTTAACCAGTAAGGCTACTTTCACACTAGCGTTCGATCGGATCCGTTCTGAACGGATCCGATCATAATAATGCAGACGGAGGCTCCGTTCAGTACGGATCCGTCTGCATTATTTTGGCATATAACAGCTAAGTGTGAAAATAGCCTCGTACGGATCCGTCCAGACTTTCAATGTAAAGTCAATGGGGGACGGATCCGCCTGAAGATTGAGCCATATTGTGGCATCTTCAAACGGATCCGTCCCCATTGACTTACATTGTAAGTCTGGACGGATCCGCACGCCTCAGCACGGCCAGGCGGACACCCGAACGCTGCAAGCAGCGTTCAGCTGTCCGCCTGTCCGTGCGGAGGCGAGCGGAGCGGAGGCTGAACGCCGCCAGACTGATGCAGTCTGAGCGGATCCGCTCCATTCAGACTGCATCAGGGCTGGACGGCTGCGTTCGGGTCCGCTCGTGAGCCCCTTCAAACGGAACTCACGAGCGGAAACCGACGAACGCTAGTGTGAAAGTAGCCTAAGCAATATATACCCCAAAATGGTGCCATAAAAAACTACAAGTTGTGCTGCAAAAAAAAGAGCAAGCCCTCATACGGCTACATCGACGAAAAACAAAACAAAAAACGTAACATCTCTGATGATGCGCCTTGGTCGCTAAGGCCCTAAAAGCATACAGGGGAAAATGGTTAATTTTAGAACATTTTGTGCAGCGACTTTAATTTCTTCAGCTCTCGGACAATGGGTGGGTGTAAAAAAAATAAAAAATAATATATAGAAACAGATTTGCAGTAGACATATGTTAGATTTACTTTACTACCATTTACTTGCTGCTCACTTGGCATTGAGTGGTGCTCGGGCAGAAGGGTCTGCTAGTGGCACTTACCTCACCTGCTTCTTGGTTATTTACAGTCTGGAGGAGGAAAGCAAGAGTATAAATTCCTGGTTTTACATAGTACACTGCCAGTGCTTGCCACATGTGCTACTGAAAATGTCTCCCTGCACTGACCCCCCCCCCCCCCCCCCATCCACAAAACCTATCAGGGTTTCCTATGTTTAAAGGGATATTCCTTTCTGACATTTATGGCTGAGATCAAAATATCCGTTGTATGTTTCGGCCAGGGGTGGCAGGAGTTATGCAACCAAGCTGGCAGGAGTTGTAGAAACAGACTGTTATGCTGTTTCTGTAACTCCCATACAAGTCAGTGGGAGCTATAGTTAGCTAACCCCCGTAACCCTGGCCACTGCATAAGACCGGTATTCTGATCTGAGCCATGAATGCCATATATGTCAATACCCCTTTAATTTTGCAAGAATGTCTACTCGTGTCACCCCCCCCTCCTGCCGTGACTATGTACACAGCTCTCCTGTACAAATCCCAGAGATCATATGAATTATCACATGGTAGCATTTAGTCACAGCCGAGTTGGTTGAGCGTTGCGATATGAGCTGGCAATATTGAAGTGTAAATGGCCGGCATTTTTTTCCATAGTGTTTCAGTTGCTAATATTCCTTTATATTTGCATTTTTCTGTTCTTCTTGATCTAGGATGCCCTAGGAATCTTGCCCATGGGAAGCCCATTAACCTCAAGCATTTCCTCCAGCATCACCTCTAGCCTGGCTGCTACACCTCCAAGCCCAGCAGCTATAAGTGGTACCCCCGGTATGAATGCCAATGCCCTTCCCTTCTACCCGACTAGCGACACAGTAGAATCGGTCATAGGTGAGAATTCTTTGCCTTCGTAGTAGCTCATCGTTGCCAGTTTTGCATTTCTCAATGGAATAAAGAGAGATTTATCAAGCCTGGTGTACCATGAAGCTGTATGCCAGTCTATAAGTACAGCATAAGGTTGTGTGTATGCCCCTGCAAGGGAACATGGCCCACAGCACTGAACAAAGCAAGGTGGCACCTGCTGTAATTCAGGCCATCATTCCCTTTTGGCCATGCGAAAAGTAAACTTTCCACTTGTGTCAGCGATTCTGGTGGTGAGTCTTCATAAATAAGAGTGCCATCTGTCGGAAGAATAGGGGTCCCCTTCTCCCCCTATTTAGGAGAAGACATTGTATACAATACATGTATATCTGTATAAGTCTGTATAAATTGAACTCCACTTAGTGGTGTCTACTGATAAACAGAACTTTATTGTGAAAAAGGGAAAAAGTTTAGTGTATTTATAACACATTTTGCATAAATCAACAGTACTATCCAGTGTAAGAAAAATGCTTCTTTCCCCACTTATCAAGCTCTCCCACCCTAAACTCTTCACTCAGTCTGAATTCACTGCTAAATCAGTGTTCGGAGATGAGACTGACTTTTAGCTCACTGAGAATCAGATTACATTCTACTCATAGAAGTCTATGAAGAGGTGAGGGAGACTCAGAGAGACCCCCAGACCTACTGCTCATAGAAGTCTATGCAGAGGGGAGGGAGAGGAGCTGAATGAGTGAGAAGCAGAGAGAGACGTATATGCTGCCCATAGAAGTCTATAGGGAAAAGCCGAGAGAGCAAGAGATGCAGAGAGACACACACAGATATGCTGCTCATAGAAGACTATGGAGAGGGGAAGAGCCTAGTGACAGAAGCAGAGAAGCACATGTAGACCTGCTGCCCATATAAGTCTATGGAAGGGGAGGAGCCACGTGGGAGAGAAGCAGAGACACAGACACACAGTCATGCTATTGCATCTGGTAAGTTTTTTACTATCTTACACAGGGGCGGACTGGGAATTTAAAGTGGCTCCATGTTGTAGGCAGGCCCAGATTAACAAAAGGTGGGGCCAAAATGCGAGAGACCCACAGAACCAATTACCACTGTGCAGCACAAAATATTAACCCAGCACATCCAAATACCTCCAAGACTGCCATGACAGCTTCTTTCAGCCATGTCTTATCTTTTGCAGAATTTGTAACACAGACATCTAACATTCCTCATTTTTCCATCATTCTCCCACGTCCTCAACACAAACTCCCCATCCTGTTGCCCCAACAGAGTCATCCTGATGCTTCCCCCGATACTGTGCCCGCTGTGCTTCCCAATCCCCCAAATGTTTTTCTGCAGAAAAAAGTGCCCCCAGTAATAATAATGCCCCCTAAAATGCCTCCAGTAATAATATTGCCTTTATAGCGCCTCCAGTGTTTAATAATTGCTCCTATAGTGCTTCCAGCAATAATAATGTCCACTTATAATGCTCCTAGTATTAATAATGCCCCCTGTAGTGTCTCCAGTATTAATAATGCCCCCTGTAGTGTCTCCAGTATTAATAATGCCCCCTGTAGTTCCCCATCGTATTACTAATGCCCCCTATAGTGCCTTCACAAATAATATTGTGCTCCCAGTAAAAATCTGCCCTAAAATGCCCTTAGTAATAAAAAATGGCCCCTTGTAGTGTCTCCAGTATTAATAACGCCCCCTATAGTTCCCACTAGTATTACTAATGCCCCCTATAGTGCCTCCACAAATAATAATACCCTCTATTGTGTTTCCAGTAATAATTTACCCTATATTAGAAAAAAAAAATCTCCCATTGGGGCACATTATTAAAATATCCATATTACCTCCAGTAATGCCCCTATACTTCCCCTAGCATTACAAAATGCCCACTGTAGTGTCCTCAGTATTATAGATGCCCCCTGTAGTGCCCCAATGAGTAATGTCCCCTATAGCGCCTAGTAGTCTGAAGCTTATGAAGGGGAACAGCGTGGCAGGGTGCCATGGGCTTTCATTCTTCGCCACAGTATTTACCTGTACCGGCGTCCTGGGGACGTGCGGCTGCTGCCGGCCAAGTACATAGGTACCTGACACTCCCAGTTTTAATTAACACCAGTGGCCATGCAGGGAGCTAGGACGGCAGACTGGGCATAAGCCCACTGGGAACTTTCTCAGTAGTGTTTATAACGAGTCCGCCCCTGGTCTTGCGCTACTGGATTCACATTTACACTGCTCAGTACTTCTGTATAATGTCCTCAGTGCCGCTTCTCTGTATATGAGAGGGAGTGATGGTAGCACTATACAGATACATTTTATTGAATAACTCAGTAGCTATGCAAAATTGTTTATTACATGCAATTACAAAAGTATTCAGATCCAGGTACTGGTTTGAAAAATTTTATATATTTTTTTTTTTTTTTGTGGGACAACCCCTTTCACCCTTTTAGTACATGCATTTGTATAACCTCTTCATTTGGGCCTTTCTCAGGATCTGCTCTGGATGACCTGGACCTCAATGACTTTGGAGTTGCTGCTTTAGAGAAATCATTTGATAGCAGCTCGGTTGCAGCCCCAGGAGGCATCATGATCGGTAATGACTGTGGTATGGCTGCTCTCCCTCTGCTTGTCTTGTATTCCGGCGTATAAAGGCATTAATATTCTCCCTCTCTCGTTATACAGGCGGAAGTCTAATGCAGAGTTCGGCTCCTGTAAATATCCCTGGCTCCTTAGGTAGCTCTGCATCCTTTCACTCCACCTCGCCGTCGCCCCCTGTCAGCATCTCTTCACATTTCCTTCATCAGACAACTGGGCCTCACAGCCAATCAGAAAATACCTTTCTTAGTACATCCGCTACGCATGGTTCATTGGGTGAGTGCCCGGAATACAGTGAGTTAATAAACTGTTAATAACAGGAGCTGTTCATAGACAGACAAATGTGGAATGAAAGCTGTTTAGCTCTGCAGCATAAAGGGGTTGGCCACTATTAGAAAAACACTGCCATTTTATTATACCTTCTTTTTTTTTTAATTTTTTTTTTTACCAGAAACCGCTCCCCACCTATTTGTGTGTAGTATTGCAGCTCCTTCACTTCAGTGGAGTGGAGGGTGCAGTACCAGACACAACCTGTTGACAGGCACTGTTTCTGAATGGTGAAGACCACAAAAAATAAAATAAAATGATTTGCAGTTTTTTTCCCAGCTTGCCTCCCAAAATTTGGAGTTAAAAAACTAGATTTTTGTACTTACCGTAAAATCTGTTTCTCTTCCATTCATTGAGGGACACAGGCCTTGACCTTGGGTATAGCTGTTGCCGCTAGGAGGCGGACACTAAGCACACAAAGTGTAAGCTCCTCCCTCTTCAGCTATATCCCTTCCTGCAGGGACCAAGCCAATCAGTTTACTGCAAAAGCAGTAGGAGAAGCCAGACATAAGAAAATCACATTATGTGCAAACCCAGAACCACACAGGCCCGGAAAGGCCCATAAACAAAAACCTGGGTGGGAGCCGTGTCCCCCAATGAACGGAAGAGAAACGGATTTTACGGTAAGTACAAAAATCTAGTTTTCTCATCCGTCTCATTGGGGCACACAGGCTTTGACCATAGGACATTCCAGAGCAGTCCCTAAGGGTGGGCTTAACTTCAACCCCCCTGCCAATCAGAGAACCACTGTCTGCAAAACTCTACGCCCCAAAGAAGCGTCAGAAGATGCAAAGGTGTGCACCCTGTAAAACCACCACCTTGCACACCTGAAGGGCCGAAGTCCCGTGATGCGCCGCCCAAGAGGCTCCCACTGCCCGAGCCGAATGAGCAGTCACCCGGAACGGCGGGGACCCGATCCTTAACGCAGTACGCTTCCACAATAGCCAAACAAACCCACCTGGAAATGGAAGTTTTTGACGCTGCCAGCCCTCGTCTCAGCCCCTCTGGAATCACAAACAGGGAATCCGTCCGCCTGAAAGATGCCGTCTGGGATAGATAGATACGAACTGCACGCACCAGATCCAGAGTATGAAGCAACTGTTTACAAGGATGAGATGGGTCCGGACAAAATGATCTAAAATCTAATTTAGATGGAATGTCAACACCACCTTGGGCAAGAAGGACTGCACAGGGCGAAGGACCACCTTATCCTGATGGAGGATCAGGAAGTGCGACCTGACATGACAGAGCCGCGAGTTCCGACACTCTACGGATAGAAGTAATTGCGACCAAAAAAGCCACCTTATAAGACAGGAAGCGCAGTGACACCTGCTGCAAAGGCTCAAACAGAGAAGATTGGAGAGTGTTAAGCACTAGATTAAAGGGGGGCGCAGCATGCCCCACCCCCTGCAGAAAAGTCCGAACCTCAGAAAGTGAAGCTAAATTTCGCTGAAAAAAGAATGGAGAGAGCCGACACTTTCCTTTTGAGGGAGCTGAGAGCCAGCCCCAAGTTCATGCTCGACAGCAGCAAAGCCAAAAGTCTCAGCAAAGAAAAACGAATGGGAGACAGTTGTCGCCGCTCGCACCAACTAAAGTAGGACTTCCAGGTCCGGTGGTAGATTCTGGAAGACGCCGGCTTCCTGGCCCGAATCATGGTCTGGACCACCGCATCAGAAAACCCACAAGCTTTCAGTACGGCGGCTTCAACAGCCATGCCATTAAATGTAGCAACCCTAAATTTGGGTGGAAGATCGGCCCCTGCGACAGCAAGTCCTCCCGGAGCGTAAGACACCAAGGTTTGTGAGCGAGAAGGGCGACTAGGGACGCGTGCTACACCCTGCACGACCAATCTGGGGCCATGAGAATGACGGGCAGTCCCTCGGACCTGATCTTCCGGGGAAGACGAGGAATTAGAGGAAGAGGCGGGAACACGTAAGAAAACGTGAACCGACTCCACGGCATCACCAGCGTGTCTAATGCCAGGGCCATGGGGTCCCTGGACCGCGCAACGAAGTCCTCAAACTTGTTGAAGCGTGAGGCCATGAGATCCACATCCGACTGATTCCACCTCTCGCAGATGGCCCGAAAGACCTGTGGGTGAAGAGCCCACTCGCCGGGATCGAGACACTGGAGGCAAGAACACCTTGTCCTGACAAGAGTCCAGTACCATGCCCAGATAAGTCAACTGCTGCGATGGATAAAGACAGGACTTCTGCCTGTTCAGGATCCATCCGAAGTGCTCCAGGGTGAATAGAACAATGTTCAAGCTGTCCTCCATCCCCTGGAACGATGGACCCTTCATCAGGATATCATCTAAGTACGGGATCGCCATGATCCCCCTGGCATGGAGCAGGGCCATTACTGCCGCCAGGACCTTCGTAAAGACCCTGGGAGCCGTGGCCAGGTCGAACGGGAGCGCCACAAACTGGTAGTAAAATGGACCTACTGCAAACCGGAGAAACCTCTGATGACTGACGCATATGGGCACGTGAAGATAAGTGTCCTTGATGTCTATCGAGGACAGGGGTACTCCCCCGGTTCTATGGACGCAATGACCGACCTCAGTTACTCCATCCGGAATCTGCGGACGCGAAGAAAACTGTTGCGCGCCTTGAGGTCCAGAAGGGACGGACCGTGCCCTTTTTGGGGGGGAACCACAAAAAGATTAGAGTAAAACCCCTGAAAACCGTCTTGCGCAGAAACCGGAACAATCACACCTTTCTGCAGCAGCGTGTGAATTGCCAGAAAAAAAGAATCTGCGGCTGCGGGAGAGGCCGGAGTTGACGACCGAAAAAAAACCAGGATGGAGGGGAGGACTTGAAGTCTAGCTTGTAGCCCTCTGCAATGACCTCCCTCACCAACGCATCTGAAACGTGAGCCAGCCAAACATGCCGAAACACATGAAGCCGGACGCCCACCTGAACGAAGGGCACTGGGAGCCGCCCGTCGTGCAGCGGAGCTCTTAGGGTTAAAGGACTTGGAGCCTTGTTGACGGGAATGCCAGGAAGGCCGCGCCCTAAAGGAAGGCTTGCGCTTCTGGCCTGTGGCCGACTTATCGCACGCTCCCTTGGGGCCGGATTCCGCTTTTTTGACTTATTAGACCGCCCCCTCTTCTGTGGTAAATGGGTGCTCTTACCACCTGTAGCGTCCGAAATGATCTCATCCAGGCACTTACCAAAAAGTCTGCTGCCGGTAAAGGAGAGGGCCGTCAAGGTCCCCTTTTGAAGCCTTATCTGCCGCCCAGCATGAGAGCCATAGGGTACGGCGAATAGCCACCAACAGGGCTGACAAGCAAGCCATAATCCTGGCCGCATCCAAAGATGCTTCACAAATTTATGCACTGGCATGCGAGAGCTGCAGGGCCACATCTGCAAGTTCCCCCGAGGGGACTCCCGAGTCGAGACCCTGACGTAAATGACTTGCCCACTCTCCCATAGCCTTGCTCACCCATGTAGAGGCAAACACCAGCTGCAGCGCTGTGCCCACTGCTTCAAAGGCAGATTTTGCAAACGCTTCCAGCTTCTTATCTTTGATATCAGAAAAAGAAGCCCCATCTGCCATTGGCAAGGTAGTATGTTTAGCCAAGCGGGAAACTGGCGGGTCCACTATAGGTGGAGCCGACCATTTCTTAGTCAAATCCTCCGGAAAAGGATATTCAAGCGTTTTGGCAACATGTAATGTTTATCAGGGAAATTCCACTCCTTGGAGAGAGAGGAATCAAACTCCTGGTGGCTGGGGAAACACTTGTGAGAATGACGGGACTTCCTAAAGGAAACACCCGCGCTGGCAGATGACGGAGCTGGATCCTCAACCTGCAACGTCTCAATAACTGCCGTAATTAAATTGTCCACCATGGAGGAAAGTTTGGGCGACTGACCCTCCGGTGAGACAACATCCTCATCTGACCCTCTCTCCTCGGAACATGCCTCTTCAACTGAGGACATGTCGAAGTGAGACTAGGGAGTAGGAGAGGCCAAGGACACGGGAAACACAGAACCCCTTTTGGGGGAGGAAGATCTGGCCCGTTCTGTGGGGCGGCCGCGATAGGCACAAGCCCTGTGACCCCCAGGGTCGGATTGGTTAGAGGACTGCCTTGCTGACAAACGCCCCAATATATCCACAATAGCTTTGTTGGTATTGGAGACATCCTGTACCACCTAGACAGGGAACGCGCCCATTCCGGTTCTTTCGTAGGTTGGGCAGCGGGAAGCAATGGGTCCAGAGCCGAGCCACTTGATGGCGGCGCAACAAAGCAGAGGGAGTCTGAGGGAATGGAAATTTTGCGCGACATGATGCGCAGTCAAAATGACGCAACCAAAGCTACCGCCTGCTTTGGGGCCTGGGTTCAGACATAATGACACCCCTGTCATCCAATGAGGCAAATGGGAAGGTTAGGCCCTGCAAGAAGGGACAAACGCCTACTAAGCCTGTGTCCCTCCAAACGCCAGTCAGACCCTTATTTCCCGCCAGGAGCTTTAAAAATCCAGAAGTGGGCGGGGCCCATTCTCCCACTGCTCTGCCGCTGACGTGGGGGCGGGTTGAACACAAGCCCCCCCCCTCAAAAATCCTCTCAGGCCACACCCACTCGCTTTCAGGTCACGCCCCCACGCTCACCAGAACCATGCCGGCATCCCTGGCCATCTAAGATACTGGCCAGGGACAATAAGCCATGAGGGGGACCTTGCATGAATAGGCCACACAGAAGCCGGGGCCTCCATTAACAACGGCCCCCAGCTGCCCCAGAACCGATGCGCCTACCTGGAAGCTGCGCTCAGGTGAGTAAACTCCGCCCCCTCCGCTCCCGGTGCGCTCCAGAGGACGCCGTCAGCCTGGGAAGCCGTAGCAGACGCGCGGAGTGTACATAGAAGGCAGCCACCTCCTTGCTGCAGTAGCGTCCCAGGTAAATTAACCCTTTAAAGGAGATTGCTTCCCAAGTCCACATGTGGGGAGGAGGGGATACTGACCAGGGTACTGGAGGGGGTACTGGAGGGGGCACTGGAGGTGGTACTGAAGGGGATACTGGAGGTAGGGTGGAGGGGAGCACTGCTCCTACTCACCTGTCCGAAATCATCTGCCCCCCTGGGTCCAGCCGGATCACCACCTTCGGTGTGTGGCACCTTGGTGAGGGACGCTACACCAGAAACAGAGGGGACTATCGCTGGGGCGGCCTTGGTGATGCAATTGCTGGCAGGAGACAGAGGTTTTTACGGGAACCTCTGGTCCTCCTTTTCTTCCGGAGAGCCGGAACGAGCGGGGGGTTTGGGTGACGACCTGGTCTCCCGTCTCCTGGTTGGGAGTGCAGGCTGTTTAAAAGACTGCCTGAAGCTTCCCGCTAGAAGAAAAAAAAAAGACAAAATTAGTAAGCTGACAGACCTGCAATGCAAAAAGATCTGCCTCCTACAGACACTAAGCTAAAACTGATTAGCTTGGTCCCTGCAGGAAGGGATATAGCTGAAGAGGGAGGAGCTTACACTTTGTGTGCTTAGTGTCCGCCTCCTAGCGGCAACAGCTATACCCATGGTCAAGGAGAAATGACACAAAAGTGACATGTACCTCAAAATAGTACTAAGGAATAAGTCAGCTCAAACAAGCCCTCATACAGAGCTGTTAATGGAATAA
Organism: Bufo gargarizans; assembly: GCF_014858855.1. Classification (NCBI taxonomy): domain Eukaryota; kingdom Metazoa; phylum Chordata; class Amphibia; order Anura; family Bufonidae; genus Bufo; species Bufo gargarizans. Next base: position 64,882,651 of record NC_058085.1, on the reverse strand, counting down.
AAAAAAAAAGAATACAGCAACACAAAAAACAGTAAACGTTGCAAAGGATATGTACACCTTCTGGGGAATTTTATATATTTTTTTTATTGAATTTTACTAATTTTAGACAAAAAATCATTTTTTCAATTGGTCTTTATTAAAAAAATATTGAGCCATTCTGTCGAAAAGGGTTAACTGTTTTCCTAGCTGTTTGACTCCTATGGTCATCTAATAAACCTTATTTCTAAATTACTACAAGGTCATAAACATTTATTTAAGTCACATTCTTATCAGTAAGATAAGAAATTAGCTATAATGAGCGTTTATAATGTCAGAGATAAGAAACCGTCAGCTGAGCTGCCTGATGTGAAAATTCAGATCCTGCTACTAGATAAACTTAAGGCTGTTCAAATTTTTTAATAAAGACCAATAAAAAAAATGATTTTTAGCCTAAAATGAGTACAATGCATTAATGAAAAAAATGTTTTGTGTCTTTTTTTTTTTATTCCGTATTTTAGGAGGTAAGCTAAACAAAAACGGCAGTTCTGGCGTTGTTTTTTGTGGTGTTCACAGTATGGATTAAGTGATGTGGTAATTCGATATTTTGGGTCATTTTGGATGCAGCAATATCAATTATGTACTTTTCTAATGTTTTGACATAAGAAAAAAAATATATAATTTTTAGAGGGTGTCAGTCACTCTGACAAACCTTTTTAGATGCAGCGGTTGCTATTGCATCTAAAGGATTAAATGGCCTGGAGTGGACTTATTTCTGATCCTAGGGATTACAGTGGGCTCCTGTGGTGATCACACAGGCACAACCTAATTTTTGTTTTAGAACACAGTGTGTAGAGAAAGCCTCATTGTCAAAGAAATCGTACCACCAGGCTGTTAATTTATTCATACATTTCCTGGAGGAATTACGGTATAGATGTGCAGCACAACAGAGGAAAAGATGCTCCAGCATTGTTATCCCATGGGGAATAGAAGTATTTAGTAAAACAAACTTGTCAGCTATGTATCAGAGCTTCGTCTGTTTCCTAGCTGTCACTGATGCCCGGTTGGAGGACTCTCTTGAGGGTTGGGAGGAGGTGGTTGAGCGTTTTCTGGTTAGTTCTATCATCTCAGTGATTTGCAGAAGTTTGAAGATATTTGCTATTAGTCCTCAGTTAATGACAGTGCCGTGTCCGTCTTCCTATCTATGCAGGCCTGAATGGGATGAATAACAGCATATGGGAGCACTTTGTATCTGGCAGCTATTCCCCAGGAACATCCCCAGCGTTTCCATCAGGCCCAGGAGGAGCTGAGTTGGTAAGGCTTCGGCAGGAACTGGAGGAGGCCAGTAACACAATCAAGCAATGGGAGGACTCATGGAAGCAAGCCAAACAGGTACACCCTGGAGCATGATGCCATCTAACTGCTATGGGCATTTTTCATCTAACACTGTCATAGGCTGTAGATGGGAGACATGTCCAGGCTGTTCGTATAGCGTATGAACCATCTGAACGACAGAACACGCAAACATTGTTATCTCCCATTCTCATACTAGGCTTGCGACGCCTGGAAAAAAGAAGCTGAGGAGGCCAATGAAAGAGCCACGGCAGCCAGCATGGAATGTGAACTAGCCCGGGAGCAGAGAGATGCTCTGGAGCAGCAGCTGAAGAAACTGCAGGAAGATCTGGAGAGAATTCCAGCAACACAAGACTGCAAGCTCCATAGCTCCATCAATGAACTGGAGGGTCTCCCTCTCTCCACCCTGTTTAGTATTCAAAAACAGCTACATGCCAACCTTGAAAGGGTTGACAAGGTTAGTTCTAACGGTGAGGTGATGAAAGATAACCTATCATTACACATGACTGAGATTTATGCTTCAGACTTGACTTTTTAGTTTTGTGCTTTTATTTTTCTATACACGACCAAACAAATTATACAAATGTTCAGTCTAGTTTTAAAGGGGTTGTCTCATCTCAGACAATGGAGGCATATCGCTAGGATATGCCCCCATTGTCTTATCGATGCAGGTCCCACCTATATCAGGAACGGAGCCCCGCAAAGTGCTGGCTGGAGGACTCCGGTCTGGCCACCACCAAGCGCTCTCCCCATAGAAGTGAATGGGAGCGCACCACGCATGCCCGGCCACCGCTCTTCAAAACACTTATATGGGCCTGATGTAAAAAGCTGAGTCAGAGCTTGGCTATTTTCGGCGGTCCCATAGAAAATAAATAAAGGGCGGCTGACATCAGATCAGACCCACAAATCAGAGCCCCTAATCCTCATCAGAACTCAGATCAGACATAAAATAAATAATAATAACTGCCCTGGACAGCACCGCCACTCGAGAGATCCGGCGTGGTCTTCCTGCAGTGCTGTGACCAGTAGACCAGCCAGCACCAGGAGTTGCTTCCCATTCCTACCTTGTACTAATGAGCAGCTCCATAATGGAAGTGCTTGCTAGTATTTGCTTTATAAGAGGCACTACCATTTTCTCCATTTTTTTTTGGGGGGGGGGGGGGGGGAGTGCATTTTATGGAGAAAAAATTACAGTCATTTAAGGGAACCTGTCACCAGCATGCTAATTATGCAGCAGACGTTTAGGGCTGCAAACCTGTCTATAGCAAACCCATCTGTCCAGGACTCTTCTCCAGCAGTGTCAGGCGCATGCGCACTGCGCTGATGAAGCCAAGGATAGCACACCTTGCATCACTGAGCATGCTCTGCACATTTGCCACATGTGCAGTTAAAGGGAGTCTGTCACCTCCATATGGCCATATACAGTGCTTACATTGTCCTATAGCGCACCTATACATGAATGTAAGAGTACCTTTGTCTTTTTCTTTACAGAAGCTGGAAATGCAAATGAGCACTCACAGGTTCCCAGGGGCGGCGTTCACTGTGTTGGAGCCCAGGCTGCTCTGCCTTTTTTCATTGTTCCCCCCCCCCCTCTGCCTATGCCCGCCCTCCTATTCCCTTGCGTCATCCTTCGGTCCGGCCGAGATCCCGCGTCTGCGCACTGCCTCGCAGGGCCGGGACATGCGCTCTGCAATGCCCATTGTGGGCACGGCATCTCTTTAACTGCTGCGCATGCGGCTCGAAACCAGCGGCAAGGGGGCGTTCGCCGGCGCATGCAAGTTGCACCATCCTCGGCTTCATCGGTGCAGTGCACATGCACCTGATGCTGGTGGAGAAGAGTCCCTGACTGTTCTCCTGGTAATTGTGAATTAGAATTTGTTTTGCGCGGACCGATGGGTTTGCTATGGGCAGGTTAGTGACCATAAACCCCCAACTGCAGAATGACATTCAGGTGCCCAAATCCAGGGGACAGGTTCCCTTTAACATACCTGATAATGTAGCCATTTCAATAATGGGAGGACTAACCCAACTGGACAACCCTAACATTATAGAGGAGGGTCCCCCACTTGTGAACTGGGGAGGGGTTGTCCAGACCCCTTCGGTTGGAGGAGACCACTCAATCAGTAAGGGTGCACTCACACCCTGCACATTTTGTTGCCGAAATTTCCGCGACTGAAAATCATTTCCATTCGCCTGAATGGGGCTTGCAGAAATCCATTGAGATGAATGGAACTGGTTTTCTGTCGCAGAATCTTCTGCAACAAAATCCACAGTGTGTTAGGGTTCCCTAAGAGAGCTGATATGCCAACATGGTTCAAAAATACTTTTAGTGGGTGCAGGTGTACCCACTATTTTCCTTAGCAGGAATTATTATTTTGAGAAAATTCAAAGGTTATTTCCATGTAGTTACCGTCTATGTACAGGGTCCTCTTTTATGCTCATAAATTTATTTTCATGATAATTTTATTCTATTTCAGGCCATTTTCCAGCTGCAGACTATAAAATGTCGTAAGTGTCAGGACAAGAACAGAGCAATGTTACAGTGCCAACATGGCGTGCTATGTGAAGTGTGCGCGGCCGAGGAAGGAGAGTGCCCTAGCTGTCAGCTTACTATACAACCCGTTCTGCAGCCATGACCCTTGCAAGCCTGGACCCAGGCTCCGAACTCACCAGTTTTTTTATATACTGCTATAAATATATTCATACAATGGAATCTAGCGAAAGCTGAGCACTTTTAAACAAAATTTTGTTTTTTTGTTTTTTTTTATTCCTTTTTGGAATTTGCCACAAAGCCTCTGAGACACTGCGTTTAATCATTTCAGAATACTCCATGTTGGGGGCGACTGTCCGGGCATATATTGGCTTTACCTGTATGCAAGAAATTTGTGCTACATTGATCTCCATTAATGGGACCAATTGGTGTTGTTTCCCGTCCCCTTCCCCCTCTCCCACCTAAAGTCCACAAACTAAGGAGCACTCCGAAATCCTGGAAACACAGAACTTCCAATAGAAGATGGCAAACAAGGGCTTCCCTGTGGCAAGAGACAAGATGGGTCACGGATTCGGACATCTTGTGTTAGCGGGAATTTCTGCTTTTGCTTCTCCCTTGCTAGTATTTTTTTAGGAGCAGAGGCAGCATAGAAGTGTTGGGTTTATGATCAGTGTCACTTTTTTCCCAGATAGACAAAGTTATTCTGTAAAATCAAGCAGATCCTTATCCGTACAAGTCATTGTTTCAGTATTGTGTGTTCCAAGGGGAGTTTCTTTTCTTTTCCTTATTCTCTGAAATGTAATCTTGTACAAGAAGAAGCATAAAGGCAGATGGGATTTAGTATGTTAAAGAATTCCCTCCTCACATTTAGACCTCATGCACACGGCCGTTGCCCGGCTGTGGCCGTATTGCTGCCCGCAATATGCGGGCACCGGCCGTGTGCTCCCTGCATTCGCAATCTGGAGCTGCGGCGCGGAACGGAGGCACAGAACCCTATGGAAGCACTACAGAGTGTTTTTTTGGTGTTTCTGTCCGTGCCTCTTCACCGCAAAAAAAATAGAACATGTTCTATATTTTTTTTTTTACGGTGCGGACGGTTCACGGACCTATTCAAGTATGCAAATTGGTGTCCCCAATGCATGGAACGGCCGTTTGCATGAGGCCTTAATGTGAGGTATCTGCTTGTTAGCTGATCAGAGTGTCCTGCTGCTGGACACCCAGCGATCAGCTTTAAATCATTAGGAATCGGGCACCAAATATTTAATTTCCCTGCAGCGCCACCACAGGGCAAATGAAGTATAACACAGTTCCTATGTTAGTGGTACCTATTATTTTATTAAAGGGCATCTGTCAGCAGATTTGTACCTATGACACTGGCTGACCTGTTACATGTGCGCTTGGCAGCTGAAGGCATCTGTGTTGGTCCCATTTTCATATGTGCCCACATTGCTGAGAAAAATGATGTTTTAATATATTATTATTATTACTTTTAATATATGCAAATGATCCTTTAAGAGCAATGGCGACATTGCCATTACACCTAGAGGCTCATCTCTCTCTGCAACTGCTGTGCTGCACTTTGATTGACAGGGCCAGGCAGAGAAAACATCATAACGCCTGGCCCTGACATCTCCTAAAGTCTCGCACTGCACCGTGCACTTCAGTATCCGGCACAGGCGCTGTACAGTAAAGAAGCTCGGCAGTAGTTCGCTTCTGTACTGCGAGCCTGAGTTCTGTACTGTGCCTGCATCGGATACTGAAGTGCACGGTGCAGTGCGAGACTTTAGGAGAAGTCAGGGCCAGGCGTGATCACAATTACATTGCCTGGCCCTGTCAAGTCAATCAAAGTGGAGAGGAGCGGCAGTTGCAGAGAGAGCAGAGCCTCTAGGTGTAACAGCAAAGCCCTCATTGCTCCTAGAGGCTCATTTGTATATATTAAAACATCATTTTTCTCAGCAATGCCAACATGGGACCAACACAGATGTCTTCAGCTGCCAAGTGCACATGCAACAGGTCATAGCTGCTGACAGATGCTCTTTAAGGCTAGTTTCACACTAGCGGCAGGCTGTTCCGGCGGGTGAACAGCCTGCCGGATCCGTGCTGCCGCTAGTGCACGCGTGCCACCGGAAGTCCGCTCTGGCCCCATTGACTATGTCGTAGTTTTATTCCGACTTCCTCTCGGCATGTTTGCCGTGCTACCGCCGGAACTCCAGCCGGTGGCACGCGTGCACTGGCGGCAGCGCGGATCAGGCAGGCTGTTCACTCGCCGGAGAAGGCTGCCGCTAGTGTGAAACTAGCCTAAAACGGTTTTCCAGGAGTACAATATTTCTGACCTATGTCAGGATAGATTATCAATATTAAATTGGTGGGCATCAAACTCCCGGCACCCCACGATCAGCTGTTTGAAGAGGCTGTGTCGCTCCACTGAGCACCCTGACCTCTTCCCAGGCCAGTCACATGGTCTGGTCACATGGCCTGTGTGCAGGTCAGTCCCATTTAAGTAAATAGGCTGCAATACTAAACACAGCCATAATACAATATATAGCGCTGTGCCTGGTGTACTGTAAAGAACAGCTGATCGTCTTGGCTGCTGGTTGTCAGACCCCGCCGATCTGATATTGATGATCTATCCTGAGGATAGATCATCAATATTACACTCCTGGAAAACCCCTTTAAACTTTTGCAGTGTCATAGCGACGTGATCAGATCTCCTCGGAGCTGGATATACGGATCCATATAATGTATGTGACACATACAGATACATCTCTTGTCGGCCAGAGCCAGAACACATCTGCCCCTTAGTTGCTGCAATCATTGGGGGTCTCAGGATCCAGACCCCCAATTCAGACATCACTATGACATGTCAAACGTTTTACAAAACAGTCAATAGACTGTCCATGTAATGCATGGATGTCCCGGGTCCTCCAGAGCAAGAGACGCTCTCCACTCTATGATTGGTGTTCCAGACATAACTTTAACTAAAGTATTAAAGCCTCTCTTTAGTGAGACTTATGTATTAACAAAGCATTCTGGGAAACGGTGGATGTATATTTGTAGTTATTTATCCTGGGGGCTTTGTACATGTAAGTAGATCATAGTAGTCCCAGCAGTCATAGGAAATATCTATTATACCTGAACCCGTGCAACAAATATGGTTGACATTATTTTTTTTTACTTTGCATTTAAAGTTAAACACTAGAGAGCGTCAACCACACAGAGATGACGGTAGTATACTAGGGGTGGGGGGCGGTATGCATGACTGGAAGCAGTACGAGAGCGCATGGACGACATTTGCTTGTGTATTTATATATGTTCGAGGCAAAATAAATCCTTCACCCCTCTCATGTTAGTTTAGGGGATTGTCTTTTGACCACATGCCCATTTTTTTTTTCTGTAAAACGTCATATTCGCCACCGCATCCACCACGTTGGGGGGCACAGGGCGAGACAATAATTAGATTATAAGAGGATTGAACAGTGGACTTTTTGTGGAAATTCTTCTATCACGCAAAGGTTGATTTTGTCAGAAGTTGTACGTTGCCAAGTACGATCCAACGAGAAGTTCTGACGTCTTATTTCTTTGTATTGTCCTTTGATACTGCAGTACATTCCATCGGTCCCAACGACCCTTTCTAGCAACGTCCTCAGTTGTTTTGGCCGACGATGATGCATTTTAGGCCTCTCTTTCTCCTAGAATTTTTTTCTTTTTTTTTTTGTACACTGAGATTGCTTGTCTGGCATGATCAGAAAAGGTTTGTATCAAAATCTAAACTTGTGAATTTTTCCTTTTTTATATATATATATGAAATAATTCTATGTGAAAAAATCAAATTTCTTGATTAGTAAAAATAAAAAAAATTCTTCTGAAATGAGGAGAGTGTGTGTTTTTAATGGTTCGGACGAAGGCCTGAGGCTACCCTCACATTTGCGTATTTCATTCCGGCAGGCTGTTCCGTCAGAATAGCCTGCTGGAATTAACCAGATACGGTGCTGCCGGATGCAAACGGAATGCCCGCCGGTCCCATTAAAGTATAATGGGATCCGGCAGAGATTCCATTCGCATCCGGCTGACAAGCGGAAAACCAGCCGCCAGAACACGCTACCGCAGATGTGAAGGTGGCCTAAGACACAAAGGTGTCAGTTAAAGGGGTTGTCCTATTAACACAAGGATAGGGGATAACTGAGCGGCGAGGGTCCAACCATTCGAGGCCCGTGTTCTCTGTGTGAATAGAGTGGCGGTCAGGCATGCATTCTGCTGCTCTATGGGGCTGCCGGAGATTGCCAAGCGCTTGTACTCTGCTATCTCAGGTCTCTTAAAGTTGAATGGAATGAAAGCGTGCAATACGTGTGCCGTTCCATTCAAACGCGGAGCACAGGTCCCCATTCTCGTGATCGGCTGATTAGACACATCCCATATTCTGTAAATAGGAAATAAGTTGTTTTCATGGGAAAACCCCTTTACATACAGAAAAAGGTGTGCATTATAAAAATGATATACGTTATTTCCAGGTTGTCCCCTTAGGGCAGTACTTGCTGTACATTTTTAACTTTTTATGATTTTCGAAAACCTACAGGTCAGTCCTCCTGGGTGTGATCAGGGAGTTTGTCCTCTCCCTTTCCTATGCGGCCATGCCAGCACCCTCTGGGTTGGCTTGCTCTTGACTTTTAAGTTACCTCAACTACTGAGGGTACATGGCGTTAAAGAGGACCTGTCTCCAAAAAATGCAATGCAATCTGAAAGCACCATATTACAGAGCAGGAGGAGCTGAGCAGATTGATATATAGTTTTGTGGGAAAAGATTCAGTTAGGCTAGGACATTTTGTCGCACCTATGTCGCGCGATAATTTTGATAATGATAGTCTTTGGTGTCCATCCAAGATTGATTTTTCTGCGACTGCCGCGTCGCAGTGCGAAACCATAGACTATCATTATAAAAAATGTCGCACCAGACACGTGTGGCAACGTAGTTGTGCCCTATGTGCCGCGCGACTTATTGTCATCGTGTAGCCCGCCCTAGCCTAAAACCTGTAATATTTTACATTGACATCTGCAGCCCTGTGAGGTGCTATCAGTACAGGGAGGAGGATTTCCCGAAGTCCATAATGACATCCAGCTGTACATTTTACCCCATACCTATGCAGTATATATTTTTCTGATAAATGCTAACATCTTGGCTTCCTGCAGCTGCCACTTGAAGACTTTTTATTATTTCTGTATAAGCACCTATTGGTTAAAGTAGCAGAAAAAGCATGACGTATGGAATATATGGTTGTCTGTGGACAAGCCTCATAAGAGGATCTAAAGTACAGTTTTTTACACTGGCCACTGAGCCTAATAATTGCCACTTCTTGGTCTGTAGAAAACACTTTGTTGCAGTTATCTCCTTATCATTACAGGCAAGATTAGAATAACCGCCATCACCTCTATATACAGATAACACCGGATCCTCCATTCACAATAGGTGATATCACAACTTATCTTCTCCCTAGAAAACTCTCCCATAGAAGTCAATAAGGTCCCTCCTGTCCATTGTGTCTATGGCCCATGTGGCTGCTGTAAAGCAATTCTCTAAATGCTGTTAAGAACAGCTCAGGCAAGATGGCTGTCCCCATAATCGTGTTCAAGAAATAGAATTAAAAAAAATATGCAATCAGAAAAAAAGGACATTTGTTGCTATCTAGTTTTAATTAGTGGGAATTTTTTCCCGGCGACACATTCCCTTTAAAGGGGTTGTCCACTCTTTTACTATTGATGGCCCATCCTCAGGATAGGCCACCATTTTCTGATCGATATCTGATTGTTGGAGCCCCGACACCCCACACCCCTGCTGATCAGCCGTAGCAGAGTAGCACCAACACAATGGACGTAGCTGTAGTTCTGGCATCAGACCCTGTATTGATGGCCTATCCTGGAGTGGACAACCCAACATCCATTCCGCCTGATCTCTCCTTACACATGGCATTGCTGAACATTTATGTCTTCTCAATATGGAGAGTAGTCTAGTGGTAGGAACCCATGCCACACTGAGATACCTTGACGGTGGTGCAGAAGGGCTCCGATGTGTTCCTGATAGGAATACATTGGCTAAGGTCTCAGTTCTTAACATCAGCTTGAGGGGTTAGTCAGTGTTGTCAGTTGCATATCATTGTGGTGCACCTTTCGCAGTGATTTATGTATTTTTATATTCGCATCCACACATTATCCCATCTTGTGTAGGATGCCATTGTGGTGCATGTGGTTCGCCCCGGCATCCTCCATTGTATGTATTTTTGCAACGGATCACATGCGGAGGAATTGCTCCACCGGCTATAAACACGCCACAGTGTTTGGGGTTTTGAGCATTTCCTCCCATTTAGGCCATTTTATTTCAGTTATTTTTCTCAATATGGAGAGTAGATTAAAGCTGCTCTGGCAGTGGCTTATCTCCCTCGAGAACAAGAGGAATTTTTTATTCCATCTGCCAAAAATCTAGCTCGCTGAAATCATTGTATTTGCACTCCTTTAGGCTACATTCACATGCCGATTTCAGAACCATTAAAGGGGTTCTCCGGGCTTTTAATATTGATGACCTATGCTCAGGATAGGTCATCAGTATCAGATCTGTGGGGTCCGACACTCAGCACCCAGCTGTATGAAGGGAAGACTCCTCATACAGCTGATCGGCAGGAATGCCAGGTGTCGGACCCCCACCGATCTGATATTGATGACCTATCCTGAAGATAGGTCATCAATATTAAAAGCTTGGAGAACCCCTTTAAGGTCCATGGTGTTATTCACACAGCTGTTTTGTGATGGCCGATGAATAATAGCCATCAAAAAATAGGACGTCCTATTTTGTCAGTTTTCGCAGACTGACCCCCCCCAAATACAATTGAAGGGTACTGTTTTTAACGCCTATTTCCCAGAAAGGCATACATGGGGAAAAAACTGTTAAAAACAGAACATTCTGACATTTTTTAATTGCTGTTTAATAGCCTTAGGGTACTTTCACGCTTGCGGCAGAGTACTCTGGCAGGCAATCCGGACGCAAAAGGATGCATTTGTGAGACGGATCCGGATGCGGATCCATCTGACAAATGCATTACAATACCGGATCCGTCTCTCCGGTGTCATCCGGAAAAACGGATCCGGTATTATATTTTTTTTGCATTTTTAAAGGTCTGTGCATGCGCAGACCGGAAATCCGGATCCGTTTTGCCGGAATACTTAATGCCGGATCTGGCACTAATACACTTCAATATAAATTAATGCTGGATCCAGCATTCCGGTAAGTGATCAGTATTTTTGGCCAGAGAGAAAACCGCAGCATGCTGCAGTATTTTCTCAGTCCAAAAAACGTAAGCGGGACTGAACTGATGCATCCTGAACAGATTGCTCTCCATTCAGAATGCATTAGGATAAAACTGATCAGTTCTTTTCCAGTATTAAGCTCCTGTGACGGAACTAAATACCGGAAAACAAAAACGCTAGTGTGAAAGTACCCTTAAGTCCCATGTGCATGGCCGCCTCTGCCCTCTGTCCTGCTCTGGAGTACAGATGCTGGCTCTGCCAACGTATAACCCACAGGTGGTCCAACAGTATAAATGAGACATGACCATAGTCATTCATAGTCTATCCCAGGATATATCCTCAGTGTTGGTGTTTGGGCCCCCCACTACCCCCAAGAAATAAGGAACAGTTCCTGAATGTCTGGCATTGCATTGGGCGAATGCACTGGCTTATGGCAGCACATGGAGTGCCTGCTATAGGGCAGTCTGCTGTGCCCCCAGCATTGCAGTCTGCATGAGATGGAACAGGATTGCACAGTGTCTTGTTATGTGCAATGGCCCTGATTTACTAAAACACATGTGCTAAAAGTCTGTCTAAAAAATTGCCAATTTGGCGCATCTAAGGTTTCTACTAGTGTTGAGCGAAGCGAGCTTTGGATGCTTCGTCCGAAGTCCCTTTGTTCAAAACTTCGGAATAATACTGTACGGAGATCCGTCTCCGTACAGTATTAGAATGTATGGGCTCCGATGAGCCGAAGTTAGTTATTGGCGAAGTCGCGCGTGACGTCGTTGAATAACTTTGGTAGTTGATTTTTAAAATGGAAAAACCACTTTAAAACTTGAAACAGAACTCGGCTTTGGTTCCCACTATTACCTCGGAACTGAAGCAGAATTTGGTTCCATCATAGCCCATGCATTTTAATACTGTATGTACAGTATTATTCCGAAGTTTTGAACGAAGTGACTTCGGATTAAGCATCCGAAGCTCGCTTCGCTCAACGCTAGTTTCTACACTTTGCTCGATAGGGGGCCTAAGGTGCACCGTTTTGCACTAAAATTCTGGCAAAGAAATGAGTCTGGAACTAAGCTAACCAATATTTGCTATAGTGTCTATCCCTGCACCAGATTTATCATCCAGCCTCCGTAGTGCAGCCTTAGACTGTACGTTTCCACATAGGCAAAAAATATTAATACCATATACTGTATGTGCATTAAAGGGCCTCATATACGTTTCTTCTAAGGTAAATATCGGTATAGTAAGTAGCGTTCTTGCTGGTCCCTTACTTCACATATGTTATCAGACAGAACCGCCATTGTGTGCTGATGCGCTATGTTTTCTCAGCTTGAGCTGAATTTCCGGCAGATACTGGAAACAATCTTGGCAGAACGATCATTTCCTCAGCTTTAGAACTTGGTCCACGGCCACCAGTCATTGTGCTGGCGCTGCACTGCGCAAGAAGAATGATGGCGATGAAGGATCCAATATACAGAGCAGCGAACCCAGGCTGTTGAAAAACTACAATTCCAGCAGGCCACGTTGGGAGTTGTAGTTTTGCAACAATTGACAGACGCAGATTTAGTGCAAGACACACTCCTCTTGCTGTACGTATTCGTTTATGGTGCTCGTTCATAAAAAATTTGGTGCAACTACAATCCTTTATTAAAGGGATTTTGTGGGCTTTAAATATGGAATATTTTAAATACTGATAAGTCATCCTAAGGATATTTCATCAATTTCTGATTGATGGGGGTCCGACTGCTGGCAGCTGTTTGAAGGGGCCGCAGCATTAGGTCGAGCATTGCGGCCTCTTCACAGCGCCATACATTGTATACTGGTTATGCATTGTATTGCAGCTCAATCCCATTCACTTGAATGTGACGTCAAGGGCCCAGGAAGGGGCCGCAGCACTCGGGCTTCTTCAAGCAGCTGATCCATGGGGGTGCAGGGAGTTGCACCCCCTTAAATCTGATATTGATGACCGATCCTAAAAAAAACTTTTATTCATCTTTTTCTGAGTCTCATAGACTGTCACAGTGAATCTTGCTTCTGGCAGTGGAAGATCAGACTGCAAATATGGGTGTGAAATATGTCCACCCTGATATCGCTAAGGGTGTCATTAAATGAGTCATTTCTATTGTAGTTTTCAAGATTTCCAGATGTAAATATAGCCTTAGTGTGAGTTCACATGTCATGGTGAAAACCAAGTTTTTTGCAAAAACACAGCCAACAGATGTGCTTTTTACACCAATTTTGTGCAATATGCCTCAAAAAACCATGATGTGTGAACTCACCTCTATGCATAGACGAGGAGTGTCGTAAATGCTGCGCCCGCAGGACAGATAATGCAAATAAAAGACAACTGCAAGCCTTATAGGTGGGTGAACTACTTACATGCAGTGGAGGCTGGAAAAGGAGAGTGACTTAGCTGCATGAAAACTGTGGTAGCACCAGGGCACTGATATACAGAAGGTTGATGGGGCATGTTGTAGTAGGGGGTAGCCGCCATAGCCATGTGGAGGGTTCGGACAAGTATAAGCCATCTTGTGGTGCAATCAGATTTTAAGGAGACTGTACCGGTTATCCTCAACAGACTGTGCCCATCTAGTGTGAGAGAAACTACCAAGTTGTATACCTCTTCTACAGTAGAAACTGTAACCATTATGCGTGTGTACTTGTGACAGTAACTGCTAAGAGTGCTGTTCTTCCAGATGAGAAGATAAATAGTTCCTGTTTGGCACCACTCTCTTCTCACCCCCCTCCCCCCCCCCCCCCCCAATACTTAAAAAAAAATTGTACCCCCTCACAGTAGTATTGCCCTCATTGTATAACCTTCACAATAGTTGTGTACAGATGTGTGCCCCCTCACAGTAGTTATGCCCACATTGTGCCCTCTCACAGTAGTTATGCCCACATTGTGCCCCCCTCACAGTAGTTATGCCCTCTCTATGCCCATTTCACAGTTGTAATGCCCTCTTTGCGCCCCCTTCACAGTAATAATACCCATTGTGCCCCCTTCATAGTAATAATCCCCATTGTGTCCCCTTCATAGTAATAATCCCCATTGTGCCCCCTTAATAGTAGTAATGCCCTCTGTGCCCCCTCCATAGTAGAAATCTCCATTGTGCCCCCTTCATTGTAGTAATGCCTTCTGACTTTGTGCCCCCTTCACATTAATAATGCCCTCTGTGCCACCTCCATAATAGTAATGCCCTCTGTGCCACCTCCATAGTAATAAAGTACTCTGTGTCTCCTCTGTATTAAAAAAATAATAATAACACAGTAACTACTCGCCTTGTCCCGTTCCTGAAGCTCACAGTCCTCTCTTCCCTGCAGGCACAGATCGCTCTGCAGCACGGTGTGGGCTGGGCTTATGCAGATTTCCGGGCTTCAGGCTCCACCCACACAGGCCGGCAGCACGATCTGTGCCTGCAGGCTGAATAGTGGAGCGGGGAGAAGTCTTCCTGCTTCACAATTCTTCACAAGGAGGGGAGGAGCACGAGGAGCTGAGTGACAGGACCGCACCTCCCGGGTGCTCCAGCAATGAGCGCTTCCATCTGTACACAGATGGCACACCCCTGAGAGGCAGGCACCCGGGGCGGACTGCCCCCCACTTAGTACGCCACTGGGTGTATGTATATGTAAACATGTGTCGAGACGCTGCGTGTCCACCGATGAGTAGGGAACCTGTTGTTAAAAATTTGAATCCCACCCCTGCTTACACCAATAGCTGAAGGGAAGAAGAGTGGAAACTGTTCCTCAAGCATTAAAAAAAAAAGCATGAACTGGGGGGTGGATGCACGCACCCTACCAAAAACGGATGTATTGCTCCTTTGGGTGTGTATGAATCATGTTGGATTTATGTTCCCTTTGCAGGATGGACCCATTCCCTTAGTTTTTATTGCAAACATTGATATCATGTGTGTTTGATTGCATTTTCTTTCCCTTCTAGGGTGGACTTATAGAGGAAAGGGGTGAATGAGAACCAGTGGTGCAGTGAGAGCATGGAGCTGATACAGCCAGATTGAATGTGAGGGGATTCAGCCGTCCCAGGGGTCCACTACTCTGTCAAGTGAGTCCGTGGAAAGCCGCTTCCTGCTGCTTTGTAATTATAACATTGTGTTCCAGAACAGGGCCATCTACTTGTAAAGTGAACTGTAACTATTACAATTAAAGGTTTTTTTTAACCCCAAAACACATTTTAAAGGGTTTTTCCGGGGATTCTATGGTTTTTAATAGATATGCTTATGTAGTTGGTTACCTCATGCACATCTTCCCCATGCTATTTAAATTTGGATCCATTTTCACCATGTAAACCCATCCCTAAGGTTTGTTTCCATCCTGTATGTTGCACTTCCTGTCCCCGTATACAACCAAACCCATGATGCTCTTCTCCTTTCTCCAGCACTGCCCCCAACTACACCCAGCTAGTTACATAGACACTCCCCTATCACTGCCTTGCCCATGGACATCGCATAACAGGAAATAAGCAAGAGCGGCATGGACATGGTCAGCCCTGAACGGGAGCAATAAAAGTAAAAGAAATACATTACAAAATTACAGCAACCTTCATGAATGACTATTTTAAAGAATATTGATGCAAACCGGAAAACCACTTTAATGAGGGCCATGAAAGAAAAGAAAGCCCCTCATCTACTGACATGGTGATGTCCACTATGATGTGTCCCCAATCAGCTCTTGACCACAGAAGTTCAACAGTCCCATATCGCTTGGGGACAAGACACCCGTGAGGCCAGTAAATGTCCATGCGCATGACCATGGACGGACGTCACACTTCTATTGTGCAAGGGACTGGAAGGAGCAGAGATATTTGCCTTGCTGCTAGAATTGAGCCACATCTAGTAGGCGAGTGCCTTCTTGCATTGGGGTCGGACAAGCCCTTTAAGAACTTTCTAGAAGCAAATCTAATTTGTGCTTCAACTCCATGGACTGTTGTCAATGCTACAGTATACCTTACCAGAACTAGCTAATTAGGGCAGACCCCTACCTCCATCACTGCTATACCAATTTGGGCCCCCCTACAAGCAGTGTGATAGAGCTTGAAGTTGGTGAGACCTACCCTGGCCGAACAAATTTCCTTTGCTGGTGTCCTCCATATTATGTTAAAACTCTCCTCTCCAAATCCTCATTGGCCAAATAACACTAATTTCCCCCTATGTGTTCTATAGGGATCCGTCTTGTGTTTTTAAGTGCTGGTACATTTCGGGTTGTCTAGGATTAGAAAAACATTAATGTTTTTTCAAAAAAACATGCCACACCTGTCTACGGGTTGAGTATGATCTTGCAGCTCAACCCCATTCACTTCGATATAACTGAGCTGCAATACACAACAGAACCAGGACGGGTTCTCCCTCCCACTCGGCATCCGGCTCCTTTTCTGGAATAGGAGGAGCAGATGTTGTAGGACATGCGTGAAGTGCTAATAAGCCAGCTACCAAGTGATGATAAAATGAGAAGATACTCATGTGAGGAAATCACTGAGGAATCACTTGGATGGACTATACTTGGATGCAGATTTCCCCATGCCATATCTCTGCAGCACTCTTCTATGTAGGAGGAGGGAGTAAACAAAAAAGCGATATCCTGCCATTGTCCGGGACCTTCCGACCCCCTCCAGTGCTGTGTCCTCACTTCTTGTAACATGGCCACTGTTACCTTTCTCTGCTCTGAATATTTGTATTGCCCTGTCTGCCTGGACCTGTTTCGAGAACCAGTCACCATCCCCTGTGGGCACACCTTTTGCTTGACATGCATTACCCAGTGTTGGTCTCTGCAGGGAATGCCAAGCTCCTGCCCACAGTGTAGGTCCACATTTCGACCAGACTCCTCGCCGAGACTCTGCAAGAACAGTATCCTTGCCCAAATGGTGGATGACTTCTCCAGTCTTCAAGGGTCTAATGATTTCAACGCCTTCAGCAGTCATGGCAGGAATCAATGCCAAGAAGAGATGCCAGATGGAGCTCTGGAAACTGAAAACACCAACAGCTTTGACTTGCCTGTGATCAATGAAGGTCATGAAGCCCCAAGCGCTCTGGTACGTAACCCCAATGGTCACCTCGTTGTTAAGGTTCATGCATGGGTTTTGTACATAGATGAAATAAGACTGCCATAGAGGTGAAGGAGCCCTCTGCTGTACCTCTCTACACGTCTAATTTCATACATGTCATGCAGAGTTTTATTTGTCAGATTCAGTAGAAACCAGATTAAAAAGTGGCACCTCCAGTCAGATATGTTCTCCGCTACTTCTATGGGAGAGTTGAGAGACTATCTCCATGCACATGGATTCTGGCTGAGCCTGTATGGCAGTGCACTGAGGCTGTGCATTATAGTAAGGCACCATACAGGCTCCACGCACTGCTGTGTGCATGAACCCTGTGGATATTTGCAGGCCAATCTCTTTTGTTTCTAAATCAGGAGTAAGGGTCCTTTTACATCAGCCAATGATCAGAAATGAAAAAAAGCAACTGCTCCTCCGACACCTGGCACTTTAACCAATCTGAAATTGATGACTTGTCCTAAGGATAGGTCATTGATATCTTAATTCTGGAAACTCCTTTAAGAGGGGTCTGGGTCTCCTATTAAGGACCCCCTCTATTACCCAGAGCATGTCCTGCTCTGGAGAACTCAGCGTGTCCATACATCACATGACAACCCATGGAGTATAACACTTCCCCCGATGCTACAGTTCCCTTATAGCTTACAGCTGGTTGTTGGGGTCCCAGCAGCCCGACAACCTCCACAGCAGAAGGACCCCGAAAGTCATGGAAGGAAGGGAAAGTTCAGCTATGGGTCCATTACTATAATGTTCTCTTTGCTGATGCCTAGCTGTTTCCATGTAATTTTGTTTCTGCTGGAAATCCCCTTTAATTCCAGTATATAGTTCCATACATAATAGTATACCAGTACTTATTATGTAGCTGAGCATCTCTCTAGCTTTTGCTATTTTTTTTAATCTATTTCGGGTATATTCATACATGGCAGATTTATTGCAGACATTTCTAACTAAGGCCTCATTCACTCGGCCATTCCATGCATTGGCGACCTCAATTTGCGCTCCCCAATGCACGGGCAACATTCTTTGCGGATTCCACAGACGGAGCCAGACTCATTTAACTTGAATGTGTCTGTGATCCGTCCACATCGCAAAAAAGTAGTGCATGCGGTTCTGTGCCTTCGTTCCGCACCGGACCTTCAAGTGAATGGTTCCGTATTCGTGATGCGCGGGGCACACGTCCGTGACCATATATTGCGGACCCACTGTTTGCGGGCTGCAATACGGGCACGGTTGTGGCAACGGTCGTGTGCATGAGGCCCAAGAGGCAGATCCAATCTTCTGAATGAGGCTGTTTTGGGGACAAGCATATGGATTTCTACATGCCTTATTCAGATGAACGGGACAGTCAAAGAAACGTCTGCAACAAATCTGCCGCATGTGAATTCACTTTTAGGCCCCTTTCACACGAGCGCGATGGATTAGCTCTGGATGCGATCAGTGAAACTCGCACCATTTTGCAAGCAAGTTCAGTCAGTTTTGTCTGCGATTGCGTTCAGTTGTTCAGTTTTTTCCACGCGGGTGCAATGCATTTTGATGCGCATGGTAAAAAACGGAAGATTTACAAACAACATCCTTTAGCAACCATTAGTGAAAAACGCATTGCACTTGCTTCCGGATGCAATGCGTTTTTCACTGAAGCCCCATTCACTTCTAGGGGGCCAGGGCTGCCTATAAAACGCAGAATATAGAACATGCTGCCATTCTCACGCAACGCAGAAGTGATGCATGAAAAAAAAATGCTCATGTACACAGACACATTGAAATGAATGGGTCAGGATTCAGCGCGGGTGCTATGAGTTTACGTCACGCATCGCACCCGCGCTGAAAACTTGCTTGTGTGAAAGGGCATTAAAAGCAAAGGAGGAGATTTATTGTTATGGGTGCACTATACGAGCGTTGTGCCAGGCTCTCCTCCAGTGAAGATCTAGGTGAAGAACCTGGAGAAAGCTAAAAAGCAATGTCAGGTTGTGTATGACTTTGAAGTCCTTCTATTTGGATCTGAGACATTTGTGTATCATTCAGCCTGAACGTCTAATATTTTGGAGTATTTATGCCAGAAAATGAGTCATTGCTTCCAGACATGGGAACGGTGAGGGGAATCTTGTTACTGGAATGGTTTCCCATGTGATGTTGCTGAAATAACCCCCTCCCAAAAAAAAGATAAACCCAGCAGTATGTACTTCAGTCACTTAAAGGGGTTTTCCAGTTTGCATCAAATAATCATTTATGAAGGTAGCCGTATGGCCTGATTTACTCCCAAGCCGAGTATGCAAGTGTTCAGCAGACTCTGAAGTGTATGGTCAGCTTTAAAGGAGTTGTCCCTTATCAATACTTATACATGGGGGATGTGTCTGATCGGTGGGGTCCGACCGCTGGGCCCCCACCGATTATGAGAATGGGGGCACGGTCTTCATTTGTTTGAATGGAAAGACATTGGGGAGCGCAAATTGCGGTCGCCAATGCATGGAACGTGCCTGCTGCCCTCGGCTATCTTTGCCAGCCCCTTAGCGTTGGACGCCGCTGTGTGCATGCATGACCACGGCTCCATTCAAATGGGGGAACACAGAGCTCTTGTGATTGATGGGGGTCCCAGCGGCCAGACCCCACTGATCAGACACTTCTCCCCTATCCACTGGGGGGCACCTTTAAAGTACAATATCTACTGTATGTACATACGAGCACTGAGTTTTCCAGCATTATATAAATAAGTTCAGGGTCTTTACATCATTTCCTGAGGAAGAACTTAAATAGGGAGAAGAATGTTTATTTTTCTCTAAGAAAAGGCGATTCCACTTCAAGCTACAAAGATTGTACATTTATAAGGTGTAAACACGGATGTGGGGGATGTCGCTGTTTCCATGCACTTGAATAGGTCACCTTTTTCTAGCGTTTCTTTGAGTTTCCTGCAAAAATTTGGCCATGAAAGTGATCATTAGAAAATTCTATTCAGCTGCTTCACTGAATTTTACAAAAAAAATTTGCTTTGTGATGAATTACTTCGGCACGAAGCGCATTTCTTTGTAAGTAGTGAGTGCAATGACAGGGAGCGTCGACTGCGCTGCTCCACGTCATTGTACCCTTCATAGCTGATCGCGGCATCTGACATTAAAAAAATAAAATAAAATCATACTTACCCTCATCC
The DNA here is from genome assembly GCF_014858855.1 of Bufo gargarizans. Lineage (NCBI taxonomy): Eukaryota > Metazoa > Chordata > Amphibia > Anura > Bufonidae > Bufo > Bufo gargarizans. The sequence continues at coordinate 64,862,347 of NC_058085.1, read as the reverse complement.
ATATGATCACGAAGAGCCAGCCGCCGCCATCTTGATTGAAGATCCAGCGCAAAACATCTTCACGTTGGCTGGCGTGGTGACGTCATATGTCACCGCACGCGGGATTTCGCACTGGATCTTCAGTCAAGATGGAGACGGCCGGCTCTTTGCACTCAAACGAATTAGGTAGGTATGATTTTTTTGAAAAATATTTTTTACCACCATTCAGGGAAAATCTATTTATTACCACGAAGCACGAGGAAATTCAGCTTTGCGCGAATTGAATTTTTCCTGAAATTCGGATCGAATTCCACTTTTGTCAGGTCCGATTCACTCAACACTAGTGATCATTGCAATTGCAAAATGTCAATTAAATATTATCTCCCGTGCATGGAACGTAAAGAGCACCTGTCAGCAGGATCAACCCCACTGGTAGGATTGTTCCTCCTGCAAATTAAAATTCTGTCTTTTGAAAATCAGATGTGGCGTTCCCGAGGGAAAAAAAGACTCCTATTCTGTATGCAAATTAGGGCTTCAGTGCGCCAAAATGCAGGGCCTCCCTTAGTGCACCTCAGATTTTCTATGCTGGCCACGTCTCATTTGCATATATATTTTTTTCCCTTCAGGAACTCTGCAACCAATTTTCGCCTGAAAGGTATCATTTTAATCAGCAAAATCAACCCTGTCAAAGTCTGTCTGATTAATTAGGGTTGAGCCTCCTGAGATGCGATCTTTAATTGTTGTATTTATGAGGTCCTCTACCTCTAGGAGCCAGAGCAGAGAGCCCCTCACCTAAAAATTGTTTCTACTCTGGCAGTTCTAGCCCGACCATGGACATGGTCAACCATTGAATGGTTTTATGCTATTGCCTGATGGTTTTTCTGTTTCTCAGCTCAGTATCTCCTTGTTCACACAGCCATAGTGATAAAGGGTAAAATTCTAGCCCCGACAAGAGGGATTTTTCTTCCTGAAGACAGATTTACTATTGAGTTAAATAGGTGGTGTATACCTTTAGTAAGCACCACTAGTGATGGGTTCAGGAGGCTATGACTAGAGTTGGGGTATCTCTGTATCAGTGTCACGGCTGAGGATGGGGGAAACCCTCAACCGCGCGATGTCAATAGGATAAGGGTAGCTGCTCGGCCAGGGCGACAGGATCAGGGAGCAGGTCACCTCCTAGCGTGTCCCTAATTCTGACCCTGACTCCTAACTGTATGAGCCAACCCAGATGGTAGGAGGGCTCATACTCCGTAACCTAGGGTCCCTACTAGCCCTCAGGAAATCCCTGGACTAGGAGCAGGGTAAGACGACCTGTTCCTCCTAGACATGGACGAACAGGATTCTCCAAGGAGCTTGGAGAGGGGAAACATATACAGCATATGGATATGGCAGGTGAGTTAAACCAGTACCACACCTACCTGCCACAGACACGCTGACTGGAACCCGTGCACAAGTACTGATGTCCACACAAACATTAAGGACACAGCACACACACAACTCACTACAGGTATCCAGGACACCCATAGCTGCAAACAACATAGAGAGCATAAAAACATCTTCTTAACATCATACATATATTTTATGACCACAAGGGTGGCCCTCACTGGATAGATGGCATATAAGACCAGGAGGATGACTCCAGCATAAAGCATGGCTGGAGTACCCCTTAGCTACAGGCATCCAGCAGGAGCTAAATAGCCCAAGCAGCCACACCCACACACACATACTAGGAAAGGAGTTAATCCTTCCAACACCAGACAAGGTTAGCGTCACTTAAAGGGGAAATGCACACACAACTAAATCCCGTGCAAACCAAACATGGAAAGTGAACACATACAAACACACGTTGCAGATGCAACCGCATGCCTTGACAGCGAGCCGCCTAGCAACCAGCTCAGGCTGCTACACTGCCAACAAACATCATTTTGCCAGCGGCAACCACACGTGAGACAACATACTAACTGCCCTCACCTGCGGTAGACAACAAGCAGACCGCTGACAACTGCATGCGACACAAAGAGTCATGACCAAACACATAGTCGTGACAATCAGGAACTGGCCACATCTGTGGCACTGTGTAGGGGCACCTCTGTGGCAGACACTTTGAGGTACAGATCTAAGGCAGGCAATCTTGGTAGGCATCTGAGGCAAGTGCTCTGATATGACCTCTCGAGTCATCTGAAGAAGACACCCTTTTAAAGGAAATCTGTCAGCAGTTTTGATAGATGCTAAACTGCTGACAGCATTAGGTAGGGGCTGGGTAGAGCAGAACAACCAAACCTATTGTGGAGCTATTCTCATCTTCTCATCAGGAGTAGTGTGAATATGAAGTTTTATGCTGATAGGTTCTGCTCCTGCAAGTGCCCAGAAGGTAAAGCTTCATTGTGAAGCGTGCTCTGGCCTCTACACATTGAGCTACTTCATAGCCCCTCCCCTCTACTCTGAGTGACGGCTGTACTGGTCTCCTGATTGGATGGTACAGCTGTCGCTCAAAGCAAAGGGGAGTTGTTCAATGGATGGAGCACTTCGCAGTGAAGCTTCTCCTCCTTTGCATTTGTGGGAGCCAAACATGGCAGAATAAAACTTTATATACACCCTACTCCTGATGCTAAAAGCTGCTCCATAAAAGGTATGTTTTTTCTAGCTCTTCCAACACCCAACCTAGTGCTGTCAGCAGTTTATCACTTTCAAAACTACTGACAGACTCCCTTTAACAGACCTTCATTGGCTTACTTCAAGGAACGTGTTGCATGGTAGACATTTTCTGAAGTGTGAGCTATTCAGCATTATAACCATGTATAATTCCTTCAGGTTTCATCTACCAGACATCGCAGGGTGGTCAGCCAGGGCTTCTCTGACATGGTAAGGATCCTGCAGTCCTCAGGATTTCGTCTGCTGCAGATGATGGAACAAGCAGAGAATCAGATAATGAAGAATACAAGCAGCCGAGATCTGGAAGAAGGGCTTACGATGCAGACTGCCCAGGTCGTTCCAGATCAGCAGCAGGATCAGCTCGTGGTACATATCCGCCATACATTATAATGGTGTTGAGTATTCTTGTCTTACAGACACGGCTTTATATGCAGCATTAACACATTGATTTTGGGGATGTTTGCCGGACACACACATGAAATCTAGAACACCATATTATACATTCAAATATTCTATTGTGCTGCAGGAGGAACGATCCACATTTCAGGAACTACAGTGGATGGGACTGTACGCGGCCGTCTCCAAGTTTAAACAAAGTCTACAAGAATTGTGCGCAGATCACATGGGCCGACTTGTCCAGCAAGGTGAGCGGGAGAAATCAGCATTCATGTGACGGGGCTGGGTGACGTAAGAACGTGGCCCCCTAGAACGTGGTAGAATAGGGGGCCAACAACAGATGGAGTAAGGAACGGGTTAACGCTATGCTATGGTGTTGCCCACACAGAATGTAGCAGTTGCGACACGAACACATTGTCGTTGAGTACCACGTGGCCATATAGGCTGCAGTGGCTAGAGGACCGTACAGTTTAGTCAGTCTGCATTGTTAATGTCAGCGTGGCACCCGCAATACCGGGCGGTCATTAAAAATGCAGACCTACTGAATAGTGCAGTCCTCATTAGGCCTCATGCACACGGAGGTGTCCGTATTGCGGTCCGCAAACCATGGATCTTCAAAATACAGATACTTTCAACATTTTTCTTACTCCCATTACTAGAAATGACTGGGTCCATGTGCAATTTGCAAAAAATGCGGATTGGACACGGATGCAAAATACCGTCGTGTCTACGAGGCCTTAGGCGGCCACTTTGCATCTGCTACTCGAACACGCTGAGCGTTCGTACTCTAAGGGCTTAAGTTAAATCTGTGTTCATGGACCCTGTAAAGAAGCACACGGAGTCCTTAACGGGGTTGTCCAGGTCTTAAACATTGATGATCTATCCTCAGGATCGGTCATTAATATCAGATTGGTGGGGATCCGACACCCTTACTGATAAGATGTTTGAAAGAGCCAACGGTGCTCCTGAAGGTAGGTCGTCAATATTTAAAGTGTAACTGGCATTTTTTTTTGCTAATTGGTAGGGACAGGGTTAGGGGAATTATTTTTTATAGACTTTATTTAGGGAAAATCTTTATATATACCAGAAAACTAGGGCTGAAATGTTCCTTAGCAGTGATCCTTTTCAGAGCCGCTGCTAACAGCGCAGTGCTGTACAGACTAGGAAGACGGGCTGGGAGCTGGCAGGCGTCTGCGCGCGCTGCTCCCTCATATAGTGGGGACGATGCAGTCTTAACTAGATTAAATATATAAATAAATATCTACACGTTGTTCCTGCTCACTGATCAGCGCGGCTAGCGCTATCGGTCAGCTCTTCTCCTGTTCTCCCCGCGCGCTGTATGATGAGCGATGTCTGTGTGAGCGGTTAGCGCTGACTAAAGGCAATGCAGGGAGGTAGGGGGAAACTCCTCTTCTGTACGCAGGGACAGTTATCGTATATTACTGTTCCTCTATACTGTATATTAGCTTCCTCCCAGCTGCCTGAGGTGAAAACTGAAACGGCGCCCCAACCCTGCAATGCCAATTTCTCAACCTAACCCCTTCCCTCCAGCCCTACTATTAAAGACATACTTGCAAAACATTACATACATTGCTACAAAACATACACAGCGCCACATACTGAACCCAGTGTGCTTCCCAATTCTATACTGCAGAAACAGAGATTCCCCCTTCCGCTGTTCCCCTCCTGCTAACCCCTGCCTCCATGCATTTTCAGTACAAGCTCACACAGGCATCGCTCCTGGCGGCTGGTTAATCACAAAGCGCGTCGGAACAGAAGACCAAAATTTTTGTTTACGATAAACGGATGGGAAAAACGTGACGTGAACCCACCTTTAGCAGCATCTCTGAAAAAATCATTTCAGCCCTAGTTTTCGACTATAAATAAACGTTTTTCCCTAAATAAAGTATATTAGAAAAATGTTCTGTATCCCTGTCCTTACACAGCAAACACAGTTACACTTAAAAAGTTCTGGAAACCCCCTTTAAAAGTGCCTATCATGGACCATAGGCACCCTGTGTGCCACTGTACAGTGCAGGGGGTCTGACTGTTTGAAGAGAGCGCAGTGCTTTTGCGAGTGCGGCGTTTTGTGAGTTGAATTAAATAAGGAATATGTGGAGCTTCTAATGAATGGAATTCCATGAGTATATTTTGTGTCATTTGCTCTTATTCATGTATGGTCTTACTTTGTGCAACAGTGTGGACCACACGCACCAGTTATCCAATATTACCACCTAAGCTCTGGGGAAGTTCATTACTGCCATTGATGCCACGGGTACGAACAGAGTTTCTCCAGTGTAAGACATTTCCTACTTCTGCCTTGTCTCACCTTACGTCTGTATGTGAATACCCCAAGCGTGGGCCAAACTAAACCAAATACGTTCATTCTCATTTTCAGATTCCCGGGATATCAGCCTGGACCCAGACACAGCCCATAACAACTTGTGTCTTATGCAAGGGAACCGCCGAGTCCTGTGTAAACTGCAGTGTCAGGCTTATCCGGAAAATACAGAACGCTTTGATCATTATACTCAAGTGCTGGGCAGAGAGCCGATGGCCCAAGGACGTCATTATTGGGAGGTCCATCTCTCTGGAAATCGTGTAAGCTTGGGTGTCACTTATCATGGTATTTGTCGTAAGGGGCATCAAAGTTCCTGTCTTCTGGGGAGGAACTCACATTCCTGGTGCCTAGAGTGGAGCAGTACCCGTTGCTATGCCTGGCATGATGGCGAGAGACTTTTGGTAGCCACAGGACAGCACGAGAAACTGGGTATCTTTTTGGACTGGGATGAAGGAACTCTGTCCTTCCATGAAGCATCAGATGATATGTCACTTCTTTACCGCTTTCATGCTTCCTTCACCCAGCCCTTGTACCCCATCTTCTTCATCAGCTGGAATTCTATTGTGTCCATCGGAGAAGAAAAAGTAAGAACGTTCAGCTGCTCACAACAAGCGCTTCCAGAGGCAGTTTTCAGCAGACTTCTAATGGAAACCACTGACTTTTTCATCTACAAGTCTAAACCAATTTGTAGTTAGAATAACATAGTAACATAGTACATAAGGCCGAAAAAAGCCATCTGTCCATCCAGTTCGCCCTGTTATCCTGCAGGTTAATCCAGAGGAAGGCAAAAAAAAAAACAACTCTGAGGTAGAAGCCAATTTTTCCCACTTTAGGGGAATAAAAGATTCCTTCCCGACTCCAATCAGAATATCTACCTGGATCAACGACCCCTCTCTAGTGGCTATAGCCTGTAATATTATTACACTCTAGAAATACATCCAGCCCCTCTTTGAATTCCTTTATTGTACTCACCATCACCACCTCCTCAGGCAGAGAGTTCCATAGTCTCACTGCTCTTAGTCTCACTGTTGACTTAAACAGGTTATCCCACGAATAAAAAATATAAAAAAGATATCTGGAGTAATTTGACATCATTATTTCAACTATATAAATGCAAAAAAAAAATGCCACTCTCCATTGTAATTTTCACCCTTTCACTCACCCCTCTGCAGCTCATCTCTTCCCTTTGTGTGGGTGGGCAGCAGCTCGTCACATGACCCTCAAGCACCTGTATCGCCCAGGAGTAATAATAATAACATACAAAATGGGATTCGCTCACCACTCTTGTCATTAACTCGTAGCATCCAGACTTGGGTGCAGGGAGCATTACTGAACTGAAGACTGGCAATGACATGGAATTCCAATGTTCAAAAAAAAACGATTTCTCCGGCACTCCTAATCCTTAAAAAAAAATCAATCCTTTATTGTACATACATAAAAAAAAAAATCTTGTACAAAAGGATAAAAAAATAAATAAAAATGCGTTTTGGAGACAGCAAGACTTATCCTTACTCATAGCATGCCATCAGTAAGGACATGTCATACCGTGTCCGAAACGCGCAGGTTTGTTTGTTTATTGTATATGTATTAAAAACATCTTGTATAAAAAGATAACAAACAAGCATGCGTGTTTCCGACAAGATAAGATTGTCCTTACAGATGGCATGCTATGCTAAGGATAAGTCTTACTGTGTCCAAAACGCATAGTTTTTTTTTATACTTTTGTAGATTATTATTTTTTATGCACTAAAGGATTGATTATTATTTTTTTTTTAAGGCGTTCCGGAGAAATTGCTTTTTTTCGACATTGGATATCCCAGGAGTGCATTTCTGTCAGCTCTTGATAACCCTTTTTCCTGTGTTTTTTCCCTGCATAGAAAATAGTCCCTGACACACAGCCCAAGGACTCCACTAATAAATAACAGTATGGCCTGTATTGCCCCCACAGTTTCCTTCTCCACTGTACAGAGAGAGATGTGGTTGTTATTTTTCTATGAATTTAGATGAATGAATGGTGCCTGGGTCCTGAGAGGATGAAGGGAGCAGGGAAGCTACTGAGCATGTGAGTCCGGTGTAACGTTACATTTCCCTACCTCGTGAGATTTCCCTACCCTTGTCATTTCCGGTCGCACCGGACATGACGTAAGGAGGTGTGCCGCGCCGCGCAGGCGCCCAACGATGGGGTAGGGAAATTTCACAGCAGAGTGTGCATGCCCCGGGAGCCTCGCCAGCGGTTAGGGTAGGGAAAAATTACGGGCCAGTGCGCAGGCGCGATGATCGGATGGATGTCCTCAGCTGGACACCGTCCGACACTGCGCATGCGTCAGTAGCCTCACCAGCGGTTAGGGAAGGGAAAAGCCCGTGATTTTTCCCTTCCCTAACCGCTGGTGAGGCTCCCGGCACATGCGCAGTGTCGGCCGGTGTTCCAGCTGAGAACATCCATCCGATCACCGCGCCTGCGCCCTGGCCCGTAATTTTTCCCTAACCGCTGGCGAGGCTCCCGGCGCATGCGCAGTGTCGGCCGGTGTCCAGCTGAGAACATCCATCCGATCACCGCGCCTGCGCCCTGGCCCAAAATTTTTCCCTACCCTAACCACTGGCGAGGCTCCCGGCGCATGCGCACTGTGCTGTTAAATTTCCCTACCCCGCCGTTGCGCGCCTGCGCGGCGCAGCACACCTCCTTACGTCATGTCCGGTGCGACCGGAAGTTACGAGGGTAGGGAAATCTCACGAGGTAGGGAAATGTAACCTTACACCACCACTGAATGCAGGAGAAGGTGAACCAGAAGGATTAACAGCAGAGGGCGATACCAGAGAGAAGAATGTAATGTACATAAAAACCTAACAATATTTTTATTGCATGTATACTGTAATGATACTTCATTAGAAATGTTTCGTGGGGTAATCCCTTTAATTAAGTTTCTTGGCCTAGCTGAAGGGGGTTCTGCTGCACCAGGTTCTGGTGCCCAAGGTGTTCCTTAGGCCTCCTAATCCTTGTATGTTGTATCTTCCACATTTACTTTAAAGTTACATGTTTAGAATTCAGAGTCACTGAACCTTTCATGTCCACATTCCTGGACCGTGCATTCAATAAAATTCTTCCACGGTGACCACTGGTTGTCCTGCTGTATACATCATGTCCTCTACGCATGTCACCGCTCGCTTTCCTTAGACTGGCGGGCCCGCTGCTTACGGAGCTTGACGAATGTGGCAGCTTCCTTCTCAGAACGGCGACAGTCGAGGAGCTGCAAGATGCGATCCCCTAAGAAGGAGACAAGACATTGTTTTAGTCCCAACAATAGTATGAAAACAGGAAGAAATCGATGACGTCACCGTGATGTCAGCCGGCATTCTGATGGGTTACCCAACCGCATTCCTGAGCATTAAAGGGACGCTTCTCGTTTTGCTTGGCTCGCTGTCAGTTCTTTGTCTACAATCAAGGTTCCCGGACTATTTCTGAAAATGTTTGTGGTGTTGAGATTGAAAGTTCACATTTCATTTAGGGCTCATGCACACAAACGTATTTTCTTTCCGTGTTCGTTCTGTTTTCCGTATGCGGAACCATTCACTTCCGCAAAAAAAAAAACCTGAAGTTACTCCGTGTACATTACGTTTCCGTATGTCCGTATTTCCGTTCCGCCAAACAATAGAACATGTCCTATTATTGTCTGCATTGCGAACAAGGATAGGACTGTTCTATTAGGGGCCAGCTATTCCGTTTCGCAAAATACGAAATGCACACGGATGTCATCCGTATTTTTTTGCGGATCCGTTTTTTGCAGACCGCAAAATACATACGGTCGTGTGCATGAGCCCTTAGTCGATGATTCACAGTTGGAGACTGATTCTTTTTATTAAAGGGCCTGTCTATTTTTGATAGTGACCACCAGGGATCAGCTGTAAGCCGCAGCAGGATCCATTCCTCTGTAGCGCCACCACAGGGGAATTTTAGCATGACATGGTGCTACTGAAATCAGTATCATGGGGACAGGCAGGGCATGTGACCACTGAGGCCACTGACTGGGCGGCAGCGATGATGCGTGGGTCATCGGCACGTCACACTTCTGGACAGGCTGGAAACAAAACTCATCATGTGCTGCAGGAACCTGGATGACCAGAGCAGATAATCAAGTTATTTTTTTTTTCCATACCATGCTCGGCCATCTCCGATCACCGGGGCTTTAACCCCTGGTGATCACACACGTTAGGTGAATGCTGGCCGTACCTATAGATTTGGACAGGACCATCTGACCATGAAAGGGGATGTCCCGAATCATTGTAGAAGATGTCAGGGAAAGAAGGATCGAGTATGTTGAATTTCAGTAGCCTGATCCTTCATTGTCAAAGATGATTACTGCTGCCTGTCTCTGCATCAAGAACAAATGTATGCTCGGCGGAGCCCAGCATGCATGTGTATGGGGGGAGAGGGATTTTGGAAGGAACAGCTATTTGAAGTGTATGGGCAGCTTTACAATAACATAAGAATATGCCCATTTATGTACTGTGGTTTTACCCACTGCAATCCAATCCAAATATCATTTGGTCTGTGGCTTTTCTGATGATATGGACTTTCTGGGCCCATAGTACCACATGCATGTCATTTAAAGGGATTGTCCCATCTGGGACATTTATGGCATATTCAACAGATATGCAATGAATGTCCAATCGTTCCGAACCTCACTTTTCACCCCGCTTTTATCTCCAGTACGGGGTCATCTCATGCCTGGCTTGGAATGGCACGTCCGAAAATAACTGAGAGCATGTGTGACCACCTCTCTATTCTCGGCCACTTATGAAAGAACAGGTCCCAGAGGTGGAACCTACACCTACTAGACAGATGTGTCCTTCCTTAACTTCCCCCCTGGCTTAAGATATCCTGAAATGAGCGACACAAGATGGCCAGCTATTGTGTTGCACCTGACAGAATAACACAAAGTCATCTTACGACTGTCATATTGGGATATCTCGAGCCAAGGACGAAAATAAAGAAAGGACATCTGCATATGTTCAGTATATGTGAAATGACATCAATGTTAGAAACCCTACTGACCATTGATTTTTGGATGGGTGAGGGCTAGTCGTATCTGTGGGATAGTAGCCACTGGATCGCTTGTCTTTTCTTTTAACCCAGGAACATCTGCAAGAGGTAAAAACGCCTCTCCTTCCAGATCATTGGAAAGAATGGCATCATAGTCAAACACAGTCAGCATAAGACAGGCTCCTGGGACTTCACACTGCTCCGGGGTCACCAGGCTGAGGGAGGACAACAGAGAAGACAGTAGTCAGAGACGTCTCTAATGTCACGGCAGACCTGTGCTGGGTGGTGCCCTCCATATGATATACAATGACAAAATGTACAAACAACCATACCAAACAATGCCTAATTATAAATGCCGTATGGTACGATGCCTAAATAATAGTGTCATAGATTGGTCAAACAAACATCTAAAGAAGAATGATTTACAGTGTACATTATTAATAATATTCTGTACACTACCTACATAGTGAAATTGTAAGGCAGCTCTCACCTGCAGTAGTTAGATCACCTGTGGTGCACGGATGCCGCACCTGGATGCGGTGAAATCCAGAAAACAGAGAAGAAAAATTCGGCTCACTTCAGGTGAAGTATTGTAACTTTATTCCAGCGTATTAAAATCTGTATACAAGTGTCACGGCATACAAGTGTCACGGCAGACCTCTTGGATATATGGGTCCTTCCTCATGACAAACATGCATATGAAATGGGAGCACCTCCTTATATATCCCAGACTAACCCCAGGTTGATAAGTATCACCTGGGAGGAGGAGACATGAGGGGGTGTTCCCTTGCAAATTAACCAAGTTAAAAAAACTTTATCGTTCTCACCTACATACCATTTCAACCTCTACCGCACGATCCTGGATGTCAATAGATTTGCCCGGAACCTCACATTGAGGAAACATTTCCGGGGGGAACCCTTGGGAGATGCATCGGATGCCGTTGTTTCTTCCCCATCGCAGACTTCATTGGACTCTGATACAAACCAGGGACTTGACAGCACGGCTCCTTTGGCCACATCTTTATGCAATCATAGTAGTAAGTCTGTCACTGTTAATGTCATGTCTACACCATGTAGTAATACAATGAGTTTTGCAGCTTTGGTCCAATGTAACTCCCTTCAAACTGCTATTAGCGATGAGGGGGGCTACATTAATACTTCCCCACATTTCAAAACACATAACAGGAATTTTTATCCCATCCAGTCCCGTTCAACTGCTCTTGATAAATACCAGGAATTGGTAGAGAAAGAATGATGTCTTCTATATGACACCACCAGAGCACAGGGATATTCCAACATGACCACAGCAGAAAAAACTGCCCTTTGTGACTTAGGGGAGAGGGAGGACATCATTATCAGAGAGGCGGACAAGGGGGGGTCCGTGGTTGTAATGGACAAGGGCTTATATAGATCTCTTGTGACCACCATGTCAGGTGACACCTGGGTTTATGTTCGACTGTCCAGTGACCCATTAAGGGCTTTTCAATCAGAAATGAAGAATCTCCTGGAGTTGGGGCTGTCACGTGGTTGTCTCAGCACTAGAGAGAGGGAATACATCTTTGTGGAACATCCTATAGCTCCGATTTTTCATGCGCTACCCAAAGTCCACAAAGATGTATTCCCCCCACCCCTCAGACCCATTGTGGCCGGCATAGGCTCTTATTCTGAGCGCTTTTTTGAGTGGGTGGACTCTCTGTTACAACCCTTGATGACACTTATTCCTTGTTTTTTGAAGGATACGAGGGCAGTATTACAAGCCTTCGCTGATTTTGAATGGAGGGAGGGATATTCATGGATAACAGCGGATATCACGTCTCTGTACACTAATATTCCCCATAATCTAGCTGTTACCTCATTGAGGTGGTTTTTTGAGCATTATAGTGATTACACTCAGGTACTCAGAGAATATGTTGTTCTGATAGTGGACTTCCTTCTCAGGCACAACTACTTTCTGTTTGGTGAGAATTTTTACTTACAGGTGTCCGGGGTGTCGATGGGGGCCAAGTTCTCTCCCTCCATTGCAAATATTTTTATGGCATGGTGAATAGGACACTTTCTCCTCATCGACACCTCTCCACTCCTGGATCGCCTGCTCTGGTATGGACGTTACATTGACGAACTGCTGATGGTATGGTCTGGCGATGTGGCGTCCATTACCAGAGCTTATGGAATATTTTAATTCCAAGGTTGATTGTATACATTTTGTTTTTCACACTCACGAAACTGAGATCCAGTTTCTGGATCTGTGCCTGAAGGGGGAGGTGTATGCCCACAAAGTTAATACATTTACCCATCGGAAACAACTTGCTGGGAACACCATATTATTGGCCCAGTCATGCCATCCCTCCCACACCATTCATAGTATCCCTAAGGGTGACTTGATACGTGCCCGTCGAAACTGTTCCGATCAAAAGGCTTTTGAAAGGGAAGCTTCTAACATAACTGAAAGATTGCTGCGTAGGGACTACTCACGCACGAATATACAACAGGCCACTAAAACGGTCTCAAACATCAATAGACAGTCCCTTATTTTTCCCACGCAGTCTATGGCATCCAGACAATCAGTAGATACTGATAATAGCAAACAAGCGACTTATTTCGTCACACAATTCAGCCAAGAATTTTCTGCCATATGTAGAATCATGAAAAAATACGGAATTAAATGTGTGGCCAAGAGAGCGCCTACTCTAGGCAATATTATCAGCCCTAGCTTTTTCTCAGATGGCAAAAAATCACAAGCTACATGGTTACAATATAAAGGTAACTTCAAATGTGGACACAAAAAATGCATCTGTTGTCACCACATGACCATTGAGAAAACGTTCAAATCTATGACCAATGGAAAGGAATACAACATTCAGTATTACATCAACTGCAACACCAAACATGTGGTTTATCTTATCACATGCACACTGTGCTCTTTGCTCTATGTGGGCTGTACTGCCAATCCGCAAAAAAAATGGATTTGCAGGCACATATCTGATGTGGCGCATTATAGAGACCGTAATGTCTCCGCAGCCAGCCTACATTTTGCAATTGCACGAGACGTTTCCCATTTATAGGTTAAGGGCATAGAAAGGGTCCATTTGCCGCCGAGGAGGGGGGGGGGGAGATCACAGAAGGAAACTCCTAAATAGGGAGGCCTTCTGGATCTTCCAGCTGGGATCTCGCCAGCCCTATGGGCTTAACAAACGCCATGATCTCATCTTACAATACTGATATGAGATCATGGGCTTTTCCCTTTATATACTCGTATTCCCCCTTTATTGCTTATTTGAACCTTGATTTCCACTTATTACTACTATTATTGTTTTAGTGTTAGGATTTATACCTCAGTCTCTTTCTCGTGTTTGTTTTGATTCTGGCTTGTATAAAGTTTTTTTAACTTGGTTAATTTGCAAGGGAACACCCCCTCATGTCTCCTCCTCCCAGGTGATATCTATCAACCTGGGGTTAGTCTGGGATATATAAGGAGGTGCTCCCATTTCATATGCATGTTTGTCATGAGGAAGGACCCATATATCCAAGAGGTCTGAAACGCGCCGATTTATGTACACTTGTATACGGATTTTAATACGCTGGAATAAAGTTACAATACTTCACCTGAAGTGAGACTGATTTTTCTTCTCTACCTACATAGTAGTCCCACACAAAACCTAAGTACATACCACTCTACAGTGTTCAAATGATGCAAATATACAGTAACCAAATAAAAACCTGCATAGATAAAGTAACAGTGCTATACAATATATAAATAATCCCACTGTACAAGATCTGTGATGGCCACAAACCTCAGACCTGAGAACATCTCTGGCACCTATACCTCCCAACTTTTGAAAATCACAAAGAGGGGCAACCTGTGCAGCGCACATCGCGGTAATCTTTTCCATACTAGGCCACGCCTCTAACTCCGCCCACAGCATAATTACTGACTCCATCAGAAATGCAGCAGCTGGGGATCGGTTAGGTGAGTGTAAGTTCCTTTATTTTTTTTACAGCATATGGGGCCCCCTGGGACAATTCTTTTTCTTGCACTTTAATATCAATTTAAATATTAGCACATAAATCATCAGATTATAGATATTTTAAGGTAGAAATTGCACCAAATAATGAAATTATGGTATACTATACAGGTAGAAACCATACAAATAGTTTAGTAAGGAGCAATTCAGTAAATTTATTAATATACATTTATGCATTAATTTCCCAGGTAAAAAAAAGAGGCACAATTAAGGATCAAAGAGGGACAGAGGGACTTGGGTCAAAAAGAGGGACACGGGAGGCATGGGCACCCTCTTCTGCAGGGGAGGTCAATAAGCTCTGTGTGGCAGCAAAGATCATACACCCCCTATGGTCAGCTCTGCCTAATGTCTAGTGGGGAAATCCAAGCAAGGCCTATCAATTAATTTATTTCTGTGGAAGGAAAATATCTTCTTGACTTTAAGTGTTAGGGCTTATGCACAGGACCGTGTTTTTTGTCCACATCCAATCCACATTTTTTGCGGGTCTGATATTGACCCATTCACTTCATTGGGGCCGCAAAAGGACTTTAGGTTTCGTGAGTAAAGATTGTAAATATGCTCTGGGAGGACTAAAGCTGGCTTTCTAGTGCAACCTATTGAATGGCTACCCTATAAGTCAATGTCAGGTTTTGGAACATGACCTCTTAACATAACCCACAACCAATTTTTCCATAAGTAAAGGTCCGATCTGCAGACAGCTGTTTGGGGGCTTTCTGCCCCTCATCAGTGCAGAAAAGGTTTGCTGGGTGAGAAACCTGTGGAATGGGTCTGGGGGAATGAAGTTGTTTGTAGACACTCACAAGTCAAAGGTCTCATCATAAAGTGGATTTAATTCACTTTTCTTGACTTCCGTTGACCGCAACTCCACTGCTGGAAAAACATGTTTAGGTTCCAACGTCAGCTGAACAAATGGGTCGCTGCTGCCTGAGGAGAGGACCAGGGAAAAAAGATGGTAAATGTGATTATCTCTTCAAGAGGTTCTCCAATACCTAACACAAAAATACCAGAATGTGTATGTGTATATTTAAAAAAGGTACTGACCATTCATTGGCCTCAGCAGTAATGTGTCCCTAAGCAAGACACACATCTGGCCCTTGTTGAATTAGAGGTCAGACAACCCCTTTCAGATGTAGTTGATCAACAAATCTTGCTAAAAGGTATGCGGATCTTAAAATCTGGGGTAGGGGGAGAAGGGTTCAAGACTACCAGATCCTGTGGTTTAATCACAGCCATAGCTTCACAAGATCACCAAGGAACAAAGTGTAAACCTATTAATCCATCTACTGCCATAGACCACCAAGTGTGTGTGTGGGTGTCATATAGTGTGTCATATGAATATTGGACCTGTCCTCCCAGGCTAGTAGAAAGAGAGTGTCTGATCATCAAAGCTGGAGTGAGCTCCTAAAAAGTAGGTCTGGAGAGAAGCCTGGTCCAGGGAAACTTCATCCTTGAGACTAGAAGCTGCAAGAGAATGCCCCAAGGGAAGAAACCACTGCACGCTCAGCCTAGGGAGAGCAGCAGCAGGGGAACCACCATGAGTAAGTGCAACCACCTTCACTGTGCTACCACCACTCCCATCCTCTCCAACGCCTACTTTCTGCGTTGCTACCTAATGTGTGTGTGCGTTTTGCTTACCATTGGAATCCAGAGGAAGAAGATTTGCTGCATTGAGGATCTCAATGTGCAGTTTCTGCTCGGATTGCCGGTAGCTGACTTTTACTGTAACAGCTCCATACTTTTCTGCACTGGATCCATACTGTAAGCAGTTCAAATATGTAAATATGAAATACTTGACAAATAAATATCTTTACTGATCAGGCATAACATTAGAAAAACCTGTCTAATACTGTATAGGTCCCCTTATGCCACCAAAACAGCTTTGATCTGGCAAGGCAAGGAGTCCACAAGACCTCTGAAGGTGTCCTGTGGTATCTGGCATCAAGACTTTGGCAGCAAATCCTTTATGTCCTGTAAGTTGTGAGGTGCAGCCTCTATGGATTGGCCTTGGTTTTCCACCCCACCCCACCGGAGTTTATCAACTTGAACACTTTGTCGTGGTCCTGAAACCATTTGTGAACAGTTTTTGGCTTTTTGCAGTGTGGTGGGGACATTATGTTGCTAAAAGAAGCATTAGGTAATAACTCTGTCCTAAAGGCGGTACTTGTCTGTACAATGTTTAGATAGGTGGCACCTGTCATAATAACATCCACATGATGCCAGGACCCAAGGTTTCCAGCAGAACATTGTCCAGAATATAGTGCATTCTGGTTCCATCTCTTTCCTTAGGTAAGTGAGGCACACGATCGGTCATCCACATGATATCAAACAAAACAGTCTTCATCAGACTAGGCCATCTTCTTTCATTGCTCCATGGTCCAGTTCTGATGCTCAGTTGTCCATTATGAGCACTTTTGGTGGAGGACAGGTCAGCATGGGAACTTAGACCAGTTTGCAGCTACACACCCTCATATACATACACAGCAAGCTGTGATATCCTCTGAGTTCTGACACTTTTCTATCTATCTGTTCAGCAGTTTGTACTACAGTAGATCATCTGTGGGATCAGACCTTCTCTATAGTGCACATTTGGACTGATAAATAATAAGTACATATAAAAAAGTGCAACATGCATGTACAGGTGAAACTCGAAAAATTTGAATATCGTGCAAAGTTCATTTATTTCAGTAATGCAACTTAAAAGGTGAAACTAATATATGTGATAGACTCATTACATGCAAAGCGAGATATTTCAAGCCTTTGTTATAATTTGGATGATTATGGCTTATAGCTTATGAAAACCGCAAAGTCACAATCTCAGGTCCCCTTTGCTCAGGGGGTATGGATTAATTAGCTGACTAGAGGGTGACACTTTGAGCCTAGACTATTGAACATTTTCAAAAAATTCTAATTTCAAGCTGCATTAATGAAATTCCTTTTAATTTGCATTACTGAAATAAATGGACTTTTGCACAATATTCAAATTTTTCGAGTTTCACCTGTACATAGTACACAATAGGAAGCAATTAATATCTCTATACCTGCTGCTTCCTGCCTTGGAATATGTGGGTTTTCAGGAGCTAAATTCTTAACTATACAAAAAGAACCCTGAGGCTGCATGCCCATACACATAAAAA
Source organism: Bufo gargarizans (assembly GCF_014858855.1). NCBI lineage: Eukaryota > Metazoa > Chordata > Amphibia > Anura > Bufonidae > Bufo > Bufo gargarizans. The sequence goes on along the minus strand of NC_058085.1, from coordinate 64,844,785 downwards.
CCGAGATAAAATCTATCATAGAATTATCTAGACATAGATTGTCCATGCTTGACATGATATATAAGTCTATTCCTGTACTGATATGCCTGCAGATCTGCTGCCCAGGCCTACGTAGACTTTATCGGACTGGTGAAGTAATCTATTCTGCCTGTAACTGTGGCCATGTGAGACTCTCGGCATCGTCCGTCTGGTCCTTACCTGTTGCTGGATCTTCTGCTGATAATACCTTTCTATTAGTTTCCGAGTGCTGGAGGAACAAAGTTCTAGATCCTGCTCTAGGGTCTGTAGGAAGAGAAAAAATAGGAAAGTGGTTTAAGAGTTCTGGTCGTAGCCCGCATTCACATAGCCATATTTTTATTCTACTTCAACTATATTTTGTGTGGCTAACTGGCTAATATTAAAGAGGGGGGTATAAAGATGCTCGTAATAATGCTGCAGCCCAATATCTGAAAAACCTGCATTTAGCCATTCCAAATACCATAAATCAATACATAGGGTACGAAATACATATTATACGGGTGGCATTGTCCAGGAGAGCTTTACATGTTAGAATTATATTCTAACTATAGTAATATCAAACATGATTCTAATATACAAAATACAATATTAAATTCTCATGGTATTCTCAGTCATATGATTTTCTTTAACAGTGTAATATACTGTACACAGAAATACACGCCTAAAAAAGATGATTTTGTGTCGCCATTGTTTGTTGTAGGCCACGGTGACACAAATGATGAACAGACTCAATTTTTTATTATTGCATTATACTGATTTTGAGCTAAAAATAATTGGTTTTTATAAAATAAAATTGAGCCCCTTTCTCTGTGCAGCCTTGAGATTCTTTAGTAGCAGTAGTATTTTTACTCTGCTCTTAGGCAGCTCATCTCCTTATCTCTGATTTTTCAGACCAATACAAAATCTCGGATTTCTATACTTTTTCCTGATATGCTTGGCAAGGGGAGGGGCTAAGCTGAAAGTGGGCTGAGCTTTGTGGGAAAGGGGTGGGGTCTGAGATGCGCCATTTTAGAGCAATTCTGGTGTAAAATTCTGTCTGAAAGGTAAGCCGACCAATAGTTTCTTATAGAGCCAGAGAAAAGTGTCTGTCCCTGCACCAAATTTCTCCTCCCCTGTGATAAATCTGGGGCAGGTCTAGACTGACGGTCTAAGCCTACACCATCTTTAGGGTTAGTAGATCTGGGCCCATAAGTTTTTCACATTTATAACTCATCAATTCAGAATTGGAAAAGAACAGTTGTACTTACAATGAAGGTGGCTGTGTGGAGGCTTTCTAACGACAGTCCACAACCCTCCGCGTGGAAGCACGACTCCAAGTTCTAGGTGGAAAGAAAATCCTCTCAATCAAATATGTAAAGTGATACAGAAGGCATCTAAAGCCCTATAATGATTACTATGGTAGTGGACGTAAAAAAATAAATAAAAATAAAATAGAATATAATATATACGAATAAAATATATAAGAATAGGGATCCAATAATGTCCAAGAAATATAATGTCCCAGAAATATAACGGAGATTGTCCATAAATATATATATATAAATAATGTGTATTTAAAAATTAAAACAGAGCTGGAAAAGGATTTGAAGTTAGTCCAGTATCATTATATAGTCTTTGCAGGTGTAATGGCGTGCGTAAATACAGGTAATACTTGTCTGCCGTCAGAGAATGGGTTTGTTGTACAGTGTTCACTTTTGTTTTATTGTTGGTGGCGTCCCACACAGCAAATAATTGTACTCACCCTGCGGTCCGAGTTCGATACCTGTTTTGGTAGAGAAATAGTCGGTGTGATCCTCCTGGTGGTTTGTTTGTCCACACTGTATGTTGCGCGTTCTTTCCTGCTGGATCGGCGTCTCACGTGATCTACCACGTGGTTGTTAGCCGTTCAGTTGGTGACTTTTTCTTCGTATCCTAAACTTTGTAAAAATTTGCAAAGAGTTTCGTATGTAGTTGTGATGGTCTGAGGTCCTTTTAGCAAGGCGTGGGTATTGGTGGGTAGTCGCAAAATATGATGCCAAGTTGCCATACGCGTTTCGAGGTGTTCCTACCTTATTTTGCGACTACCCACCAATACCCACGCCTTGCTAAAAGGACCTCAGACCATCGCAACTACATACAAAACTCTTTGCAAATTTTTACGAAGTTTAGGATACGAAGAAAAAGTCACCAACTGAACGGCTAACAACCACGTGAGACGCCGATCCAGCAGGAAAGAGCGCACAACATACAGTGTGGACAAACAAATCACCAGGAGGATCACACCGACTATTTCTCTACTACAAAGGTATCATATCAGAACAACAAAGAAAAATGGAGCTCAAAAGGCCAAAAAGTAAATGTTGTAAAAGTTTTATTATAACAAATCAAGACATAGAAATTACATAAAAAATGCAGTAGGGCAGGGAACAAAAAGGAGCAGGGAGAGAGAAGAACGGCGCCACCCTGGGAGGGACACTCCGGTCAAAAATATAATAATGTATGGAATCAGCGGAATAAATATATGGTGAATACAAGATATACACAACCCGCAGATAAATGGTATATATAAATAGAAAAGGTGAGTCAAAAAGTAACTGCAGAGTCCACATGAACATGGACATACACTCCGCCAGCAGGAAAAAACCCTAACAATAAAATGAAATTCAAAATGGGAAGATGCCGGGGAGTGAAATAGCAGATGAGACTCATCAGAAATCAGACCAGGAGCGGACCAACCAGGATGGCGCTACCCCTATCGAACTCGGACCACAGGGTGAGTACAATTATTTGCTGTGTGGGACGCCACCAACAATAAAACAAAAGTGAACACTGTACAACAAACCCATTCTCTGACGGCAGACAAGTATTACCTGTATTTACGCACGCCATTACACCTGCAAAGACTATATAATGATACTGGACTAACTTCAAATCCTTTTCCAGCTCTGTTTTAATTTTTAAATACATATTATTTATATATATATTTATGGACAATCTCCGTTATATTTCTTGGACATTATATTTCTTGGACATTATTGGATCCCTATTCTTATATATTTTATTCATATATATTATATTATATTCTATTTATTTATTTTTTTCACTTCCACTACCATTTTTTGATATCCTCAAGATTTACATCGTTTTATCTTTATTTATCTTCTTTTTTCCCTGTCAACCTACGAATTCATTGTCTATTTTTACCTATCGATTATATCGCATCGATTATATTTCCCATCGATTAACAATTCGCATACCTATCGATTATTTACTCCCAACTATTAACTAACGATTAGACATCAGTATCTCCATCACACCTATACCTCACTACTTTTGGGTGATAATACCAGCACCATACACAGCCCCCCACACCTGAATAATATTTTCAGATCACACCTTTCAATACCCCAATTCCAATATCAAACAAACGAAACAAAACCCTAACATTTAAAAAAAAAAATCTTTTATTGAATAAAAACTCTGTATAATATCCAACAATAAATATCTTTAAAAACCAGATATAGAGTGCCTGTCGATTTCCTTACTTTTATCATTTATATATCCATCAGTGGTTAGGTAAACCACATTAAGAGACACAGGAGCACCACTCCAGGGAGTAATCTGGGAGAGCCACTATTACTTCTGTACAACTATCCTATCTTTCACCAAACTATAGTAGAGCTCCCCACATCTACAACCATGGATATCTGGCATTATATAGAAAACCAACGACAAAGAGTAGAAACATTCACATTGGATAACCACATACACACAAATATCGAACAACAAAGAGAAAAATCCATAACAGAAATCTTCAGAGAACTAGAAACTTTACTAACGAAACAGCTCAGACAAAGATGGGAGATAAAATCCCTCAATCTATACCTAGAACAAGACATAATACCGAAAGGTCTCCAACTATACAAATCACCATCATATGATTTGTGTAATGAGGAATTCACAAAAGAATGGGAATTACTCCTAAAAACCCAATCTAAAGCCCTAATACAACTTATAATCAAAAGGAGAACACAAATCCTAGAAGAAATCACCACAAAAATTAATCACACAAAAGAAACCATAGATAAATTACCACAAAATTAAGAATTCACCAACTGGCAACGTAGAATTTGCAAAAATCTAGGCACCATAGAACAAGACATTATCAATAAGAAAAGTAGAACAATTAAAAACCCCATAAAAACAATAACTCTCATACCTGAAACCCCTCAATCCAACAAAACCTACAAAACACCAACTGACAACTCAGAACATATACAATACAACATACCTACCAACAATAAATATGAGACACTGTCTAATCCCCATTTTTTAGACAGGACACCGCCTCACCACAGAATCCGCACAAGATCCACAAGACAATCACCACAAAATCAAAGACACAACCACTACACACCACCAAACCACAGATACAATTTAAGATACAGAGAAACCAACCAAGATTGTCACCAGGACTATCACAACCAGAAACCAATACACTCACGGAACACATACCAGGATCATCAAAAACACAACACATACCCACAGTACCAACCCCAGACACAAAACCAAAAAAGAAGACCATACGAAGAGGACAAGGGAAAAAAAGACAGAAGAAACTACAAAACTTAATCAATGAAGATGCTAACACTGTCGTCAACCTAAGCTCCGCTACACTTACACCAACACAAATTAATTTGTTCAATAAAGGACTGAAATTTGCGCCCACAGCCAAACTAAACAAATTTGACACCTTTATTGGAATCGAAAAATTCATACGTAAATTATGCCTTAAGAAATACTTTATAAAAAACCCAATATTGACAAACGACAACCCACCCACTCTATATAGAGTCATATATGTTGTGTGTATAGTGTCATATATATATATAGTGTGTATAGTGTCATATATGTAGTGTGTATAGTGTCATATATGTAGTGTATATAGTGTCATATATGTAGTGTGTATAGTGTCATATATGTAGTGTGTATAGTGTCATATATGTAGTGTGTATAGTGTCATATATGTAGTGTGTATAGTGTCATATATGTAGTGTATATAGTGTCATATATGTAGTGTGCATAGTGTCATATATGTAGTGTGCATAGTGTCATATATGTAGTGTGTATAGTGTCATATATGTAGTGTATATAGTGTCATATATGTAGTGTGTATAGTGTCATATATGTAGTGTATATAGTGTCATATATGTAGTGTGTATAGTGTCATATATGTAGTGTATATAGTGTCATATATGTAGTGTGTATAGTGTCATATATGTAGTGTATATAGTGCCATATATGTAGTGTATATAGTGTCATATATGTAGTGTGTATAGTGTCATATATGTAGTGTGTATAGTGTCATATATGTAGTGTATATAGTGTCATATATGTAGTGTGTATAGTGTCATATATGTAGTGTATATAGTGTCATATATGTAGTGTGTATAGTGTCATATGTAGTGTATATAGTGTAATATATGTAGTGTATATAGTGTCATATATGTAGTGTATATAGTGTAATATATGTAGTGTATATAGTGTCATATATGTAGTGTATATAGTGTCATATATGTAGTGTGTATAACATCATATATGTAGTGTGTATAAAGTCATATATGTAGTGTATAGTGTCATATATGTAGTGTATATAGTGTCATATATGTAGTATGTATAGAGTCATATATGTAGTGTATATAGTGTCATATCTGTAGTGTGTATAGTGTCATATATGTAGTGTGTATAGTGTCATATATGTAGTGTGTGTATAGTGTCATATACGTAGTGTGCATAAAGTCATATATGTAGTGTATAGTGTCATATATGTAGTGTGTATAGAGACATATATGTAATGTGTATAGTGTCCTATATGTAGTGTATAGTGTCATATATGTAGTGTATAGTGTCATATATGTAGTGTGTATAGAGTCATATATGTAGTGTATATAGTGTCATATATGTAGTGTGTATAGAGTCATATATGTAGTGTGTATAGTGTCATATCTGTAGTGTATAAAGTGTCATATATGTAGTGTGTATAGAGTCATATATGTAGTGTGTATAGAGTCATATCTGTAGTGTATATAGTGTCATATATGTAGTGTGTATAAAGTCATATATGTAGTGTGTATAGTGTCATATATGTAGTGTGTATAGAGTCATATATGTAGTGTGTATAAAGTCATATATGTAGTGTGTATAGAGTCATATATGTAGTGTGTATAGTGTCATATATGTAGTGTGTATAGAGTCATATATGTAGTGTGTATAGTGTGATATCTGTAGTGTATATAGTGTCATATATGTAGTGTGTATAGAGTCATATATGTAGTGTGTATAGAGTCATATATGTAGTGTGTATAGAGTCATATATGTAGTGTGTATAGAGTCATATATGTAGTGTGTATAGTGTCATATATGTAGTGTGCATAGTGTCATATATGTAGTGTGTATAGTGTCATAGATGTAGTGTATATAGTGTCATATATGTAGAGTGTATAGTGTAATATATGTAGTGTGTATAGTGTAATATATGTAGTGTGTATAGAGTCATATATGTAGAGTGTATAGTGTAATATATGTAGTGTGTATAGAGTCATATATGTAGTGTGTATAGAGTCATATATGTAGTGTGTATAGTGTCATATCTGTAGTGTATATAGTGTCATATATGTAGTGTGTATAGTGTCATATATGTAGTGTGTATAGAGTCATATATGTAGTGTGTGTATAGTGTCATATACGTAGTGTGTATAAAGTCATATATGTAGTGTGTATAGAGTCATATATGTAGTGTGTATAGTGTCATATATGTAGTGTGTATAGAGACATATCTGTAGTGTGTATAGTGTCATATCTGTAGTGTGTATAGTGTCATATCTGTAGTGTGTATAGTGTCATATCTGTAGTGTATATAGTGTCATATATGTAGTGTGTATAGAGTCATATATGTAGTGTGTATAGTGTCATATCTGTAGTGTGTATAGTGTCATATCTGTAGTGTATATAGTGTCATATATGTAGTGTGTATAGAGTCATATATGTAGTGTGTATAGAGTCATATATGTAGTGTGTATAGAGTCATATATGTAGTGTGTATAGTGTCATATATGTAGTGTGTATAGTGTCATATCTGTAGTGTGTATAGTGTCATATCTGTAGTGTATATAGTGTCATATATGTAGTGTGTATAGTGTCATATATGTAGTGTGTATAGTGTCATATATGTAGTGTGTATAGTGTCATATATGTAGTGTGTATAGTGTCATATATGTAGTGTGTATAGAGTCATATATGTAGTGTGTATAGTGTCATATATGTAGTGTATATAGTGTCATATATGCAGTGTGTATAGTGTCATATATGTAGTGTGTATAGAGTCATATATGTAGTGTGTGTATAGTGTCATATACGTAGTGTGTATAAAGTCATATATGTAGTGTGTATAGAGTCATATATGTAGTGTGTATAGTGTCATATATGTAGTGTGTATAGAGACATATCTGTAGTGTGTATAGTGTCATATCTGTAATGTATATAGTGTCATATATGTAGTGTGTATAGAGTCATATATGTAGTGTGTATAGAGTCATATATGTAGTGTGTATAGTGTCATATATGTAGTGTGTATAGTGTCATATATGTAGTGTGTATAGTGTCATATATGTAGTGTATATAGTGTCATATATGTAGTGTATATAGTGTCATATATGTAGTGTGTATAGTGTCATATATGTAGTGTATATAGTGTCATATATGTAGTGTGTATAGTGTCATATATGTAGTGTATATAGTGTCATATATGTAGTGTGTATAGTGTCATATATGTAGTGTATATAGTGTCATATATGTAGTGTGTATAGTGTCATATATGTAGTGTATATAGTGCCATATATGTAGTGTATATAGTGTCATATATGTAGTGTGTATAGTGTCATATATGTAGTGTGTATAGTGTCATATATGTAGTGTATATAGTGTCATATATGTAGTGTGTATAGTGTCATATATGTAGTGTATATAGTGTCATATATGTAGTGTATATAGTGTCATATATGTAGTGTGTATAGTGTCATATGTAGTGTGTATAGTGTCATATGTAGTGTATATAGTGTAATATATGTAGTGTATATAGTGTCATATATGTAGTGTATATAGTGTCATATATGTAGTGTGTATAACATCATATATGTAGTGTGTATAACATCATATATGTAGTGTGTATAAAGTCATATATGTAGTGTATATAGTGTCATATATGTAGTATGTATAGAGTCATATATGTAGTGTATATAGTGTCATATCTGTAGTGTGTATAGTGTCATATATGTAGTGTGTATAGTGTCATATATGTAGTGTGTGTATAGTGTCATATACGTAGTGTGTATAAAGTCATATATGTAGTGTATAGTGTCATATATGTAGTGTGTATAGAGTCATATATGTAGTGTATATAGTGTCATATATGTAGTATGTATAGAGTCATATGTAGTGTATATAGTGTCATATCTGTAGTGTGTATAGTGTCATATATGTAGTGTGTATAGTGTCATATATGTAGTGTGTGTATAGTGTCATATACGTAGTGTGTATAAAGTCATATATGTAGTGTATAGTGTCATATATGTAGTGTGTATAGAGACATATATGTAATGTGTATAGTGTCCTATATGTAGTGTATAGTGTCCTATATGTAGTGTATAGTGTCATATATGTAGTGTGTATAGAGTCATATATGTAGTGTGTATAGTCATGTATGTAGTGTGTATAGAGTCATATATGTAGTGTATATAGTGTCATATCTGTAGTGTATATAGTGTCATATATGTAGTGTGTATAATGTCATATATGTAGTGTGTATAGAGTCATATATGTAGTGTGTATAGTGTCATATCTGTAGTGTATAAAGTGTCATATATGTAGTGTGTATAAAGTCATATATGTAGTGTGTATAGTGTCATACCTGTAGTGTATATAGTGTCATATATGTAGTGTGTATAGAGTCATATATGTAGTGTGTATAGAGTCATATATGTAGTGTGTATAGTGTCATATATGTAGTGTGTATAGAGTCATATATGTAGTGTGTATAGAGTCATATATGTAGTGTGTATAGTGTGATATCTGTAGTGTATATAGTGTGTATAGAGTCATATATGTAGTGTGTATAGAGTCATATATGTAGTGTGTATAGTGTCATATATGTAGTGTGTATAGTGTCATATATGTAGTGTGTATAGTGTCATATGTAGTGTGTATAGTGTCATATATGTAGTGTGTAAAGTGTCATATATGTAGTGTGTATAGTGTCATATATGTAGTGTATATAGTGTCATATATGTAGAGTGTATAGTGTAATATATGTAGTGTGTATAGTGTCATATATGTAGAGTGTATAGTGTAATATATGTAGTGTGTATAGAGTCATATATGTAGAGTGTATAGAGTCATATATGTAGTGTGTATAGTGTCATATATGTAGAGTGTATAGTGTAATATATGTAGTGTGTATAGAGTCATATATGTAGAGTGTATAGAGTCATATATGTAGTGTGTATAGTGTCATATCTGTAGTGTATATAGTGTCATATATGTAGTGTGTATAGTGTCATATATGTAGTATGTATAGAGTCATATGTAGTGTATATAGTGTCATATCTGTAGTGTGTATAGTGTCATATATGTAGTGTGTATAGTGTCATATATGTAGTGTGTGTATAGTGTCATATACGTAGTGTGTATAAAGTCATATATGTAGTGTATAGTGTCATATATGTAGTGTGTATAGAGACATATATGTAATGTGTATAGTGTCCTATATGTAGTGTATAGTGTCCTATATGTAGTGTATAGTGTCATATATGTAGTGTGTATAGAGTCATATATGTAGTGTGTATAGTCATGTATGTAGTGTGTATAGAGTCATATATGTAGTGTATATAGTGTCATATCTGTAGTGTATATAGTGTCATATATGTAGTGTGTATAATGTCATATATGTAGTGTGTATAGAGTCATATATGTAGTGTGTATAGTGTCATATCTGTAGTGTATAAAGTGTCATATATGTAGTGTGTATAAAGTCATATATGTAGTGTGTATAGTGTCATACCTGTAGTGTATATAGTGTCATATATGTAGTGTGTATAGAGTCATATATGTAGTGTGTATAGAGTCATATATGTAGTGTGTATAGTGTCATATATGTAGTGTGTATAGAGTCATATATGTAGTGTGTATAGAGTCATATATGTAGTGTGTATAGTGTGATATCTGTAGTGTATATAGTGTGTATAGAGTCATATATGTAGTGTGTATAGAGTCATATATGTAGTGTGTATAGTGTCATATATGTAGTGTGTATAGTGTCATATATGTAGTGTGTATAGTGTCATATGTAGTGTGTATAGTGTCATATATGTAGTGTGTAAAGTGTCATATATGTAGTGTGTATAGTGTCATATATGTAGTGTATATAGTGTCATATATGTAGAGTGTATAGTGTAATATATGTAGTGTGTATAGTGTCATATATGTAGAGTGTATAGTGTAATATATGTAGTGTGTATAGAGTCATATATGTAGAGTGTATAGAGTCATATATGTAGTGTGTATAGTGTCATATATGTAGAGTGTATAGTGTAATATATGTAGTGTGTATAGAGTCATATATGTAGAGTGTATAGAGTCATATATGTAGTGTGTATAGTGTCATATCTGTAGTGTATATAGTGTCATATATGTAGTGTGTATAGTGTCATATATGTAGTGTGTATAGAGTCATATATGTAGTGTGTATAGTGTCATATATGTAGTGTGTATAGAGTCATATATGTAGTGTGTATAGTGTGATATCTGTAGTGTATATAGTGTGTATAGAGTCATATATGTAGTGTGTATAGAGTCATATATGTAGTGTGTATAGTGTCATATATGTAGTGTGTATAGTGTCATATATGTAGTGTGTATAGTGTCATATGTAGTGTGTATAGTGTCATATATGTAGTGTGTAAAGTGTCATATATGTAGTGTGTATAGTGTCATATATGTAGTGTATATAGTGTCATATATGTAGAGTGTATAGTGTAATATATGTAGTGTGTATAGTGTCATATATGTAGAGTGTATAGTGTAATATATGTAGTGTGTATAGAGTCATATATGTAGAGTGTATAGAGTCATATATGTAGTGTGTATAGTGTCATATATGTAGAGTGTATAGTGTAATATATGTAGTGTGTATAGAGTCATATATGTAGAGTGTATAGAGTCATATATGTAGTGTGTATAGTGTCATATCTGTAGTGTATATAGTGTCATATATGTAGTGTATATAGTGTCATATATGTAGTGTGTATAACATCATATATGTAGTGTGTATAAAGTCATATATGTAGTGTATATAGTGTCATATACGTAGTGTGTATAAAGTCATATATGTAGTGTGTATAGTGTCATATATGTAGTGTGTATAGTGTCATATATGTAGTGTGTATAGAGTCATATATGTAGTGTATATAGTGTCATATATGTAGTGTGTATAGTGTCATATATGTAGTGTGTATAGTGTCATATATGTAGTGTGTATAGAGACATATCTGTAGTGTGTATAGTGTCATATCTGTAGTGTATATAGTGTCATATATGTAGTGTGTATAGAGTCATATATGTAGTGTGTAAAGAGTCATATATGTAGTGTGTAAAGAGTCATATATGTAGTGTGTATAGTGTCATATATGTAGTGTGTATAGTGTCATATATGTAGTGTGTATAGAGACATATCTGTAGTGTGTATAGTGTTACCTTCAGTGCGGCGTGCAGCCTCTGGTAATATCGGACAGAAGGGGTGATGTGCCTGGACAGGCTGGAGAGGACGGTGAGGATGTGAGACCAAAGCAGAGACAGGAGGCTGGAAAAGGAGTAAATTAGACAAAACTGTCACCAGAGAAATACATAATTGGCTGCAGCGGTCATACAGTCATAATACGTGACATAATTTTCCTGATTCTGTTTTCCGTCTTATTTCCGGTTTCCCCATACCCATCATGCTTTGCTGTGCTGTTTTAACCAGCCACATCACCTCCCCTAACAATGCCCTGCCCCTTCAGTGTTCCCGCCTCCTCATACATGTTGTGTCCGTCATGCTAATTGATGGACGTGATGTCAGCAGAAGTGGAAGTTTGTAGAGTGGACGGGGATCGGCAATACAGGATCGGCAATACAGGCCAGAACGGTAATAATCATATATTAGAGAGTTGTTAGTTATCACTATTGCTAGATCCTGGACAACCCCTTTAAGAAGCTAGAGTAATTAAAATTAAAGGGGCATTCTGGTTATATCAAGTTATCCCCTATTCACAGGACAGGGGATAACTATATGATCGATGGGAGTCCCAGTGGTAGGGAACGGGGATCCCATACCCTGTGGAGACCCCCAAATGAACAAAGCAGCTAGTCGGGCATGCGAGCAACCTGTCCATTCATTTCTATGGGAGCTCTGGAGTCAAGTACAGTGCTCTGCTGTCTCCGGAGCTCCCATAGAAATGATTGGAACAGCCGCTCCGTTTATTTGGGGAGCTGCAGTGGGTATGGGATAGCCGTTCTCATGATTGATGGGGGACCCAGCAGTAGGACCCCTGCTAATCTAATAGTTATCCTCTATCCTGTGGATAGGGGAAAACGTCCTATAACCGAAATACCCCTTTAAAGGGCAGATTTGTAGCTATGAAATTGGCTGACCTATGAAGTTTTACTATATGCAAATCAGCCTCTGGGAGCAACAGGGGCGTTACCATTACTCCTAGAGGCTCTGCTCTCTCTGCAAATGCCACACCCTCTGCACTTTGATTGACAGGTCCAGGCAGTGTAAATATAATCACACCTGTCCCTGTCAGTAAAAGTGCACAGGACGCGGCAGTTGCAGAGAGAGATGAGCCTCTAGGTGCAATGGCAACACCCCCATTGCTCCTATAGGCTAATTTGCATATATTAAAACCTCATTTCTCTCAGCAGTGCGGACACATATGAACATAGGACCAACACAGATGCCTTCAGCTGCCAAGTGCACATGTAACAGGTCGGCCAGTGTCATAGGTACAGATCTGCGGACAGATGCCCTTGAAGTCAATGAATTTGGGTCACTCACCAGTTAAAGTTTTCCTGCACTAGGTTCTGGTTCATGTATTTTAACTCAGATTCCAAGAATTTCATCATCGGTACACAGCTCTGTATGATAGAATCCACAGATTAACACTAAATAAAAGCTAAAATTATACTGTTACAAAAAGGACTTGACAGCCAGACACATGAATAGGAGGAGCTAGAGGCGAGACTCACATCATTGGGATCCCGGGAGTCACTCACACTGGCTATGGACTGGAGGTGTCTGGCAATGCCAGCGTCCAGCTGTGATAAAGTAAGAGGGAAAATTAGAGATGGAAGACTGAAGAAGAAAAACTGGATCAATAGAAACTGGACCTTACTTTTTGAGCAAGAGCCTGCACCACACCTCGAATCTCCCGATCCAGGCAGGCCACAGCGCTCTTCAGCTGGTCGTAGAGCGTGTGCTGAAATTGCTCTGTGCTTATAACCTCTTGTGTTTGTTCCTCCAGTGATGACCAATTCAGTTTCTCAGGTAGAGAGCGCACCACCAGCCGTAGATGCTCAATGTTATTCAACACCAGACACAGCTGAGAGAAGGTGACAGACAAGACATCAGCTTCAGAGGGAAAGTGACCATGCAAAAGAAAATACTGGTCTACGTGTTAGCTACGGACTGAGGTCTAATGTATGAAAATTTAAATTTTTTAATAAAGTGGCCAGCCATTTTGTCTCTGGGGACTGAACCTTTCAAGGGACTTTAGGTCCTGTTCACATACCATGTGCAGACTTATGTATACGCTGGATTCCTGATCCAAACCTCCAATAGAAGAAGACTGCTCCAAATGCCACGGCATAGGTATACAGTGAGATATGGCTGAAGAACCGCCGCAACTCCTGGAGCCAACATCTGGATCACTTGAGGAAGCTTCAATCTCAAGCTCCAAGCAGAATCAGGTCCCCTACCTTCTGTAATTTCTTAAACCTAGTCCTCTCTCTGCTGGTAGGATGTTCAGCTGCAGAGCTTATGCTCCTTGAAATTAGTTCCTTCGACTTATTTTTATTTGTGGCAGTGAACAAGACGTTATCATCTCAGGTGATTACCTACTCCCGCCCTACACAAAGTGCACCCTTGTGCAGCTGCATTCCCTCCTCCCCCTCTCTGCACAGGACAATCACTCCCGGGTAAGCTCCAGTCACCTAACTGACCATATATGGTGACCATGTATGGAATTATAAGGCTGGAGCTTCCCTAGGGATGTATACATTTAACAATGGCCTCCATGACCCAAAGGCTATTATAGCATCCGTTATACATACAGTTTTTATTGGATACTGTGGTATAGAATAGCATAATCTACTATACAATCTCCTACTATATTGATGTACCCTAGCCAGATGGAGGCCAAAAGGAATTCAAGGAAGTCTATTGTCTTCTGCCAGTGGAAGCCTATTGGCAAATTTAGTTTGTACACCCACTGTGTTCTTGGTGTACATGCTAAATGTGGAAGAGGAACATAATGTGAACATGGTGAAATGTATTTTTAATCTATTTTTGTATGGGCCATTTATATAATCCAAGAAACTGATTGTATCCTCCATCTCATCTCATACTAAAGACGTTTATCTCAGTCTTTCTTCTTAACCAAGATCCCTTATGCTCCCTATTAGTTTAGCTGCCTTTCTTTGTATGTTTGTAAAGCGGTAAGATACTAGATGTCTATGTCCATGATCGTATAGCCCTTCAAACTGATTTGGATCAATACTTATAGGAGGAGAAGGGAATGTGTTGCTGCCAGACACCTCATATCTCTATTATCCTACCTCTCTTCAGAATAAAGGATCAAGAATGTTGAAATCCTACATGCCTGACTCTTCTTTTCCCTGACAATGGGGTAAAAGGCTCCAGACACATGAGAAGGTTGGCTCATCTTATCGATGGGTTTGGCCAACCTTTGTCTACTGTGTATCGGCAGCTTTACCCTAGTAATTTTGTCAAGATCTTTTGGAACTTGGATGCAATTGGAACTTGTATAGTTAGGACAATGGTTTTTGTAACCAGTGGGTTAACTTTAATGGAGGCAGACCACGCAACTGTTACAGGCCCGGGGAAAGAGGGGGACGCTAAACTCTTTCTTTTCTCCACAAGAGAACACAGAATTTTCATGCAACTGCCACTAGGGGGATTAGTGAGAGATTATTTCACTTTCAATTCCAGTAAATGCTAACAGCATAAATTTTTATGCACTGAGCTCCCCCTAGTGGTGGCAGCAGGCAGCCAGCTTTGTACTAGAAGATTTATCAATGTATTTTTACAAGCTGTCTGGTGTGATTACATTGGGAAATATTGTGTTCAGAATGAATGCTATATTTATAAAGCACCTATTTCACTTTTTCTGACAGAAGTCGGATAAATTGGCCAATTTTTTTTTTACTATTTATTTATTTTTATTGGGGAAGGGGGATATCATACAAAGTTTTGCTATGGGGCCCTATGAGATCTGTGTTCCCCGCTTGTAACATATGGTATATGGAGCACAAATAAATATTCCTTAGCCTACATTTACACGACCGTAATGTTTTGAGGTCCGCAAAGCATCAATCCACAGGCATATAATGAGAAGTTATGGTAGATATCACACTTTGGGCTCATGCGCATGACTGTATGTATATTTAGCGGTCTGCAAAACACGGATCCACAAAAAAACTGATGACATCTGTGTGACGTCCGTGTTACATCCATATTTTTGGTGGATCCATTGTAACAATGCCTGTCCTTGTCTGCAAAACGGACAAGAATAGGACATGTTCTACTTTTTTGCGAAACAGACTTGCGGACATACGCATTCGGAATGCACATAGAATCATTTCCTTCTTTTGCAGCACCGCTGAAATTAATGGTTCCGCATAAGAGCCGCAAAAAAAACGGAACGGACACGGACAAAAAGTATGTTTGTGTGCATGAGCCCTTTCTTTGTATCATGACCAATCTTTCCCTATTTTACCTTGTTTGCGGCCTGCCCGGGATCTCTGGTATCTGACAAGTCCTCTGCCCGTTGTTTAATCATTGTGCAGTACATGACAGCGATGCGGCACATATCCTGAGAGGCAATAAGGATGTATTAGGACGGTGCAATATTCAGAACACTTGTCAATGCATAGAGATTGAAAATAAAAGCGCATTGTGGGTCTACTCTTCCGTGGACTATAGACCCTGATTCTCTATACATTTCCCTCTATACTGTGTGACAGAACTAATCAAGGTCAACTTATACAGTATATGACGTGACAGCTTTCATATATACATCTTCAGCAGAAAACCAAAATCAGCTCTTTGTAGTGTACGTTTACCATATGGACCAGGATAGTTACTGGGACATGGGATAAATGGACCCATAGGTCCCCATTATACCGATGGAGGCTAAAAGGATGTTCTTTTGGCCTTTATTTTGTGGTTTTTATGTTTTTTTTGACAGCATGGCAATGCAGAGTAGACTAAAGTAATCCATAGAGGGATCCAGTACAAAGAGAAAAATCATATTGTGTTTTGTTAACATGGACACCTATGGGTGAGGAATCCTACTCAGTGTCCTCCATTAAATGCAAGCGCCCGAGGTTTCCATAGGGAAGTCCTCCCAAAGGAGACCTTGGACAGATGCTGAAGACATAGCGTGAAAAGAGCTAAGCTCTTTGCTTCATATGTCATACTCCTATACCGACCTTTATGTAATCAGAAGGATCAACCACGACGATTACAGGGATTGCTCTACTTATCACCTATTGTAATCTTACTGTATGTGATTATCGGATTTTTATTCTCCCCTCCCACCCAATACATGCACACTCCTCACCTCAGTGAACTTCACCATAATCATAAATGCCTCCTCAGGGTCAGGCCAGGCTAGCTGCTGCCATGTGCGTCCAATCTGGGTGTAGCACGTGGACAGATCCACCGTGGAGGCGCTGTGTTTCTGCAACTCTGACAATGGGACCAGCTGAAAGAAGAACCACAGTTACCAAACTGACTTCTACAGTATGTGAATGTAGAGAGGTGGGTTTCTTCAGATGCCACATTGCTTCCAACTAGAAATATCCCTCCCTTTCTAGTTGTTTATTGCTTTTTATGTTAATGCTGATCAGTTATTGCATGAAGATGGTGACATCAGTGCTATAACGGAAGGCTACACAAAATCACTGAATGTATACCGGCCAAAGACAACAAATAGACATGGTCAGACTGTGCCATCAGAGTACCAGAGTATCCTCTGTGGGCCCAGGCTCTGATACCATACTGGAGCCCCAAATGTCCAAGAGAAGAAAACCCATTTGGCTGCCTTTGGAGCCAATCCCTTGCCACTAGGGTATATTTCTTTAATTTAAAACCTATGAGACTTTTCTTAATGATGTAGGGGTTGGGCCTCAAGACTAGTTTCCACCAGTGGGCCCAAGGAGCCTCAGTCCATCACAGCAAATTGACCAATAATGATAGAAATACTGAACACTGCCTACAGATATACTGGTTACTTGTAGTATATTACATCTTATAGACACTAACTGGGAATTTATAACATCTCAGGAGTTTAAAGGGGTATTTTAAACACAGACATGGCTATCCATGTGAATGGGAAAGGGGAGAAAGCTGCTGCCAGACAACTCCAATGGTGGCTCATATCTCCAAGAACAAGAGTTTTAGATATGTTGACATCCAACTGCCCGACCCTTCTTTTCACAATATCTGATGGTTGGCTGATCGTATGGAATTTGGTGGATTCAGCCAACATACATCTAATGTGTAAGAGTTTTAATGGCTACCAAATTGGATGTCAACAACTTTTTTTCCCCCAAAACAGTATGAGGTAACTCAATAATGGTGGAAAATAATTATTAGCAACTTCACATAAGAGTTTACAACGATGTGTCTTATATTTTAGGGGAGAGAATAAAAATATACAATTATTCTGCAATGGGGGCATCTTGTCTTAAATATAATCGAGTTATGCCTTATTCACACGTCAGTGTTCAGTCAGTGATTTCCATGAGTGATTTTGAGCCAAAACCAGGTGCGGGTGAAAAAAACAGAACAGGTGCAGATCTTTCCCTTATAGCTTATCTTTGTTTAGGCTCCAATCCTGGTTTTGGCTCACAATCACAGATGGAAATCACTGACCAAAGCACTGACATCATGTGAACAAGGCTTTAGTCTTTTCAAATTAGTTTGGGTCTTTCCTGAAACACCTCACCAGATCTATTCGCACGGCTCTCTGGACTCTCTCGAGAGCAGTGGAATATGCCTTCTGTAGCCAACTAGGTAGACAGTCAGCAAACTTTTGATGGAAATTATCCAGTGGGAGAGAGCCGTTCCTAAAAGAAGAAGAGTATATCTAATATCACATGCAATACGAAACATTACAACATTCATTGTGTTATGCACCTCTTGAGTTTAGATGTTATCGTCTGATCCAAGAACAATTAACCCGGTACTTCATTGGGCAGTGGCTTAGCTATAGGGGATGGTGAGGTTGCCATAAAACTCTCATCTTGGTCCATGAGAAGGCCCAAAGATGCTTACACTACATAAAAGAACATGGTTTGGCAGCCCTGGTACAGATTTTATGTGTGGGCCTAGGAACCTCAATATACACTTCGGGAGTGTAACATAAGGTAGATACTGCTCATATTAGCAGTATTAGAGGCTTCAATTGCACCCAGGCCCTGAAGACTTTGGTGGCATAAAAGGTTCCTCTGAGGAGACCAGTACTATAATTGATATATGATAATTAGGGTCCCTGTTGCAGATGTTGCAATGAAACCTCCACCTCTGGGTAATAGTAGAAATTAATGCAGATATTTTTGCACTTAGCATGATACTAGTGAATATTATGGGACAGTACCTGGTTGGAAGGTGGTCTTGGAGTTGGTGAAGATCACGTAGAGTGAGATAGAGTTGGTACAAGAGTTCAGAGAGCTGCTGGCGAGAGCTATGGCTAGGAGGTGGAAGCTGACAGACCAACTGCTCAGAGATCTAAAAGGGAAATTACATCAAATAATATATAGAAATAATATATAGTCTGATGACACAAGAAAAATATACAGTATAAGAAAGTGGAGACTGTCCTGAGATACATACCAGGTCTTCCAGCTCCTGGAAGGTCAGGCTGAACAGATCCACTTTAATAGTGCTGTGACAGAGGTAACAAAACATACCATGAGGCAGATCATACTGATGTGTAATTGTATATAATGTCCTCTACACAATATAAAAAAACATAACATCAGAAAAATGAGTATTCTGTGAGTGCAGGCAGATATACAAAGGATACTTTTCCATAAACTAAACTTACATTGATGGATACAGCATAGATTATGTACTGTAAAATAATAAATGCATTACGTGACTTATCCAGCACTGGTTCTGAGTTGCAGCCTGTATTATGCGCCCAGTACTGAATTTACAATCATGCAGGATGCTGTTGGAAACAGTCAACAAGTAGGCCAACATGCCCACCGCTGACAGTTTATCTGAGCTTCTACAATGCAGTTGGACACATATAGAGGAATGTATTAAAGGCTATGTACACCTTTGGGGGCAATTTAATTTTATTATTGCATTGTAGTCATTATGAGGTAAAAATAATTTTTTCAATTGGTCTTTATTAAAAATATGGAGCCCTTTTTCTGTACAGAGCTGAGATGCTCTAGTAGCAGCCTTTGCATTTTCCTCTCTTTTCCATCATTCAGAGAGCTGCCAGCTCCTTATCTCTGATCTCTGACATTATAAACACTCATTATAGCTCTGTTCCTATCTTACTGATAAGAATGTGGCGGAAATAAGTGACCTTTTAGTAA
Organism: Bufo gargarizans; assembly: GCF_014858855.1. Classification (NCBI taxonomy): domain Eukaryota; kingdom Metazoa; phylum Chordata; class Amphibia; order Anura; family Bufonidae; genus Bufo; species Bufo gargarizans. The sequence goes on along the minus strand of NC_058085.1, from coordinate 64,824,841 downwards.
TTTAGGGATAAGAGTTATTAGTGGCACAAAGTGAAAGTAGGATTCACACAGCTAGAAAAACAGTTAACCCTTTGTGACATTATATTTAAAAAAAAGAATAATTGTACAGTGGCTCACCAGTTTAGTAATGTGGAAAGAGGTGCTCTATCATCGGCACACCCAGAGGCCGTTTAATGGAGGAGAGTGAATATATGTACGTATGAAGGCACACTCTCACTTGTTGTTGCACGGAATAAGGGGCAATGTGATAAAGAGGATATGTGGTTTTTTTTTAACAATGCTAAAAATCTTGTGGTCTACTGTTATCAAATACAAATATGCAATTAAAATATACAATTAAAATATAGAGGCCCCTCCTTGTGTGCAGAGATTCTGCACTGATACTGCACTTTGGTTGCTATAAGGGGCCTAGTGCCGGCTGAATACACAGAAGTGCTGTATGCAAGCTGAGTACACAAGGATACATATATTGTACGCTAGGTACACATGAGGTGGTGATTCGAAAATGCCTAGTGTTGGCTGAATATATAAAAGTGCTGTATGCAGGCTGAATAGATCATGCACGCTAGATGCACAGGAGGTGATAGTTCAGTAATACATTAATTACATCAGTACTGAATACATAAAGTGCCCGGTGTTAAATAAAAGTGCTGAGTACATAAAGATATATATTGCACGTTAGGTCCACAGGAGGTGATTTTTGCATATATCAGTGTATCAAATACTTGATCTGTACTGAGTACATAGGGTGCCAGGTCCTGGCTGTACTGGGTGCAAGCTGGATATTTAGCTAATTGCTAAAAAGGTACATGTTAAGTCCACATAAGTGTTGCTGCAGTCCTTGGTTAAGATTTAATTAACACCGGATGTTTCCAAAGAAGGGCCCAACCTTAGATACATATACTGTACGCTAGGAATCACCACCTCATGTGTACCTAGCGTACAATATATGTATCCTTGTGTACTGAGCTTGCATACAGCACTTCTGTGTATTCAGCCGGCACTAGGCCCCTTATAGCAACCAAAGGGCAGTATTAGTGCAGTATTAGTGCAGAATCTCTGCACACAAGGAGGGGCCTCTATATTCTAATTGCATATTTGTATTTGATAACAGTAGACCACAAGATTTTTAGCATTGTTAAATAAACACATATCCTTTTTATCACATTGCCCCTTATTTATTCCGTGCAACAACAAGTGAGAGTGTGCCTTCATAGGTACATATATTTAAAAAAAAGACTGATTAAAAAAATGTTTTTTTTTGTAGGCCAAAATGAGTAAAATGCAATCATAAAAAAAATTGCCCCGAAAGGTCTACATAGCATGATGCATCAGAATTATTAAAAGGTAATTGTCGGGAGTTCTGTGCACCAGGAAAATGGAGCTGGAGATGACTTCTAGTCTAAGGTGCTCCAGTTTTTTGGCGCATATGATGTTATATGAGTTGGGCCATAGAGGTCCTGTCCATGGCCTACCTCCAGAATGTGCTGCGCAGATATTAAGCTAGTAAGAAATGCCAGGAGATGTACCGTAACATGCAGAATCCGACCAAGATAAGTAATGCAATGTACAGTAAATACTAAGTTACTGAACTTTTTTGAGCATCATCCATGTGGCTGCCGCTTTAGTGACTTAAAGGGTTTTTCGATGTGATTTAAAAAAAAATAATGGGGCAGAACGGGTGAAAAATACCAACTAGCCATTAATTAATCACCTCATGTAAGATCGTCACCTTTCTCGCACTCCGGTGTGACCAAAAAGGGTCCTCGTGGAGCTTCTGGACAGGTTACGCGTGTCTCCATTGATACACCATCTCCGACCCCTTTGCGAACCGACGCGGTGATGCGTTCGCATGTGCGCAGGAGAGGAAGACCGCATGGCTTTCGGGGACAGCTTGGCCGGGCTAGTGGCAGTACATTCCGGTGTAATGTCGCGGAGCCTGTCGTGCATCCGCATTTACGTTTGAAAACGGGTTCTCAAGGGGATACGCGGTCGCGTGTACTCGCTTATTATGCGCCTCGCCGACCAGCGAAAGGAATAGCACCTGGCCGCAAGTTCAAAGCAGATTAGGGGGCCGGTTTTGTTCTAATTGACTAATGACCGACCAAAGCCTTGTACACAGGTGTAGGGCAGGAGCATGACCTATGGGGAGTGGACACTTGGCGCCCTGGGATATGTTAGCAGGCACATAAAAGGTGGCCTCCCAGGTCGGTCAGTGCCCACTGTTATCCTTCCTTATCCAGGTGCAGGTCAGTACTGCTAGCTACTGACTGAAGATTGCTGGGACGCCGTCCGTTCCAGTGGGACCCAGAACCCGGGACTTTCCGTGACGCATCCGTTTACCTGGCAAGTTGCACAGAGGCTTATGCACGGATCGAGACTACTCCTGGCTTTCCTTTGTTTTTCGTTTGCCTGATATTTGCCTGGTGAAGTTTATCTGGACTTCACCCTCACTGGTCTGTTTCGTTGGTGCCTTGCATTACACCTCACCTATCCCCCATCATTGCCGTTCCCTGCCGCATTCTGCTTCCTGGTCTCTGGGTCGACATACAGGAAATGGCTTGGACTGCTAGCTCAGCCAATGGCTGGCTGGAGAGGTGCCCCGCCTCAGTCACTGATTGGTTGAACAGGCAGTCCAAGCCATTTCCTGTGTGCTGAGCCCAGGACCAGATACTGGAGAACAGCAGGGAAGGAAAGCAGCACCTCAAAGCCTGCGATGGGGGATCAGTGGGGTGGGTTATGATTATTTGCTGTTTTTAACCCATTGTTTTACCCTAAGTACACACTTGAGCGTTTTACAGCGCGTTCCTACGCGCTGTAAAACGCGCAACACATGAAAACCAATGCTTCCCTATGGGGCTGGTTCACATTTTCGCGTTTTACAGCGCGTTTGAACGCGCTGTAAAACGCCCGACGCTCAAACAAGTACAGGAGCTTTTTTTGGCGCGTTTGACGCGCGTTTGGGCTATAGACTCTTTGGACAACACTGCTGTCAATCACTTAAACGCGCGTTTACTATTACAAAAAACGCACATAAAAACGCGCAACAAAATCGTGCATAAAAACGCGCGTTTGCGAAACGCTTAGGTGTGAAACCAGGGTTAGAAAAGTATTCCCCTGGAAAATCCCTTCAAATATCAACGTCAGTCTCAACTGTTAGGGCTCATTCAGAAGGCCATATGCTGCCCGCAAAAATACTGAATGCTATCCGTTTTTTGGCGGATCCGCAAAAAAACGGATAGCATTCAGTATTTTGGGTGACCCATAGACTTCAATGGGGCCATGTCCTGATTTTGGCTCCATTCACACGTCAGTATTTTTACCTTTCCAGATAAACGTTCCTTTTTTTTTTTGTGGATCCATTTTTCAGTACAACCTTCCGTTTTTTTACTAAAGTGCTTCCGAATCCGTTTCGTGTTTCCGTTATTCCGGTTTTTTTTTCATACATTTTCCTGTCAACGGATCCACAAAATCGGATGACATTCGGATGGTTTTGTGCATGTCATCTGCATTTATGCGGATCCATTGACTTGAATGGACAATAGACCCGAAAAACTATCAGAAAGTAGGACAAGCTTAATTTTTTTTTCAGGATCCGCATACTCGGAAATAGGAAAATGGAACGGATTCTGTGATTCGGATAGCACTGTGATTGGTGTCCGCATTTTTGCAGAGGCAATTGAAATTAATGGATCCGAAAAAACGTTCCGATTTAAATCGGAACGGAAACAGAGTGTTATAACGGACGTGTGAATGGACCCATTCACGGACAAGTATAGGACATGTTTAATTTGTTTTGCGGAACCGTGGAATAGAAAAGGGCCTCATAGAAGTGAATGGGTCAGCATCTAATCCGCAAAAAAACTGATCCGCATTTTTGCGGATAGCATACGGCCTTCTGAATAAGCCCTAATTCTGATATAGGATCAGGAATCCATCCCTGAAGAGATGTGGAGTGCAATCTGTACTTTCTTTCTTTCCTTACTTGAAAAAAAACTTGTTCAATGTCTTGTGACAATTCTTCAGGTCAAGGGTGATGTCGGCCACCAGACTTATCAAAGCCTTAAAGTTTTCCTCGTAGCCCTGTGGAGTTAGATTATAGTAAGACTTGTTACAAAAAGAGGGGAGAGGAGACTGGAAAAAATGGAAATGAAATACAAGGCAAACAAAAATTAGCTTATTAGAATATACTGTATTTTAGGTAATTTAAAGGGGTTATACCATAATTAATGTAAAAAATGAAACATGAAACATAATACAGCACATGACAACCAGCCCTGTACCTCACATAGATCCAAAGATCTCCCCATTCACTGCTCTGCTAGATTTATTTCAAGCTGGCAGCTGAGGGGGCGTGTTCTTTTTCAGGGGTATGTCCTTTCTGCTGCAGCTCTCTCCCTATCATAGCTCAGGTTTTTTTTTATTTTGTGCTGCTGCTCTGTCTCTATCATAGCTTCATAGCTCAGGGTTATATCCTTTGTGCTGCTGCTCTCTCCCTATCATAGCTCAGGGTTATATCCTTTGTGCTGCTGCTCTCTCCCTATCATAGCTCAGGGTTATATCCTTTGTGCTGCTGCTCTCTCCCTATCATAGCTCAGGGGTTATATCCTTTGTGCTGCTGCTCTCTCCCTATCATAGCTCAGGGGTTATATCCTTTGTGCTGCTGCTCTCTCCCTATCATAGCTCAGGGGTTATATCCTTTGTGCTGCTGCTCTCTCCCTATCATAGCTCAGGGGTTATATCCTTTGTGCTGCTGCTCTCTCCCTATCATAGCTCAGGGGTTATATCCTTTGTGCTGCTGCTCTCTCCCTATCATAGCTCAGGGGTTATATCCTTTGTGCTGCTGCTCTCTCCCTATCATAGCTCAGGGTTATATCCTTTGTGCTGCTGCTCTCTCCCTATCATAGCTCAGGGGTTATATCCTTTGTGCTGCTGCTATCTCCCTATCATAGCTCAGGGGTAATATCCTTTGTGCTGCTGCTCTCTCCCTATCATAGCTCAGGGGTTATATCCTTTGTGCTGCTGCTCTCTCCCTATCATAGCTCAGGGGTTATATCCTTTGTGCTGCTGCTCTCTCCCTATCATAGCTCAGGGGTTATATCCTTTGTGCTGCTGCTCTCTCCCTATCATAGCTCAGGGGTAATATCCTCTGTGCTGCTGCTCTCTCCCTATCATAGCTCAGGGGTTATATCCTTTGTGCTGCTGCTCTCTCCCTATCATAGCTCAGGGGTAATATCCTTTGTGCTGCTGCTCTCTCCCTATCATAGCTCAGGGGTTATATCCTTTGTGCTGCTGCTCTCTCCCTATCATAGCTCAGGGGTTATATCCTTTGTGCTGCTGCTCTCTCCCTATCATAGCTCAGGGGTAATATCCTTTGTGCTGCTGCTCTCTCCCTATCATAGCTCAGGGTTATATCCTTTGTGCTGCTGCTCTCTCCCTATCATAGCTCAGGGTTATATCCTTTGTGCTGCTGCTCTCTCCCTATCATAGCTCAGGGGTTATATCCTTTGTGCTGCTGCTCTCTCCCTATCATAGCTCAGGGGTTATATCCTTTGTGCTGCTGCTCTCTCCCTATCATAGCTCAGGGTTATATCCTTTGTGCTGCTGCTCTCTCCCTATCATAGCTCAGGGGTTATATCCTTTGTGCTGCTGCTCTCTCCCTATCATAGCTCAGGGGTAATATCCTTTGTGCTGCTGCTCTCTCCCTATCATAGCTCAGGGGTTATATCCTTTGTGCTGCTGCTCTCTCCCTATCATAGCTCAGGGGTTATATCCTTTGTGCTGCTGCTCTCTCCCTATCATAGCTCAGGGGTTATATCCTTTGTGCTGCTGCTCTCTCCCTATCATAGCTCAGGGGTTATATCCTTTGTGCTGCTGCTCTCTCCCTATCATAGCTCAGGGGTTATATCCTTTGTGCTGCTGCTCTCTCCCTATCATAGCTCAGGGTTATATCCTTTGTGCTGCTGCTCTCTCCCTATCATAGCTCAGGGGTTATATCCTTTGTGCTGCTGCTCTCTCCCTATCATAGCTCAGGGGTTATATCCTTTGTGCTGCTGCTATCTCCCTATCATAGCTCAGGGGTAATATCCTTTGTGCTGCTGCTCTCTCCCTATCATAGCTCAGGGGTTATATCCTTTGTGCTGCTGCTCTCTCCCTATCATAGCTCAGGGGTTATATCCTTTGTGCTGCTGCTCTCTCCCTATCATAGCTCAGGGGTTATATCCTTTGTGCTGCTGCTCTCTCCCTATCATAGCTCAGGGGTTATATCCTTTGTGCTGCTGCTCTCTCCCTATCATAGCTCAGGGGTTATATCCTTTGTGCTGCTGCTCTCTCCCTATCATAGCTCAGGGGTTATATCCTTTGTGCTGCTGCTCTCTCCCTATCATAGCTCAGGGGTTATATCCTTTGTGCTGCTGCTCTCTCCCTATCATAGCTCAGGGGTTATATCCTTTGTGCTGCTGCTCTCTCCCTATCATAGCTCAGGGTTATATCCTTTGTGCTGCTGCTCTCTTCCAGTAACTATTGCACCTTCTAGCATTAGAACTGGTGGCAGTTGATTGATCACAGATTGTAAGCTCTTGAGAGCAGGGACCTCGTTCCTCTTGTTTTAATTGTTGACTTATTTGTTACTATGTTATTTATGACTCTGTTTGTACATGAACTCCCTGATTGTAAAGCGCTGCAGTATATGTTGGCGCTATATAAATCAAGATTATTATTATTTTTATTAAGGATGGAACTGAGCATGTACGACCACTACAGAGATGTTACTGAGGTGGACAGGGGAAAAAAGGAAAATAACAAACAGCATTGGCTATACTATATTTTTAATTACTTGCAATTACAAAGGTGTTCAGATCCAGGTGCTGGTTTGAAAAAGGTAAAATATTTATTTGCAGGACAAACCCTTTAAAGTTTAACTGTCATTCTTTTTTTATTTTTGCAATGTATAAGGGCAGCGATGCAGACCAATATTGTAATATACTTTAATTACTAAAATTGTACATTTCTGTTAGAAAAATAGCTCTAAAGTGGCCGACTATGGCAGAGTGAGCATGCACCACACAGGAGCTCCCGCCACGAGGCTGAGATTATCCATACAGAGCCCGCTCCTGAGTCTTTTGAGGGCACCAATGGTGAGGACAAGAAAAGGGTCCCTCACTGGCAATCACTCAGCGGGGACTTCAGGGGAGCAAAGTGGCATTCACCGCTTCTTCACAGCCGGAGCGGCCCGACACGAGACCACAGGAGGCCGCGATCCAGGTGCCCCAACACCAGCAGAGCCGACCGCTGAATCAGCGAGACATACTTCCACACCGGTGCGTGTTACTTCAGAGTCCTCTCTGGCATGCCCATCAGGGCTGCTGGATCCCTTACCGCAGCGCAGGGGCATACATAAAAATCATTGGGCCTCATAGCAAGAATCTGAATTGGCCCCCAACCACGCCCACTACCCACCCCTGGCCCATCCCACCTCCTGCCCTGGCTCCTCCCCTGCCACACCCCTATTTGCCAATTCTGGTATCCTAAGGGTTAAAGGGGGCTATCTAACCCCTATTATGCCCCCCAAAATGCCCAGGCGCCGCATACAGATAATACTTATTGGGGGTGCAGACAATAGCAGGCTGCGTCGGAAATGAGCCTCCCTAGAGTCACCCATGATGCTAGGAAGGCTCGTTCCCATCGTGGCCTGCTATTGACTGCCCCACCATGTCACTGGATATTTTCATCTGCGTGACAGGAGGCAGTGGCGACACTGCGGGCATCAGGAGCAATGCGGGTGCCGGGGAATGAGGTAAGTAAGGTGCCCGGCCCTGGGCATTTTGGGGGGCATTATATATAACCCCTTTCACTGCTGCTGATGCTGAGTGTGCACATACATAGCCACTAATAGCCGGGGGGGGGGGGGGGGAGATTGGAGAGTAGGAGGAACGCATACTGTCCTCCTGAGTCCTCTATGAGCCCACACGGCCCACCAAAAAAAAAAATCCCAATTCTTGCTGCTGCCCTCTTCCCATCAAGAATACCCATCCTGGTACACATATATGAACTTTTTATTGTCAGACCTCTTACTGTATGTGGCACACACGTCCGTTTATTCTAGCCGCCGGGTTCTATGTTTACTGACCGGAGCGGTCCTTCCTTCATTATGGACCGGGGTGGGGGGGCTGCACTCACTGGCACACTGATGATTTTCTTGAGGGCGGCAGTCAGGTGGCGGGCACTCCGGGCAGCACGTGCATGCATATGTGCGTGCTTGAGCCTGCACTATACACTGGCCAATCAGCTTTTAGCAGCGCAAAGATCCTGCTGCTGATTGGCCAGTGTGAAATGCAGATGACCGCAGGCTCAGCCTGGAGGAGGGAGGGAGCCCGTAGCCCGGAGGTCAGACAGGGAGGGGTGGCGTGCCGTCAACCAAGGGGGGGCCTGGGGTAGGAGCCGGAGGAAGAAAAAAAACAAGTGGGTGGTCCACGGGACGCCTCCTATGAATAAACTGTCGGTCACTATTTTGTTCAGAGTAGGGGCGGGGCCTTCTATGCGCTGCGGGCCCCATAGCAACAGCGTGGTCTGCCTATATTGGCGGTACGCCACTGCCGCAGCGCTTTCCCACACTGTCGCTGACATCTTGGAGTGCCAGCTCGGCCTCACAGCTGCACTCAGGTACTGCAAGGGCACTTGATTCTGCTAAAATGTCGGAGGGGGAGCCCCCAGATACTCAGTGGGATTGTAAAGAACATATGAAACTGCTCCCGACACGCCAAGAAATTAAGAAGTTTGTGTAGAGATTAGAAAACTCCTATAAACAGGAGCTATCAGCGGTGAAAGCCAATGTGCAAGCTATAGAGGAGAAGGTTGAGGAAGTTGACTCCATGCATGATCATACTGCTACTAAAGTAGATGAACTGATGGCCCAGGGGGAAACTAGAGACCATCATATCTGCCAGCTATACCGCCTACATGATAATATAGAGAACTGCAACAGGAGAAATAATGTTAGAATAAGAGGTCTCCCTGAATCCCAACACTTCAAGGCCCATTTAGCACCATACTGGAGAAACCGGTCTCTGAGCGCCAGGAGATAGATAGAGTTTAGAGAACCCTGGCTCCCATCAGCCCACATCCCTCCAAGCCCAGAGATGTAATTTGCCGTCTCCACTATTTTGCAGTTAAGGAGGAAATAATGCGAAAGGCCCGCAACTTTTCTACCATTGACTTTGATGGGGCTACTTTAACAATCCTGTAAGATCTGTCACGCTCCACCTTGGCCCAGAGAAGATCCCTCAAACCTTTGTTAGACCTCCTCAGAGCAAATGATATCCCCTATATGTGGGGTTTCCCATTTCAAGAATGGTCAACGTATTGAGCGGCGAGACTCAGAGGATTTGACGGCGTTCCTCACAGCGATGGATCTCCTATAATTCAACTACTAGATTGGCATGGTGTGCCTCCACTACCTTCTCGTTCTCTACTACTGAGACCTAGGAGCAAATTCCAGTGACACAGCAGCACTACCCAACCCACCTGAAACTATCGGAAGATTTTGGAGAAAGCATATGTTTAAGTGCTTTACATTCCCACTATTAAAGATACGAGAGACACATCAGTTCACCATCCTTGCCTAATAGCTGAGGCCTTTAAATCATATTACGAATCACTATATAACATCAGGGGCCAATTGGCTGATATGCAGACATCAGACTTAGACAACCGTATAAAAACATGTAGAAGAAACGGCGCTGCCCTCAATCTCTGAAGAGGTGAGTGCTACGATGGAGGAGGCATTCTCGGAGATGGAGATTAAAGAGGTTTTGACCTCTCTGAAAGGAGGTAAGAGCCCAGGTCCCTATGGGTTCACCGCACCTTTTTTCAAGAAATTTTGAGATCTCCTTGTACCTTTCCTCTTGAAGGTATTTAATAGCATCCCCCTTTCATGCCCTTTTCCTAAACAAACCTTAGAGGCACATATAGTCGTAATCCCGAAACCTAACAAAGATGTGACCATCTGCAACAATTATCGACCCATCTCGTTAATTAATTGTGACATCGAAATGTATTCTAAACTGTTGGCAAATCGCCTCAGCAAAGTGCTTCCGGAGGTTATCCACAGAGATCAAGTACGTTTTGTGCCAGACAGGGAGGCTAGGTGATAACACCATTTGAACTGTTATTCTTATTTCCAGGCTGCATAGTCATCAGGTAATTTGTGTCTCCTATCAGCAGATGCTAAAAAAATCATTTGATAGGGTACATTGGAGATTTATGGTAGCTTCCCTGAAACAAATAGGATTATGACCTAGCTTTGTGGATAGAGTCTGTGCCCTTTACACCAACCCCACAGCTAGAGTCAGAGCTAATGGTATACTAGCACATTCTTTTAATATTAGAAATGGGACTCGGCAGGGGTGCCCTCTCTCGCCCCTGCTGTACATCTTAGTAATGGAACATCTAGCGAATGCGCTGAATAGGAATCCGGACATTTATGGAATGCGGTTCGGGTATTGCCAGCATAAACTGGCACTTTATGCGGATAATCTCCTCCTGTATGTCTCGAGCCCTCATACCTCCCTCCCATCTATTCTCAGTGAATTCCAGCAACTTCAAGATTAACCAAAAGTGAAATGCTGAACAGATCGCTCATTGCAACTGATGTGCTCCTTGTACAGAGCCTTAACTACCTAGTGTTACAGATCCCGACCCACTTACACCTACTATATCCGCTCAATTATTTACCATTGCAGAGGAAGACCCTAGAAGACCTGCAGGGATATTCATTGAAATCTCTGTCATAGCTTGGCAGGATTAGTATAGTCTAAATGGATATCTTACCGAGATTTATGTATCTCTTTCAAACAATATCCATCTGTGTACCAGGTAGATTCTTTTTGACTCTTCACAGAGCAATAACGCGCTTTGTGTGGGGTACGAGCAAAGCTAGGATAAACATTGAGGTATTGACAAAACCGAGAAGTAGAGGAAGAGTGGGACTGCCAGACCTAAAACTGCACCATGTGTAAGAAGGTACCTGGAATCATCGTGGATAGAAATTATGTGTCACCAAGGTTCCTGGCCTCGGTGAAGTAAGAGGCGGTATTTTATGTGTCAGCAGCAGCTATTGCTAATTGACACCTTGAGTTTTAGCATGGCTGTCATAGCTGATCCAGGACGGCTCTTACTGGCAGTAGTCAAAGTGCTGGGTGGGTGACTACTCCCCATGTTCCAGGCCGGGTTTTGCCAGGCATAAAAACCAGCCAGCACTGCCAGGTGTGTGGATTTACCTCCCTCTGACAGTGGAGCTCAGGAGTCTGTGAACTGAGGGCTGTGCTGAGATTTGAGGTTTGAGCCGGGCTGGAGGACTCAGGCCCATCTAAAGGCGAACAGGCCGCCTATGGACTTCCTGAGGCTGAACTGCTAACAGGATGTGAATTAACACCCAAGAGAAAAGGTGACTTTTATTGTTTATGGACTTTCCTTGTGTGTGAACAAACACCAAGCCACCTGCGTTTTGTGATGCACCTTATCTGCATTTTGTTATATACCAATGTGTGAATAAACACCGCTGTTTGATTTAAGAACTGTGTACTTTGCATCTTTACTGCATCCGCTAGTCCTAACTACCAGAGTGAATCCCCACACATGCTTCAGCGATCCTCATGCGGATCTTAAATTGGTCTAATAGGTCATTTCTGAAACTCTGGGTCCAGCTGGAACAAGAACTCTCCCCAATGGACTTGTTAATTGCTCCATGGGTGACTCAGGATGATTGAACACCATTAAAAGAATGGCCCTTCGTAGTTCGTCATGCTCTTACTCAATGGGACAGCTGGATCTTGAAGTTTCAGATATTACAGAGACCAGGTCCTATGACACCGCTCATGGGCAATCCTGCTTTCACCCCTGGATTAAGGGTAGATAGGTTCCTAATATGAAATAGATCTTCGTATCCCAGGGTCTGTGACGTCATGAAGAATGCAAAAGTAGTGTCCTACGAATCACTTGATCTGGATGACAGGCTTAAAGGTTCTCTGTGGCTCACGTATGCTCAGTTGAGATCGTACCTAAATAGCTTACCCAGCCAAAAGCTTTGTCATAACTTGACAGACTTTGACACCCTTTTTCAAAAACCCGGCAAATTTACGGCAAATTTTCAGGAAAGAGGGTGCCCAACCTACCCAAAGTGACTCTTCTCTCGCTAATACAAGGGACTTAGCCCAAATGAAGAAACATTCTCTGACGTTCTTCGTCACAGCAGCACGATTAGTGATACCGAGGCACTGGAATGGGCTGCTGAGCTCCGACATTTATTTAGAATGGAAGAACTGATTGCATACTCTCATGATTAGGAGGATAGGTTCTATACTAGATGGAATTTTCTTTCTCTGTTCCTTTACTCCACAGAGTTCTCCATGCTTTTGGGAGAGCTTTCCAAGTGATGTTAAGAAACCGATGGGACTGGGGCAAGTGTGTCATCTAGGCATTAGAGAAAGGAGTTGGTATAAAAGACTCCTTTCCTTCTCCCCCTGCCCTTCATTCCTTTCCCTCATTCCTCTCTATAACACTTACACTATTTCCCCCCCCCCCCTTTTTTTTTTCATTCCACTTCTTTTCTTTATTTTATACGATTATTGGTTTACACTTTGGATTTAGCTATCTCTGATGACATCTAAAGAATTGCAATAGCTGTCACTATAAGTAATATATTTCCACCTTATGCCTTTTTCACGGATATAGACTGTAATTCTGAATGTATATGTACTAGTTGATTTGAAGCCTATGTATTTGGATATAACTTGTGTTTAATAAAATGAGAGTAAACATAAATTGGCCCATTTTGAGCCTTAGGCTTCGTTCACATCATCGTTCAGCCTTTCCGTTCTCCTGCTCCGTTTAGGAGCAGGAGAATGGAAAGGACAGAAAAGGCACATAACTGACGCCAAACTGAGTCAAACTGAGCCCTTAGGACCCCATAGACTATAATGGGGTCCGTTATGTTTCCGCTCAGAAGATGATTTTTAAGCGGAGACAAAAGTCCTGCATGCACAACTTTTGTCTCCGCTTAAAAATCATCTTCTGAGCGGACCATAACGGACCCCATTATAGTCTATGGGGTCCTAAGGGCTCAGTTTGGCTCAGTTTGGCGTCAGTTATGTGCCTTTTCCGTCCTTTCCGTTCTCCTGCTCCTAAACAGAGTCTCCAGAAACCGTAAACAGAAAACAGAGGAGCGTTGCTAAGGCTCAAAATGGCCCACTTTAGAGCTATTTTTCGAATAGAATAATACGATTTCAGTAATTAAAGTATATTACAAAAATGGTCAGCATCACTGCCCCTATAAATCACAAAAATAAAATAAAAGAATGACAGTTACACTTTTATAAATAGACCCTCCTAATATGTAGTTACTGACCAGCGAGGAGAAACTCTTTGAGCTGATCACACGCATGAAAAAGTCGTCAGACTAAAAGTGTAAAACTGGAAAGGAAAGGGAAAACACATAATGTACATCTTTGGTACCTGTATCATTGGTTGTAGATGCTGTCTCTTCAGATCAAACCACTCTCGGGTTCCAGTCTGATGAGCAAGAAAGCAAATAAAAGCATTTAACACTTTATTAGCAGGGTTTTACCACTGTCATCCCAGACAATTCATCTAATAGGAGAGCAGTCAGCTACTCTTTTCCCCTGCAGTGGCCTCTACAGGAGAATTGCAGTATTACATGGTGTCCATGTAAAGCTCAAATGTCTGATCGAAAGGGGGTCTGTCTCTGCAACATTTGGGTTCATGTTCAATCAACATTTACTCAAATCTTGAGCCAAAGACCGAAGGGATCAAGGGAAGAATAAACAATGCCGATTGGTTAGGTAATGGCGTCAGCTCCTTGTGCTGTTTTCCCAATTAAGTCCCCAGGCTCGTTTCAACAAATCTGGTTCTTGCTACGAAGGGCTTTTACCTTGATGGCTTTGGTCACTCTGTCTTGCAAGTTGGGTGTGGAGGAGCACAGCTCTCTGAATGCCTTGGCTTTACACATTTGTATCAGAATTCTGTATTTGGAGGAATTAGGGCTATGATTAGTAAACGGCATGAAGGTCACCAGATAGAGTAGAAAGATGCATTCTATGCTCCTTATATCACCCTGACCACCAAACACACAAGTAAGAACTGTACATAACAATGTTAGGCTTTATGTCTTTCCAGCTATAATTTGCTGCCAAGGAATGGTGGGTGCTGGCAATATGGTAGTCAAGTTATCTGTTTCACTAGTCAGGGCTCAGAAAGAAAAAGATTGGTTTTCCCTAATTTAAAGGAAGACTTTACAACTGAAAATAAAAAAAACTCCTTCTTATAGATCCACAATTAAAGATTTAAAGTTTTAGTTGGAATCATTTTATAAAAATACTAGATATTGCTGTTATTTACTTGTTGTGGCACACCCCCGGGGTTCTTTTAATTCTTCTGCGCCCCCCTATTCTTACTGGCTGACCTGTCCAATGGCAGGAATTACTCTACTTTACCACTTCCAAGAGGTCTGACTAAGCTACTGAGCATGTGTGACCACCAGCATATTAGATGGACAGGCTAACAGTCTGAGAGGGAATCCAAAGAACAGCAGGGGGCGCCACAAGAAGGTTACAGTAATAGCTAGGCAAAAAAAGATTTTTTTTTACATCATTTGAATTATAGCAGAATAACTTATTACATATTTATTGGACCACCTAACTATGGGAAAACAGTTTATCAGATAGCAATGTGCTCCAGTTCACCATATACATCAATGCCTCAACAAATACACACGAAAACAACAATTTTTTTGTAAGCCAGGAAGGCAGTAGATGTTGTATTTGGCGAATTTTGAGCCACACGTGGTCTGGATAACACCGTTATGATAGCTGATAGAACATACAGCAAGAATTACTGCCCTTCCTATCTATCAGGAATACAGCTCTGCGATATCATTTTTAAAGTGACACCCCATATTCAAGATGAGGGATTTATAGAAAGGCAATTATGTACTTCATTTCAAATAACAGGTTTTTATGTCTTATTTTATGTCCCTTAATTTGCTTGCGCAGTGGAAGCCTGGCATTAAGTATTCATGCAAAACAGCCTCTAGTTATACCATTTAAAGTGTACCTGAACTTTGAAAAAACTTTGAAAAAACTTTGATCGCTCAAGGATTTGATTGGGGGGAGTCTGAGTGTTGAGACCCATACCACTCACTAGAGTTTGGAGAAAGAGGTGCCCGTGCGCTCTATCTCTCTCTTCGCTTTAATGTACAGTACATGCAGCCACACTCTTAGGGCTCATGAAGACGACCATATGTATTTTGCGGTCCGCAAAACACGGATCCACAAAAAAGAAAAAAAACAGATGACATCTGTGTGACATTGTATCAATGCATGTCCTTGTCCAAAAAACAGACAAGAATAGGACATGTTCTATTTTTTGGCGGAATGGACATGCAGACATATGGAAACGGAATGCACACAGAGTCATTTCCTTTATTTGCGGACTCACAGGTTCCACATACGGACCTGTAAAAAAAGAAACAGAATGGACACGGAGACAAAATACGTCCGTGTGCATGAACCCTTAGGCTCTGATTCACATCTTGTTATAGAAGTATGCCACTGTATATCTATATGGTGCCATAGGTCAGAAAATGGTGCCACAATGGTGAAAAAACAAACAAGCAGATGTTTTTTGTGGTGGCCCCCTGTAGAGGAAAGTGCAGTCTGCTGAGCTACCGATACCGGTGGAAAAAGATGTGTATACCATGGATTACCAACCCAATGGGGGCAGCCTTCTGGCCTCTGTCAAGTGAACAGTGGTCTAAGTCTACATTCCGCTCAGGCGCCAGAGTAAAAACAAAATGTGAAGAGACCCTGACTGCACCACAAAGTGCACCATCACTCAATGATCAATAGATAAAAGTCCTGTTTTATCACAAACACATCTGGTTCCCATGTAGGGTAAGGGTAGACGTACACTTAAGGTTTCATCACTGACCTGAGAAGACCCTGCAGGCGTTCTGCGGACCGAGCTTCTGACAGCGGGAATATAATGCGGTATCTTTGTAGAAGGGATACTCCATATTGCAGCAAAGAGTCAAATGATTCTGCTAGCTCATTTTTCTGCAGGTTAGGAACAAAACAAAGATGAGATTTGTCTACATCACTCCCCCGTATGTACATGTATCAGAAGGTTATCAGAGATACTGAAGATGCTATCATAGGGGCTAACATTTTTGTGGGTTTACTGTCAAACCCCCCCTTCGAAATACGCTACGACTATCCTCCCAGTCTGAACTGGTGGCAGACAATAGCAATAGCCAATTTAACGTAGCCGTATGAGGGCTTGTGTTTTGTGGGACACGTTGCACTTTCTAATGGCACCATTTAATATTCCATGTAAAGTACTGGGAATCTGGAAAAACAATATTAAAGGAGTGGATTTGGGAAAAAAAAAAACTACATTGCACCATTGTTTTACAGGTTTAATTTTACAGCGTTTACTGTACAAATACACTTTGTCTGTGAGTTAGTACTTTGACAGTGACACCAAATGTAATACTTAAAAAAAACAAAACAACTCACCCTGTGTGTATTGGGCAATCATTCAGTGAAACTTCTTTGTAGTAATGCAAAGGTTAATATTCCCTCCTGCTTTCTGTTCAGCTGCTGAGATGCTGGTCAACCCTCCTACCCTACTGGGCTGTTTGTTCCACCCCTTTGCCTGAGCTTTAGGTTCCTAGCTTGCCTAGTGTTCCAGTGAAGGTGTACTTATCTGTTTGTCTGCCTGTGTACCGTACCTCTGCCTGTTCATGATCTCTGATCATCCACTGCCTGCCCTGACTATAGCCTGACTACCATATTGAACCTGCCCTGACCTTGGACCAGTTTCATGGATATGCACGTACTCTTCCTGCCCTGACCTCAGCCTGTTTCTTTTTTTATTTTTTATTTTTATTATTATTTCATTCTATTAATGATAATCCCCTTTTCTTCCACCCAATTATTCTATTATTCATCCTACCTATGATATATCCCTCTTAAGAGTAGATTCCACGTCATACAATTGTCTGGGTGTTGCGTCCCAGGGTGAAACGCATCTTGTGTGGGTCCTTCCGCCACACAGCCATCGACCGCTCCTCCTCTCCTGCAACCGGAAGAAGATGGCGGTGCGTTCCACAGTGGAACGCATCGCAACTGGAGATGGTGCCGACGCACCACACCGTGAGAATACCGGTGAGCCATCGGGTTCAATTGGGGGTGGCTCGTCCCTTGCTCCCCCCTTCTTCTTCTCCCACAAGAAATACGTCTATTTATACATAAACCTCCCCATTTTTAGTCCCCATAGGAATAAACCGGAAGTAAATGGCGGTGCGTTCCACAGTGGAACGCATCGCGAATAGCAATATTCAATCCTTCGCTTTAAAATATTGTTTTTGGACCCAAAACAACAGAATTAGGGATTATTATAGCTTTGTGGATTAGATGTCTATTGAATAACTCCAGAGGAGGATCGGAATTGGTCCATGCAGACAGGAAGTGGGAGGTCCTAGAGACCATGAATGTAACACACGTGCAAACCATAAATACTTCACTGGTAGTGAAGTGTTTCCCATTGACTCCTGACTGGTCTCAGAGCCTGCCAAATCACTCCTGAAGGTATGGAACAACCGGATCTTCTTTTGGACTTATGATTATGAAATTATACAAAGTTTTGGTTTAGGCCTCCTTCATTTGGATCCTATGTATTTGCATTTTGGTCGGACAGTATATGTGTACTCATTACTATATATTTGTTGTGTTTTATTTCTCTGAAAAGGTCCCATTTTTTCTTTCCTTTATTTATCCTATTGCAAATATGTGTTTATATACTTTGGATAGACTTGAAGTATATTATATATCATATATACCGTATTTATATACGTATTTTTATGATTCGTTTTAGGTATTTAATGAAGAATTTTAGGAAAAACACTTTTTTAGTTATGTGCATAAGGTTACACATACTTATACACATTTTTATTTATATATGTACTCTAGAAAAAATCTTCATGATATTTGTCATTCTATACTTTATTCTATTTTAGTATATTGGAGATACTGCGCTGAAGGACAAGTTTTTTAGAGATCAATGTTATTATACAGGTATTTGCAACTGGGTGCAGGCTGGCATGCGAAGGTGTGTCACTATACAGGTGTTTTAGCTGGTTAAGAAACCGCTTACCTGTAGTGAAGACTTCAATTGGCGTGCTTTTGTCTGCGTCCCTGTAGGTTCGGTAAGGAGGCTTTTTTCCCTTTTATTTTTTGTACTTCTTTGATGCTTTGTCGCTTCGGTTATTAGTTGGTGTTTTCTTTCTTTATCTTTTTCTTTTTTATTTATCGATGCTTTGGGTCAGGATAGGGTAATCCAGCTGCAGGATGGACGCCGATCCATCCTGCAGCTGGATTACCCTATCCTGACCCAAAGCATCGATAAATAACAAAGAAAAAGATAAAGAAAGAAAACACCAACTAATAACCGAAGCGACAAAGCATCAAAGAAGTACAAAAAATAAAAGGGAAAAAAGCCTCCTTACCGAACCTACAGGGACGCAGACAAAAGCACGCCAATTGAAGTCTTCACTACAGGTAAGCGGTTTCTTAACCAGCTAAAACACCTGTATAGTGACACACCTTCGCATGCCAGCCTGCACCCAGTTGCAAATACCTGTATAATAACATTGATCTCTAAAAAACGTGTCCTTCAGCGCAGTATCTCCAATATACTTGATTACCTTTCCAGTGCGGCAGATTTGTGAGGTCCCTGCCGCGATACCGCTGCTTCTGGCATACAGCTCCCACTGAGCACCACCCCTGCAATTTTTTTATTCTATTTTAGTTTATATATATATATATATATATATATATATATATATATACATTCTTTTTCTTTTTTGTTGTAACCAAACCAAATTTATTTATTTATTAATTTATTTATTTATCTATCTCTCCTGAAGAAGAGGGCTTCAGACCCTCGAAACGCGTTGAGTTCTAAATTAATAAAATGATTGACCAGAAGCCACGTGTGTAGGCGGCGTTCAATTATTTACATCTCTATATACGATCCTGGCCGGGGGGAAAAATAGTCCCAGGTGTCTTGAGCTTATCCTGGTGACTGCCCCCCCTGTGAAGTGAGAGGATTTGATTTTAATTTTAATCTTAATTTTAGCATTTTATGATTCCCAATATCACCACTATAAAGCTGAGGTGTTTTTTTCTAAAACTCTGAGCTGTCTGAATAGACCTAGGTGAAGGTCTTTCTCTATATCTTAAACACTGATGAGGACTAATCTGTATCTTTATCACGACTAATGACTGAGAGATCTGGCGCCTAGTACGTGTTTCAAACTTTTTCTCCACGGGTGTAAAAGGGCTTCTTTTTCTTTGTCCTCTCTACATCGCCTATATCTCTCTAAACGTGGGCAAGGGCAATCCTTGACCCTCTGAAGCACTTGAGCTGCCTATCTTGTTCTATAGTTGCAGACGAGCATAACTCCTATACACACATATATATATATTATATATATATATATATATATATATACGGTTCTCTATAGAACTGATTTTTCGCCCCCTGGCGCCTCTGAAAACCTCTACTCTAGGTACCTACTTTGTAACTCCTGATCCGTTTTTAAGACCAGGGAGTTCAAATTGCACCATAATCCTCTTTTTGTATTTTTTCCATTCTGTTTCTTGACTACCAGTATTGCCTGCTACCTCTGTGTGTCAGTGACCCCCACTCGTCAGCTGCCAACTACACCAGGACTATTCCAAGAGGCAGAGGTGGTGGGTTCCCTGCAGTGAAGGCCAGATCTCTGCGTAGGGGCTAAAGGGTGAAAACTGGCCAGGATAACAGCCTTAGGACTAGCCCAAAGTCAAACCGATTAGTACAAGTATTGGTACAATGGATCCAAACCTACTGCTCGTTACAGATTTTATTAATAGCCTGTCTTTTAGGATACTTATGACCTTTTGATCACTTTTTTTACCATTTTTGTGGGAGGCAAGGTGACAAAAATGGCAATTCAGGCTTTTTTTTCTGTTATGGCGTTCACCGTACAGCATAAATACTTTTATATTTTAACGGTTTCAACATTTTTGGATATGGCGATACCAATGATGTTTATTTTTTTAATTTATAAATAAGGAGCTATATGTTCATTAGAAGCTATATAAATCTCATTGAGCTCCCTCTAGTGGCAGCTGCAGATGGACCTAATTTATTCATTTAACTGAATATCAGGGGATTTGGGACTGTCTCTAAGAAAAACAGGGCTGTCACCCTGGAGCCCATTCCGATGAAAAAAAATAAATGATAGGTTTGCTTTTCTGCCACAGAAAACCTCCAACCTACCCCGGAATAAACCATATAATAACAACCATATAATTATTTTTATTGTTAACCACACCACATTAAGATGGGAGAATAAGGCAGTTGAAGTAATTTTCTGCTTTGTGATGGACATCAACCAAAGGCAGATATTGTTTTGCTATGTTGGATTTTTTCCATCACTGCCAAACATTCATGCCAAACAATAGATGTGCACCACAGGTCATGCTGAGATATGTGGTGGGTGTAACAACGGCTGCTGTGCGCCTCTGTTCCCCTGCTTACCGCCGCTGTCCCGGGCGCCATGTTCAGCTGTGATCTGCGGACTGGGCTTCCCATTCACCGCTGCAGTCCTGGGCTGTGTAAGTACTGTTGTTCTGGGATCCGTTCCACAGTTTCCTATCAGCCCTGGCCACAGCATGCGTGCTGCTTCTTTCCTGCAGAACTTCCTTAAGGGCTGGCGTGCATCACTTCCTGGGCTTTATGGGTTAGGTCATGTGACCTCACTGACCAATCCTAGCCATCCTGCGCATATATAAGTGGCTCAGCCCCCTTCCTAGATTCCTCAAGGTCCCTGTGTCCTGCTAAGGTTCCTGATTTCCGGCTTGTGTTCCTGACTCGTACCTGTATTCCTGGACTCTGCTACCTGTTAGATCCCCGCCTGCTTGCCTTGACTCTCCTGTTGCCGATCCGGATTGCCTGACCTGTACCTGTGCCACCTGCCCTGACCTTTTGCCTGTCCGACTTTGCCTTTGCCTCATCCTTCGGTCCTGCACTGTCGCTCCTGGTTACGACTCAGCCTGCCGACAACACCTGCACCTCTGGTACCTCCTGGTCCGCCTGGACCAGCTGCCTCGTGTGCCTATCCTCCTCAAGAGGTAGTGACCTGGTGTTCCCCTCGGGAAAGTCTATCCCCACCATCTGGGGTACTGTGAAGAATGAGGGGTTGACTTAGACAACGCTCTTAGAGGAGGTAGGACACATGACACAGTGGTTTAACACCCGCTGGTTCGTGACAGTGGGATGAGTCTACAAACAGCTTCCTCACCTCAATAGCAACCCAGCCCAGGTCCGACAAGCCACCTAAGATTACCTGCTCATCCTGCAGCCGTCCTTGAACCCACAGGTATTCAATGCTTGTTATATGATGCAGCAAGCAGCTACTGCTGAACTCCAGACTCTGATATAATTTACTATATGCCAGCCACTGCCTGAAATGACATACATGGGCCCATAATAGTGAATATATTATAACTGATTTAACATTACTAAGCGCCTCTGTGAAGTTTCCCATTAGTCCAGGTTATGGTTTATCAGTAGTAATAAAGCAGAGCAACTGGACTTCTTGAAATTTCTCTTGAAGACATTTCTATAGTCATCTGACTGGCATTCTGAATTAGAACAAATTTTGCAATGAATCTCCGACATTAAATACTAGTTCCTCATGCTTCAGTCAGCCTAATCTGTTTATCATAATCATCACCATGTACGATGCTGTTCTAACACCTCTCCCGAGGCAGTTTAATCACACATACCAGTTCCAGTCATGCAAATGCAATCAACATCTTACCTCCATGAGATCCTTGACTTTGTGTTGATTATGATAAACAGATTATGCTGACTGAAGCATAAGTCACCAGTTTTTAATGCTGGAGATTCCTTGTACAAGTCATTTTAATTCACAAAGGCATTTGAATGACTAGCAAAACTCATTACGTGACTAGTCTTCAAGAGAACATACAAGTCCAGTGGCAGTTATGCTGACACACTTTCCTGTGAGGGCCTCAAATACAGCCATAAAAGGCCACATATCATACTCATTCAGGGCCAGGCCCAGACACACATTTGCATGGCTTTGTGTTTGTGGCCAATGTTGTCACCATATATTTTTGGGAATAGCAGTCTTTGCTGGGATAAAGCTCAGGCATGAAGTTTTAAACTACTTTTACATGGTTTGTGTGCCTGGGATGATGGGTGCTCCTTCCCCATGTGGCCTGGGACATTACATGGGCATCAGTGGTCTTTGTATGTTCATTACTAGCAGTTAATTTGAGAGCAGATTTGGCAAAAGCTATCAGGAGAACCTGAGAACGTTCCTTTTGGGCACTAACATATATCCCTATATTTTTGCTCATGATTGACAGGTGGTTGCTCCCTCATGGAAAAGCAGTCTGTGAAGTGCAGATGACCTAAACATTGCTAAGCCCTTGAAAGATAGAACTTGATGTTCCTCTAAATATCTATACAATATTGTACAGATGATCATGTTACTTCCGAGATAATGAAGACCTCTATAACTTACGCAAGGCCTTGATGGAATTCAGACAAATCTTTCTGGGAAGCGTGTAGGTGCAGAATGGTGATGCCATGTGGACCAATCTCTCCATCCCACGTGGTTCCAGTTGCCTGGGGTAAGAATAAGGATGTTATGGTGTATATGGGCAGAAGACAATACTGCAAACCCAAGTATATGGTATATCTTTCATAGTGAAATATCTTGTCTGTAGTGTAGTTACCCTGCAACACTGGGTTGCCAACCATCTGTAATCTTCTACAGACAGTACGCACAATCCCGGTGGTTTTATTTTTCTGTCGTCCTAAATGGCTCCAGATTTATTAGTGGCTGATGCTGAATGATAAATCCGGTGCTTCTTTAGACCTGTTTGTTGGATTTGGTTTTGCAGTGATGCCCCCTTTACGTTAGGACACACTGACTTTCCACCGAGCCAGGCCTCCGCTGTGGATGAGGCCAGAACTATTGCCCTTCTTGGCAAATGTCTAAACTCCTGAATTCATCTCATTTACACATGCGCCGGGGAGAGAGATAGTTCTGGCCCTGTCCACAACGGAAGTGATGTCCCGAGCATAACCCATGCCGGAAACCTGGTAATAGATGTGACATCAGCAGAACCAGGACTTTCAGAAGAGAAGCTTCATGTCACCCAGTACTTTAGCAGGCAATAGGTATATTACAAACTTTCCTCTACTGGACTGTTATGTGGGCCCTGGAAAAACACTTTAGGGAACAGTCCCATGACCCTATGTATTTTGCGGTCTGCAAAATACGGATGACCTCTGTGTGACGTCTGTGTTGCATCATTTTTTACTGACTTCAATGGATCCAAGTATAAGAGATGATCTATCTTTTGCGGAATGGGCATACGGATGCAGAAAGCGCATGAATCATATGTTGTGACAAATGTATGACTTCACGTGATAAATCTGTCAGAACGTACATCACAGGCATTCATTTCTGGCTGAAAGTATGATTTTCCCATGCTAGCCACTGTGTGGAGCAGAGATGCGATTGTTCCCTCATTTGTGATATTTTAAAAAGTCCAATTTCTTAAATGATCCTAAAAACCTTGCCAAGCAGTCACTCCCTTTTGCACGTCACAAATGACTCTGAAGGCTGGCGCAAATGGTTAACAAATACGTCACAGAAACTAAAACGACCATTTCGTGGAGTAAAACGTGTTAAAAACAGGCACAAATACAATCAAAATTGGGGCAATTTTAGTGGTTTGGTTCCCATGTGAATACTATAGGGTATATACCTGATGACAGGTGACCTCATGTCGAACAAACTGCTGGAGTAGCTGCCGGTGGACGATGTAGCTGGGGTTCCTGCTCAGCATAGTTGCTCTCTAGAATCGCACATATTGGAGGGAAACTGTCAGTATAAGGGCTCATGCACACAAACGTATATTTTTTTCCGCACAAAATGTGGGTCAGATGCGGACCCATTCACTTGAATGGATGCAGACAGTACACCGTGTGCTATCGCATCTGTATGTCTGTTCAGTGGCATCCAGAAAAAAATAGAACATGGCCTAATCTTGTCCATTTTATGGACAAGGATGTGACTGTTCTACAAAGGCCAGGACGTTCCGTTCTACAAAATGCGAAACAAACATGGCCGGGATCTGCAATTTGAGGACCGCAAAACAGGCTGTGATTGTGTTCATGAGCCCTAATGAGTACATCTAATATAAAAAAAAATTGCGAATATACAAAAATAGCAATATAGGGACCTACAATGATGTTGATGAGACCTAGATTTTTTCAGGGACAAGGACACAATCTAGACTCATCTTACAAAGTGATATCTACAGGTATCTCTCAGCGCACCTCCTATAACTACACCGCAGGCTATGCCTGCAGCTTTAGATTGCTAGACCAGTGCTATACGTATGCTATAAACAATTATCTTAACCTTTTTGGACCAAATGAAAAGCAGAATATATAGACCATGTGTTACAGAGCTGAAAGGTCCTTACCTTCTTGTGGGTAAGAAGGAACTGCAAGTGGCACTGCCCTCTGTCTGGATACGTCTCTGTCCGAGGTTCCAGATTGTACCAGCGATCCTCCTTGCATTTCAGGTCCTAAACATAACCATTCATAACTTTCCTAAATCCAGTTTAATTTGTACACCATTGTCCATCGCAGTAAAAATATATGCGGTAGTCTCCTGAGTCCTGACCCCACAGAGCCTTACCCGCAGTCGGAGAACAATATTGCCTAGAAAGTCATCTTGACCTTTGTCCTTGCGAGCGTCTTTAAATATCCTAAAAAGCAGGAAGTTATGGATGTTAGGTGAGGAACACCAAGAACATCTACAAAGACATTTCTGGCCTGTCCACTCTTTGTATACTTTCCTCTGGCTGCCTTTGGAAATTCCATCATATTTTCCATCAAAATGACAGACACCATGATGGAAACCCAACTCAACCCGTTATAAGTCAGTGGGGTCCATCAGCCGCCATTGGTGTCTGTCCTATGACGGAGCAGAAAAATAGAAATTTTACAAAAGTGTGAACAGAACCTAAGATTCAAAATAACTTAGAAAATGCTTTCCAGTTCTTTATGAACAATTAAATGACCTGCAACTTTATAATATACTTTGTGCTTCAAGATTTCTGGTGCAAGCAGCTGCTCGAAACAGCTGACCCAACACTGGCCATCCTACTAATCTGATATTTGAAGACCTATCCTGAGGAAATGGCATCAATATCTGTAACCCAGAGAACCAAACGAGTTTAGATGCCCTAATAGGAGTTAATTATTCTCTCACCTTTTCAATCCATGTAGGTCTGTCAACTCCCCAAACTTGGCCCTGACAGATTCCACATCATCCGAGTCCCTTTGACAGAAGCCAGCAGATACAACATTAGTAATTATGAATACTGAAAGAAGATAAAGCCATTATATGTAAAATATATGGAAATGTGGTGACCCTGGTCCTTGGAGAATGTAATAAAACATCTATGGTGCATTAAGAACAAAGGTACATGATGTAAATTGTAGTGAAGTTAATCTTCTTACCGGTAATTGTATTTGTGGGTTATAACCCCCCTTCTGATCCTCAGCTGTGTGATTGTCATGTGACCAACTGTCTGATCTCCAACTGACACAGGGCAGGAAGTCAGTTACTTCTCTATTCATTCCTATGAGACTGACACTGAGACTCACACAGGAATACATGGATAAACTGGCTTCCTGTCCACACATAAGATGCTGTGTGTGAAGGGAGGTTATAACTCACAAATACAGACAATGGGAGGAACATTCATTACAATTTACATTAAATACCTTTCTAACAGGCCAGAGAATAAAAATGTAGTGCTTCTTTAAGGTGGATACCCAGGTGACGGGGGTTAAAGGCTATGTACACCTTTGGGTGCATTATTTTTATGATTGCATTTTACTAATTTTGGGCTAAAATCATTTGGTCTTTAGTAAAAGTGTTCAGCCTATTTTGTCATACAGGGTTAAAGAGGACCTGTCACTTCTACTGAAATGCTTGTTTTATTAACTACTTGCATTCCTCAGGTAATAACAATTCTGGAGCATCTATTCTTATTACTCTATGATGTACCATTCTTTTATTATTTCTACTAGAGGTTTATAAATGTATTTCCAGCAGTCTGCAGTAAGGGTACTCCATATTGGTGTTAACAGTTGGAGGGGGGGGGGGGGGGGGGGTCCATGCACAGTCTGACATTTCCATTGCTATCAGTTTCAGACTGTACAGGGACAACCCCCTACTGGTAACACCCATATGCAGTACCCTTACTGCATACTGCTGGAATCCATTTATAAACAAATAGGAAAGCAGGAATAATAAATGAATGGCACATCATATAGTCATAGGAATATATGCTCCAGAATTGTTATTACATGGAGAATGGAAGTAGTTACTAAAACAGACATGTCAGGAGAGGGGACATATCCTCTTTAACTCTTTGCCAAGCAGTAGGCATCTTACTTTCGCTTTGAACCGTTATCTGCCAGCTATGTATATCCGTTATCTTTAAACTACTAACAGCTCATAAACACTTATTTAAGCCATATTCTTAGCAGTGAGAGTGTTTATGAGGTCAAGAGATGAGAGATAAGGAGCCCATCTGCCTAACTCCCAACTGTCTCAGATCTGGAGGGACAGTCCTGGATTTCAGTGGGTGTCCCATGTCCTGGGAGGGTTGAGGTATGCCCTGCTATTAACATCCTTAAAGGGGTTGTCTGAGTTCACAGCTGAACTTGGATATATCCCCTTCTTCCCGCACTCAGCCCCTCTGACATGAGCATCAGAGCTTTTTTTTATGAGCATCGGAGCTGTATCGCACAGGGCAAGGGCTTTTTTGTTTTCATTTGTACACTGCTAGGCGGAGGCAGTGATGGGTGGGCTTTATTTCTGCCCTGGCGTGGGTAGATATGCACGTTAGAGTTATGGCAGTATTACAAAATTTGCCGCTATGCGTGCTGCTGCAATTGTTCCTCCTTGTCATTTTTTAAACTTGGGAGGTATGGTCAGCTGAGCTGCCTGACAAGAAACAGTATAAACACTGAGCCTGGTACTAGAGAATCTCAAGGCTGTACAGAGAAAGGGGCTGAACATTTTTTATAAAGACCAACTGAAAAAATAGTTTTAGCTATAATAAATAAAAAATGCCCCCAATTTTGGGAGACCTCAGATACAGGAGATTAGTTAGTTGTGAGCAAGCAGTCAGAATACACATAGTTAGAAAATCAGCTCGTTGTTGATTTGTAAAGGTTGGTCTATAAGGTGGGATCACACCACTATAAACCAGAGGTGTGGTGGTTCATAGGCCACAGAGTGCATACCACAGGTTTTGTTTGGGTGGTTGCTCATCAGTCAGAGGACGCAGGTTCTACAGCAGGTCCCCAGATCAGTGAAGTTGTATAGTCAGGTTGGTGTAAGAGACCAATGGCTACCTGGAAGGGCCAGCTGGACATAGATGGACACAGCTGACCTGATGAAGTGTGCCACTCAGCTGCAGGCTGAGCTAGAACTGGAGGCAAATATGGTGTCGCTATTGATTTGAAGTTTTGAATAAGGAGTGAGGAATGCACAGAACTTGCAATATACAATGTTTGGGGGTTACTGCAGTTGGGGGACTTGTGCGCACCTTAGAACATTATTAGACCTGACGCTGCTAACAAATCTAGGTTTATAACTTTTTTCCATTTGGGGTTGAATCTTTCCAGTGACTTTGTGGCATCTGCAGGTAGGTTCTCCTGTGAACATGAATCAGCACTTACCACATATCCATCTGAAAGCGAGCATGTTGTATGTCATCCACTTCCCTGAAACAAAAGTAGTTGAAATTGTGATCTCAAAAGTCTGAAACTGCCCTCTCTGATACCATGTGTCATTTATACTATCAGTGTCTTCTTATGTAGTACAGGGGCCACTGGGCCCCCTTAGGCGCCAGGACCTTGAGTGAAGGAAAATCTCTACGCACATTGAGACATTCCTATATCCAGTGCCATACAGGGCCACAGTGTGAAGCTCCTTGGTACAATTCAAAACCCATCCTAGCCAAGCTCCAGACACCTCATTAAAGAGACTTACATTATAAAGGTTTCATCCCATACAGGATTTAAGGTCTGGGCCTTGACCTGTGTCTTGTATGTCTGATCTTCAGGTAGTGTGTTCCTGACTACCGCTTTCTGCTTCTGTTTCTTGTCAGGATTGGGGCTACTGTCCCTGGAGATAGATCGCTTCTCGATCCCCAGCATGCAGTAGGGATCACTAAAACCTTGAGACAGAAGATGAAAAAACAAGATTTCTGAATGTAGCTGGTCCCACTAACTGGAACTGCAAGAATCATAATTAGATCACATGAGAAACCAAGACAATGGATGGAGTCATCGTAGGCGCTCTTACCACTAACATCCTTTC
This sequence comes from Bufo gargarizans, assembly GCF_014858855.1. Classification (NCBI taxonomy): domain Eukaryota; kingdom Metazoa; phylum Chordata; class Amphibia; order Anura; family Bufonidae; genus Bufo; species Bufo gargarizans. The sequence continues at coordinate 64,796,262 of NC_058085.1, read as the reverse complement.
CGAGTATTCCTTTAGCTTGTTTCACTGTCACTTTCACACAGATGATTGGGGGCTGGAACACAAGACAAATACTCTGGTTCATCTAATTATTCACTAATACTTTCATCCAGGGACCCCAGGAAAGTAAATGGTGAATGTGTGGTCTGAGGCAGAGATCAACATAGGTTCTGGCTCTTCAGAGTAGCTCTTGTGCCAGAACTATACAGCTCTGTCCACTGTGTAGTAGAAGGAGCCGGTTACTTCAACGCTCCTCACATCGAAATGAATGGGAGCAAGGCTGCAGTTACCAGCTCTGCCCGCTACACAATGAACAGAGTTGTGTAGTTCTTCCGATGCCGGAACTACCCTGAGCTGATCAGTGGGGCAGAGGGATGTCAGACAACTGCCGATCAGATATTGATGGCCTGTCCTGAGGATAGGTCATCAGTAGTAAAATCCTGGAATACCCCTTTAAGGAGGAAACTTGAAATTTTAGAAGAACATTCTCATTGCTATGACATTTCAAATAAAATATTTTAGTTCTCCTGGTTAATTTGTCTGTGAAAGGTCTCATTCTTCCAGGGCATGGTATTTCAGTAATAATAAGTCAGAGCAACTGGACTTTTTTGTATTATTTTTTTCTTAAAGACGTTTTGCTAGTCATCTAACTGGCTTTCTCAGTTGAAATGGCTTGTACAAGAATTCTCCAACATTAAATACTGGTGACTCATGCTTCAGTCATGGAGGTAAGGTGTTGATTGCAATTTGCATGATTGAAGCTAGTAGGTGTGATCAAACTGCCTTGGGAGAGGTGTTAGAACAGCATTGTACGTGGTAGTTTAATCACAACTAATAGCTTCAGTCATGCAAATGCAATCATCAATTTACCTCCAAGAGTCACCGGTATTTAATGCTGGAGAATTCTTGTACAAGCTATTCTATTTGCAAAAGCCAGTTGGATGACTAGCAAAACATCCTTAATAAAAAAAATTACAAGAAGTTCCTTTGCTTTTATTTATTACTACTGATATTCTCCTTGACCCATTTGCATAGATATAAGAGGTGCAGAGGTAGCTGTTGTACCCTGGCCATGGTACCTAAAGGGGTCCAAAAGCATCTCTGCCACATAAGAAGACAACAGTATTATACATTGTAGATGCTTAGGGCTCTGTTACAGATTTTGCACTGGGACCCAGGAGCATCAAGTTGCACCTTTACATGGACACCTACTCATCTACGTAAAATGTGAATGGGAGCTGAGCTGCAGAACTCATCATGGCCACTACATAGTGGATGGAGCCTTCTGCTTCCGGCTGCATATACTGTTGTATTTCCAGTACCAGCAGCTGCTGAAAACAGCTGATCGGTGTGTTTGCCGGGTGTCAGAAACCAACCAATCTGATATTGATGACCTATCCTAAGGACAGGTCATCAATACCTTACTGTCTGGAAAAACCCTCTAAAGGGGTTATCCATCATAAGGGAAGGATAAGTACCTGATTGGTGGGGATCCCAGCAGTCAGTCCTCGGGCTGAAATGAATGGTGGTTGCACATGTGCACTGCTGCTCTATTCATTCACTATGAGACTGTAGCAGTCCCGTAGTGAACAAATAGAGCGACAGTGTGCATGGACGACCATCACTCAATTCACTCAAAATACTTTGTGACCCTGTCTGTATAATTGGTGGGGATTCAAGGGCTCTGACCCCTGTGGTTAGGTGATTTAAGTTCTTATGGCGGGACAACCCCTTTAATGGGATTGATGCTTGTTGGACTCATTAGCTTGTTTTCAGTGTTGTACCGTCATCTATGATATTTTCTTCTGTCATATTATATTATAAGAATTCAGCATATTTACCTCAAGACTTTTTATGCTTTCTAATATGGCCTGGTGCTCTGCAGAATCCATATTGAAGGCCTGAAAGAGGTACAGATGAGAAACAGTTCTGGAAGTGTAAGGCCGAGTACACATTGCATTAAAGCCTCTCGCTGGAATTTTCATTGGTGGGGTATATGTTTGAGTACCCAAAAACTGTATTCAAATGTATACTGTAACGGGTATGCAGTAATCCAGACCGGGGTACTTGCAAAACCAGCTGATTTGGAGATCCCAGCAGCACTGTGTCCTGTGATCAGCTTATGGTCGGTATTATTTTCTAAAGTCCAAAGTGGACAACTCCTTTAAAGCATATATATTCATTTGTTCAAACATGACATGTCAAAACACATTTTGTAGCTCTTTTTTTAATAGACTGTGCCCTCCATTGAAATGAATAGTAGCTGTACGGAAACAATACTATCTCCAAGAGGATGAATGTTGGCTTTGCAGTTTATACCGTACTGTAGTGTAGCAGTGCCTTTGTCTTAGATACTAATCCACAGAAGACACTGGTGTGTGACTATCAGAGTAAAATACAAGACATGGAGAGCACAGTAGAACAGGCGGTATGATAAAGATGATAGTACGAATTGTAGTAGTGCAGTACCCAAGACCTGGCGGTATATGCAATTTTTTTTATTGTCTATGGTTATATATTGTGTAATGTTATATATGTTAATGTTTTGGCCATATATACCAGCTAGGTAAGGTATGGTTGGCAGGAAAAGACTAACTACCCTGTCCCTCCCCTCTTGGCAAGAGTGAGTTGGTCCTGCTTCCTTCCTGGAGGGGGAGTTCCTGTCTAGCTAGGAGAGGAGAAGGAGTTCCTGTTCATATAGTGGAGGAGTAAGGAAGCACATGTCAGTGCTCCTACTCCTAGGAACCGTATCTAATTCAATTGTGAGACCAATACTTCAGAAAGAGCATCATCATAAACCAGAACACTGCTTCCAAGTTGCATCAGTGTGATAAAACAGCAGAGTGATCAGCGAAATTACAGCTTTACAGACACTGCTGCACGGTGAGGGACTACGGCTCAGACACCCATCACCCAAATCACCTCCAGGCCAGACTAACACGGAGCCTGTATCACAGTGGATACCTGTATCCACAAGTGCCTGCTAGTGCTATTGAATTGCCACACAACTAGCCAACATACCTCCTCATCTGGTGCCAGAGAATCTGCACCTTGTACCTACTACCATAGGCGTGCGCACGGGGTGTGCCGGGTGTGCCTGGGCACACTCTAATAGGTTTGTCACCTCCATGCGCACTGCCCCCCAGCCTATTTCCCTGTCTGTTTTGCTGGCTGCCACCGCCCGCCGCGCTGTCAATTCATTTACAATATCTGGCTGTGGGCGGCCGGCGGGCGGTGGCTAGTATTCAAATAGGGGGCGGAGTCCCGGACCCGGCGGAGGCAGAGAGGGAGTGCGTGCTGTGCGGCGCAGGCTGAGTTGACGTTGACGTCACGTCACGCTGCATCTGAATAGTAGTACCCTGCCTGCGCGCCTGGCCGTCTGCTAGCTGGTGAGGTGAGGGCTGGGCATATAAAAAAAGTAGTATGTACCCCCCCGTCCCACAGTGCTACGAATCCTCTGTTGTCGCCTGTATTATCCTGATACCCCTCAGTTATATAATATATCTGAGGGGTATCAGGGTAAATCATACAGGGGATAATATAACTAGGGGTATCAGGGTACATGAGGGGAAATATAACTGAGGAGGGCTAGGCTACTATCAGACATTATACAGGGGTAATATAACTTATCTTACCCCTCACCCCTGTATTATGTCCCTGATAGCGCTCCTCACTTGTATTACCCCTGTATAATGTACCCTGATAGATACCCCTTAGTTATATTACCCCCTGTATAATGTACCCTGATACCCCTCAGTTATATAATATAACTGAGGGGTGTCAGGTTAAATTATACAGGGCGGGGTAATATAACTAAGGGGTATCAGTGTACATTATTATACAGGGGGTAATATAACTAAGGGGTATCAGGGGACATTATTATACAGGGGTAATATAACTTAGGAGGGCTATCAGGGGACATTATACAGAGGAAATATAACTTATATTACCCCTGTATAATGTCCTTGATAGCCCTCCTCAGTTATATTACCCCTGTATAGTGTACCCTGATACCCCTTAGTTATATTACCCCCTGAATAATTTACCCTGATACCCCTCAGTTATATTACCCCTGTATAAAGTCCCCTGATAGCCCTCCTCAGTCATATGTCATCCACAGATCCCCCATAACAGTGTGTCATCCACAGGTCCCCCATAACAGTGTGTCATCCACAGGTCCCCCATAACAGTGTGTCATCCACAGATTCCCCCATAACAGTGTGTCATCCACAGATCCCCCATAACAGTGTGTCATCCACAGGTCCCCCATAACAGTGTTTCATCCACAGGTCCCCCATAACAGTGTGTCATCCATAGGTCCCCCATAACAGTGTGTCATTCACAGATCCCCCATAACAGTGTGTCATTCACAGATCCCCCATAACAGTGTGTCATCCACAGGTCCCCCATAACAGTGTGTCATTCACAGATCCCCCATAAAAATGTGTCATTCACAGATCTCCCATAAAAATGTGTCATTCACAGATCCCCCATAAAAGTGTCATCCACAGATCCCCCAAAACAATGTGTCATCCACAGATCCCCCATAAGTGTGTCATACACAGATCCCCCATAACACTGTGTCATCCACATATCCCCCATAACAGGGCACCTGCGCACTATGGAGAGACTGAAAGGAGGGGAAGATCCGCGGAAGCAAGCAGAGGACGGCACAGCAGAAGACTGAATGGCTTCTTTTGTAAGTAAATTATTTTATTATAGTGCTGAAACTGCTTTAAACTCTAAAGAAAAGTTTTGGAGAGTGTTTCTCTCTTTCTCAGGTCTGAAGCAATACCGAGGAAGAAAGGAAAACTCTTGAAAGCTTGTCTTTTAAGTATTAGGATAGTACAATAAAAAGGTACCCCTGCATACCGCAATACTCTCCTATTTTGTAATCTTATTTATATATACTTATTTAGTTTTTTTCAGTAGTATGATTATATGGTGGAATATTATGACTGTGGTATATTATGTGCCCTCCCCCCCCCTATATATTGTTCCTAGGTGCAGAGGCGGAGTCACGGCAATGCTAGGGTGAGGCCCAGCCTGTGTGTATATGTGTGTGTGTGTGTATATAATTATATATATACAGTGTGTATATATATATATATATATATATATATGTATACATATATATATATATATATATATATACACACACACACACATATATACATACATACATAAATACACAAATACACACGTGCGCGGGGCGTGTGTTTTTGTGCTTTAGGGTGCACACCCTAATGCAATAGGCTGCGCACGCCTATGCCTACTACTGTGCCACAAGTTATCTTTTGCACTGAGTAAAGGAAGACTTTTATTCTTTAACTTCTGTCCTCATCCTTCAAACTATATTTCCAATGTATCGATTCCCAGGGAGCAACGTCCTGAGGGAGCACACCGTGAATCAACATGTCATAGGGCCACTACCACTACCATCCTCTGCACCGGCTCCTCAGGGGATAGCTGCAGTAGGAACATAATGACTCCCTTTTAGCCCATGCATTCCCCTTCACAAAACTTTTGCGTCTTACCATTTGCAGGTATTCATAAAGCTGGTCATTATCTGATATATGATTCGGCTCAGACATCCCGATTCTGTGTATGACTGTATACAGAGCTTCTCCGTACAATAGATTGCGCTGAGCGAGCAGTCAAAATTATGTGAGAACAAAAAAATGGAGACAAACATAAGCAAATGCATAGTTCATTTAGATCCACAAAGAACAGTCATACTGAAAAACTGGGCTATAAAAACATCACATACGGTATATTGTAATTAATATGCATGATTAAATATATAGCAACTCTGCAAATACATATAGCTCACAGCTGCATTCACAATGATGTAGGCTTCAGAGCTGAAATCCTCCGACAGTCCTAGATGGCACAATGTCTGCACAGAGCTTGCTCTGATGGCCTGCGTTCTGTATACAATGTAGTACAATCTGATGCTGGGAAAAATAAGTCCCAATGTTGGGTTTTATACATTCTGACTGCCACATGAGGCCAAACATGGACTTCCGCCATGATTCTGCAGGCAATCGTTCTGCTTACAAAATTGTGTGGCAATTGACTGCTTTGGGTAGGTGAGGTTTGGGTTTTGGTTGCATCACTTTTTTTTCACCATTGTACCTTCTTGGTAAACATAAGTGAGCATGCAAGTACCGTAGAGGTCGGAGGACTGTGAATAGTCCTCTCAAATAACAAAGAGACCCTAATATCTGACTGTGCAATGTTTCTAACCTGTACAGATGGAGAAACTGGTTTGTCTTCGACATTGGTTTCCTTTGCAGATTTTTTCTCTGAAGGACGGATTGTGCTCTTTTTCCCGTACCTGGCCTGTGTCAAGAGAGTATAACCGTTAATGTGAAAGAAAGATTTGATAACCATCAATGCCATTGGCTATTAGATAAGCAACTAGCCCCTTTTAGAAATGCTGACATAGTATCTGCCATCTTGAGGTAGGGCATTCCGTAGTTTGACAACTGTAACCGGAAAGAATCCTTTCCTTTATTGATGTTTGAATTGCTTTTCCCCCACGTGCAAAGAATGTCCCCTGGTCTTTTGTAAAATCCTTAGAATCGATAAATCCCAAGCCAGTTCTTTGTATTTACTGCACATGTATTTCTACATGTAAGAGACTATACATACATGTAAGGGGGCATAAGTGTTTTGTGGTCCGCAAACTCTGGTGTCCGTGTTTTGCGGATCTGCGGTTTGCGGACCGATGATCACCTGTAAGGAGTCTTTTTTTCCCAAACTGAACAATCCCAATTTTTTCAAGCCTCTCATTATAAGAGAGACCTTACACTTTCCTGGTGCTGAACTGTTTCGAGTTCTCCTATATACTTTATAGTATTTGGAGCCCAAAACTTAATCGCATATTCAAGATTTGGCCTCATGAGGGATTTATAGAGGTGGTAATATTACATTGGGATCATGGGGTTTTATGTCTCTTTATATACACCCTAAAATCTTACTTGCTTTTTCAACTGCTGCCTGACATTGAGTACTACTGCTTAGCTTACTGTTAACCAGAATACCCAAGTCCTTCTCTTGTTCTGTTCTCCCCAGTTTTATTCCATTCAATGTGTATGCAGCCATATGATTACTGTGGTCCCGGTGCATTTCTTTATACTTTCAACATTTTAATTCATCTGCCACGTTCTAGGTGTTTCCATGTTCTAGATCTATCTGTAATATCTGACAATCAAGCTGAGATTTAAGAACCCTACACAGTCTTGAGTCTTCAGCAATAACTGACTGGGTGAAGTTCTTGTAATCGTTGCAAGTTGCCCGGGCCTTCCATAGGCAACCACTGAGAATGCACAGCAGTCCCAGTATAATGCTATATCACTGCCATTACTACATAATGAGCCTTTGTCCTGTTCATGTAAAAGATAAAGCATTGTCTTTTCTTACCTCCCTACGTGTGAATCGGTGCGGACCGGGAGAAGTCTCCATCTGTAATAGATGAAATGTACATAAGAAGCGCCAAAATAATAAAAATACAAAGATAGCCAAACTCCAATCGCCTTACAATACAAATACATTATATATATATGCACTATATAGAGAAAAGTACTGGGACACACATCTTAATCATTGAATTCAGGTGTTTCATTAAATTCCATTGCCACAGGTGTATAAAATCCATGCAGTCTGCCAGTACAAACATTTGTGAAAGAATGACCCGTTCTAAAAAGCTCACTGAATTCCAGCATGGTCCTGTAAGAGGATGTCACCATTGCAACAAATGAGTTTGCGAAATTTCTACCCTCTTAAATATTCACCTGTGAGTGATATTATAGCAAAGTGGAAGGAACTACAGCAACCCAGCCACGAAATGAAGACCACGTAAAGTTACAGTGCAGGGTAACTGGAGCATAGTGCATAAAAGTAAAAAACGCTCTTCTGACTCCGTAACTGCAGAGTCTAAACCTCCTCTGCCATTAACATCAGCACAAAAACAGTGCTGTGCCGGGAGCTTCATGGCATGTGTTTCCATGGCCGAGCAGCTGTATGCAAGCCCAACATCACCAAGGACAATGCCAGGTGTCGGATGGAGTGATGTAAAGCACGCCACCACTGGGCTATAGACCAGTGGAAACATGTTTTTTGAAGTGATGAATCATGCTTCCCCATCTTGCAGGCTGATGGATGAGTCTGGGTTTGGTGAATGCCAGAAGAGCGTTACCTGACTGACTGCATTGTGCCAGCTGTAAAGTTTGGTGGAATAGGCATAAAACTATGGGGCTGTTTTCAGGGGTTGGTCTAGGCTCCTTAGCTCCAGGGCAGTGAAATCTTAATGCTTCAGTAGACCCAGATACAGGGGTCAAGTCCTGGGAAAAAAAGTGTGGGAACTCACCCAAGATCCACTGCAACCCCCCCCCCCCCCCTCCAAAAAATAATAATAATTTGTGTCGCTGCGGACTAAAAAATAAAATAAAAAAAATAACACTTTTAGAAAAGTTTGTCCTGGGATTCGATCTCATGACCTCTACACAGCAGAAGCAAGGCATATGCCCTCACAGCTATGAAAGCTGTCTAGCTTGTTACTTAAAAAAAATAATATAAGACTTCTACTGTAGGTAACTTTGCCCACTGTGTATGGATGTAGCAGAGCTGGGTGTGTTGGGGCAGCTGTCATGTGTATGGTTGTACACTAGGTATCAGTACACTAGGTATCAGTAGAAGTATCAAAAAAAAAAAAAAAACACTTTTAGAAAAGTTTGTCCTGGGATTCGAACTCATGACCTCTACACATTACAGGCAAGGCATTTCCCCTTACAGCCATAAAAGCTGTTGAGGTAGTTGCTTAAAAAAAAAAAAACTAAGACTTCTACTTATACCTAGTGTACAACCATACACATGACAGCTGCCCCAACACACCCAGCTCTGCTACATCCATACACAGTGGGCAGCTGTCATGTGTATGGTTGTACACTAGGTATCAGTAAATTAGGTATCAGTAGAAGTCTTATAAAAAAAAAAAACACTTTTAGAAAAGTTTGTCCTGAGATTCGAACTCATGACCTCTACACATCAGAGGCAAGGCATTTACCCTCACAGCCATAAAAGCTGTCTAGGTAGCTGCTTAAAAAAAAAAAAAAAATAAGACTTCTACTTATACCTAGTGTACTGATACCTAGTGTACAACCATACACATGACAGCTGCCCCAACACACCCAGCTCTGCTACATCCATACACAGTGGGCAGCTGTCATGTGTATGGTTGTACACTAGGTATCAGTACACTGGGTATAAGTAGAAGTCTTATATTTTTTTTTTTTTTAAGCAACTACCTAGACAGCTTTCATGGCTGTGAGGGTAAATGCCTTGCCTCTGATGTGTAGAGGTTGTGAGTTCGAATCCCAGGACAATCTTTTCTAAAAGACATTCTAAATGATCTCGTAGTGAAGGAGATGATGTCATTAGGGGAGTCGCAGGCAGCGGCACCGCACAGACAGCTTCCTCTCAACTGAAGCCGCCCCTCCTCCCCTGCCCTGCACAGTGCGCTCCGTCTCCCCCTGTGAATCTGATTCAGCCGTGTTCTCCTGGCTTGAGGCTGAAAGGGAACGGCGTTCCTGACATGAAAAAAGTGCAGGAACGCCGTTCCCATGCGTTCCCCCTCCACTCGACCCCTGCCCAGATATCTTGGAAAATGTTATGCTTCCAACTTTGTGGGAACAGTTTGGGGATGGTTCTTTTCTGTTCCACCCTGACTGTGACCCAGTGCACAAAGCAAGCTCCATAAAGGCATGGTTGGGGGAGTTTGGTGGAAGAAGTTGACTGACTGCACATACCCCAGACTTCAACCCCAATAAACGCCTTTGGGATGAACTAGAACGGGGATTATGAGCCAGGCCCTCAGAGATTACTGTATAGACAGTACATGTAAGAGAAAAAAAAAAAGTCACCCTACCAATCCCCCATCGTTCTCATTCCAACACTTCCGGAGTCCCTTCATTGTCTCTTTCAAAACATCAACACATAGGAAGTGACTGCTCAGCCCATCAATGGCCACAGTGGTGAGCTGCCACCGAGAGATGAAAATGAAATACACAAGACATTCGATTTAAAACTTTTGGGTTAGTTCACGCTTTCTCATGCTTTCTAGCTCCCTCACTTCAAGGGATACAATGAAACCCAGTAGTATATGCATAAGCTTCTTGGCTTTGCGTGAAATTGGTCATATGAAATCCTCCGGTGGCTGTAGATCTTTAGAGTTTTGATTTCCAGTACAGAACTTCTTATATTAGTAGGTATATTCTATATATTAGCTATGTTGTAAAAAAAGTGATGCTTTCTGTATTTTCCTGTAAGTACAACCACAACTTATCAAGCGTTAAAAGAGCAAGGGTGGAGGGAGAGAAAAAGGAAGAACTCAAGGTTATATATATATATATATATATATATATATATATATATAAATATATAGCATTCGGAAAGTCTTCAGGCCCTTTCAATTTTTTCACTTTCTGTACGGCTTTGTGCTAAAATGAAAATAAAATTCAAGTGTTATCCTTCAATCTGCATCAATATCCCACAATTAGAAAGTGAAAACAGAATTTTAGAAATGTTTGCAAATAATTATTATTAAAAAATGAAAAACTAAAATTCTGCATGGACATAAGTATTCAGACCCTTTGCTATGACATCTGACATTTAGCTCTGGGGCCTCCCATTTCTCTTGAGATGTTTCTACACTTTGAATGGCGTCCATCTGTGGTAAATTCAGTTGATTTAACATAATTTGGAAAGACACAGCCCTGTCGATATAAGGTCTCAGAGCTAACGGTCCATATCGGAGCAAAAACCAAGCTATGAAGAGGAAAGAAGTGCCTGTAGCGCTCGCAGACAGGATTGTGTAAAGGCACAGATCTGGAGAAGGTTACAAAAACATTTCCTGCACTGAAAGTTCCCAAGAGCACAGAGGCCTCCATAATTCTTAAATGGAACCCCACCAAATGGCCACCCCTCCAAATGAAGTAATTGGGGGAGAAGGGCTTTGGTAAGAGAGGTGACCAAGAACCCAATGGACATTCTTGCTGAGCTCCAAAGATCCTGTGTGCAGATAGGATTAACTTGCAGAAGGTTAACCATCACTGCAGTACTCCACCAATCTGGGCTTTATGGCAGAGTAGCCAGAAAGAAGGCTCTTCTCAGTAAAAGACACATGAGATTTAGAAAAAATAAAGCACCTAAGGGACTCTCAGACTGTAAGAAACAAGATTTTCTGGTATGATAAAACAAGATTAAACTTTTTGGCCTCAATTCTAAGCGGCATGTTTGGGGGAAACAGGTACTAATCATCACCTGCTGAATACCATCCTTACAGTGAGGCATGGTGGTGGCAGCATCATGCTGTGGAGGTTTTTTTCAGTGGCTGGGAAATGGAGACTAGTCAGGCTTTAGGGAAAACTGAATAGAGCAAAGTACAGAGATATTCTTAATGAAAACCTGATTCAGAATGATTTGGACCTCAGACTGGACTGAAGGTTCACCTTCCAACAAGACAATAAGCCTAAGGCACACAGCCTAGACAGCACATGACTGGTTTAGGAATAACTCTGTGAATGTCATTGAGTGGTCCAGCCAGAGCCCTGACTTGGACCCAATTGAACGAATGATGAGGAAAAAATGTATTTTAGTACAAGGCCGCAACATAATATGTAAAAAAAGTGGATATAAAAAGTCTACACACCCCTGTTAAAATGTCAGGTTTCTGTGATGTAAAAAAATGAGACAAAGATAAATCATTTGAGAACTTTTTCCACCTTAAGGCCTCTTTCACACGACTGTACGGCTTTTTCAGTGTTTTGCGGTCCGTTTTAAACTGATCCGTTGTTTGGCTATGACATTACTTAATTCCTTTAGGATACGGGGGTGTATGCCATCCGGTCCTGGCGATTTGTCTATTTTAATCTTTTTAAGTCGCTGATGTACTTCTTCCTGGGTCAGACAGGACACTTTTAATGGGGAATTTATTTTTGCATTCTGCATGTCATATGACAGTTTATTTTCCTCAGTGAATACATTGGAGAAAAAAATATTTAACAGCTTTGCTTTCTCCTTGTCGCTCTCTCTGACTCCCCCCTCATTACTCTTTAAAGGGCCGACACCTTCAGATTTATACTTTTTAACATTTATATAATTGAAGAACATTTTAGGATTAGTTTTACTTTCTTTGGCAATTAATCTCTCAGTCTCTAGTTTGGACGCTTTTATTTGTTTTTTACATGTTCTATTTTTTTCCTTATAGTTTTTCAGTGCTTCCGTGCTACCTTCCTGTTTTAGTGTTTTATATGCTTTCTTTTTGTCATTTATTGCTTTCTTTACAGTTCTATTTATCCACATTGGTTTCTTTTTGTTCCTTAACCTTTTATTACCATACAGTATGTACCTCTCACAATGAGATTTTAGGATGTTTTTAAAGATATCCCATTTTGTGGCTGTATTTTTATTTTTGAGGACTTTGTCCCAGTTAGTTAGGCCTATGGCCTCTCTTAGTTGGCTAAATTTAGCTTTTTTTTTAAGTTTGGTATTTTTGTTCCTCCCCGAAGAAACACTCTTTTGAATGATAATTGGAAGGTTATTACTTTATGGTCACTATTTCCCAGGTGTCCCCCAACCTGCACGTCTGTTGTTCTGTCAGGCCTATTGGTTAATACTAAGTCCAGTATGGCCGTCCCTCTAGTCGGGTCCTGAACCAGTTGGGAGAGGTAATTGTCTTTGGTTATTGCCAAGAACCTGTTTCCCTTATGAGATATACAAGTTTCAGTTTCCCATTCTATAGCTGGGTAGTTGAAGTCCCCCATAATAACCACCTCATTATGATTTGCCGCCTCGTCTATCTCGTTTAGCAGTAAATTTTCTGTGGACTCTGGTATATTAGGTGGTTTATAGTAAAATCCTATTAGTAATTTATTATTGTTTTTAGCTCCATGTATCTCTACCCACAGTGACCCCACATGTTAATGTCCCTCACTTATATCTTCCCGGAGTGTGGGCTTTAGACAAGACTTTACATAAAGGCAGACCCCTCCCCCTCTCCGGTTTTGACGATCCTTTCTAGACAGACTGTAACCTTGTACATTAACTGCCCAGTCATAGCTATCATCCAGCCATGTCTCAGTTATTCCCACTATGTCATAGTCCTCCACACACATCACTAATTCCAGTTCCCCAGTTTTATTAGTCAGGCTTCTGGCATTAGTATACATACATTTGAGAGGTTTATGTATATTTTTTACCCTACACCTTTCCTTCTGAACTGTTCTAGTCCCTCCTTCCATTCCTCTCCCAGTCCCACTACCTTGCCCCCGGTCTCTATCTGCACTATCTTCCCCTCCTATAATGTAATTTCCCTCCCCCCCAGTCCCTAGTTTAAACACTCCTCCAACCTTCTAGCCATCTTTCTCCCCAGCACAGCTGCCCCTTCCCCATTGAGGTGCAGCCCGTCCCGACGATAGAGCCTGTAGCCGATAGAAAAATCGGCCCAGTTCTCCAGGAACCCAAACCCCTCCTTCCTACACCAGTTCTTGAGCCACTTGTTAATCTCCCTAATCTCCCGTTGCCTTTCTTGTGTGGCCCGTGGTACAGGTAGTATTTCGGAAAATACTACCTTAGAGGTCCTTGCCCTCAGCTTTTGACCTAAATCCCTGAAATCATTTTTAAGGACTCTCCACCTACCTCTAACTTTGTTATTGGTTCCGATATGGACCATGACCGCTGGATCGTCTCCAGCCCCTCCCAGTAATCTGTCAACCCGATCCGCGATGTGTCGAACTCTAGCGCCAGGAAGACAGCACACTGTTCGGCGATCACGGTCTTTGTGACAAATTTCCCTATCTGTTCCCCTAATAATGGAGTCTCCCACTACCAGCACCTGTCTGGCCTGCCCTGCTCTCCTAGTTTCCTGCTTACTGGAGCTGACATTCCCCTGACTGGCAGAGGAAGTGTCTGGCTGCAGCAGTGCCGTCCCTGGACTGACATCTCCCTCATCTGCCAAACGTGCAAACTTGTTGGGGTGTGTCAGATCAGGGCTAGCCTCCCTGGCACTCTTCCCTCTACCCCGCTTTCTACCTCACTTTCCTCAGCCTCCTCTCTGTCACCCTCCCCCTCATCTACCCCAAAGAGTGCTTGCTCGGTGAGAAGCAAACTCTTTTGCAAATTGTCAATACCTCTCAGTGTTGCAACTTGCCCGTTTAGAGACTCAATTTGCGATTCCAAACGGGTAATTTGCTCACATCTTGAACAAAGATATACACCCTGGAACGGCAGTTCCAGGACTGCATACATCATGCAAGATGTGCACTGGATACATCATGCAAGATGTGCAATGTGACTTTTAAACTGTACAACTCAATTGAAAAACAAACTGAAATCTTTTAGGTGGAGGGGAAAAAAAGCAAAACTAAAATAATGTGGTTGCATAAGTGTATAATAACTGGGATGTAGCTGTGTTCAGAATTAAGCATCACATTCAAAATTATGTTATATAGGAGTGAGCATACAACTGCCATCATTTAAAGTGCCTCTGATTAACCCCAAATAAAGTTCAGCTGCTCTAGTTGGTCTTTTCCAAAATTTTCCGAAATTTCCGAAATTTCCGTAGTCGCATCCCACAGCAAAAGCCATGGTCCACAGAGAGCTTCCAAAGCATCAGAGGAATCTCATTGTTAAAAGGTATCAGTCAGGAGAAGGGTACAAAAGAATTTTCATGGCATTAGATATACCATGGAACACAGTGAAGACAGTCATCATCAAGTGGAGACAATATGGCAATAACAGTGACATTACCAAGAACTGGACGTCCCTCCAAAATTGATGAAAAGACGAGAAGAAAACTGGTCTGGGAGACTACCAAGAGGCCTACAGCAACATTAAAGGAGCTGCATGAATATCTGGCAAGTACTGGCTGTGTGGTACATGTGACAACAATCTCCCGTATTCTTCATATGTCTGGGCTATGGGGTAGAGTGGCAAGACGAAAGCCTTTTCTTACTAAGAAAAACATCCAAGCCAGGCTACATTTTGCAAAAACGCATCTGAAGTCTCCCAAAAGAATGTGGGAAAAGGTGTTATGGTCTGATGAAACCAAGGTTGAACTTTATGGCCATAATTCCAAAAGATATGTTTGGCGCAAAAACAACACTGCACATCCCCAAAAGAACACCATACCCACAGTGAAGCATGGTGGTGGCAGCATCATGCCAAAGGGCTGTTTTTCTTTAGCTGGAACTGGGGCCTTAGTTAAGCGAGAGGGAATTATGAACAGTTCCAAAAACCTTCAGGCTTCTGCTAGAAAGCTGAACATGACGAGGAACTTCATCTTGCAGCATGACAACGACCCAAAGCATGGATCCAAATCAACAAAGGAATGGCTTCACCAGAAGAAGATTCGTTTTGGAATGGCCCAGCCAGAGCCCAGACCTGAATCCGATTGAAAATCTGTGGGGTGATCTGAAGAGGGCTGTGCACAGGAGATGCCCTCGCAATCTGACAGATTTGGTGTGTTTTTCCAAAGAAGAGTGGGCAAATCTTGCCAAGTCAAAATGTGCCATGCTGATAGACTCATACCCAAAAAGACTAAGTGCTGTAATAAAATCAAAAGGTGCTTCAACAAAGTATTTGTGGTAGAGGCTAAAGGCAACTGACGAGGAGGAGCGCCCAAACCCCTGCCCTATGCTGGCTGAGTTGTGCCGGGAGCCAGGAGCGTGGGTAAGCCTAGAAGTGGGCATACCCTAAAGGGGACTGAGGAGAGAGAGAGAGAGAAAAAGGGGGGGGGGGTGATCTGGAAGCGCCGGGAGTCGAGGCTTATGAAGGGTCAGACGCCCCTCCCACAAATTCAGGCTGACATTTCAGCCTTCCAACTTGTGGTAGAGGCTAAAGGCAACTGACGAGGAGGAGCGCCCAAACCCCTGCCCTATGCTGGCTGAGTTGTGCCGGGAGCCAGGAGCGTGGGTAAGCCTAGAAGTGGGCAAAAAGAAGCGAGGAGACTAGAATAGCGGAAAACCATTTAATACTCCCTCAGAGCACGAGATTACAAAAAGCCTGGGATATCTCAACATTCGGGTTAGGAATGTACCTAGCAAAACAAGAGGACTGCCACCACCCCATTTTTTTGATCACTTGGGCCGGGCCCCTGTTTTTGGAAGCAGCCGAAGCTGCCCCGATACGGAATGAATGACCGGTGATGGTGAGTGGGTTATACCCAAGACCTGACCCCCGCGACAAGAGTGACCAAACCAGGACAGAACCATAAGAAATTGTGAAGCGACCCCTGCACCCTGGGAGACCGAAGCCGAGACTGTGGGACCCTGAAGAGTGATCGAAACAATGACCCGTGGAGCCTAGGCGACCCGAGGTGAGGACGGAAACGAGACCTGAATAAGGAGGTTGAATGAACGCGGCCAGTGTGAGCGAACGGGGCATGCCTAGCCGAGGGGCAAAATGCGGACCAGACCCAGACTGAACCCGGAAGTGCGGAAACCGAGGTGAGGGCGGCAGGAGTGACGACGGACGGAGCCTGAGCGAATCAGGGGAAGTGGCACGACCTAGAAATACCCACGTTGCCAGGAGGCGGACAGGCCTGGCAGATCCAGGAAGAGGTGAGTTCGAGTGGAACGGGCTCGGGTGAACTAAGCAGAGAAGTGCAGATAAGAACTCAGCGAACCAGGAAGATGATGCCAATGGAAAGAGCCAGAGCCTGGGTGAACCTGGCCGACGGCGTCGGAACCTGGCAGAGGTGAGACATGCATGGAGAGACCAGACCTCGACGTACCAGGCTGACAAGGTGAACAGAGCCTGGGCGAACCAGGACGAGACCAACAGCGAGATAGAGGGTGCCTGGGCGTACCAGGCGAACTGAAGCGGACCAAACCAGGGTGTGCCAGGGTGTGCTAGGAGGAGGTGTCACAACAGGAGACTGAGACTGAGGAACCCGATCACAGGAGGACAGGAACAGGTTGTGGCGAAAGGACGAGACAAACAGAGAGGGTGGCCTGGGCGTGCCAGGCCACAAAGGTAGGATGAGCCTGGGTGTACCAGGCGGACAGAGGTAGAACAAGGCCTGGGCGATCCAGACGGACAGAGGTAGAACGAGGCCTAGGCGATCCAGGCGGACAGAGGTAGAGAGAGAGAGAGAGAGAGAGAGAGAGAAAATGCTGCTCAAGGAAGAGTATGGCAAACATTTATGTGGTATAAAAGCAAATCCTGACCCAGTAAGCAAAGAAGTTACAGTACTCAGACTTGCAATTTATATACTGTAGATTCACAGCATGAAAGAGTAAAACTGGCTTTCCATATTACTGTTCGTCCTACAGGTATCTCCCCTGACCGGTCCATATGAGTACACGGTCAGAGTGACTGACCATACATGTGGGTATAAATGGATGAGAGAAAAAATTCACTTATCTACCACAGGAGCAAAGGATAGGGCTTATAAATAAATCATAATCATATCCTCATGTTTATCACCCCACCTTTCCAAAATATACCATCAGAAGACAATCAGAGACAAATGGCCAGCTAGAAGGATAGGACCAACCTGAGCTGGTGGCCATCCTTTTCAGGAAGTGGTATAGTCAATAAAATGATTAAATCATCATATGGCGGAGTGAAAAATTAGCAATAATGGAGAAACTTACACACAGAAATGTGATGATAACTTACCTGTGAGTTGTTATTTTCAGGTGATGAATCATTACTAGTGATGTCTGGAGAATCCATAGGTATTCCTAAAATGTTCTACAGATTCTACAGCCCTGCCCAAAAAAATCAGTTGCCCATCACCATGTAGTCATACTCTTGCTAGGTATTGCTCATTCAACCTCACAAAACTTCTGGAGGCCTGGGAACCACTCAGAACATCAGAAGATATGGACCCCACCTCCCAACATGATGGCCACGTCCTTGGCGCTCACAACTCTCATATTCCTGGTTGTTCTGGTCCTCACTTCTGTACTGTCTCTCATCATTCTGCAGTTTCAAAGAGGAAACCGCAAGTTTATCTGCTGTGAGGAAGTGAAGCAGCAAGTGTATGAGATATCGGACTGACATGAGTCACGATGGGGGAGGAGGAATGCCCCAGATCTATTACCTTAACCCCTCATGATCAACCAATTAAGATCAAAAACACAGTATCCAGCTGGGTTTACATGCAGATAAGTGGGATGTACATGCAGCTACAACACTAGATGCAACTTCTGCCATCAAAAAACATTCTTGTGAATTTGTAAGAGACAAATGTTCACTTTCTGTGGAAAATAACAAAAGACATGAGTAACTGAAATTACAGATAAACTCCCATCTCCGGTAATGTCCTCTTACCAGAGATGTGGGTTCTCTAACCGCCAGAGGATGAGATGGGAGCATAGTCAGGAATGCTACCAAGGGTCAGAGCCAGCAGTAGAACAGTTACCAGGTGAACAAACTCAAGAGCGAGGCAGAAGTGGTATCCATGAACAATGCCGAGGTCAAAATAAGTGTCAATCAGGAGTCAGGATCAATAACAGAAGTAACAATAGCCAGGTAAGGTAATAAATGAACCACAACCTGAATCCGGTCGTATCTGACCACCCTCGGTATAGATGTCAGTTGTACTTATGGTAGAAAACACACAAAAAAATCTTAACACATACAAGTCATACTGAGCATCACAGTAAGGCTACAGTATTCTACGAGTTATCCAAACTATAATGTGCTGTACTTTATATGACATACTGTATTTGCATGTAAGCAATCAAGTGCAAAATTTCTGGTTCTGGTATGACGGTATTGCATTTCGTAGCTCATAGTCAAATTTTTCCATCAAAACTCCCACGCATTGTGTGCCATGGTGAAGAAACAAGCATAACGAGTACAGAAAACTCCAGAAGAAGCATAACTATTGCAAGTAATATAAGGCTGATGCTTCTTGTCTCCACCATGGACCAAAGCTCTACCACAGCATGCCCCACCATGGTGCAGTTACGGGGTGGCACCAGCCTCTTGTATATGGATATCACAGGATCAAGAACTTTTACTTCTTCTCACAGAGAGGCATGTTAAGCTTAGAGGTTACAGTCACTTATAGAGGTACACCAGCTTAAAGGGGTTTTCTGGGATTTTCATATTGATGAGCTATCCTCAGGATAGGTCATCCGTATCAGATCGACGAGGGTCCTGGGGATAAGCTGTTTGAAGAGAAGGCTGTGCTCGTGCCAGCGCTGCCTTGCCTTTATCGTTTACCTGCTCGCCATCACAACCACAGCGGTGAGCAGGTGTAATCACAAGAATCCGTTCCCTTCTATGAGACGGCTCGTTCCTATATACTTGAATACAACTTGCAGGAGAACAGGCCGAACTGGATGGACAAATGTCTTTTTTCGGCCTTATGTACTATGTTACTACAGAGCCGTCCCAAAGAAGTGATTGGGACGGATTGTAATTATACTGCTCACTACTGCGCTGTGCAGGTAAACAATGAAACGAAGGCTGCTCTCACACGGAGCGCAGCCTTCTCTTCAACCAGCTGATTGGCAGGGTTACCAGGTGTCGGACCCCCGCCGATCTGATGTGGATGACCTATCCTGAGGCTAGGTCATCAAAAAATAAACTCCCGGAAAACCCCTACACACAGCGGGAAACTTTCACTTGAACAGTAGAACAGCTGTAGAACTCCAGGAGGTCAGGTTGCGCCTAATAAGACTGATGCTTCTTATCCGCACCATGGGTCAAAGCCTTACCACACCATGCCACACCAAGGTTCAGTATGAGGGTTGCACCAGCCTCTTGTACAATATATGGATGCCCTGATGGCTCTGAGGGTCCTGGCGACTGCAAGGCCACTTCCTTTCTCAGAACCTCACATACATGCAGTGTGCATGCCGCCAACACATGTGTTTTAACTTGAGTGCAGTCTATTACCACTTCTTTTGGACCACCACTTTAACTTTAACCAGTTGAAACAACACAAAATAAGTTGGAAAGGATTGTTATAAACATGTTTTTGTCACTGAGACCACTGCAGGCCACCTACACCATTTCCACTTGCAGGAAGAGGGTTATTACAGACACTTGCGTTGCAGTGTCCCACTGGTTTGGCTACCTGGAGAAGCATCCACCTTTTCCTCCAACTGAGCACGCACTATGCCCCTCCCTTCCCACCAGACCTTGGCGCAAACAGTCGTCAATACAATGATGAACTATTGACATTTTTTGGGCTATTATGATGCTCCAAACTCAATTTACAGCCATTAGCTCCTTTGGGCAACAGATTCTCTCTCTTGTCACCCGTAGCTTTACTACTTGGTGCCCGAGCCATGAATATATCTAGTACATGATAAAACAGGCAAACATATTGGTAACTGCTTATAAATTCTTGATAGTGTAACACTAATTTGACTTTGGTCATACAGACATATGTTTGATTTAATGTGACACAACACCTGGTATAGTCAATGGAGGCCCTAAAAGTGAAAATCCACTTTATACAATGCCTTTTAGGCTCCCCCAAAAATAAGGTGACCGCAGAGTGTCCCACTGCTGGGATTGATTAGCTATAATCTGCAGGTGGCAGCAAGCATTCAGTTCCCCTATAGCACCACCGCAGGGCAAAGGAAGCATTACATGATCGTCCTCAAAATCAATGGCTGTTCTTGTAGTCTCCAGTCATGTTGGGTCCTCTAGAAAGACTAAGTTGTAGCCATTATCCACTCTAACTAGTTGATTAAGATCCTAAAAGGAGAGACTCCTCTCTAGGAACACAAATGCTTTAATAAACTATGCAAAAATAGTTTTTCTAACCAGCAATAAAATTTTGGATAGTGTAACACTAATTTGACTGACACAACACCACCTGGTCTAGTCAAAGTAGGCCCTCAGAGTGAAACTTTGGGCTAATCTTCATAAATAGTAAAATAAACGCACATGTACTAGACCCATGTAACATCCCACAGCTGTTAATTCTTTCATTCTGGCCCTTCAATAGTGGCTTACCTTTAGTGGAGGCTGACCACACAAACTGTTATGGGGCGAGCACTGAGCTCCTTCTCTTTTTGTTGTGGAGCCATCACTAAGCAGAGCTCAGTGCAAACAGATAATTCCATTCCTATGCACTGAGCTCCCCCTAGTGGTGGCTGCAGGCAGACATTTTTTTCATAGATGGGAAGCAGGAGATTTATCAATGCATTAATGGCAGTTCTCTGGTGAGAATACACTGAGAAAGCTGGTGGTCAGAAGGAGTGCCATATTGATGAAGCAGTGGATGATGATTGCTTGGGAGTGATTGTCGCACATGTACTGGAAAACTGGGTGGCGGGGGTCAATACTAAGTTTTGCTGTGTGCCGGGGCCCTATGTGTTCTGTGTACGCCCCTGCCATTCAAATATGCAATCTGTCATATATTTACACTAAACGCCGATTGGTATAAGTTATAGAAAATCTGTCGGACTACACTTCCTCCCACCACTTTCATGAAAGGTTGCAAGAACAGCATAACATTGAAAAAACCTGCAAATATTGCATAATAAATTCTCCCGCTAAAAGAAATCACATACTACTGCATGTTACTGGGCGGTACAGAAATTGCCAAAAAGACACTCCCCTCTCTAGCACCACTACCTGCTCTAAAGCTATTGGCTGAACCCACACTTTACAGGCTTCCTGCTCTGTCCACCCCTGGCATGCACTCCACACATAATACTGTTAATGAAAAGAATCATTTCCTCAGTTTTAGCTGTTTCTTGCAGCATTCAGACCAAAAAGCTGGGTAATAGTCTGGAAGTACAAAATTGGATAGGTTAAATTTTAACACATCGGTTTGGCTACTTTCCTGAAAGCTAAGCGGTGCCAGAGGTATCTGAAAATTGCTTATCCTATCACGTTCTGGAATAACATTCCCATTGTCCATCAGGGAAACTAAGGAAGATCATTCTTATTTTTATGACTAGCTTGGTTCTTAGAATCTCTTTGGTCTGGGCACTGGGTATAGCCAATACCTTAGATAAGCCCTATAAACGTAACTTTCTAGACGCTCTGCATGGTGCATAGGCTTGCTTCAGGTCCCTCTCGGGACAACTGGTTTTGGTAGGGTACTGGCTCTCCTTAAAGAGACCAGCCCTGTATGAAGACTTACTGAAAATGCTCCATGTTATGGAGACTTATTGTCAATGCTCCATGGTAAAACAATATGCAACGTGGTATCTCCCAAGGAAAGAGAACCATCTTGCTAGTGCCACCTTGTGGAAGTGGCTCATTATGAGACAATATTTGACTTTTTATCAAGCTTTGGGACATGACAAGGGAAAATAGCCAACACAAATATCCATCCGTAGACAGCTGTTTTTGGGTGCTTGCCCCTCGTCAGTACGGAGTAGGATTCTGTCTGGCAGAAGGAGATATCTTGCATGTAGCTTAAGTAGGGTTGGGTTCAATTGCTTGTTTTGAGGTTGCACATTTTAAAGGTAGTAAATGTAGGAGGATGAAAAACGTAGGGGATAGGAACAGCTGGGAAGAAACCCAGAAGCCACATGTGAAAAGAGGTAGTGATGGAGTAGTTCTGAGAGCAGCTTAGCTGGTACTGTGTTAGTGGAAGGTCAGCCAGATAATCGGCATAAAGAATCACATTGTTTTTCCATCACCGTCCTGGATTGTCAGAATCAATTAATCAGTAATGATTATGGCTCCATAAAGGTAAGGGTGAGGGAAGAGATCAGGAGATCAATTCTCTGCGTTGTTCTAAAAACAGGAACTGATCCCAGATGAGGACTGAAAGAAAACATTTGCCATATTTTTAGCAGCAAAAAATATATATTAAACGAGTACTAAAAAAAAGATATTGCCAATTAGCAAACTTATTTTTACATATTTTATTAAGGTATTTTGGATTTCTAGAGAAGAGTCTTTCCTTTGGATCTCCATCAACTAGCTAGAATGGATAATGGCTATGTCACGGGCAGCGGATGTGAACTCAAAAAGGAGTCTGTTGTGGTTTCTCTTATTTTGACGGCATAAATACAGCTACGTGTTGTGCTATTCTCACTGTCAAATGTGACAGAACTGCTTATAGAGACAACATAAATGTTCAGTATTTGGTCAGTATTTTGCCAATGAATGGACCTTCAAGGCCATCCATCATCTCCCACAAACATAACTCCTGGTACCTACAAAGCAGACATTGAAGTTCTTATCTTACCTCAGCGCACTGCTATGAGGGACACATCCAGTAATCGTCCGGTGACACTTTTAGAGTTTAATAAGTGCAGATGTTCTCATCTTCAAGGGCTGTGAGGTTGGAGGCCTTCAACACTTTCTTCCACATGGCCATCAACACCATAGCTTCATCTTTAGAGTTGTTGCAAATATAAAGATCTGGCTAAAATATAGAGGGAGAAAGCATGGAACAAACGTTCACCCGTCATTCCAGTGTCAAGATATTTGACTGAAAGGTAAGAAAAGTCCCACAGCCTGGACCAATGGAGAAATGAAAGTGGCTCCACAACTCAAAGGATATTGCAGGTTGCTCATGTAATTACACAATGGGGTTAACATTTCTGTAGCTGGTTGTGACACATGAAGACTGATTGGTGGATTTAGGTAACATGTATATTCCAAGAATCCACTGTATCTATCTAATCTATCTATCTATCTATCATAATTATCTATCTCATATCTATCTATTTATCTATCTCATATCTATCTATCTATCTATCTCATATCCATCTATCTAATTATATATATATATATATATATATATATATATATATATATATATCACATATCTCTATATAATCTATCTAATCTATCTGTCTATCTATCTCATATCTATCTATCTATCTATCTATCCTAATTATCTATTTCATATCTATCTATCTATTTAATCTTATCATCTATCTACTGTATATCTATCACATATCTCTATATAATCTATCTATCTCCTATCTATCTATCATAATTATCTATCTCATATCTATCTATCATAATTATCTATCTCATATCTATCTATCTATCTATCTATCTATCCTAATTATCGATTTCATATCTATCTATCTATCTATCTATCTAGCTAATCTTATCATCTATCTACTGTATATCTATCACATATCTCTATCTATCTATCTATCATAATTATCTATCTCATATCTATCTATCTATCTATCCTAATTATCGATTTCATATCTATCTATCTCCTATCTATCTATCTATCTATCTATCTATCTATCTATCTAGCTAATCTTATCATCTATCTACTGTATATCTATCACATATCTCTATCTATCTATCTATCTATCTCTAATTATCTATTATCTTTCTATCTATCTATCTTAGGCGCAGCTGTGATACCAAGTATTGCCACTATGAAATGTATGGCGCTGTGCTTGGTAGGCTGCGAGGAGGCTGTGGCATCTCCCAACATTCTCATATTCTATCCGATCTCATATATTTAATATGTAAATCCTGAAGAATTCCTTTAATTATGTCCCAGAATGTGCTCCACCTAAAATAAGTAATCCACTCACCTGCTTCCACCACTTAGTTCCAATGATGCTTCTGGCCTGTAAACTTCTGGATGGGGTCCACAGCGCCGCTGCAGCCGATCACTGGCATTAGTGGTGATATGTCCCCAAGTGGCATTGAGCCTTGCAGTGGCACATGTGACTGTGTCCGGAGGTTTACAGGCCGGGGATGAGAAAGAGCTCTGGATGGAGCGCTGGAAGTGAGCAGCAGGGAGCAGGGGGTGGACATCTTATTTTAGGTGGAGCATAATTAAAACTTGCAACCAATCAGATTCCACCTTTTATTTTCCAAAGGAGTTTTGAAAAATGAAAAGTGCAATCTGATTGGTTGCTATGGGCAACCAAGCCAGTTCTACTTTACACCAGTTTGATAAATTTACCCCATTATGTTATACATATTTGTGCCTATAAAAGCTGTAGCCAGCTAGAAATATACAGCAGTATTACATGACATCCCTTCTGATCAGTGCCTGTACCTAGGTTCAGATGTTTTTTGTGCTAAGGCCTCAATAAAACACTATACATTGGCTTAGATCTGCATGGAAAAGTGGATTTTTCACACAATGAACCATAAGTGCCCTTCTTTGTGCATCCAAAAAGTTGTATAGTATATAGTATATAAACGGGTGTATTATATATAAATCATACTGGGGGCACATACCGTACATGTAAGAAGAGGAATAACCGTCCTTCTCGGTGCACATCAAGAACCTACAGGAAACCCACACATTAGGAAAACGGAGTGACACAAGACAGAGAAACACGGCGACTTCCTCTATACGAAGACGTTGAGTGATGGGACTTTTCCACCCAATTTACAGAAGCTCTATAACACTTCTAAAAAGACATTTCCACAACTTTCCAATGTAAGCAGCTGGTCCAGACCCCCCATTGCTCTTCTTTATTTTACTTCCCTTTCCTGCCCACAGCCCCAGACACATGTTCTAGTAAATACTTGTATTCTTCATGAAGTAACAATTCTGGAGCATCTTTTTTTCTAACTCTTCATGAAAACTAGGGGGTCCACCTTGACAGTGTCATCAGGAGTAGCCCCCAAGCCAAAGCCGTTCGGTGGCACAGAGGGCCCACATCCACTGCATTACATTGTGCTTATATGGAGCCAATTCTTGATATGGTGGCAACAGAAGACTATCCCTTTGTCTACTGTCCAGGGGCCCTATGGCACAGAGGACCATGATACTGCCACCTGCATACTTAGTATTGGTTGTTCTTTCTCTCGCTTGTGAGAATGCAAGTATCTCTTCATCTAAATTCAGATGCAAGATAAGGCATGACACAGCAGATAAAGATTTCCCGTCATTTGATGCCTGCGTACCACGCTCTTATCTAATGCCCAACTGTAATCCCAACAATACTATGTACATGTTCCACATAGAGATGTAGCAGAGCTGGCTTATGTCTTTTATCAACACTCAGAAGGTGATCACAACGTAGCCTTCAAATGATTGAGCTCTGTACAATCGCTTGATCTTAACACATGTTGTATTTTTTTGTGTTGTCTTATGTAATATTAGTCATACTGAGAAGGACGGTCATATTTGTATGTGTACCCTCCGCTTCCTGGAAAAATGACACATTATCTGATACTGCAAAAAAAAAAAAAAGAAAGTAGAAGAGAAGAAAAGAAATGTACCGTACCTGGTGGTTGGCGAGGAATTTCACTTTGCAGGAGCTTATGGATTGACGTGGACTTTGGCCCTTAGACACCTAGCCATATTTACTAGGCTGCAGTGAGCATGACACGTTCGCGCTGCACACAGCGAGGGGACTTGTGTGTCACCAGAGAGACATTGCCGGAGCTGTGCATTGCTGACGAGCCTGTATAATGAGCCCTGCTATAGGAACTGCTGGGGAACACATGGAGGAAAGAAGGGCTTTGGCAGGGAGTGGCAGTATTACATAACTCCTGACTTAAAACTGTCTGCTGTTACAGTATACTATGGGGAATGCATACAGACTTCCCAACCACGACCCCTGCATTGTATCCAACCTTTACCCGGGATGCTGCAGAAACCCCCCCCCAATGAAACGAGACACTAACATGAAACCTTCCTTGCTGTTTTCTTCAAGTAGGACAATCACGCTGGGTTCACAACTGAGCATTCGCGATGGAGCACTCTGTATGCGCGATTGTACCGGCGCGCATACAGAGACAAGCGAACGCCCATTGTCGCGAGTTCCCGAAAGTCTATGTACAGGAACACGCGACAAGACGCCCCAAAGAAGCTCATGTACTTCTTGGGGCGTCGGGCGTTTTACAGCGCGATCGTATGCGCTGTAAAACGCCCAGGTGTGAACCATTCCAATAGGGAATTATTGGTTTCTCCTTGTTGAGCGTTTCTCCTTGTTGAGCGTTTTACAGCGTGCAGGAACGCGCTGTAAAACGCTCAGGTGTGAACCCAGCGTCAAGGAAGGATCATCAAGAATCCCATAGGAAGCTGCATACTGGAGTCTGTATTATATGAAAAATCATGAATACTCAGGAGCGAGTATTTAGATGTTTTAGACGTTGGTCTCAATAACCCCTATATCTGGCGGTGAATCCCCCGAAGTTATGAAGAAGCCTATATACAACTACAGCGCATCTGGCGCTAATCTAAATGTAAGCCAGTTTCCTTGCTGTCTTACATTTAAAATGATAAAACAACCTCAGTGCACTCAAATCGATCGTGCCGAGGTATAGCGTCACACTCCCAAAACAATCAACAATTACTTTGTGGACAGGGTACCCTAATGTTCTAAAATGTAACTTTTACTAGATATGCCATAAAACAATGAATCAATAAAATTGACCATAACACCAAAAACAGTGAGCAAATCAAAAAAAGACTGAATCAGTATCAACACACCCTACTGTTGTCTCGTCGTGACATGAGATCCAATCTTACCGCCTAGGACAGGTCACAGTATTAGTAAGATACAATCTTACCGCCTCCAGACGTGTAGATTGCAGGTAGGCATCAGGTGTGGATAAAAGAGTATCCTTAAGATGCAGTGGCCAAGGATATTGAAGACAGGTCCTCTGGTTGTGACTGTAAAGAGAAGCTACACCACAGTGACCCTAGTTATTATTCCCTCACCGGTGGTTAAGAGGAGGAAGGCTAATACATTGGCTGCCTAGCAGACACAGAGCACCCGACCCCATACGGAACCTGTCCCTAGTTAGGGGCCTATTCCCTATGCTTGCCGTCACTCTATCCCTACATGCCACGTTTCGTCCTTGCTACGGGACCCATCAGGGGAATATATTTAGTAAAGTTTGACTGAAAGACACAAAAGAAAGCAAACAAACATAGTAACTACAAGTGCTCCATCATTCTCAAGATTGTCATATATACACCATGCAGAGAGTGCACACCAATCACCTCCGACTTACTAATAGAGTATCACATCTACTCCCATACAGGGGTGGACACAGTCCGACAGTGGTCCCGCTGTGTCTAGATGTGGGGAAGTGTCCCATACATCTAGCCGCCTCACCGTTGGTGTAACCGAGTGGTGAGAGCGCAGGCCTGCTTCTCATCCCTTTAATCAAATTCGCCTCGCTTTTTCGCCCCTCCCTTACTTCCTGTCGGCACATAGTGGCGTGCCTGTGGAACGCTCAGCGTGCTTTCCACAGACCGGAAGGAAGGGATCACGTGATGCCGTGGCCGTTCCTCGCAGCCTGGGCTTGGCGTCCCCCGTTGCTAAGTCAGCCAAAGGGTGCCGAGTCCTGCCTGCTGACACAGATGATGGACAGCAATTCCACATAAACATGGAGCCAAGAGAAGGACTCCTCAACAGATGTACATAGGCTAGCCAGTAGCACAGACTCAATCAGATAAACTTGGTGATAGTGCAACTAGACAACCCTCCCCCCCCCTTATTATTCATCAGATTAGGGGTGGTCTAGACCAAAAGTGTATTACAAAGATGTTTTGGGTTCATCATAATTAAGGTCCATTCACATGTCCGCAAAATGGGTCCGCACCCGTTCCGCAATTTTGCAGAACGGGTGCAGACCCATTCATTTTCAATGGGGCCGGAATGTGCTGTCCGCATCCACATTTGTGGATCCGCACTTGCGCATCCGTGCTTCAGTTTCCGCCAAAAAATAGAACATGTCCTATTCTTGTCCGCGATTGCGGACAAGATTAGGCATTTTCTATTATAGTGCCGGAGATGTGCGGTCCGCAAATTGCGGAATGCATACTGCCGGTGTCCGTGTTTTGCGGATCCGCAAAACACTTACGGACGTGTGAATGGACCCTCAAAGTGAACAGTCATACAAAATCTATTTAGTGTGTACCACTACTACACCATACATTTCCATCATGTGTAGTCCTCATACATAGTCAGAGTTAGCAAAAAATCGTAGTGGATAGGAAATCACCTGCTAGGAGCCAAACGGGACATTCTTATTATCTCACGGAAAGTGACACATAACTACCACTGAAGTTCTGCTGCTCATTCAGTCCGTTGGGATATACAGTTTTTAGATAATAAATCCACTTAGCCTCGCATTGGAGGATTTTCTGAACCCAATTCCCTCCTCTCATCGGTTTTTTGATCAGCTCGATACCCATGAATGAAAGTCCTTCCCTCATGGTCATTCCTCAATGACGCAAGACCGCGGTGTCCCTTGAGTTAGCTATGTCACCCAGGTGTTCTCCCAGTCTCCGCCTGAGTTCTTGTATGGTTTTTCCGATGTATTCTTTACCACATGAGCAGGTTATTTTGTAGATGACCCCTTTGGATTTGCAGTTGATAAAATCCCTAATCTCATATCTCCTCCCCGTGTTATTACTAACAAATGTTTTGCTACGTTTCATGTATTTGCATGCCACACATCCTGAACATCTGTAATTACCACGCACCCTCCTTTCTAGCCAAGTTCTCGGCGTTGGAGCTGCCAAGAAATGGCTTTGAAATTGTGTGGCATGTAAATACATGAAACGTAGCAAAACATTTGTTAGTAATAACACGGGGAGGAGATATGAGATTAGGGATTTGATACAACTGCAAATCCAAAGGGGTCATCTACAAAATAACCTGCTCATGGGGTAAAGAATACATTGGAAAAACCATACGAGAACTCAGGCGGAGAGTAGGAGAACATCTGGGTGACATAGCTAACTGAAGGGACACCGCAGTCTTGCGTCATGTGAGGAATGACCATGAGGGAAGGACTTTCATTCATGGGTATCGAGCTGATCAAAAAAACGATGAGAGGAGGGAATTGGGAAAATCCTCCAATGTGAGGCTAAGTGGATTTATTATCTTAAAACTGTATATCCCAACGGACTGAATGAGCAGCAGAACTTCAGTGGTAGTTATGTGTCACTTTCCGTGAGATAATAAGAATGTCCTGTTTGGCTCCTAGCAGGTGATTTCCTATCCACTACGTTTTTTTGCTAACCCTGACTATGTATGAGGACCACACATGATGGAAATGTATGGTGTAGTAGTGGTACACACTAAATAGATTTTGTATGACTGTTCACTTTAATTATGATGACCCCAAAACATCTTTGTAATATACTTTTGGTCTAGACCACCCCTAATCTGATAGAAAATAAGGGGAAGGGGGGGGGGGGGGGGGGGTGTTGGTCTAGTTGTACTTTCACCAAGTTTATCTGATGGAGTCTGTGCTACTGGCTAGCCTATGTAAATCTGTTGAGGAGTCCTTCTCTTGACTCCATGTTTTTGCAGAATTGCTGTCCATCATCTGAGTCAGCAGGCAGGCAGGACTCGGCACCCTTTGACTGACTTAGCAACGGGGGAAGCCGAGCCGAGGCTGCGTTACGCGACGAGCGGCCCCGGCATCACATGATCCCTTGTTTCTGGTCTGTGGAACGCACACCGAGCGTTCCGCAGGCACGCCACTATGTGCCAACAGGAAGTAAGGGAGGGGCGAAAAAGCGAGGCGAATTTGATAAAAGGGATGAGACGCAGGCCTGCGCTCTCCCCACTCGATTACACCAACAGTGAGGCTGCTAGATGTATGGGACACTTCCCCACACCTAGACACAGCGGGACCACTGTCGGACTGTGTCCACCCCTATCTGCATGCACTCTCTGCATGGTGTATATATGATAATCTTCAGAATGATGGAGCACTTGTAGTTACCATGTTTGTTTGCTTTCTGTTGTGTCTTTCACTCGAACTTTACTAAATATATTCCGCTGATGAGTCCCGCAGCAAGGACGAAACGTGGCATGTAGGGATAGAGTGACGGCAAGCATAGGGAATAAGCCCCTAACTAAGGACAGGTTCCGTATAGGGTCGGGTGCTCTGTGTCTGCTAGGCAGCCAATGTATTAGCCTCCTCCTCTTAACCACCGGTGAGGGAATAATAACTAGGGTCACTGTGGTGTAGCTTCTCTTTACAGTCACAACCAGAGGACCTGTCTTCAATATCCTTGGCCACTGCATCTTAAGGATACTCTTTTTTTATCCACACCTGATGCCTACCTGCAATCTACACGTCTGGAGGCAGTAAGACTGTATCTTACTAATATTGCGACCTGTCCTAGGCGGTAAGATTGGATCTCATGTCACGACGAGACAACAGTAGGGTGTGTTGATACTGATTCAGTCTTTTTTTGATTTGCTCACTGTTTTTGGTGTTATGGTCAATTTTATTGATTCATTGTTTTATGGCATATCTAGTATAAGTTACATTTTAGAATATTAGGATACCCTGTCCACAAAGTAATTGTTGACTGTCTTACATTTAGACCATTGGCATAGAGAATGATGAATGAGACAGGCCTATGGCCCGTTCCCTTCCCTGTCCACTTCTTTAGGATTGGCGTGAGCAGGGAAAAGTCGCAGATTGCGGTGCAACTAACCATTGTGCCGCAATCTGCACCTGAAATATTTCAGGATAATGAATGACCCCCTATCTTTTTGATTTATACCTTAGAATCCATTGTCGTTGCATTTATGGGCTGACAACCCACTGACTCCATGACCTTCTGGATTTTGCACTTTGCTCAGTTACAAGGAGTAGTTTTCTCACCTACAGAAAGAACGGTGCAGCTAAAGCACAATATGCACACAGAGGGCAGACTGTCCTCAGGACAGTGATACAGTTGAATACGGTGGTGGAGGTGGCGGTATTTTGTGCTGCACTACAGTATTGCCAGCCCACCTAGTTGTGCTGTCCCTGCTTACTTCTGTTGTCCCTCCTTCTGTCAATTTGGACCCACCTACGACATGGGGACACTTAAATTTTTTTTTTCCAGGGCCACATTAATTTCCCAGTCCTTACGGATCTATGTGGCAACGTGGATGCTGCATAGGAGTTTTATTTAGACACTGAATAGTATTTTAAAGAAAACCTGTTATCAGGATTTAGGCCCCCAAACTACCATCAACCTATTATCCAGGACAGTGACACTTTCACAAGAATGATCTTATTTTCTGAGCGTTTCGGCACAACGCCAATACGTGTAAGGAGTCAAGGGGGTGGAGTCACCTCACAATCCCCATTCTCTCTTGACTGACACCCGAGAAGGTAGGTAATGTCGTCACAGGCCACCTTCCACAGCATTTGAGCAATGCGCGGTGCACAGAAGCCATGGGAGAGGCTTGTGATGACGTACCTGGCCTACAGGACGTTTGTCAAGCCAGAAGTTCATATCTGTCATAACTCTGTGGTGAATCAGCCATACGACAAATCCGGAAAATGCAGATGAAGCCCATTAACTCAAAGTTTCCGTTGCTTTGACAGTAAGAGCAGCGCTGCATGCAAAAGTCATAGAAACCTTGAAGAAAACGCTGATGGAAGGGCCCAGTGGAAAACTAAAATAGTTTTATTTAGGTACTTGAGTGGCAGCTTTGTGTGGGCGATATATGGCAGTATTATATAGTAGTACGGTATTACATGCAGAATTTGAAGTTACAAGAAAAGATGTCTAGAAATGGCAAACAAGGCTGCTCTATTTTGCTTTTTACCTAGTGCCCCATTTCTATTAATCTGCACTTGTAAGGTAGAAAAAACAGTTATAAAACTTTCTGAACTCTAATATACTTTTTGTCTCCATTCTTCACAGCTTTCAATATCTCTGCTTGCTGTTAGGGACTTTAAAGGGTTTCTCCGGGCTTTTAATATTGATGACCCATCCTCAGGATAGTAGAAAAAGTGGAGGGCCACAGCAGCGTATCACCAATATTCTTCTTTATTTAGAACAACACCTCACAGCAAGGCATGAAAAATCTTTGCAGCAACGTTTCGGCTACAGATAGCCTTTGTCAAGCATGACAAAGGCTATCTCTAGCCGAAATGTTGCTGCAAAGATTTTTTATGCCTTGCTGTGAGGTGTTGTTCTAAAAAAAAAAGAATATTGGTGATATGCTGCTGTGGCCCTCCACTTTTTCTACATGCCTTTGGATCGCGTTGGATCTGCGATCCCTTGCCCAGCTGCTGCGTGACCACCACTCTCGCTCTTTACAAGCCGCTTGTGTTGCTGCTCCTGAACAAACCTACTTTTTCCATCCTCAGGATAGGTCATCAATATCAGATTGGCGGGGGTCCGACAACAGACACCCCCGCCAGTCTCTATCCCTGATGCTGTCTTAGGGCCCTTGCACCCGACCGTGAGCAGGCCATATGTCCTGGAGCGGCATTGATCGTGCGCACGGGAGCACACAGCATCATAGATTACAATGATGATGTGCACGTCAGGCCGCCCGCGGTGAAATTGTCCTGCACTCATAAGATCATATGAGTGCGGGATAATAGTCCCGCGGGCGACCCTACGTGCACAGTATCACAGTCTCGGAGGGCATACGGTCATGTGCAAGGGCCCTTATAGCGAGCAGGAAGAGAGCAGGGAGACAACACGCATGCACCTTCCGTTCATACAGGCCCCGCCGATCTGATATTGATGACCTATCCTGAAGACAGGTCTTCAATAGTAAAAAGCGGACAACCCCTTTAAAGACACTTGAAAACATTCAATATTAAAAGCCCGGAGAACGCCTTTAAGTATTCTTGATTACATTTAGAGGCTGAAAACCCGCCCTAAACGTTTGAGCACACAGTTGAGCATTTCATACAAATCCTCGGGAGCTAAACGCAAAATCCTAAAATCTCTAGTGCGAACAGAGCCCAAAGTACAATGAAAGTAGAATTTCTGCCTTCTTTAACTTCTGCCTGTATGACCCAAACGTAAGTGCAACCCTTAAAGGGATTGTGCACGAATAAGGGTTGTGCACGAAAAAAAAAACAAAAAAAAACACTTGGATCTGAATACTTTTGGAATCGCATGTAATCAAAAATGTATCATAGCCAGTGAGTTATTTAATGAAATCATCCATATAGCGCCACCTGCTGCTTGTTCCTTTTCTTATTTCTTGTCCATCTTGCTGAAGTGGTCGCATGTGCTCAGTTTAAATCTTCAGCTGCCACCATCCATATCTTCTATTAGAAGTTACAGGGGAACAGCTACAACAGAGAGAACATGCCCCATGAGAAAGGACACACACCTGCCTGAATTAAATGTAGCAGAGCAACAGGAGCGATGAATGTGGAGATCTCTGGATCCATGTGAGGTACAGGGCTGGGTCTAGCTTTGTTACAAAGAGGTTGTGATGTCCTATATGATGTCTGGTACATTAATCATGGCATAGCCCCTTTTACCCATAAGCACACAGCCAGGTCCAGCCTTTGGGATACAAACATTTGTTAGTTCTTGTCTCTTGTAACTGTATGAGGTCTTGTTTTTAGGGCAGGTTGTAAACACAATTATGCACAATTTTGACACCATTCAACTTTAATAATATAAATATATGATGGCGGACAGGCACTCAATTTATGGGGTTATGGGAGAACCATTGAAGAATTGTCTTAAACATTTTTTTTAAATATTTGAAAAAAATTATTTGATCAATAAACACATACAATAAATAAAATAAAACCAATCTCATTGGGTATCTTCTAAAAATCCTTTTCAGCAACAATAAAAGTAAGTGCAATATAATAGCGGCAATAATAGCGTAGGTGCAAACAATATATAGCAGCAGTAAATACAGTCACTTGATCCTCAGTATGACCTAATGGTAATAGACAGCAGCGTTTCCAAATTAGGCCACAGCAAATATAGTCACTTGATCCTCAATATTGATAACAGACAGCGGCGTTTCCAAGTAAAGCCGCAGCAATTCCTCCGTAGCTATACCACTACTAGAGGCAGGAGAATCCTTCAATTGTACCCCATTTACAAAATAGTTCCCTTCTTGTTCCATATACAAGGAAGCCTTTCACTTCATATATAGGAAAGTTGATTTACTCAGTTTGTCTGTCTCTATGTGTGGCGTCCCACACAACTTAGGGGAACAGACTTACCCGTATCCCGTTGTACTCGGAACCTCCGATCGTAGATGTCATTCACACTTGGCATCCCACATGGCTTGGCAGCGTCTCCGTGTTTCTCCGGACCCCTGCGCTCACCCGTGGAATGTTTATGGGCTCGCTCTCTCAGTGCGCTGCCGGCGTTCCATGTGCTGTAGACCGGGAATAGAATCGGGTATGGTCTAGGAAGCTGGCTTATATTTAGAGGCAGCGCTTGATGCGCCAAGGTTATGTAGAGGGGCTTAATAAGACCAGCGTCTAAAACGCCAGTCTTAAAGGGCTTCTGTCACCCCACTAAAGTGATTTTTTTTTTTTTGGGCTAGTGAAATTAGTTATATTGCGATATATGACAATATAATTGTGTTACTTACTTTGATCCAGCAGTTTCTTCAAAAAACGAAGTTTTATCATATGTAAATTCGGTCTCTAACAGCAAGTAGGGCGGCTACTTGCTGCTAGCTGCTGCAGAAATCCGCCCCCTCGTCGTGTTGATTAACAGGGCCAGCCGGGATCTCCTCCTCCGGACAGCCCTGTCGGCATTTCAAAAATCGCGCGCCTCTGTTGATTCGGCGCAGGCGCTCTGAGATGAGGAGGCTCGTCTCCTCAGCACTCCCTCAGTGCGCCTGCGCCGATGACATCACCGAAATAGAAGACGTCATCGGCGCAGGCGCACTGAGGGAGTGCTGAGGAGACGAGCCTCCTCATCTCAGAGCGCCTGCGCCGAATCAACAAAGGCGCGCGATTTTTGAAATGCCGACAGGGCTGGCCGGAGGAGGAGATCCCGGCTGGCCCTGTCAATCAACACGACGAGGGGGCGGATTTCTGCAGCAGCTAGCAGCAAGTAGCCGCCCTACTTGCTGGTAGAGACCGAATTTACATATGATAAAACTTCGTTTTTTGAAGAAACTGCTGGATCAAAGTAAGTAACACAATTATATTGTCATATATCGCAATATAACTAATTTCACTAGCCCCAAAAAAAAAAAATCACTTTAGTGGGGTGACAGAAGCCCTTTAATAAATGACCCCCAATATGTTTAAAACTTTTCAGCAGCAGTTTGAGGAAGGCCCTTTCCTGTTCCAGCATGGTTGTCTTAAAAGCCATGATGTAATGAGCTAGATGTGGAAGGACTCTACTGTAACGCACAGGACCCTGCCCTCAACCTGACCGCACATTATTTACTGGAACTCCGACTGTAAGCCAAACTTTCTCATCCAATATGACCTCTCATGTTCCAACATGAACTCATCTGTCAGCAGATTTGCACCTATGACACTGGCTGACCTGTTACATGTGCGCTTGGCAGCTGAGGGCATCTAGGTTGGTCCCATGTCCATATGTGCCCGCATTGCTGAGTAAAATGATGTTTTAATATATGCAAATGAGCCTCTAGGAGCAACGGGGGTGTTGTCATTACACCTAGAGGCTCTGCTCTCTCTGCAACTGTAGCGCCCTCTGCATTTTGATTGACAGGGCTTGGCAGGTGATCATGTTTACATTGCCTGGTCCTGTCAATCAAAGTGCAGAGGGCGCGGCACTTGCAGAGAGAGCAGAGCCTCTAGGTGTAATGACAACGCCCCCATTGCTCCTAGAGCCTCATTTACGTATAAAACATCATTTTTCTCAGCAATGCGGGCACATATGAACATGGGGCCAACCTATAGGAGGAACTCAAATTGGGTGTATAAAATACACTGGGGTCTAGCAAAATATACAGAACCAACCAACAATACAAACCAATGACCCCCATAAAGATAGGAGAACACACATATAAAATATATGTAATTTATTGACATAATCAAATGACATAAGAGATAACACAAGGCACAAGGTAAAAGGAGGGTGGGACGCCCCATGTGACGGAAACGTAAACAACCGCCCTCACATATACCGAACTAACAAGGAAAAGGAGGGGTATAGATATTAATTATAGACAAGACGTGGAACTCTTATCTATCGTAAAGGTGGTGCTTGTTGTGTTGGCTTCCCAGCCAGAATCATTCAATGACGAAATAAACAACAGCACTCTGTAGAGAACTTCTGTTCCGATTATTTATTTTACATGGCAATTTGGTGAAGTTGCCATGTAAAATAAATAATCGGAACAGAAGTTCTCTACAGAGTGCTGTTGTTTATTTCGTCATCAGCCCTGGGTATAGAGACACAAAGATTTTGGAGAAAACTGTGCCTTCACCCAAAGTAACATATCAGGCATATGTATGCGACATATAAGTAAAAATAAATATGGTCACACATAGCGAACTTGCCCGCTCTAAGTAAAATAGATGGCCGCCTGGAAAATACAGCTGACCAAATGTAAGTAGATAGAGACATGGCAAAAATTGCTATGTGTAAGCAGTAACACTAAAATCACAGACTGACTTAATATGAAAGCAACACATTATTTACCCATGGTATGCCAGAACCCAGAGCCTGTGACCGGAGCTGCACCTCGACGTACGTTTCGCCTGGAGAGGCTTTTCCTTGTTAGTTTGGTATATGTGAGGGCGGTTGTTTACGTCACATGGGGCGTCCCACCCTCCTTTACCTTGTGTTATCTCTTATGTCATTTGATTATGTCAATAAATTACATATATTTTATATGTGTGTTCTCTTATCTTTATGGGGTCACATATGAACATGGGACCAACACAGATGCCTTCAGCTGCCAAGCGCACATGTAACAGGTCAGTCAGTGCACACAAATTCCCGGTGTGACTTAAAAATCTTGTGAAAAGCCTTGCCACAAGAGTGGAAGCTGCTATAGCCATGCTTTTGAAATGGGATGCCCAACAAGCTTATGTAGATGTGATAGTCAGGTGCCAACATACTTTGGCGTTTATGCTCTAGAGCAGTAAATTGCATTATCTGCCATTATTGATGCAGGTATATCTTAGGGCTCATTCACACGGCTGTTTCCAGAATCAGTTAGGCCCCAGAATCCTGACCCATTCATTTCAATAGGTCTGTGTACAGAGTGTTTTCATCACGCTTCAGTTCTGCGTTGCGTGAGAATCGCAGCATGTTCTATAGTCAGCGTTTTTCACGCAGCCCTGGCCCCATAGAAGTGAATAGGTGTTCAGTAAAAAAGCAAGTGCATCCGGATACAATACGTTTTTCACTGATGGTTGCCAGGAGATGTTGTTTGATTGCACCTGTGCGGAAGAAAACTGAAACACTGAACACAATCGCAGACAAAACTGCGAAATGGTGCGAGTTTCACTGAACGTACCCTGACACAATCCGTATCATTCGTGTGAAAGAGGCCTTACAGTCTATAGCAGTGATGGTGAACCTTTTAGAGACCGAGTGCCCAAACTGCAACCCAAAACCCCCTTATTTATGGCAAAGTGCCAACACAGCAATTTACCATGAATACTACAGTCCAATATAGCATATCTTCCATGTACTTTATCATTTAGCTACAATAGCCTACATTCAATGTGCTGCCTTTGCCATTCATAGTACATCCTGCCCTGATGAATGGCAGAAAAAGTTAAAGGCATATTGATACACCATAGACTTTTTCCAGGGTGTGGGTGCCCACAGCAAGGACTCTGAGTGCCGCATCTGGCACCCGTGCCATAGGTTCGCCACCACTGGTCTATAGGGATATTCACATGGATGTTTTTTTAACTACCAGTAAATACTGGCTGTCAAAAAATAATACATGTCCTATTTTTGGCCAGACGGACCCCACTGAAATCAATGGGCCCTTTTTTAATGGTCGTATAGACAGCAGTGGGTTCTGGTGCCTCAAGTGCAGACCAAGTTTTATCCTAGTGTTCAAATGGATGAGGCCATTAAAAAAAAAAAGAATCTGTCAGCACTACCAGTGGTGGAAGGTCGGGAGGAGGCCATTAGATATAACCTGGGGGCACAATGGGGAGTACAGTGTAATATACAGTACAGACCAAAAGTTTGGACACACCTTCTCATTCAAAGAGTTTTCTTTATTTTCATGACTATGAAAATTGTAGATTCACACTGAAGGCAT
The DNA here is from genome assembly GCF_014858855.1 of Bufo gargarizans. Taxonomy (NCBI): domain Eukaryota; kingdom Metazoa; phylum Chordata; class Amphibia; order Anura; family Bufonidae; genus Bufo; species Bufo gargarizans. The sequence continues at coordinate 64,757,398 of NC_058085.1, read as the reverse complement.
CAAAACTATGAATTAACACATGTAGAATTATATACATAACAACTGTGTGAAAACAACAAGTGTGAAACAACTGAAAATATGTCATATTCTAGGTTCTTCAAAGTAGCCACCTTTTGCTTTGATTACCGCTTTGCACACTCTTGGCATTCTCTTGATGAGCTTCAAGAGGTAGTCACCTGAAATGGTCTTCCAACAGTCTTGAAGAAGTTCCCAGAGATGCTTAGCACTTGTTGGCCCTTTTGCCTTCACTCTGCGGTCCAGCTCACCCCAAACCATCTCGATTGGGTTCAGGTCCGGTGACTGTGGAGGCCAGGTCATCTGGCGCAGCACTCCATCACTCTCCTTTATGGTCAAATAGCCCTTACACAGCCTGGAGGTGTGTTTGGGGTCATTGTCCTGTTGAAAAATAAATGATGGTCCAACTAAACGCAAACCGGATGGAATAGCATGCCGCTGCAAGATGCTGTGGTAGCCATGCTGGTTCAGTATGCCTTCAATTTTGAATAAATCCCCAACAGTGTCACCAGCAAAGCACCCCCACACCATCTCCTCCATGCTTCACGGTGGGAACCAGGCATGTAGAGTCCATCCGTTCACCTTTTATGCGTCGCACAAAGACACGGTGGTTGGAAGCAAAGATCTCAAATTTGGACTCATCAGACCAAAGCACAGATTTCCACTGGTCTAATGTCCATTCCTTGTGTTGTTTAGCCCAAACAAGTCTCTTCTGCTTGTTGCCTGTCCTTAGCAGTGGTTTCCTAGCAGATATTCTACCATGAAGGCCTGATTCACACAGTCTCCTCTTAACAGTTGTTCTAGAGATGTTTCTGCTGCTAGAACTCTGTGTGGCATTGACCTGGTCTCTAATCTGAGCAGCTGTTAACCTGCGATTTCTGAGGCTGGTGACTCGGATGAACTTATCCTCCGCAGCAGAGGTGACTCTTGGTCTTCCTTTCCTGGGGCGGTCCGCATGTAAGCCAGTTTCTTTGTAGCGCTTGATGGTTTTTGTGACTGCACTTGGGGACACTTTCAACGTTTTCCCAATTTTTCGGACTGACTCACCTTCATTTCTTAAAGTAATGATGGCCACTCGTTTTTCTTTACTTAGCTGCTTTTTTCTTGCCATAATACAAATTCTAACAGTCTATTCAGTAGGACTATCAGCTGTGTATCCACCTGACTTCTCCACAACGCAACTGATGGTCCCAACCCCATTTATAAGGCAAGAAATCCCACTTATTAAACCTGACAGGACACACCTGTGAAGTGAAAAGCATTTCCGGTGACTACCTCTTGAAGCTCATCAAGAGAATGCCAAGAGTGTGCAAAGCAGTAATCAAAGCAAAAGGTGGCTACTTTGAAGAACCTAGAATATGACATATTTTCAGTTGTTTCACACTTTTTTGTTTTGTATATAATTCCACATGTGTTAATTCATAGTTTTGATGCCTTCAGTGTGAATCTACAATTTTCATAGTCATGAAAATAAAGAAAACTCTTTGAATGAGAAGGTGTGTCCAAACTTTTGGTCTGTACTGTGTATATATATATATATATATATTGGGGGCTCATATGTGGAGCAAATATGTAATGATGGAGGTAAACTAAGGGGGGCATTATAAATAATGGGGGTACAATGGGAACCATTTGAAGTTCTGGAGGCACTATGGGGAGCATTATGTACACAGGGCACTGCAGGGGTTGGGATTAGGGATGAGCGAATCGACTTCGGATGAAACATTCGAAGTTGATTTGCATCAAAGTTAGTTTGAATACTGTATTGAGCGAGCACTCGGTACAGTATTAGAATGTATTGGCTCCGATGAGCTGAAGTTATTGCTTCGCAAAGTCTCTCCAGACTTCACGTAATAACTTCAGAAATCGATTTCTACTGTAAAAAACAATTTCCCGAACTCGGGTTCGGTTCCTAGTGAGAACCGAACCTGAGTTTGGGAAATGTATTTTTATTTATTTTTTACAGTAGAAATCAATTTATGAAGTTATTACACGAAGTCTCGCGAGACTTTGTGAAGCAATAACTTCGGCTCATCGGAGCCAATACATTCTAATACTGTATGGAGCACTTGCTCCGTACAGTATTGAAACTAAGTTTTATGCCAATCGACTTCAGATGTTTTGATTCGATTATTCCTAGTTGGGATTTAAAAAAGCCAATGAAATTCTCCCGTTTATAACAATTGCTAAAAATTGATGCAAAACGGATAGATGGCCAGAAAATGGATGCATATAATTGTTGCAAAATGGCCATGAATAGTTGACAGTGTATAGGTTTTTAACAGCCACTTTTTTCGAAACATGTAATGGTGTAAAACAGGCTTCCGCTGAACTCAATAAAACCTAGTATGCAGAAAGCGCTCATACTCCCTCTAGTGGCAGCTGCAGGCAGTCAGCAGGGCATTTTATTTATTTTTTACAAACAGTAACAACTGCTGGGTGGCCAGGTCCTTATACCCATGCAGCACTCTACAAGTCACCATCACTGAGCAGACATCCCCTGTAACCGAGTCTGCTGTTACACCAATGGTCTTTTCTTTTAAAAAATAAAATAAAAATACACCAAAAAAGTACCTCTCCAAAAACAGCTTCCTGTGCAAATCGTTCTCGTACTGCGAGCCAAGCCATGACTGCCCGAAAGTGGATATACAATGACAGATGTAAATAAAAAGCCTATGATAGGGTACTATTATTATTGCCAGAAAGAAATAGCTAAAATGTTAAAATCTTTTTTTACAATTTTCAATTTATAATCCTGAACGTGAAAAAAAAAAAAAATATTAAACATATACAAATATGAAAAGAAACCTGAATTATTCCTAGAAAAAAAACGCAGAAAAGAAAATTTAAAAATAAAAACACATTGCTGCCCAGAAACAATGATTTTGGCGTCTACATGAATGATCATTTCGCCTACTGAACTTGTTACTCTGGTGATCGGTAGTGTTGATCATGAATATTCAAATTTTTATCGCGAATATAGGTACTATAGCTACAAAGAAACTGGCTCACATGTGGACCGCCCCAGGAAAGGAAGACCAAGAGTCACCTCTGCTGCGGAGGATAAGTTCATCCGAGTCACCAGCCTCAGAAATCGCAGGTTAACACCAGCTCAGATTAGAGGCCAGGTCAATGCCACACAGAGTTCTAGCAGCAGACACATCTCTAGAACAACTGTTAAGAGGAGACTGTGTGAATCATGCCTTCATGGTAGAATATCTGCTAGGAAACCACTGCTAAGGACAGGCAACAAGCAGAAGAGACTTGTTTGGGCTAAAGAACACAAGGAATGGACATTAGACCAGTGGAAATCTGTGCTTTGGTCTGAGGAGTCCAAATTTGAGATCTTTGGTTCCAACCACCGTGTCTTTGTGCGACACAGAAAAGGTGAACGGATGGACTCTACATGCCTGGTTCCCACCGTGAAGCATGGAGGAGGAGGTGTGATGGTGTGGGGGTGCTTTGATGGTGACACTGTTGGGGATTTATTCAAAATTGAAGGCATACTGAACCAGCATGGCTACCACAGCATCTTGCAGCGGCATGCTATTCCATCCGGTTTGCGTTTAGTTGGACCATCATTTATTTTTCAACAGGACACTGACCCCAAACACACCTCCAGGCTGTGTAAGGGCTATTTGACCATGAAGGAGAGTGATGGGGTGCTGCGCCAGATGACCTGGCCTCCACAATCACCGGACCTGAACCCAATTGAGATGGTTTGGGGTGAGCTGGACCGCAGAGTAAAGGCAAAAGGGCCAACAAGTGCTAAGCATCTCTGGGAACTCCTTCAAGACTGTTGGAAGACCATTTCAAGTGACTACCTCTTGAAGCTCATCAAGAGAATGCAAAGAGTGTGCAAAGCAGTAATCAAAGCAAAAGGTGGCTACTTTGAGGGAACCAAGAATATGAAATATTTTCAGTTGTTTCACACGTTTTTGTTATGTATATTATTCCACATGTGTTAATTAATAGTTTTGATGCCTTCAGTGTGAATCTACAATTTTCATAGTCATGAAAATAAAGAAAACTCTTTGAATGAGAAGGTGTGTCCAAACTTTTGGTCTGTACTGTATGTCGGAAGCTCCATTAATAGAGCACGTTTTTTGCTGTCTGCAAAAATACAGATCAGTTTTTTTGTGGTCAGTTCAGCATGTCCGGAAAAAAACAAAACGGACTGCATTCCGCATTTTTGCGGACCCAATGGGGCCACTTCCTGATTTTCAAGTATAGGACAAGTTTTATCTGATTTGCAGGGCTGTGGAACGGAAGAAAAGATGCGGACAGCACACAGTGTGGGGCCCCATAGAAGTTAACGGGTCCGCATCTAATCTGCAAAATTGTGCATCATTTGCTCAAAGCAACATATGGCCGTCTGAATAAGCCATTAGCCTCAGTCTTATATTCTACTACGGAGCTATTGATATTCCTGCTGCCCATGCTAAGGGTGGCATGAGTTGGTGACAGGGTGAGCGCCATACACAGTAAGATTTCCACAAGCTGTTGGCATGTTCATGAGCATACAATATATATGGCGCCAGGTCAGACACGGAATAAGGATCTGATGGGAGGATGCCCTCAGCCTTTGCTGTGAGAAACATATTTCTCATTACTCATGTACTGGGAAAGATCTTGCTCACTGTGATTGACAGATCGGGGAGGATAGAAGGAAGTTGCCCATCAGAAATCTCCTAGAGCCCAGACACGAGTAGTCCCTTGCAGGTGAAGAACTCGTTATGAAGAACGAATTGATTCGCTCATCTCTAGTCCATACATTGGCTGAAACTGACGATTTCAGCGGGACTGGCCAACCTGCGGGAGAGTTGGGCTTGTTGAAATCCTTTGCTCTCATGGGAGATAAGCCACCACTTGGGTTGTCTGGTAATGGCTTATTCCCCTTCCTATTAAGAGCACATGCGTGAATCTGTATACGATGGGGTCAGAAAAAAAATAAGTTGGTCACATTGGTATTTGGCCATCAGCTATCTGTGCACGGCTAAATTTACATCAACAATGTATGTTGAAGTGGAATCGCAATTCCTACTTATTTCCCAGAGAAATCTGAGAACCAATATTCTTAAGAAAAATTTTAAGGAATTTCCTCTGGACCCACAGAAGCCAGTAATAAACCTTCACTTCAATTTAATATATTACACACACTATATTTTAGCTTAGAATTACGTCTTTCAAAATAAATTAATTTCTTTAAAATTATTAGCATGTGCACAGCAATCAGGCTTCAGGGATTAGCCTTAGGGCATGCGTTGTACAGGAAGAGGAATTCAGACTTGTCAGCCATGATATAACTCAGAGTGTTGAATGCGGGGGGACAAACCGAAAGGGAAGGTGGTGTTGCAAAGGTCTTTATGAGGGCTGATTAAGAGTTCCACACCCCTGTAATGTATTAATGGAAGAAGTCAGCTCCCGGGGTCTACAGAAGATCTGGTCCTGGAGATGTTGGAGAGAAGTTGCTTCTCATAAGGTTCCTTACTGGTCCTTCTTGTTCTCTGGGGGGAAATAAGGAGGTGGAGGAGGGAACTCCTGCAAGAAAACAAGGAGCATATCACTTTGATGGCATGACAATTTAGCGGTCTGAGCAATCATCTTCACGTCTGTGCTAATGATATCACAGGAAGTGCAGCCATATTGGTTGTCGCTTCAGAAAACTATGATAAATTCTTACTAACAACCGGGCACAGTGGTACACAAGAAGCAACGTTTCGGGCTAACATAAGCCCTTCATCAGGCGATATCGCGACCACATTAGGGACGCAGCCAGAGTCGGCTGCGTCCCTAATGTGGTCACAAGACTGCCTGATGAAGGGCTTATGTTTGCCCGAAACGTTGCTTCTTGTGGACCACTGTGCCTGGCTGAAATGAAATAAAATTTACTGAGCATCATAACTGTTGTTGGAGTGCTGTCTAAATGTATACGACGTATACAGTTCTTGTGGTGGAGCTAAGAACAAAACCCGGACGTGCACCCAATTTTGCCAAGTCAAGAAAGAGTGCTGTGGTCAAACAAATTAGACATTTCTAACTAACAACCAATATAATGGGGTCCCTGTTTGAATGGAGTTCTGGTAGAGCATGCACCCCGCTGCTTCGCTCAAAGTCTATGGAGGTGCCAAAGATAGCCAAGCGCCGTACTCCAGCAGTCCAATAGAAATAAATGGAGCCATGGTAAACTTGGTCAACAAGGGCTCCAATCAAACAGGGAAGCCAAGTCCCCCGTTTTTATGATCAGTGAGGGTCCCAATAGTTGGAGCCTCACCAGTCTGTTATCCCCTATCCACTTGATAGGGGATAACTGGTTGTCACCAGAATGACCATTTAAAGTCTATTCAGAAGCTACCACCACCCTTTAGGAGACTTACCGGTGGCATGTAAAGGTGTGGAGGGTTGGGTTGACTGCTGTAACCGCTGGCAGCTGCTTCTGCAGCCTTCGCCTCAGCTACAAAACAAGCAGGAATCAGAAATGAAGCACGTGATACCTTTCATTACATTCACCATAACCTGCTCATGTAAATCCTTTCAAATGCAGCCTCCATCACTCTTTCTGACCTCTGCATCCCTTTTAGGCTGGAGCTACATAGTGACTTTGGCCCACGCACAATGCATGGCAAGATATATATTGCAGCCTATTGCAACCGCAAGTGAATGGGGTTGAGGTACATCCTGCCGAAGCTTTGACCCGACAGTGTGAAGAAACCCAGTAGGGTTGGAATTTTGGTGACTGTCAGGTCACAATGTGACCATGTTTTAGCTATGGTTGCAGCTATGGTCCTTTTTGAGCTGATGGCTTCAAAGAGTTGAGAAGATATGCTGCTTGTCTGTGACCGAGCAGATGTAAAATGAGACTCAGTGGTCACTGACGCGGGAAGTGAGGTCATCTGATTGACCATTGCGATCAGGATGACATAGAAACATAGAATGTGTTGGCAGATAAGAACCATTTGGCCCATCTAGTCTGCCCAATATACTAAGTACTATGGAAAGCCCCTGGCCCTATCTTATATGAAGGATGGCCTTATGCCTATCCCATGCATGCTTAAACTCCTCCACTGTGTTTGCAGCTGCCACTTCTGCAGGAAGGCTATTCCATGCATCCACTACTCTCTCAATTTAAAACTATGTCCTCTTGTAGCAGTTTTTCTTCTTTTAAATATTCTCTCATCTTTTACCTTGTTGATTCCCTTTATGTATTGTGGGGATGTGCTCGTGGTAGGCTACGGTAGCGGCGGCAGTATTGAGGCAATCACAGACAGTCTTTGTGATACACTGTGACTTTATTCACACCAACGGCATAACAGGCAATGTGCAGACCACACAGGTGCATATCCACATAGTGCATAGAACAAAAGTCCTTCCATAGAAAATAAACAGCAGGTTTGAGTCACCTTGTTTTGGACAGACCACAGCAGCTCTGCAGGCTTCTAGGCTATCTGCCTTTGTCTCCCTCAGGCCAGAGCCCCTTTGGCTTGTAGCACCACAGGTCCCAGGGCTATCCTTCAATGTGTGCTGCGCCCAGACTCTCCTCCATCAGCACTCACTCTGTCTGTGGAAAATCTCCAGCTCAGCAAGACACACCCCACCCCCATCATCAGCAGGCTGGGTTCTTAAAGGCCCAGCTCCACCAAAAACCTGGGCTGGCCGTGGGGAACAGGCACCCCCCCACTCTTTACCTGTTCCCAGTAAGAACCGGCCCGGACACGCTGCGCCAGCAGCATTCGCCGCTGTAACCGCAATGATCCGGTTCTTACTCCACCGAGGCCAGGACCTCTGGTGGCACGTATCGTCCGTCCATTATTATTCCGGGGACTCTCCTACAGTATTTAAAAGTTTCTATCATATCCCCTCATATCACATAATCTGGAGCAGAAGGCGCTTCCTATGGGAAAATGACTGCCATCAAGTTACATGGATCTTTGCATTTGTTCCATAAGCCAAAGTTTATTTTGCCCCCGGACGTAGACATTAAAGGCTACGTTTGGCTTCATTCGAATGTCTTCTAAGAACATACTGTAGTTGGTAAGAAGTGTATTCTACGGCTCTGTGTCTCTATGGTAACAGACTACAATAAAACCCTGTGTAGTCTGATCCTGCAGTCATACTGCCTTCCATTTACGCCCTACGCCTTGGTAACATACATCTGGAAGGTTGGCAATAAGTAGGGTATAGACTCTAGAGGGTAGAGACTACAGGATCAGACTACACAGGTTGCTCGCCGTCTGGTTCAATGCAGGCACATCTGTCTGCAGAGTTATATACTCCGTCTTCACATTATCTCACCAACCGCAGTCTGAACTACTGGTGAGAACACAATACAATACCTTATATTGGTAATCTCTGGCCAAAGCTCCACTGAAATCAATGGTGATTTATATACTCAAGGAGTTGTCCCACAATCAAATACTATATTTCTCTGTTAGATCAGGTTGGAAAGATTAAAAAAAAATAAAAAATTATAAAATCGGCTCCTATGTCTAGATATTGCTGCTATACGGTTGTTATGGTGGCTCATGACGGCATCTCTCAGAGCATCCTCTTCAGGGAGAAGGGTGGCAAGGAGGACAATGTTGCTGCCAGCGGCAACCGGGATCAATAATACTGCTATTGGTGGGAAAGGGGTGAGAAAAGGGTAATGGTGCTACCAATTGGAAGGCTGCAAAGGGCCATGATACTGCTGTTAGTAGGTTGAGGGGTCAGAAGGAGGACAATGCTCCTGCTAATGGTGCTGCTCTGTGATATTTGACCCGCACTATGATATTTGTTTGCCGTTGATGGGGAGGTATTTTGTGCTGCACTGTGGTATCTTCAGAGGACCGAAAGGAATTCAGTGATGCATTATGGTATTTGGCACTGCTGGGAAAGTATTTAGGCTGCACTATGGTATTTGTTCCCCTCCTGGGGAGGTATTTTGTGTGGCACTGTGGTATCTGGTGTTCCTGGGGATGCATTTTTTTTAGGCACTGTGGTATTTGGTGCTGCGGGGGAGGTATTTTGTGTGGCACTGTGGTATCTGGAGCTGCTAGGGAGGTATTTTATGTGGCACTGTGTTATCTGGTGCTGCTGGGGAGGTATTTTGTGTGGCACTGTGTTATCTGGTGCTGCTGGGGAGGTATTTTGTGTGGCACTGTGTTATCTGGTGCTGCTGGGGAGGTATTTTGTGTGGCACTGTGTTATCTGGTGCTGCTGGGGAGGTATTTTGTGTGGCACTGTGGCATCTGGAGCTGCTGGGGAGGTATTTTATGTGGCACTGTGTTATCTGGTGCTGCTGGGGAGGTATTTTGTGTGGCACTGTGTTATCTGGTGCTGCTGGGGAGGTATTTTGTGTGGCACTGTGGCATCTGGTGCTGCTGGGGAGGTATTTTGTGTGGCACTGTGGCATCTGGTGCTGCTAGGGAGGTATTTTGTGTGGCACTGTGGTATCTGGAGCTGCTAGGGAGGTACTTTGTGTGGCACTGTGTTATCTGGAGCTGCTAGGGAGGTACTTTATGTGGCATCTGGTGCTGCTGGGGAGGTACTTTGTGTGGCACTGTGGTATCTGGAGCTGCTAGGGAGGTACTTTATGTGGCATCTGGTGCTGCTGGGGAGGTACTTTGTGTGGCACTGTGGCATCTGGTGCTGCTGGGGAGGTATTTTGGGCATGTGTGATGTCCAGCTCTGACACAAAGGATGGAAATTCTGATTGGGAACAAAAGACCCCCCCGGGGCACCATAACAAATATGTAACAGCAATCAATAAATAGAGGACCATTTTTAAAATGTTTTTTTTTTTTTTTTTTTCTAATATAAAGTTCTTGGCTGTCAGGGCATCTCAATTGATGTAGGAAGTCGTACACTACCGAAAATACAAGCATTTTTGCTGCAGTTTTACAGTTTAGGAAAGCATTCCTAAAAGTACTTTTTTGAAAAACGTATTTTCCTGCAGAGGCAAAACTGAAATAAAATGGTACACGTGAACACCTACCTGCTGGTGTAGAAGGCAAATCAGGAGCAGAAGCAGCTGACGATCCCATAGGTCCTGGGTAAGGAGGAGGTGGAGGATGCATGTATGTCATATAACTGTCATGCCCTTGGTAAAAGTCTGTAAAAAAATGTACGGAATACATAAGACAATCTGTGACAATGGAGGAAACCCTATCCCTCTGCCCCGATGAGACCACAACTTATAACTGATGGAGTATTCTTAGTATAGGCCCCAGAGGGCTAATCTTCAGTCATCTGTGGGATCGTTGTGCGAAAGAGGATCAAAATGGCAGACTAAAGTGGCTGATCGGGGAGTCAGTTTACAAAAAACGCATCACAATTGTATTGCGCAAAGTGGCAAATGGTTGATTGTATTTAGCTGATCATGCCATACACTTGCACTGAAAAAAAAAAAAAAAAAAATGGGGGAAAAAATTGTTTGTAGGGTGAAACTGACAAAAACCCACAATTCTGCAAGGTTTCTTGAGTTTTGATATTACAGAGCTCACGGTGCGCAAAATATGACTTGACGTCCTTATCCTGCGGCTCAGTACGATTACGGACATACCAAATTTTTTTTTTTGCTCTACTACTTTAAAAAAAGAAAAACCTTTGAAAAAAAAAAAAAAGTTTTTGCATCGCCATTTTAGGACAGCCATAACTTTTTTATATTTTCGTCTACAGAGCATTTCGACTTTTTGATCACTTTTTCTTCAATGTTTTTGAGGGGACAAGGTGACCAAAGAATGGCAAATTGTGGATTTTTCTATTTCGTTTTCCATTATAGCATTCACTGCATTTTTAGATGCATTAATACCTATTATGTATTTTCTTTAAATGCTAAATTGGCAAAGAGGTGGATTTAAATGTACCGTAATCATTTTTTTGTTAACTTTTTTTTTTTTTTAAGTAACCCTTAGTCCCTTTAGGGGACTTGAACATGCTATCTTCTGATCGCTTGTCCCATAGACTGCAGCAGAATACTATTGCAGTATTCTAAAAGAGACTGCCTGCCAAGCCTTAGGCATGGCTTTTTGGCCAGTTAGCCAAGACAGGCCTGGGAACCTCCACAAGGCCTTAGACAGTCATGCCCCCTCCCTCTGCCTAACACCACAGAAGCCGTTGACGCCATTGACAGCAGCATCTGAGGGTTTAAATGACTGGTTCAGCATCATTGCCAACCCCAGTCATTACAGCCAGGTGTTACCCTGGGTTCACACTTGAGCGTTTTACAGCGCGCTGTAAAACGCGCAACACATGAAAACCAATGCTTCCCTATGGGGCTGGTTCTCATTTTCGCGTTTTACAGCGCGTTTGAACGCGCTGTAAAACGCCTGACGCTCAAACAAGTACAGGAGCTTTTTTTGGCGCGTTTGACGCGCGTTTGGGCCATAGACTCTTTGGATAACACTGCTGTCAATCACCCAAACGCGCGTCAAACGCGCGTTTACTATTACAAAAAACGCGCATAAAAACGCGCGACAAAAACGCGCATAGAAACGCGCGTTTGAGAAACGCTTAGGTGTGAAACCAGGGTTAATCTATTATACAGCTGGCACCCGTCATGTATGGAGCGAGCTCAGCAGATGAACTTGCTCCATACACCCACTTAATGCTGATCATGTACTTTCTGTGTGATTATGCGTTAAAGGGGTTATGCCTTGACTGATGTAGATACAGATGCATTGTATTGAATAGCTCACTGGCTACACTAAATGTTTAATGACATGCAATTATAAAAGTATTCAGATCCAGGTGCTGGTTTGAGAAAATGTAGAATATTTTTAGTGGCACAACCCATTTAAGGGGTTAAAGCTGCAGCAGAAGAAATGTAGTATTGTAATAGAGACCATTCTGATAAAAGGCTGTCAATGTAATACTGCCTCTGGTTCACAAAGGGGGTCTTAAGGCTGGGTTTACACATGAGCGTTTTACAGCGCGTTCCTACGCGCTGTAAAACGCTCAACAAGGAGAAACCAATGATTCCCTATGGGAATGGTTCTCACCTGGGCGTTTTACAGCGCGTACGATCGCGCTGTAAATCGCCCGACGCCCCAAGAAGTACATGAGCTTCTTTGGGGCGTCTTGTCGCGCATACCCGTACATAGACTTTCAGGAACGCGCGACAATGGGCATTCGCTTGTCTCTGTATGCGCGATTGCAAACGCCGGTACAATCGCGCATACAGAGCGCTCCTTTCAGAACGCTCAGGTGTGAACCCAGCGTAAACGGCAGATTTCTCTCCATGATTTAATGTGCCCTGACATGGGTGATCTTCACGATACAACGCCTTTAGGGCTCATTCAGACGGCCGTATGTTTTCTGTTGTCCGCAAAAATGCGGATCCGTTTTTTTGCGGATAGTTCAGTATGTCCCCCAAAAACCAGATTGCAATCTGCATTTTTGCAGACCCTCTGACTTCAATGGGGCCACACCCTGATTTTCACTGACAAGTATAAGACATGTTTTATTTGTTTTGCGGGGCCGTGGAACGGAAGAATAGATGCGGAAACCACACAGTGTGCTGTCCGAATCTTTTGGGGCCCCATAGTAGTGAATGGGTCCACATCTAATCTGCAAAATTGATCAGATGCAGAAAGCAACATACGGCCGTTTGAATGAGCCCTTAACCTCAATGGGCTGAGATACAGTATGAGGCACAGCTACACCTGTGTGTATAGCACTGTGTTTAAGGGCTCATGCACATGAACGTATTTTCTTTCCGTTCCGGAAGTTACTCCGTGTGCTTTCCGTTTTTGTATTTCCGGATTTCCATTCCGCAAGAAAATAGAACATGTCCTATTATTGTCCGCAACACCGACAAGGATAGGACTTTTCTATTAGGGGCCAGCTGTTCTGTTCCGCAAAATACGGTACGCACACGGATGGCAAAATACATACGGTCGTGTGCCTGAGCCCTAAGAGAAATGTAATATGGGGTTATTGCTGTGAATTCTTGCAGGTAATCAATCTTACCTGTAGGTGGTGGGGGGAAGGGATAGCCAGTAGGAGAAGGATACATCCCATTAGCTGCAGGTGGTGGATAGGCACACCCTCCATTGGGCATATATGGAAATGCATCGGGCGGTGGTCCCCCTCTTGAAGCTAAGAACACAAAGATATATCAGGGCGACATATTCACTGGTATGTGCTCAAGTCAGAGACCTCTGGTGAAACAATAGGACTGGGCAGGTTGAAATACAATCTCTCCAATCCCTGTTTCCACCTAGCTGAAAACATGTCTTGTCTACGGCATTCCTTCCCGAAAGGCTTGTTATTACTTTATTATTGCATTTCCATTGCAATAATTATTTATGTGCATTGGACATGTCTCACTTACCTTGTGAGGCCATTTGTAGCATGTGCTGGCCAAACTCAATAGCTCCCCCCGCAGGAAAAATAAGTTTGAATGTTGCAGAGCCTTCCCAGCCGCCTACAGAAGAAGCACAAGAAGAACTTAACATGCGCAAGTTGGATTACAGAGCTCTGTTCTGGCCGGGAGCTTAATGTACAGTTTGGCTCACATGAAAGTGCAGATAGGTTCTTATGCTAGTACGGCTGAAATGCAAGGATAATACGTTAGGAAAAGTCTGACTCTAGGTAAGCTCAGGCCCTGCAGTCATACACCTCCCTGCCGGAAGCATGATGATGTCATCACACCCAGATATGTAAATTCTATGTTAGTCCTACATCATGTGATGTCATTGGCAATTAAATGTTGGACAAAGTTAATTGACAATTGCAATATTGCCCACGGTAAAGTCGTGGAACAGACTGTCCATGTATTAAGTGAACCCAGATTGAGCAGGCACCTATCTGAAGTGAACCCTTCATTCCCGACAATTACCTGCTTATCAGAGGAGGTGAGAGGTGCATTTACATGCAGCAATATCCTTGCTGGATGGGGATGAGCGACCTTTATCTTTGAATAGCCACCATGTAAGGATTCATCCACATTTTGAGGATTTGACAGATAAAAAAAAAAAAAAAAAGCGTTCACAGTTGCATTGGGAATCCGGTAGCCTGATGTGACAGGCTCACTGTATCCGGCATTGCTGTATACGGTAGTGTACCACCGGATCTGGCCAGTATCCGTCAGCCTGACAAATAACACTGCATGCAGAAACAGCCTGCCGGGCTAGAGAACGCAACTGTAATTGCAGCCTCAGGCCTCTTTCACACGAACGTGTGCGCTCCGTGGCCGTACTGCGGACCTGCAATACGCGGGCACCGTTCCGTGTACATTTCACATCACAGATGCGGACCCATTCATTTCAATGGATCCGCAAATCCGGAATGGAAGGGAACCCTACGGAGTGCTTCCGTGGGGTTTGTCCCGTACTTCCGTTCCGCAAAAAGATAGAACATGTCCTATCTTTTTGCGGAACAGGCAGATCGCGAACCTATTAAAGTGAATGGGTCCGCGATCCGCTGTGGCTGCTCCACGGTGGGTGTTCGTGCATTGTGGCCCGCAGCACGGCCACGGGGCGCACACGTTCGTGTGCAAGAGGCCCTAATCACACTGTGTGAGTATACTCTAAAGTCTGTATTACACCAGTTGACTGTCGGGCCAATCCTCGCTAACAAGCATTTGTATGAACACTTGTTAGCGATGATCTGGCAGTGTAATACTGCCGCTGATTACCCGCTGGGCAATCAAAATCTTTTGAAAGGTTTAAAAACTATCATTTGGCGGCAGCAGATCATGCTGTCTAATCATGATCTGCTGCCGGCTAACAACTGGATGGCATGGGGATGAGCGATGGTATAACGATTGATCCTCCCCATGCTGTGGAGGCGATAGATGCATGTAACAGCAGCAGTCTCCCCCACTAGCGAGCAGGCGATTGCCGGGAAGGAACGCCGGCAGAATGGGGCTGTCTAATACAGCCCTAAGTTGCCGGACTGGAGAGACGCATCCTACCTCCGGGCTCTGCTCTCACTGTGCCCTTGATAAAATTGGCTCCAAACACAGGCTGCTTGATCTCACAATCCTTCATCAGGTAGAACGGCATCATGAACGACTGCATTGGGTCTCTTCCTTTGGATGAAAATATCACCTGCAGGTTCAATAGGAATGTTACATTAGCAGGATGTACTGTTTTAGGAAGAAATACACTAGAATATCATAATCATATAAAATATAGAATACGATTAAAAATAAAGCACACAACGTGTCACCGGCTCTGTTCACACTGGTGGATATGTTTAACTGGAAGAAGGAGCATCTTCAAAGAAATCCATTCTTTAATATATCCTTACATTTATTACTCAAATGTTTGTCATGTCCGTCCATTGGGGGACACAGTCTTGACCTTGGGTATAGCTATTGCCACTAGGAGGTGACACTAAGCAAAAAAAGTGCTAGCTCCTCCTCTCAGCTATATCCCTCCTGCAGACACTGAGCTAATCAGTTTGTACAAAAGCAGTAGGAGCAGCCAGGAGAAGCCAACAGCCAATAATAAAATGGAAGAAAACCGGAGATGGGTCATCCTGAAGAACCAAAAGGACCCATCTAGGAGAACCAGTAATGTACATACAGGGTGGGAGCTGTGTCCCCAATGATCGGAAGAGAAACTGATTCTACGGCAAGTACAACAATCTAGTTTTCTCATCCGTATCATTGGGGAACACAGTCTTGACCTTGGGATGTTCCAGAGCAGTCCCCGGGGCGGGTCATAAACGAAGAAGCCATCCAGCCAATCCGAGGACCACCTTCTGCAAATCTCTACGCCCCAGAGAAGCGTCAGAAGATGCAAAGGTGTGCACTCTGTAAAACCTGGAAAAGGCCGAAGCCCCATGATGTACTGCCCAACCCTTGCCCGAGCAAAATGAGCAGTAACCCGGAAGGGTGGAGCCCGGCCACTGATGCGGTAAGCTTCCACCATGGCCAAACAAAACCATCGGGAAATGGAAACTTTGGAGACAGCCAGCCCTCGTCTCGGTCCCTTCGGAATGATGAATCTGTCCGTCGGAAAGAGGACGTCTGAAACAGCTCAATTCTAACCAAACAGACCTAAGGGACCTGCACCCACATCCATCTGTACTAATAACCAGCATGGCAAGCCTCAGCAGAGAGCCCAGAAGCACTTTCCTCAGCACAGTAGCACTGAGGTAAGGAATGGGTTAAGCAGAAGGCAGGGGTGGAGCTTATTGGCAGCTGGTGGGGCTAGAGCAATTACTACACCAGACTGGACTCTCATCAACCACACATGCTGCTCAGCAGATTACTAGGAAACAACCTAATAACACACTGAGCTATTAGAGAAAGTCTGAGAATACTCACCCGTCTAGCGTTTTCTGACACAATACGGTGCAATTGAAACTGGATCCGTCCCCCATAGACTTTCAATGCAAGTCAGGACGGATCTGTTTGACTTACACTTAGGCCTCTTTCACACTTGCGTTGTCCGGATCCGGCGTGTACTCCACTTGCCGGAATTACACGCCGGATCCGGAAAAACGCAAGTGTACTGAAAGCATTTGAAGACGGATCCGTCTTCAAAATGCTTTCAGTGTTACTATGGCACCCAGGACGCTATTAAAGTCCTGGTTGCCATAGTAGGAGCGGGGAAGCGGTATACTTACAGTCCGCGCGGCTCCCGGGGCGCTCCAGAGTGACGTCAGAGCGCCCCATGCGCATGGATGACGTGCCATGCGATCACGTGATCCATGCGCTTGGGGCACCCTGACGTCACTCTGGAGCGCCCCGGGAGCCGCACGGACGGTAAGTATGCTGCTCCCCGGCTCCCCGCTACACTTTACCATGGCAAACAGGACTTTAGCGTCCCGGCAGCCATGGTAACCATTCAGAAAAAGCTAAACGTCGTATCCGGCAATGCGCCGAAACGACGTTTAGCTTAAAGCCGGATCCGGATCAATGCCTTTCAATGGGCATTCATTCCGGATCCGGCCTTGCGGCAAGTCTTCAGGATTTTGGGCTGGAGCAAAAAGCGCAGCATGCTGCTGTATTTTCTCCAGCCAAAAAACGTTCCGTTCCGGAACTGAAGACATCCTGATGCATCCTGAACGGATTTCTCTCCATTCAGAATGCATTAGGATAAAACTGATCAGGATTCTTCCGGCATAGAGCCCCGACGACGGAACTCTATGCCGGAAGAAAAGAACGCAAGTGTGAAAGAGCCCTAAGACTTAGATTTTTTTTTTTACTAAGTTATGCAGACGGATCCGTACTTAACGGATACCTGCGTTTGCATTTATAGGTACGGATCCATCTGTGCAGATACCAGACGGATCCGCACCTAACGCAGGTGTGAAAGTAACCTTAAACATAGCCAAGACGGATCTATCTTGAACACCATTTAAAGTCAATAGAGGACGGATCAGTTTTCTATTGTGTCAGATAAAACGGATCCATCCCCATTGACTTACATCGTGTGTCAGGACGGATCCCTTTGGCTCAGTTTTGTCAGACGGACACCAAAACGCTGCAGGCAGCGTTTTGGTGTCCGCCTCTAAAGCGGAATGGTAACTGATCGGAGGCAAACTGATGCATTCTGTTCAGATCCTCTTCTATTCAGAATGCATTAGGGCAAAACGAATCCGTTTTGGACCGCTTGTAAGAGCCCTGAACGGATCTCACAAACAGAAAGCCAAAACGCCAGTGTGAAAGTAGCCCAATACTGTACGGAGATCCGAGTTCGGCTTTAAGTTTTAAAATGGTTTTCCACTTTAAAAATCAACTAACGAAGTTATTCAACGAAGTCACGCACAACTTCGTGAATAACTTACTTTGGCTCATCGGAGCCCATACATTCTAATACTGTACAGAGACTGATCTCTGTACATATTATTCCGAAGTTTTGAATGAAGCGACTTCAGATGAAGCATCCAAAGCTCGCTTCGCTCAACACTAGTTGCTTTCTACCCAAAACAGCACCACACCTGTCCACAGGTTGTATGTGGTAATGCAGCTCATCCCCATTCACTTCCATGGATCTACGCTGCCGTTCCAGACTTTACATATTAGGAAACAAACATGGTTGTCACTAATCGCCATACATTCTCTTACCCTGTAGGGTGTTAGCATGACTCCCCCTTTCTTGGTCCCTCGAAAAACATCAGGGGTGTTCTCCATGTCACTGAATGCCAGCTCCACATGTTCATAGGACATCAAAACACTGCAAGAAAGACAAAAAAAAAAAAAAAAGCGTGAACACCGAGTTTAGCAATAGATTGGCGCCAGTGTAGGACTGGATTTAGCGAAAGCCTCACTTCATGCACTAGAACGTATGTTTTGCGGTCTGCAAAACACGTATTCTAGCCGAGTGGAGTGCATGCCGCCATTTCTTTTCTTCAAAATCCTGTAGAAACATTGTATTTTTGTCTGCAAAACGGACAAGAATGGGACATGTTTTTTTTTTTTTTTTTTGTGGGGGCGCTGCCTGTTCTGGTGGTGAAATGATTAGGTCGGCATTCAATCTGCCAAAACTGCAGACTGGAGGCGGACCTACAATTTGGTCGTGTGCATGAGGCCTAATTAGTCCCTCAAACGTTATTGCTTGACCCCACCCTTGAGATGTGCCAGAGATAATTCAAAAGGTTATGAGCGGGAAAGGTTATAAAATAATAGAATAAGCTATGCGCAACTTATAAATGTCCTGCAGCGCCACCGGTCTGGTCCCTGCCATTCGAAAGTCATCACATCCCGTTGACCGCTGTAGCCAATCACTGGCCTCAGCGATCATGTGCCGTCCATGTACACGTGACCGATGATGGCCAGTGATTGGCTGCAGCGGTTAAGGTGAAGATGGACAGGACGCCATCACTTCAGAATGGTGGAGACTGGAAACGTCAAGGACTGAACCAGCAATGGGACATCTGACCACTGGGTATAGCTTATGTCATATGTTTTCCTGCTCAGAGCATTGTTTGGGTGTAGGGCTGAAACGATTACTCAATTCGTTTGTGTCATGTGACCACGGAGCGCTAGTGAAGCGCTTGCTATTACTCACCGCTCCGTGGTCACCCGCCGGCTGGCACCGCGCTGCACTGTTAGGCCTCATGCACAACCGTGTTTTTTAAAGGTCCGCAAAAACGGGGTCCGTAGGTCCGTGACCGTTTTTTCGTCCGTGGGTCTTCCTTGATTTTTGGAGGATCCACGGACATGAAAAAAGTTTTGGGTGTCCGCCTGGCCGTGCGGAGCCAAACGGATCCGTCCTGAATTACAATGCAAGTCAATGGTGACGGATCCGTTTGACGTTGACACAATATGGTGCAATTGCAAACGGATCCGTCCCCATTGACTTTCAATGTAAAGTCAGGAGTCCCTTTTATACCATCGGATCAGAGTTTTCTCCAATCCGATGGTATATTTTAACTTGAAGCGTCCCCATCACGATGGGAACGCCTCTATGTTAGAATATACCATCGGATTTGAGTTAGATCGTGAAACTCAGATCCGACAGTATATTCTAACACAGAGGCGTTCCCATGGTGATGGGGACGCTTCAGGTTAGAACAGGCATGTCCAAACTGCGGCCCTCCAGCTGTTGCAAAACTACAACTCCCAGCATGCCCTAATAGCTGTAAGCTATCCAGGCATGCTGGGAGTTGTAGTTTTGCAACAGCTGGAGGGCCGCAGTTTGGACATGCCTGGGTTAGAATATACTAAAAGAACTGTGTACATGACTGCCCCCTGCTGCACAGAAGCGCACACTATAACCTGACGCTGTGTGACGTCAGGACGACAGTGCAGTGTGCGGAGAAGAAGAGGGAGGAGCTGTGGAGCGGCGCCCCTACAGGAGAAGAATTTTATTTCAATGGCGCTGGGACCTGATGGCACTGGGGGGTAAACTGATGGCACTGGGGGGGGGGCAAAGCTGATGGCACCGAGGGGGGGGGGCGCAAAGCTGATGGCACCGAGGGGGGGGGCGCAAAGCTGATGGCACCGAGGGGGGGGGGCGCAAAGCTGATGGCACCGAGGGGGGGGGGGCGCAGCTGATGGCACCGAGGGGGGGGGGCGCAGCTGATGGCACCGACGGGGGGCGCAGCTGATGGCACCGACGGGGGGCGCAGCTGATGGCACCGAGGGGGGGGCGCAGCTGATGGCACCGAGGGGGTGGCGCAGCTGATGGCACCGAGGGGGGGGCGCAGCTGATGGCACCGAGGGGGACAAGCGGATGGCACCGAGGGGGACAAGCGGATGGCCCGGGGGGGGGGGGGGGGCGAAGGTGATGGCCCTGAGGGGGGCGAAGGTGATGGCCCTGAGGGGGGCGAAGGTGATGGCACCGACGGGGGGCGCAGCTGATGGCACCGACGGGGGGCGCAGCTGATGGCACCGACGGGGGGCGCAGCTGAGGGCACCGACGGGGGGCGCAGCTGATGGCACCGACCGGGGGGCGCAGCTGATGGCACCGACCGGGGGGCGCAGCTGATGGCACCGACCGGGGGGCGCAGCTGATGGCACCGACCGGGGGGCGCAGCTGATGGCACCGACGGGGGGCGCAGCTGATGGCACCGACGGGGGCGCAGCTGATGGCACCGAGGGGGCAAAGCGGATGGCACTGAGGGGGACAAGTGGATGGCCCGGGGGGGGGGGGGGGGGGCGGGGGGCGAAGGTGATGGCCCTGAGGCGGGCAAAGCTGATGGCACTGAGGCGGGGGCAAAGCTGATGGCACTGAGGCGGGGGCAAAGCTGATGGCACTGAGGCGGGGGCAAAGCTGATGGCACTGAGGCGGGGGCAAAGCTGATGGCACTGAGGCGGGGGCAAAGCTGATGGCACTGAGGCGGGGGCAAAGCTGATGGCACTGAGGGGGGGCAAAGCTGATGGCACTGAGGGGGGGCAAAGCTGATGGCACTGAGGGGGGGCAAAGCTGATGGCACTGAGGGGGGGGCAAAGCTGATGGCACTGAGGGGGGGGCAAAGCTGATGGCACTGAGGGGGGGGCAAAGCTGATGGCACTGAGGGGGGGGGCAAAGCTGATGGCACTGAGGGGGGGGGGGCAAAGCTGATGACACTGAGGGGGGGGGGGGCAAAGCTGATGGCACTGAGGGGGGGGGGCAAAGCTGATGGCACTGAGGATAGGTCATCAGTATTAAAAGCCTGGACAACCCCTTTAACTATCTGCATTCCCCATAAAATAATTATGGAACATCTTTTCTTATAACTCTGCTTTGTGTTGTCCCTCCATTATTCCCCTTGGAAATGTATTTCAGAATTAGCAGTGTTACCATTCCCCGTGTGCCCCTGCACAGTCTGACACCGCCAAATCGGTGCTGACAGTATCGGTTTATGTTTGGTAACACCCTAATCACACGGGGGAACAGTAACATCACATTTCCAGGAGAAAAACAGAGGAACGGCACAACGGCGATTTAAAAGATGCTCTAGAAATGTTATTTCATTAAAGAGACAGGAGTCAAGAGAGGCGACAACCGCTCAGAAATGTCTCTGGTGTTTCCAGCAACGTGACAGATGCCTAAAACAAGACTGTTGAGCGCCTAAAATAACTTTTCCATGTTGTCCAAAGCAGCCAATCACAGTGAAGCTTTCGGTTCTTATACTACTCTTCAAAAATAAAAGCTGCGCTGTGATTGGTTGCTAAGAGCAACACCACCAGTTTTGCTTCAGCCTGCCTCCTAAACCTCCCCTGACGCTGTACATGACAAGCACCGTGTGCGGCTCCTGACGTCTCGTCACCTGCACATGACTCTACATAACGCACCAGCTGCAGTGCGCTGTGCCCGGACAGACGCATAATAATAAAATAGCGCATCCTGATTGGCTAGAAGCCCTGTCAATCATACCAAGCCCCGCCCTCCACGACATATTTCTGGTACCCAGGATGCTACGCAGCTCAGTCAGAGGCAGAGCGCTCCTACTGTAGACAGTCATGGCAGGTGGAGGTGACCGCCTTACAGCCCCTCACCCACCTCTCGTTGTTGTTCACTATGACACCTCCGCCGTCCGTGTGGTTTCTGTTCAGCGCCATGTTGCTGCCTTGCAGTAACTCACGTCCCGCAACTCCGGCTGGAGCCAATCAGCGCTCACAGCGACGTTGTTACGCGGCAACCGTTGTTCCGCCCCCTTCTGCGTTGCAGATCGATGGAGACGGCCGCTCAGTGGCCTGATCTTGTCACGTGACTGCAGCAGAGACGTCAATAACAGGAAGTAAAGGGGCACGTGTCAGGGCAGGGGGTGCAGTGACTGCTGCCATCCTGTGTGTGCAAGTGACGGTGCACAGACTCTATCAGCGACCTCCTGCTGTTCTGAAACTACAACTCCCAGAATCCTCCTTTCATTTCTATAGGAGTTACAACACCAGATGAATAGGTGTGCATGCTGGAAGTTGTAGTTTTACAGCAGCTGGCGTGCTGAAGGCTGCTGATCCCTGCACTAGAGCATGAAACCAGAGGGATAACCCCTCACAAAGCAGATATGGGATCACAGCATAGCAGCGACACTCTTAGGTTTGCCTAGACTGCGTCCATTTCTCACCTTGTGATAACAATTGCGCAGTGCGCCCTCCGTTCATTTCCCGACTCCGGGACCCGCTCCTATCAGACAATGGAGGCATATCCTAGCGATATGCCCCCATTGTCTGAGATGGGGAAACCCCTTTAACTGCTTCAGGACCCTGCCATTTTCTGTGTTTGCACTGTTATTTTTCACTCCCTGCCTTCCCGGAGCCATAACTTTGGTTTTCCCCCCCATTGTAGCCATATGAAGGCTTGTTTTTTGCAGGACATGTTTTAGCACTGTTTACAATTGTATACAACGCACAGAGGGAAGCTGGAAAAAAAATATTCAAAATGGGGTGAAATTGAAACAAAAAATGCAATTTTGCCACAATTTTAGGGGCTTTGTTTTTACGGCGTTCCCTCCAAATGACCTTTTTCCTTCATTCTCCAGTTCAGTATGATTTAATTAATACCAAATATATAGGGGCTCATTTATTAAGACCGGAATTTTAGACGCCGGTCTTAATAAAGCCCTACACTGGCAGAGGATGGCCGAATTTATGAAGAGGCGCCTCCCTCTCCATAACTTCGGCGCATTCGGCGCCAGTTCTAAATGTAACACAGCTTCCGAACGGTCTTACATTTACACCATATGCTTAATAGTGATGAGTGGCAGGGGTCATATTCGAATTCGCAGTATTTCACGAATATTTTGTAGAATATTCGTTGAATATTCGCAACTTCGAATATTCGTTATATTCTACGATTTTTTTACTCAAAAAATCGGCAAGGTAATGGTCATGTAATATGCAAATTTTCGTAATGCTGAAAGCTAATATAGTGCTATAATCTTTTTTTTTTTATAGTTGTAATTTTTTTCCAATCTGAACTTCAGATGAGTGTCACGGATGGTGTTGCAGAAAACTAGAAGACACAAATGAAGATCCGACTGACTTGATCCAAAACTAAGGAACAAGAGGGTAAGCCCTGTAACAGCCCTAGCTCGCTCCCTTACTGCTCAGCCTATGCAAAAATCTCTATGGTAGATGATTGCATACCCTCGTTCCTCGACTGTATGACACCTGAACACCCTATAATAGTGAGGGGACACGACCACCGGCTCCCTACACTAAATACGGAGGGAGTCAGGGTCACCTAGGATCAGGACCACAGGAATACAGAAATAAAGGAACAGACTTATCTTGTGGATGCAGCAGTAGCAGCTTCTAGCATCAGCACAGTCCAGGAAGTTGTATAAACCGCAAGGTGAGGCAGTATGGGGAGGAGATATATAGGGAGGCAATCACTGCTAATAGATGACAGCTGGGAGAGGGAGGAGAGATGTCAAAACGAAAGAAGATCATGCAGGAAGTACTGAAGAACGTCTAACAGAACTTCTCAAAGATCTGGTGGTGACAATGAGAAAAAAATTACAACTATTAGACAAAGAAGATTATAGAACTATATTAGCTAAATTGCTCTATATTCGTTTTTTTCGAATATTCGCTATTTTTCAATATATTCTTGTTTTAGAATATTGCGAATATTCGAAAAAACAAATATAGAGCAATTTAGCTAATATAGTTCTATAATCTTCTTTGTCTAATAGTTGTAATTGTAAGTTTAAAAATTCGCATTGCGAAAATTCGCAAACAACACTACTCCTAAAGTCAAATATACTGCAGCCTTCTCATTGGCCCACAAGCTAGAAGCAGGGAGGGATCATGTGTACTGATTAAAACAATATTTTGAATATTCGAAATTACGAATATATATCACTATATTCAAAATATTCGTGAATTTTCAAAGTACCTATATTCGTGATAAAAATTAGAAATTAGAATATTCGTGATCAACACTAATGCTTAACCCCTTCAACCCCTGGCCTGTTTTCACCTTCCTGCCCAGGCCATTTTTTGCAAATCTGACCAGTGTCACTTTATGTGGTGATAACTTTCAAACGCTTTTACTTATCCAGGACATTCTGAGATTGGTTTCTCGTCACATATCATACTTTATGACAGTGGTAAAAATTAGTTTAAAAAAAATAATCATTTTTATTCATAGAAAAATACCAAATTTACCCAAAATTTGGAAAAAAATAGCAAATTTCAATTTCTCTACTTTTATAATAGATAATAATACCTCCAAAAATAGTAATTACTTTACATTTTCCATATGTCTACTTCATGTTTGGATCATTTTGTGAATGTCATTTTATTTTTGGGGGACGTTAGAAGGCTTAGAAGTTTTGAAGCAAATCTTGAAATTTTTCGGAAAATTTCCAAAACCCACTTCAGAAAACCAGTTCAGGTCTGAAGTCACTTTGTGAGGCTTACATAATAGAAACCAGCCATAAATGGCCACATTTTTAGAAACTACACCCCTCAAGCTATACCAAACTGATTTTAAAAACTTTGTTAACCCTTTAGGTGTTCCACAAGAATTAATGGAAAACGGAGATCACATTTTAGAATTTCACTTTTTTGGGCAGATTTTATATTTGAATCCATTTTTTCCAGTAGCAAAGCAAGGGTTAACAGCCAAATAAAACTCAACATTTATTACCCTGATTCTGTAGTATACAGAAACACCCCACATGTGATCGTAAACTGCTGTACAGACACACGGCAGGGCGCAGTAGGAAAGGAACGCCATATGGTTTTTGGAAGGCAGATTAGCTGAACTGGTTTGTAGATGCCATGTCCCATTTGAAACCCCCCTGATGCACCCCTAGAGTAGAAACTAAAAAAAGTGACCACATTTTGGAAACTACGGGATAAGGTGCCAGTTTTGTTGGTACTATTTTGGGGTACAAATGATTTTTAATTGCGTTATTACGTTTTTTGTGAGGCAAGGTAACCAGAAAAATGTTTTGGCACAGTTTTTACTTTTACAGCGTTTACCTGAGGGATTAGGTCATGTGACTTTTTTTATAGAGCAGATAGTTACGGACATGGCAATACCCAATAGGTCTACTTTTTCTTATTTATTTAAGTTTTCCACAATAATAGCATTTTTGAAACCGAAATAATGATATTTTAGTGTATCCATAGTCTGAGAGCCATAGCTTTTTTTTATTTTTTTGACCGATTCTCTTAATTAGGGTCTCATTTTTTGCGGGATGAGGTGACGGTCTGATTGGTACTATTATGGGGGCATAATCCTTTCTGATCACTTGCTGTTGCAATTTTTGTTATGTAATGTGACAAAAATGGCATTTTTTTTAAGTTTTTTTTTTTACAGTGTTCACCTGAGGGGTTAGGTCATGTAATATTTTTATAGAGCTGGTTGTTACGGATGTGGTGATACCTAATATGTATACTTTTTTTTTTTTTACTTTAGCACAATAATAGCAGTTTTGAAGCAAAAAATAATCATATTTTAGTGTCTCCATTGTCTGAGAGTGATAGCTTTTTTATTTTTTGACCGATTCTCTTAGGTAGGGTCTCATTTTTTGCGGGCTGAGGTGACGGTCTGATTGGTACTATTTTGGGGGGCATATGCCTTTTTGATCACTTGCTGTTGCAATTTTTGTGATGTAATGTGATAAAAATTTCATTTTTTTTTTACACATTTTTTACGGTGTTCACTTGAGGGGTTAGGTCATGTGATATTTTTATATAGCTGGTTGTTATCGATGTGGCGATACCTAATATTTATCTTTTTTATGTATTTCACTATAGAACAATAATAGCAGTTTAAAAAAAAAAAATTATGTTTTAGTGTCTCCATGTTCTGAGAGCTATATTTTTTTTTTTTGGGGCGATTGTGTTAGGTAGGGGCTCATTTTTTGCGAGATGAGCTGACTGTTTCATTGATCCATTTTGTGGGACATATGCCTTTTTGATCGCTTGGTGTTGCACTTTTTGTGACGTAAGGTGACAAAAATAGCTTTTTTTTAATATTTTTTTTTTATGGTGTTTACCGGACGGGGTGGATCATGTAAGATATTTTTATAGAGCCGGTCATTACGGACGCGGCGATACCCAATATGTGTGGGTTTTGTTTTTTCAGTTTTTTTATTATAAAATAAGGGGCTTTATTAATTTTATTACACAGTACCATAGTACATAAGGCCGAAAAAATACATTTGTCCATCCAGTTCGGCCTCTTATCCTGCAAGTTGATCCAGAGGAAGGCAAAAAAAAAACTGAGGTAGAAGCCAATTTTCTCGACTTTCGGGGAATAAAAAAATTCCTTCCCGACTCCAATCAGGCAATCAGAATAACTCCCTGGATCAACGACCCCTCTCTAGTAGCTATAGCCTGTAATATTATTACACTCCAGAAATACATCCAGGCAGCTCTTGAATTCCTTTATTGTACTCCCCATCACCACCTCCTCAGGCAGAGAGTTCCATAGTCTCACTGCTCTTACCGTAAAGAATCCTTTTCTATGTTTGTGTACAAATCTTCTTTCCTCCAGATGCAGGAAAACTTTTTTTTCTTTACTTTATTTCTGATGTTCACTTTTGGGGGTCTGATCCCCTCTGCAATGCATTACAATACATCTGTATTGTAATGCATTGCCTGTTCGTGTACTACAGTGAGTAGTACACTAACAGGTTGCCTAGGAGACCGGGCCTGAGGCTGGATTTCCTCGGCACCCGTAGAAGGCAGTTCCCGATGCCGTGCAAGGCAGTCTCTACAAGACATCGAGCTGTCTTCCGAACAATCGAGTCCCCGTCACAGCAGCGCGGGGACTCGATGCAATCACTCACCCGACACAAACCCTTTCTATGTTGCGGTCAGCGCAGACCGCGGCATAGAAGGGGTTAATCCGCCGGCATGTGCTTTTACAGCGATGCCGGCGGATACAGCAGGGGCTCGGCTACCACGGACTGCTGGGCCCCTGCAGTGATCGCGCGGGCACCATGACGAACTATTACGTCAAATTGCGGGAACACAGTGGTTCCCATGACGTAGTAGTACGTCAAAGGTCAGGAAGGGGTTAAAACAGGTGTAGAAAGTGATGAATGAGCCCGTTTTTTTTTTTAGGATACGGCTACAGAGCTGTGCGAGGGCTATTTTTTTGCAGGAGGATCTGTAGTTTTTATTGATACAATTTTTCAGTGTGTATGACTTTTTTGATCACTTTTTATGACATTTTTTTGGTAGGTGAAGTGACGAAAAAATAGCGAATTGGCCATTTCGATTTTCTTTTTTTTAATTTGTTATGCTGTTCAGGATAAATATTTTTATATTTTAATAGTACGAGCATTTTTGGATGCAGCAATGCCCATGATGTTTATTTTTTTATGCAAGAGATACTACTTTGAACATTTTGTCCGCTTATTGACCGGCTCTCCTTATTGAGTATTATGGAGACCATCCACGATTTGGGACCTAAATGTGTCCCTATTGTCCTGAATATGTCCATGAAATGGGACCTTAAAAGGGAACCTGTCACCGGGATTTTGTGTATAGAGCTGAGGACATGGGCTGCTAGATCGCCGCTAGCACATCCGCAATATCCAGTCCCCATAGCTCTGTGTGCTTTTATTGTGTAATTAAAAACCGATTTGATAGATATGCAAATTAACCTGAGATGAGTCCTGTAGGTGAGATGAGTCAGGAACAGGACTTATCTCAGGTTAATTTGCATATGTATCAAATCGTTTTTTTTTTACACAATAAAAGCACACAGAGCTATGGGGACTGGATATTGCGGATGTGCTAGCGGCCATCTAGCAACCCATGTCCTCAGCTCTATACCTAAAATCTAGATGACAGGTTCCCTTTAAAGGGCTTCTGTCACCCCATTAAACCTTTTTTTTTTTTTTTCTTTACTAATAATCCCTACACTGCGATCTCATCATACATAAGCTAATTAATGATTTTCGTTCAGTAGAATGTGTTAAAAAAATCGATTCTTGAAATATGTAAATTACCTTGCTACCAGCAAGTAGGGCGGCTACTTGCTGGTAGCAGCCGCATCCTCCGATGGTAATGACGCCCCCTCTGCTTGTTGATTGACAGATCCCGTCCGCTGGCCCTTTCTCTGCTGGCCCTGCCTGTTTTGATTCAATATCTGGCGCCTGCGCCGCGGCCGTACCTCTCTTCAATCTGCGCAGGCGCACTGAGAGGCGGCCGCTCGCTCCTCAATGCGCCTGCGCCGGGTGTAGATGTGACGTCATCGGCGCAGGCGCATTGAGGATGGAGCGGCCGCCTCTCAGTGCGCCTGCGCAGATTGAAGAGCGATACGGCTGCGGCGCAGGCGCCAGATATTTAATCAAAACAGGCAGGGCCAGCAGAGAAAGGGCCAGCGGACGGGATCTGTCAATCAACAAGCAGAGGGGGCGTCATTACCATCGGAGGATGCGGCTGCTACCAGCAAGTAGCCGCCCTACTTGCTGGTAGCAAGGTAATTTACATATTTCAAAAATCGATTTTTAACAAATTCTACTGAACGAAAATCATTAATTAGCTTATGTATGATGAGATCGCAGTGTAGGGATTATTAGTAAAGAAAAAAAAAAACGGTTTAATGGGGTGACAGAAGCCCTTTAATATGTCCCTAATGCCCCTAGCATGATTGTCAGTGGTTGATACCTCTGCAATTAATGGGGATTTCTTAGGGACTATAGGAAATAGGACCACTCCTATTTAAACAGGATTTGTTTCGAATATATATCCATAAAGAAAATCGGGCAGCACTCCCTTCAAACGCAGCTGTAGGGTGCCCGCGGTAGTCCCTCGATTCATGACGGAAGACAGCAAAGAAAGTTCGCAGCACTCCTTGAAATATAAAATGTGCTCTTTATTCACACATATCAAATGTTGACAACGTTTCGGTTCTCTCACAGAACCTGACTTGAGAAACGTTGTCAACATTTGATATGTGTGAATAAAGAGCACATTTTATATTTCAAGGAGTGCTGCGGATTTTCTTTGATAGATATATATATATATATATATCTATCTTCTCTGTTTCAGGCAGGAGGGATCGTCTCTGCCTTCATCCTGTTAACCACGTATGACAGTAAATATTTCGTTCCGATTATTTACACACTGGTGTTACCTTACCATTAAGCTATTCCATGGACTATATGTCCTCGCCTAGATGGTGACTCAAGCAAATGTCACAAACTTTCACTCCCCCTTGTCATAGCGACGAATAATGTGAGGAGCAGGCGGAGTCGACGCAGATGACTGTGCAATGGGCTGTCCGTCCCCTGGTGAGGATGACGGTAGCAGGCGCGGTCATGTAGCGATCGTGCACCTATTGGATGCCTGCTAGAGGCTTGGCAGGAAAAGGGGAGTTTTCTCCATTTAAACAGAACACATCTCTCGCGCGCTACGGCCACTACAATGCCGGGAGGCTCGCATATCAGAAGCGTGCAGCGTCTCTCTAGTTAGCAGACCGAAAAGTGCCTGGCAAAATCATTGCATACCCACCACCAGGGTTGCAATACATGACATTGGCCAAGCACTAGGTTTAATGCTCCTGATGAAATACCGACAATAGTCGGATAGGGAAACGCGTCAAGCATTAGACTGCAGTACAAGAAAACGTGCAGACTGACTCTCGCTTTCATATTGAGCCTATTAGGGATTAATCCGCTAAGTGTGAGACCCTATACAGCACTTACTATAGGGTTTACAGCCTGGTATATGTAGTGCAAAAATATGTGAGATTACCAGAGGATTTACCCCATTATCCATACACTCCTAAATATAAAGGAGTCTTTGTGGTAGGATGTTACTAGGAACCAGCATATAAATAGTCTGAAAAATTCCAGTTCACCTTATCAGCCTATTCATGTGGAGATTTATTATTTTTAACATTATCAAATAAAGTGTTTTTAACGTACTTTAGATAGGCAGTAAATAATAATTTTTGAGTAGTACGTCTACAAGATTATCGTATTCAAGTGAATTAGAGATAGAGGGGTGATGTAATTTTTATTTTTTTTGTATGATATTGCTTCTTGTATTCTGTATTGTATATCTATGCATTACAGAATACAGGATTCAGTATATTCCAATGCAGTGCTGCCACCTGCAGGCCGGCATTGGAATATACTAGTGATCATCCTGGAAGCCTTGTATAGAGTTAGGGCTCATGCACACGACTGTATGTATTTTGCGGTCTGCAATAAATACGGATGACGTCAGTGTGCATTCTGTATTTTGCAGAACGGAACAGCTGGCCCCTAATAGAACAGTCCTATCCTTGTCCGTAATGAGGACAATAATGGGACATGTTCTACTTTTTTGCAGAATGGACATACGGAAACAGAATAAACACGGAGTAACTAGGTTTTTTTTGCAGACCCATTGAAATGAATGGTATATAAGCAAAAAAGAAGAAAGCTAAAGATAGGGATGCAAGAGGGAACAGGACATAAATAGAAGGTAAGTTTGTACGTGTAAAGGCATACAGGATGTGTTCAGAGAAACACGGCCATGTCATTTTTGTCATTAAGGCCATGCGGGCCCATGGCCTTGGTTCTGATGCTCCAACGTGCCTCCCGCTGCAGCAAGAGGCGGTGCCGGTCGCCACCCCTAGGGATGGGCCCCACAGCCTCAATGCCTGCAAAAGAGAGGCACAACGGATCACTGCCATGGACCACACGGACATGTTCAACTAGGCGGGGAGACCCCCATCCCGTTCTAATGGAGCCCAGGTGCTCTCGCACCCGCTCAAAAAGAGGTCTTATAGTTTTTCCAATATAGAACATCTGACATGTACAAATAATGACATAAACCACAAAAGACGTACGGCAAGTAATAAAATGTTTAACTTTGTATATGACCTCCGCAATTATATGGACAAAACGTCCGTCACCGCCGACCAGCAGTGAAGGGCATACCCGCTCCCCAGCCTGCCAACCTTCATGTTACATGAATGGATAAAGCATTGAAGTGCTACGATCTTTTCTACCTACCACTTTACCTTCACAAAGAGTCTGCTTGAGCTCCCTTGCTGAGCACCACACGATCCTGTTAGCAGCTGTAGCCGTGGTTGCATTGTTCCTATTGGGGTGTCTTTTGGGCGCATTGCAGCAGATACGCCGATTCCTTCTTCCATCCTTGTGTGCACTTTAATAAAGGTGCACCACTCGCTCTGTGTAATCCTAGCCCAGGGATCAGCAACCTATGACTCCCAGCATTCACACTTGCTTGGCTGTTCTCAGAACTCCCATAGAAGTGAATAGAAGCACGCTGCGAGTTGTAGTTTTACAACAGCTGGAGTGCCGGATGTTGCTGAACCTTGTCCTAGCCTATAACTCAGGGATGCTCAACCTGCGGCCCTCCCGCTGTTGTAAAACTACAACTCCCACAATGCCCTTCTGTAGGATGATAGTTGTAGGCTGTCAGGGAATGATGGGAGTTGTAGTTTTGCAACAGCTGGAGGGCCGCAGGTTGAGCATGCCTGCTATAACTGGAGGCAAATCACATGGACAATAGAAGGACACAGATCATCTTCTCCCTTTCCTCGCATGCTAACCTCTGCACAGGTCACAAAGCATGCCCACAACATGAAGCATGCCCTCTCCCACAGAAGTCAAGAAGTTATTTTCTGAATAACGTTTTCTATGTCCTTCTGGTTTAGAGCAGCAACAGATTGGACAAGATGGCTTTCCCCATAATCATGTATAAAAAACAGCCGCTGGATAAATAGTCCTGACAAGCATTAAAAACCGCGGAGGATAAGCGCAGTTATGAGACGTAAACTGCACTCCTGGATTGTATTTACAGTTCTCTGCCCCCCAGGGCCCCTGCACTCACTTCTGTGGGGCCCCTGCCAAATGGCATATCTCAGATCTTTAATAACGCACATCGGGGTACAAGGTAATAACATTACAGACACTTGGAGGGGCAGAAAAGGACATGCTGACTATTGGGGTGACAGAGTAATGACACTGGGTGACAGGACATTGATACATTAACACTTGGAGGTACAGGACAGAGCTGGGGGAGAGCGCCGATGGCACTTGGGGACAGTGGAGCTGATGGCACCGGGGTGGGGGAGAGCTCCGATGGCACCGGGGTGGGGGGAGATCGCCGATGGCACTGGGGGGAAAGAAGGGTGTTGGGGACTGATGGCAGGGGTCTGATAAGTTTTTATAAAGGAAAACAGTCTATTAATTCATTTTTTCTTATTAGTTATTCGATTAATCGTAAAAAATAATTGGTAGAATACTCGATTACTAAAATAATCATTTACTGCAGCCCTACACGATGGCGATTCAAATAAACAGCCAACCCTATAATGCCTGGACGGGTTTTGTAAGTGATCCTCAGCTCAGGACCCCCCTCCATGAGACAACCCCTTTAATTCCACAATACTAACACTGCAGGGCAATAAATGGATGGATCATGAGATTCCGATATTCTGATCTTCTGTCTCGGCCTCCATCGCGGTGTTCGGTATAGTGCAGATGGTGACCTGTGCATCTTCTCCAATCCAAAACACTGGGAACACCGTCTCAGAGAAGTGGCAGGAACAAGAATGCAGGAGGCGCATGCTACCATCCTTAACGCCGTAGAAAGCGAGTGTGCCACCCGTTACATCAAGATAAATGCCAATCTGTGTGAAGTTAGTTGGCTGAAGCTTCGTCTCCTGGCTGTTGTGCCAGGCGGAGTGGTGCATGCTGCGCAGCTGCAGGCTCCACGAAGAACTGTTCTTTCCGATGGTACTTTCC
Organism: Bufo gargarizans; assembly: GCF_014858855.1. NCBI lineage: Eukaryota > Metazoa > Chordata > Amphibia > Anura > Bufonidae > Bufo > Bufo gargarizans. The sequence goes on along the minus strand of NC_058085.1, from coordinate 64,724,335 downwards.
TGTTCGTTGGTACGTTTCAAGGAGCCCAATGCTACTCCTATATCCACGAAGAGGGTGGATATAATGACCTCCCAGTAGTGACTTCCCTCAGAAAAACCTTCAGTGCACATCACCTGCCATTTCTGAAATCTGTTCGGGGAGTCGGGCACGCCATTCCTCCGTGATCTGTGAGTGGCTTTACAGTTCCCATGGGATATCTCCAGATGCTTGTTGGCGGTCTCAGGGTCAAACTGCAGGTTCCGGTAATCTGTGGATCAAACCGAGTACGTGTCAGAACCAAGTGCTGGTGATATGGGTCACTTGTAACTGGTAAGAGGTCCCTGGCTGGACTACAGATGAAAGGGGTATTCCCTTCACACAAAAAAAAATAAAAAAAATGACGTATTTTGAGGATATGCTGTACAATCGGATTGCTATCCTCTGGCTTGGTCATTAGTATCTGATCTGTGGGGGTCCGACAGCCGGGACCCCCACCAATCAGCTGTAAGAGAAGGCACCGGCGCTCGCAGTAGCACCCCAGCTCACCAAGCACAGCGCCGTACATTGTATAGCGGCTGTGCTTGGTATCACAGCTCCGCCTCATTCACTTCATGCTGAGCGGGTCCTAGGCCACGTGACTGAAGAATGTGACATCACATGGACAAGAGAAAGCTGCGAGAAGGCCGCAGCACTACTGCAAGTGCTGGTGCCTTCTAAAACAGGTGATCGGCAGGGGTACACTGGGAACTTAAAGTCGCCCTGGAATAAACCTGGGAAAAAAAGTGGCCCAAGTTGTAGGCGGGTCCAAAATGACAGAAGAGCAGCACAAAATACAACACAATATAATGCCGCAGCAGAAACAAATACCACAGTGCAGCACAATATACTGCTGCCCTCGCCACAGTATGAAACTGTATCGTCATCCTGAGGACGGCTATACAGTTGAATTCAAGAGGGCACCTGCGGGCATTGGCCAGGTGCAAAAGTACCTGATGCTCCCATCACTAACTAATGCTGAAAGCATCAGATCATTATGAACTTGTCCGGTGGCTGTGAGGAGGGCTCGGGCGGCCCCCAGGGCATCAGCCCACCATTAAAATTTCCCTGTAGGGTTTATGGTCAGTCCGTCCATTGTACCAGGTGTCAGACGCCCACCAATCAGATACTAATGACCTATGCAGGGGATGTACTATAGGATGTCTAATTTTCATTTTTTTTTTTACATCATTCATGGCACAGCCCCTTTAATAGTCAATTTATAGAGGGCGGCTCCCAGATCCCGGAGGACATTTCTCCTGCAGCCACCTACAGCTTTCCTCGCTCATATTAGCTGACTGCTGTGGGAAGGAGCTGCCGGGCCTGCTGTGACTAGCTCATTGCCAGCGAGTCCTCCGCCAAGAAAGGGGTTATCCTTCCCAGATCTTTAATTCACAAGTTTTATTACAAATGAAAACAGTAATATCTCCCCTGTCAAAAGCCGTGAAAGGATACCCGTCACCTCTCCAGGCTTGGCCGTTTCAGTATTATTCCTCATGTAATACCAACTTTGGTAATAACTCTATGGTGTGTTGTTACTCCGTTATTCCTCGTAGAACTGTATGAATAACCTGACTAATGGGCGTTACCAGTTGCGGGTGTGTCCTTGTACACTAACATTGTCCATTGAAACATTGTCAAATTGTGTAGGGACACGCCCATTTGTCAAGGGGGAGCGTGATACCCAATTGTTCATTTGTTCCTAATTTTTAGGAGGAATAACAGGGGAACTGCACTATAAGAAAAGATGCACACAGGAAGACTGACCAAAGTAATTGATAGTGGTAATAAACAATCCAATCGGTTTCACACTGGCCTACCAAAAATGACATTACCTTTACAGAGTTGTGCTCTGAGGGCACTGATTCTTGCAGGTTCTCTGCGTGGAGTTGCCGGTGAGGTCCCTTCTACACAACAGGCGTCATTTACAGCAATGCCAGATGGAGATCCTGAGGTCTCTGCAGAGGAGAGTGAGAGCCACGTGTTATCTGTTATCACACGGCGCGTAGGTCTTCCAGTATATCGGCCTCGTACCAACCTCTACGTTTATCTACTGGTTTCTCTGGGTGTAACAACTGAGGTAGGTCCATTTGGAGCAGCTTGGTGACTTCAGGTAGGATCCTAGTCACGACCTCCATCTGCAGGTTTCCACTGAGCTGAACGTTTGGGGATCTTGGAGTGGCCCCGACGGGCATAAGTTGAGGAAGACCCTGCAAAAGTGACATGGAGAGTCCCATGTATAGTGCTGAGCGTACAGGATGAATCATATGTAACATTTGTGCATGCTCAGCATATGCCCATATTCACCTGATGGAGGCCAAACGAGAGCCCCTCTGGTCCACATCTGGGCGATACGTGTATAAACTGTTCTAATGGAAAATGCCAGTGTTGTCTGGTGGATGCCTCGGTGCTATGTTTGACACTGATCTTTCCTTCATCCCCTATACTCATTCTCTCGCCGAGACATCTCTCTGGCCCTTTCTTACTGTGAAAACAAAAACTCATTGTTGCCCTGATCCATGCCCATCTGGATTACTGTAACTCATTACTAATTGGCCCCTCCCTCACCAGACTTTCCCCACTCCAATCTAACCTGAACGCAGTCACCAGGGTCACCCATCGTCCACCTGCTACTCCGATGCCTCCACTCTGTGCCAGTCATTGCACTAGTTGCCCGTACAGTACATGATTCAATTTAAACAGCTTGTTCTCACCCACAAAGCTCTCCACAGTGCTGCACTCCTACATCTCCGTTTACCACCCTACCCGTGCTTTCCGTTCAGCTAATGACTTACGACTGACGTCCACCATAATCCGAAACTCTCACTCCCATCTCCAAGACTTCTCCAGAGCTGCACCAGTTCTCTGGAATGTCCTACCCAAGCAATCAGATTAATCCATAACATCCATAGCTTTAGGTGCGCCCTAAAAACACATTTTTAGGTTAGCCTATCCCATCCCCTGATCTAACCCTTCTCCCCCCCCCCCCCTTCAATCATTATTCTGAACCTGAAATCAAGCACTTGTTACCTTCTGCGTCACCCCATCTCCTTATAGATTGTAAGCTCTTGCGAGCAGGGCCCTCTTCCTCTTGTTTTATTTGTTTGCTGCTATGCAATTTATGACTCTGTACTTGAACCCCCTGATTGTAAAGCGCTGTGGAATATGTTGGCACTATATAAATAAGGATTATTATTATTGATTAAAAATTCCATATTGTGTATTTTTATCCTACACGACATATACAGTCGTGGCCAAAAGTTTTGAGAATGACACAAATATTAGTTTTCACAAAGTTTGCTGCTAAACTGCTTTTAGATCATTGTTTCAGTTGTTTCTGTGATGTAGTGAAATATAATTACACGCACTTCATACGTTTCAAAGGCTTTTATCGACAATTACATGACATTTATGCAAAGAGTCAGTATTTGCAGTGTTGGCCCTTCTTTTTCAGGACCTCTCCAATTCGACTGGGCATGCTCTCAATCAACTTCTGGGCCAATTCCTGATTGATAGCAACCCATTCTTTCATAATCACTTCTTTGAGTTTGTCAAAATGAGTGGGCTTTTGTTTGTCCACCCGCCTCTTGAGGATTGACCACAAGTTCTCAATGGGATTAAGATCTGGGGAGTTCCCAGGCCATGGACCCAAAATGTCAACGTTTTGGTCCCCGAGCCACGGTGCTCCATCGTGCTGGAAAATGCATTGTTCTTCACCAAACTGTTGTTGGATTGTTGGAAGAAGTTGCTGTTGGAGGGTGTTTTGGTACCATTCTTTATTCATGGCTGTGTTTTTGGGCAAAATTGTGAGTGAGCCCACTCTCTTGGATGAGAAGCAACCCCACACATGAATGGTCTCAGGATGCTTTACTGTTGGCATGACACAGGACTGATGGTAGCGCTCACCTTTTCTTCTCCAGACAAGCCTTTTTCCTGAAGCCCCAAACAATCGGAAAGAGGCTTCATCGGAGAATATGACTTTGCCCCAGTCCTCAGCAGTTCATTCACCATATTTTCTGCAGAAGATCAATCTGTCCGTGATGTTTTTTTTTGGGACAGAAGTGGCTTCTTTGCTGCCCTTCTTGACACCAGGCCATCTTCCAAAAGTCTTTGCCTCACTGTGCGTGCAGATGCGCTCACACCTGCCTGCTGCCATTCCTGAGCAAGCTCTGCATTGGTGGCACTCCGATCCCGCAGCTGAATCCTCTTTAGGAGACGATCCTGCCGCTTGCTGGACTTTCTTGGACGCCCTGAAGCCTTCTTAACAATAATTGAACCTCTTTCCTTGAAGTTCTTGATGATCCTATAAATTGTTGATTGAGGTGCAATCTTAGTAGCCACAATATCCTTGCCTGTGAAGCCATTTTTATGCAACGCAATGAAGGCTGCAAGCGTTTCTTTGCAGGTCACCATGGTTAACAATGGAAGAACAATGATTTCAAGCATCACCCTCCTTTTAACAGGTCAAGTCTGCCATTTTAACCCAATCAGCCTGACATAATGATCTCCAGCCTTGTGCTCGTCAACATTCTCACCTGAGTTAACAAGACGATTACTGAAATGATCTCAGCAGGTCCTTTAATGACAGCAATGAAATGCAGTGGAAAGTTTTTTGGGGGATCAAATTAATTTTCATGGCAAAGAAGGACTATGCAATTTATCTGATCACTCTTCATAACATTCTGGAGTATATGCAAATTTCTATTATAAAAACTTAAGCAGCAACTTTTCCAATTTCCAATATTTATGTAATTCTCAAAACTTTTGGCCACGACTGTACATAATGTGCATTTGCTCCGTTCACATCTGCTTTGCGGTTCAGCAATGATGCTGCACTGGATAGATCATAAAGCAGATCCAAACAACACCTAATGGCCCAAACTAGGGTGAGTTGGGGGTCCTGCCTAGGGTCCATCCCTTATACTACACTATTCTTACCATTAGAAGTACTGGAAACCTTGATGGACTGAGTGCAGATGTGAACATGAGCCTAATACCAGTCTGTCGTCCCCAGCTGTGCCTGTCCATGCCATTTACTGGAGTGTGCAGACGTCCAATAACACCCATCAGTGCTGGTTACTGCTTTATCCACAATGTCGTTAGGCAGATATAGAGCATCTTTTCTTAGAAAGGTGTTCCTCTGTTATTCCTCCTAGAAATTTATGACCAAACTGAGAACGGTTACCAATGGGGGCAGACCAGTAAGTGCTAACGCTGTGTAAGGACACACCCCTTTGAAAAGGAGGAATGGTAACACCCTAAATATCTGGGAGGAAAAACAGAGGGGCAGTACAACACAAAGTTTTAATACAATATGATCCAGAATTGTTATTTCATAGAAAACAAGTATTTACTAAAACGGACATGACCGCAGTGGTGACGCCTGTGATATGGTTTTGAAACTGGTAATGCTATAATATCCCGTGTCTCTAGAGCACAGTCGTATGTGGAGCTGCCAGCAGCTTGAGAGCCACCGAGGGCGATTTCTAGACTGGGTAAGGACACTAACGCTCCATGTCACCTTGTAATATGACTGTAGGAATTTATGGTGCTGACATCAGACTAAATACATTTCTATCAGTTCAAAACGTCATTTCAAGACCCTTGGATTCAGCAAATAATCTCATTACCTCAAGAAATGCAACCCTGTCATTCCTTAGCAGCACTTCTGCTTCCTTGTGATGTTTCTCTAGGTCCTGCAGATGGCGCTCTAGATGCCCTACATGTTCAGCTGCTTGTGCCAGCGCCGCAGTCTTTTCACAGATAACAGACTCTTCAACAAGGACCTGAATTTCATCCAATGTCTTACGCACTTGATCAAATTTGTTCCTTATTCCAGACATCGTCTTTTCATGAAACTCCTAGAGAGAGAGATGGATTGGATAGATTCACTGGATATAGAGAGTCATTGGACAGAGTCACTGGATAGAGAGTCAATGAATAGAATAACTGGCTAGAGAGAGTCATTGGATAGAATCATTTATTGGATAGAGAGTTACTGGATAGAATAACTGAGTAGAATTTTAAAAAAAACACTGGATAGAGAGAGTCATTGGATATAGAGATTCATTGGAGAGACTCACTGGATAGAGAGTCATTGGATAGATAGGGTAATCTCTGGATAGAAAGTCATTGGAAAGAATCACTGGATGGAATCACTGGGTATAGAGAGTCATTGGATATAATCCGTGGATGGAATCACTGGGTATAGAGAGTCATTGGATGGAATCACTGGATCGAATCACTGGGTATAGAGAGTCATTGGATAGAATCACTGTATGGAATCACTGGGTATAGAGGGTCATTGGATAGAATCACTGGATGGAATCACTGGGTATAGAGGGTCATTGGTTAGAATCACTGGATGGAATCACTGGGTATAGAGGGTCATTGGATAGAATCACTGAATGGAATCACTGGGTATAGAGGGTCATTGGATAGAATCACTGGATGGAATCACTGGGTATAGAGGGTCATTGGATAGAATCACTGGGTATAGAGGGTCATTGGATAGAATCCCTGGATGTAATCACTGAGTATAGAGAGTAATTGGATAGAATCCCTGGGTATAGAGAGTCATTGGATAGAATCACTGGATGGAATCACTGGGTATAGAGGGTCATTGGATAGAATCACTGGATAGAATCACTGGGTATAGAGGGTCATTGGATAGAATCACTGGATGGAATCACTGGGTATAGATGGTCATTGGATAGAATCCCTGGATGTAATCACTGGGTATAGAGAGTAATTGGATAGAATCCCTGGGTATAGAGGGTCATTGGATAGAATTACTGGATGGAATCACTGGGTATAGAGAGTAATTGGATAGAATCACTGGATGAAATCACTGGGTATAGAGAGTCATTGGATAGAATCACTGGGTATAGAGAGTCATTGGATTGAATCACTGGGTATAGAGAGTCATTGGATAGAATCCCTGGAAGGAATCACTGGGTATAGAGAGACATTGGATAGAATCACTGGGTATAGAGAGTCATTGGATAGAATCCCTGGAAGGAATCACTGGGTATAGAGAGTCATTGGATAGAATCACTGGGTATAGAGAGTCATTGGATATAATCCCTGGATGGAGAGATGAAAAAAAGATTGAGATTCCTCAGTGGTTGATACCTTTTAATGACTAGCTGAAAAGATGATAACTAAATTGCAAGCTTTTGAGGCTACTTGGGCCTCTTCTTCAGGCGTTTCTTAAGACAGTGTCTGAAGATTCACAAACTTATACACCAAAGTACATAGGAGTAATGCGGTAGATGAGACAAGCGATGTGAAGCAGATCAGTATGAGTGGAGGAGGAAACAAACGGTTGTGACAGTAAATTGTTGGAGCAATTCTACATGAGGATTATAGATAAGAAGTGTAAACGTTTTATTGTCCTCTAATGGATGTTCTGTCCATGAATGTGATGAACCAAAGAGATCTGAGAGCCACATTCCTTAAGAGATGTAGGCGACACATTAATTCCTGATCTAAGTGTGTCAAAGGTCATCATCCACTTGTAGTCCCAGATTCTCCTCCTGTCCCTCTGCGATTTGCAATTCCCCCTTAATATCAATACTTTCATGTCTGTGATGTTGTGGTCATGGCTGCAAAAGTGTTTAGTTACAGGCAAACATTTGGTACATATACAGGTCAAACTCGAAAAACGAGAATATCGTGCAAAGTAATGCAACTTAAAAGGTGAAACTAACATATGAGACTGATTACATGCAAAGTGAGATATTTCAAGCCTTTATTTGTTATAGTTTGGATGATTATGGCTTACAGCTTATGAAACCCCAAAGTCACAATCTCAGGTCCCCTTTGCTCAGGGGGTATGGAGTAATTAGCTGACTAGAGTGTGACACTTTGAGCCTAGAATATTGAATCTTTTCACTCAATTCTAATTTTAAGCTGCATTAATTCAATTCCTTTTAATTTGCATTACTGAAATAAATGGACTTTTGCACGATATTGTAATTTTTGGTGTTTCACCTGTAATCAGGTAGGCCAAATTTGCCGTGGTGCAGGTGAACGTACCTGGGATTTTGTAGTCCTGATGTGTATTGGGGACCTTCATCTCGTCAGTGGTCATTATGTATGGACAGGTTATACATCTGGTCTGTTTGCAGGGGAATGCTCCTGTTGTTGTTGGAGAGGACAGTGAGCTTCTGACAATGGTGTTTTTGAGATTAGGGGGCTGTCTGTAGCACAGGAGTGGGGGGTCCGGAAATATGGATTTCAAACGGCAATCTTTTTGTAGTATTGGATGTAGTCTCCAAGCAACCCTTCTTAGAATTTCCAGATTTGGGTTGTAGGCGACTACTAGAGGTACCCGATGATGGTACAAAACAAGAACATGGATGGAGAGAGTCATTGGGTATAATCCCTGGATAGAGAGAGTAACTGGATAGAATCCCTGGATAGAGAGAGTCACTGGATAGAATTCCTGGATAGAGAGAGTCACTGGATAGAATCCCTGGATAGAGAGAGTCACTGGATAGAATCCCTGGATAGAGAGAGTCACTGGATAGAATCCCTGGATAGAGAGAGTCACTGTCACAACCAGACAGCTGAGAAGCTCTGACAGAGGCCTTTCAGAACCTCCTCCTTGAGTTTCTGTGTTGTGGTATTCAGCTCCTCCTCTCGTTAGCCTCTCTCAGCTGTCATGTGTTGGACTAATTGCTTCCCTTTAAATTCTTCCCCAGAAGGCTTTTCTGGGCGGCTTATACTACTTCCTGGAGTGTGTGTGCACGCTGACTCTGTCCTCCTGTTTGCTTCAAAGCTAAGTGTTGTACCTTTATCTGTTATTTTCTGTTTGCTGGATCCCAGGTGACCCTGACTCCCTCCGTATCTTGTGTAGGGAGCCGGTGGTCGTGTCCCCTCACTATTGTAGGGTGCTCAGGGCTTTATAGTCAAGGTTCGTGGATATGCAAACCTCCACCTTTCGGATCTTTGCATAGGCTGAGCAGCCAGGGAAAGTGCCAGGTCTTCTGCAGGGGTCTCCCTTGGTTCCTTAGTTTTTGGATCCAGCGAGTCGTTTATACATGTTGCTTTGCCTTGTTTCCTGTACACCGTCCGTGACATTATAAGCCGCCATAACCGTCTCAAGCATGGATCCGGTTTCACTTTTGGCTGAACGCTTCCAGGGTCTTTCATTGGAGCTAGCTGATCTCCGTAAGACTTTTTCTCAGCTTCAAGTGACCGGTTCAGCTTGCGTTCATGGAGTTTGTTCTGAGCCTAAGATCTCGCTCCCGGATACGTTCTCCGGGGGTAGTGAGAATTGTGCGTTTTAGAGAGGCTTGCAAACTCCATTTTCGCCTTCTTCCCCACTCCTCTGGTGATGAGGAACGGAGGGTGGGGATCATTATATCGCTGCTCAGAGGTAACGCTCAGTCCTGGGCCTTTTCGCTGCCGGAGGGGGCACGGCCTCTCCGTTCAGTGGATGAATTATTTTTAGCCCTGGGTCAGATATTTGATGATCCGGATCGTATTGCTCTGGCTGAGTCTAAACTACGTCTATTATGCCAGGGTAAACAATCCGCAGAAATATACTGCTCAGAATTTCGGAGATGGGCAGTTGATACTGGTTGGAATGATGCTGCGCTCCGAAGTCAATTTTGCCATGGTCTTTCAGAGGGATTGAAAGATGCATTTGCCTTTCATGAGAGGCCTATTTCTTTGGACTCTGCTATGTCTCAGGCCGTTCGTATTGACAGGCGTCTTAGAGAGAGAGGAGAGATGTCCCCTTCCTGTCATACTCAGTCCCAGGACAGTGCAGCGGTCCTGTTCTGTGCGCAGGGGTCTCAGTCGCCGTCAGCCCCTTCTGAGCAGGAGCCCATGCAGCTGGGGTTGATTGCTTCTGACAATAGAAGATTCAGCTCGCATGGGAGGGTTTGTTTTTGTTGTGGAGGTATAAATCATTTGGCAAATATTTGTCCCTCTAGGAGATTCAGGCAGTTTTCTGGGAGTAATAAAGAAACTAACAGGAAAAAATCTTTTAAAAATGTTCCGTCTGTTACTATTGGCAGGGTTGAGGCAGAAATTGAAGGTTTTCCATTTGCTTGTAGTTCCCGTTTTGTCCTGCCGGCTAGGGTGGCGCTAGAGAGCAAGAACATTTTTTGTGGATAGTGGAGCAGCGGTTAATCTCATTGATAATCAATTTGCGATAACTCATGGTTTCCAGGTGCGCACTTTGGGAAAGGATATTCCTGTTTTTGCTATCGATTCCGCTCCACTTTCTCAAAAATCATTAAAGGGCATAGTTCACAATATCCGTTTAATTGTGAGTGATGCTCATGTTGAGGATGTGTCATGTTTCGTCCTTAGCGGTTTACCCACCCCTCTGGTGTTGGGGCTGCCCTGGCTCACTAAGCATAACCCCACCATTGATTGGCAAGCGAGGCAAATAAATGGTTGGAGTGACTTTTGCAGAGAGAATTGCCTCATGACATCTGTTTCTGAGGTTGCTACTAAGACTGTACCATCTTTTCTCTCTGAATTTTCGGATGTCTTCTCTGAGAGTGGAGTTCAGGATTTGCCCCCGCACAGGGAGTACGATTGCCCTATTAATCTCATCCCAGACGCCAAGCTGCCTAAATCTCGTTTATACAATCTTTCCCAACCTATGCTATGCGTGCTTATATCTCTGAGAGTCTGAGAAAGGGACACATACGACCCTCGAAGTCACCTGTTGCCGCTGGTTTTTTCTTTGTTAAGAAAAAAGATGGTTCTTTAAGACCATGTCTGGATTTCAGGGAGCTGAACAATATCACAATTCGTGACCCTTATCCGCTTCCTCTGATCCCGGACCTATTTAACCAGGTTGTTGGGGCTAAAGTCTTTTCCAAATTAGATTTAAGAGGGGCATACAACCTGGTCAGGGTCAGAGAAGGGGACGAATGGAAGATGGCCTTCAATAACCCTGAGGGCCATTTTGAAAATTTGGTTATGCCTTTTGCTTTGATGAATGCCCCAGCCGTTTTTCAGCATTTCGTGAACAGCATTTTTTATTATTTGATGGGAAAATTTGTATTGGTGTATTTGGATGACATTTAGATTTTTTCTCCCGATTTCAAAACTCATAAGGAACATTTAAGTCAGGTCTTGCTCATCCTGCGGGAGAATAAATTATATGCAAAACTGGAAAAATGTGTGTTTGCGGTTCCAGAAATTCAATTTCTGGGGTTTCTTCTCTCCGCTTCTGGTTTTCGCATGGACCCCGAGAAGGTCCGCGCTGTGCTTGAGTGGGAGCTTCCTGAGAATCAAAAGGCGCTGATGCGTTTTTTGGGCTTTGCCAATTATTACAGGAAGTTCATTTTGAATTATTCTTCTATTGTTAAACCACTCACTGATATGACCAGAAAGGGGGTAGATTTTTCTTCTTGGTCAGTAGAGGCGCGTAAGGCTTTTTCTGATATCAAGGAGAGTTTTGCTTCTGCTCCGATCTTGGTGCAACCTGATGTTTCTTTACCCTTCATAGTTGAGGTTGATGCTTCTGAGGTGGGTGTGGGGGCAGTCTTGTCTCAGGGTTCCTCTCCTGCCAATTGGCGACCGTGTGCCTTTTTCTCAAGAAAACTCTCCTCCGCAGAGAGAAATTACGATGTGGGAGATAGGGAATTGTTGGCCATCAAGTTGGCTTTTGAGGAATGGCGCCATTGGCTAGAGGGAGCCAGACACCCTATTACCGTATTTACTGACCATAAAAATCTGGCCTACTTGGAGTCAGCCAAGCGTCTGAACCCGAGACAGGCCAGATGGTCTTTGTTCTTTTCTAGGTTTAATTTTGTTGTCACGTTCCGCCCTGGAGTTAAGAATGTGAAGGCAGATGCCCTGTCACGTTGTTTTCCGGGAGGCGGGAGTTTTGAAGACCCGGGTCCCATTTTGGCTGAAGGTGTGGTGGTCTCTGCTCTGTTTCCTGAATTGGAGGCAGAGGTGCAGGCAGCCCAGTCAGAGGCTCCTGATCTTTGTCCTCCTGGGAGGTTGTTTGTGCCTCTCGCTTTAAGACACAAGATTTTTAAAGAACACCACGATACGGTCCTTGCTGGGCACCCGGGGGTAAGAGCCACACTGGATCTCATCGGGTTTTGTGGCAGCCTGCGAGACTTGCGCTCGTGCCAAAGTCCCTCATTCACGGCCATCAGGTCCTCTCCTTCCCTTACCCATTCCTTCCCGTCCTTGGACACATCTGTCCATGGACTTCATAACGGACCTGCCTCGTTCCTCGGGGAAGACTGTGATTCTGGTGGTGGTGGACCGTTTTAGCAAAATGGTGCATTTCATCCCTTTTCCTGGTTTGCCCAATGCTAAGACGCTGGCGCAGGCATTTGTTGATCACATTGTCAAATTGCACGGTATTCCTTCAGACATAGTCTCTGATAGGGGCACGCAGTTTGTTTCCAGATTCTGGAAGGCTTTCTGTTCTCGCTTGGGGGTTCGGTTGTCATTCTCTTCTGCTTTCCACCCGCAGTCGAATGGCCAGACAGAGCGCGTCAATCAGAATATGGAGACATATCTGCGTTGTTTTGTGGCGGAGAATCAAGAGGATTGGTGTTCTTTTTTGTCCCTTGCTGAGTTTGCTTTAAATAACCGTCGTCAGGAGTCCTCTGATAAGTCACCATTTTTTGGTGCATATGGGTTTCATCCACAGTTTGGGACTTTCTCGGGAGAGGGGTCTTCTGGTTTACCTGATGAGGACAGATTCTCCTCGTCTTTGTCATCTATTTGGCAAAAGATTCAAGATAATCTAAAGCGCATGAGTGAGAGATATAAGCGTGTGGCTGATAAGAGACGTGTGCTTGGTCCGGACCTGAATGTTGGTGATCTGGTGTGGTTGTCTACCAAGAATATCAAATTGAAGGTTCCCTCCTGGAAGTTGGGTCCTAGGTTTATTGGGCCTTACAAAATCCTGTCTGTCATCAATCCTGTTGCCTACCGTCTTGATCTTCCTCAGACTTGGAAGATCCATAATGTTTTTCATAAGTCCTTATTGAAACCTTATGTTCAACCCATTGTACCCTCGCCTTTGCCTCCTCCTCCGATTATGGTTGATGGGAATCTTGAATTTCAGGTCTCTAGGATTGTGGATTCTCGTCTTGTCCGCGGTTCTCTTCAGTACCTTGTTCAGTGGGAGGGGTATGGTCCTGAGGAGAGGATGTGGGTCCCAGTGACGGACATTAAGGCCTCTCGTCTCATCAGGGCTTTCCATAGGTCCCATCCTGAGAAGGTGGGTTCTGAGTGTCCGGAGTCCACTCGTAGAGGGAGGGGTACTGTCACAACCAGACAGCTGAGAAGCTCTGACAGAGGCCTTTCAGAACCTCCTCCTTGAGTTTCTGTGTTGTGGTATTCAGCTCCTCCTCTCGTTAGCCTCTCTCAGCTGTCATGTGTTGGACTAATTGCTTCCCTTTAAATTCTTCCCCAGAAGGCTTTTCTGGGCGGCTTATACTACTTCCTGGAGTGTGTGTGCACGCTGACTCTGTCCTCCTGTTTGCTTCAAAGCTAAGTGTTGTACCTTTATCTGTTATTTTCTGTTTGCTGGATCCCAGGTGACCCTGACTCCCTCCGTATCTTGTGTAGGGAGCCGGTGGTCGTGTCCCCTCACTGTTGTAGGGTGCTCAGGGCTTTATAGTCAAGGTTCGTGGATATGCAAACCTCCACCTTTCGGATCTTTGCATAGGCTGAGCAGCCAGGGAAAGTGCCAGGTCTTCTGCAGGGGTCTCCCTTGGTTCCTTAGTTTTTGGATCCAGCGAGTCGTTTATACATGTTGCTTTGCCTTGTTTCCTGTACACCGTCCATGACAGTCACTGGATAGAATCCCTGGATAGAGAGAGTCACTGGATAGAATCCCTGGATAGAGAGAGTCACTGGATAGAATCCCTGGATAACGAGAGTCACTGGATAGAATCCCTGGATAACGAGAGTCACTGGATAGAATCCCTGGATAACGAGAGTCACTGGATAGAATCCCTGGATAACGAGAGTCACTGGATAGAATCCCTGGATAACGAGAGTCACTGGATAGAATCCCTGGATAACGAGAGTCACTGGATAGAATCCCTGGATAACGAGAGTCACTGGATAGAATCCCTGGATAACGAGAGTCACTGGATAGAATCCCTGGATAACGAGAGTCACTGGATAGAATCCCTGGATAACGAGAGTCACTGGATAGAATCCCTGGATAACGAGAGTCACTGGATAGAATCCCTGGATAACGAGAGTCACTGGATAGAATCCCTGGATAACGAGAGTCACTGGATAGAATCCCTGGATAACGAGAGTCACTGGATAGAATCCCTGGATAACGAGAGTCACTGGATAGAATCCCTGGATAGAGAGAGTCACTGGATAGAATCCCTGGATAGAGAGAGTCACTGGATAGAATCCCTGGATAGAGAGTCATTGTATACATTTCCTGGATGGAATCACTGGGTATAGAGGGTTATTGGATAGCATTGTAGAGCCAGCATTGCTTTAAGAGTTCTGCGTTGCGTGAAAAACGCAGCATGTTCTATATTCTGCGTTTTTTCACACAGCCCTGGCCCCATAGAAGTAAATGGGTGTTCAGTGAAAAACGCATTGCATCCGCAAGTAAGTGCGGATGCAATGCATTTTTTCACGGATGGTTGCCAAGAGAGGTTGTTTGTAAACCTTCTGTTTCTTATCACGCGTGTGAAAAACGCATTGCACCCGCGCGGAAAAAAACTGAACGCAATCGCAGACAAAACTGACTGAGCTTGCTTGCAAAATGGTGCGACTTTCACTGAACGCATCCAGAGCCAATACGTCATGCTCGTGTGAAAGAGGCCTAAATGGTTGGCTGATCCCGTCAAAATCTGGGGGTTTGGCCGATGTTCATCTTCGGTGTATGGCCACCATAACACACGTGTCTTTTTATAGGTCATACGGAACTTAAGAGGATAACAAGGTCAACCCCTAATGATTCAGAAAACACGGAAAGCCCCGAACCCCCTTTGGCACTGCTCAGAGATGTCCATAGTGATGACGGGCCAGCAAAATGTACATGTACGTGTATTATACGACCTCGTGAACACCTCAGCATGCTTAGGTTACCTCGATGTTCTCCATCTTACACTTCCATTTGATGAGCTCCTCTTCCGTGTGCTTCTGCTGACGCTCACTGGCCGGCAAGTCATTTGCAAGTTTCGCCTATTGCATGGGGAGAAAATAAAGTAAAGATTGAATGTTATACATGAAGTTTATACAAAGGACGTATTCACTGTTCTGATGAAAACCAGATCTATATGGGAAAACCACCACACAGCAGTCTGTAGGATGCCCCAGGTAGAAGGGTATTCTTATTGGTCCCTTTAATTATTATTACTAGAGATGAGCGAATTTCATATTTCGAAATTCGTTCACACTTCGTTTGTTGGTAAAAGGGGAATTGCGTTATGGATTCTGTTACCACGGAACATAACGCAATTCTATGACGGAATGCATTCTGTTATTCATTCCATCATAATAGAAGTCTATGGCTGCAAAATGGATCCGGCCCGTTTCCGTTATGCAGGGGAGTTGCAGAGAGAGCAGAGCCTCTAGGTGTAACGGTAACGCCCCTGTTGCTCCTAGAGGCTCATTTGCATATATTAAAACATTTTTCTCAGCAATGCGGGCACATATGAACATGGGACCAACAAAGACGCCTTCACCTGCAAGGGCACATTAACAGGTCATAGGTACAAATCTGGGGACAGATGTCCTTTAATTAGTAGTTGTAACTAACCTGTGTCGGGAAGCTTTTTTATATAGCACTTACCCTCCCTCGTTCCCCCGATGCTTCCGTCTCCGCTGTGGGCTTTTCCTCTCCGGTCCCGACCGGATGTGGCCTCTTCTTTTCCCGTTCAGCTGCATTACAATCAATACAGCGGAACAGAAAGAGAAGAGGCCACCTCCGGTGGGGACACGAATGGAAGAGCCCGCCGCAGAGACGGCTGTATTGGGGAAACGAGGGAGAGTAAGATGCACTTGCACTCATTTTGAGCTACAAATCATTAAAAACGTCTAGCACCTTTCTCTGTGCGGCCTTGAGATTCTCTAGTAGCAGGCTCTGAATTTTCACTCTGTTCCATCAGGCAGCTCAGCTGACGCCTTCTGATCTCTGACCTTATAAAACGCTCATTACAGCTCAGTTCTTATCTTACTGATAAGGGCTCATGCACACGAACATGCCGTGTTTTGCAGTCCCCGCAAAAAACGGATGCCGCCCATGTGCCTTCCGCAATATGCTGAACGGAAAAGGGCGGACCCATTATAGAAACGCCTATTCATTTCGACGGGGCTGTGTACACGTGCGTTGGTTTTCACGCATCACTTGAAAATCGCAGCATGTTCTATAAGCGATGCGTTTTTCACGGATGGTTGTTTGTATACGCATAAAACGCATTGCATCCGCGGGATAAAAACTGAACTGAATGACTTTGCCTGCGAAATCGCGCATTTTTTACTGAACGCATCCAGACCTAATCTGGACACGCTTGTCTGCAAGGGGCCTAACAGGTACATGAAGTCGGTGGTGCAGGACAGCTTCTCCCAGGCTGTTGTAACCTTCTGGTAAAGAGATGATGCCTATGGCTGCTGTCCGCCCTCACCTTCTCCTGCTGACACCTCTCCTCCAGGTCCTGCACCTCATGGTGTCTGCAGGTTGTCAGCATACACTTGTGGCAGATGCAGCGGCTGTCCGAGGAGCAGTACATGGTAACGTCCAGCAGGTGGCGCTGGCATCGCGCTGGGACGGCACCGCGGGCGCCGCTGGCAGTCTGCACGGGGGGCAGCAGGGCACTGCGCCTCTCCAGCGCCCTTATGTCGTCCACCACCTTGGTGAGGCTGACGTTCCTCTGAGGCTCCGGCCGCTGGGGGAAGGAGAGCCGGCAGTCGGGGCAGGTGTACATGGGGGACGAGGCGACCTCCCGGTCCCAGTGCTCATGGATGCACTCCTGGCAGAAGCTGTGCCCGCACGGGAGGGAGAGCGGCTTGGTGAACACCTCCAGGCAGATGCTGCAGTTCAGGTTGTTGCGCAGGTGGGACACCGGGTCGTCCGCCTCCATGCTGCTGACACCGGGAGGAACCGAGCTGCTGACTGACACCGGGAGGAACCGAGCTGCTGACACCGGGAGGAACCGAGCTGCTGACTGACACCGGGAGGAACCGAGCAGCTGACTGACACCGGGAGGAACCGAGCTGCTGACTGACACCGGGAGGAACCGAGCAGCTGACTGACACCGGGAGGAACCGAGCTGCTGACACCAAGAAACAGAAAGTGAAACGTCTCTGTAGCGCTGCTGGGATCGGCAGGAGGAGAGGAGGTCACGTGGGCAACAGTGCTCTTAAAGGGCCAGTGTCATAGACAGTCATGAAGAACATGTCACCAGTGCAGTCCCACACCAGAGCCGATTGCTTATGTGCTGGAATCCCATTAAGTGCCCTGATGAGCGAAGTTTAAAAAAATTCGATTTCAGGGGCAAAAACATAAAAAATACATACTTGCCTCTCCCATTTGATGGCGTGGCCATCTTGATTGAAGAAAACATGCCAAATCCCACGCGTGATGACGTGGTGACATCACACATCAGCATACACGAGATTTGGCACGGGATCAAGTGGGTAAGATGAGTATGTTATATTTTTTTTTTTACCGCTATTTCAGGGAAAAATGGATTTGTTGCCACGGAGCGACAAGACATTCGGATTCATGACCAATCGCATTTTTCCTGACATTCGGATCGCATTCCACTTCGCTAACTTCGATTCGCTCAACCCTAGCCCATAGCAACCTATTAAAGGGGTTGTCCAAGTTATATTTATTGATGACCTATCCTCAGGATATAACTCATCAATATCAGATCGGCGGGGGTCCGACACCCAGCACCCCCGCCGATCAGCTGTTTGAAGAGTAGGCGTGCGGTCCGTACCATTGAAATGAATGGGACGGCTTGGGTGTAATTACACCTGCTCAGCGCTGCAGAGGCAACGGCGAGAAGGTACACAGTGAAGAGGAAGTAGCGCCGGCACGGCGCACGCCTCCTCTTCAACCAGTGATCGGAGGGGGGTGCCGGGTGTCGGACCCCCTCCGATCTGATATTGATGACCTATCCTGAGGATAGGTCATCAATAAATATAACTTGGACAACCCCTTTAAATCACTACTTACCAACAGTCCTTGACTTGCTGGGACTCGGATTGTTGCTATTTTTTTAACCCCTTTCTTGACGCAGCCATTTAATATTTTTCCTTTTTTTTTTTGTTTTTACTCCCCTCCCGTTATGTTTTTCTCTATCCACATGATAAGCGATAACTATTAGGCCTAGTTCACACGACCGTATGGCTTTTATTGTTTTTTGCAGTCCGTTTTTCACGGATCCGTTGTTCAGTTTTTGAGCTCCGTTGTGTTTCCGTTTCCTTTCCGTTTTTCTGTTCCGTTTTTTCCGTATGCCATGTACAGTATACAGTAATTACATAGAAAAAATTGGTCTGGCCATAACATATTCAATAGATGGTTCAGAAAAAACGGAACGGAAACGGAAGACATACGGATGCATTTCCGTATGTTCCGTTTTTTTTTTTTGCGGACCCATTGACTTGAATGGAGCCACGACCCATGATTTACGGCCAAATATAGGACAAGCTCTATCTTTCAACGGAACGAAAATACGGAAACGGAATGCATACGGAACACATTTTTTATTTTTTTTGTGGAACCATTGAAATGAATGGTTCCCTATACGGACCGTATACGGAACACAAAAAAACGGCCCGTACACTCACAGAAAAATCGTTCGTGTGAACTAGGCTTCAGATTGTGGGGGTCTTACCACTGGGACCCCCACCGATCACGGGAACGGGGGCCTTTTACCCCCTGCCGCCCTCTGAAATGAACGGAGCAACCGGTCGCACATGTGGAGATAGTACAGTGCTCCACTATTTCCGGAATTCCCATAGAAATGAATGGAGCGGCTGCACGCATGCCCGACCAGCCGCTCTATTCATTTCAAGGGGGTATGGGGCCCCCCGTTCCCGTGATCGGTGGGGGGTCCCACCACTGGGACCACAGGATAGGGGATTACTTCATCTAACCAGAATACCCCTTTAATATTCTATGCTGTGTAGAAGGAATCTGGTAGACACAATGCCACAGGAAGGCATTGAAAGAAAAATTCAAGTCCACCATTGTTTTGCGGGATTCATATATACGGCATTCACTGGGCAGTAAAAATGACACGTTCCGTTTAGGCTACATGCACACAAACTTATTTTGTTTCCGTGTCCGGAACTTTTTTTTCGGATAAAATGCAGACCGCATCAGTATGTCCGTTCCGTAGCCCCGCCAAAAAATAGAACATGTCCTATTCTTGTCCGTTTTAGGCATTGTTACAATGGATCTGCAAAAAAAAAAAAAAACGGATGGAATACGGATGTCATCTGTTTTTTTTTTTTGCGGACCGCTAAACACATATGGGCGTGAGCATGTAGCCTTAGTCTGCGGGTCAGTACGATCACAGCGGTACCGCATTTCTGTCAGTTTTTGTTAATTTTTTTTTCAAGTTACAAAATTATTTGCATTACTGGGGCCCACCAGTAAAATTCATTCCGGGGGCGCACTGTCCAGCTACATACAGACACGTGTTCACACAGGGGCAGGCAGCAGCAGCATGCCCAAGATGATTCATAATGGGGGTCCCTTCGGCGACTTTGAGAAGGCAGGTCATGGAGAAAGAGGGTACTGCTGGCCCGCCTCTGTGCCTAGAAGTCATCTGGGTGACCCGATGCATCTATAATAATAAGGGCTCATGCACACAAATGTATTTTTTGTCCTTGTCTGTTCCTTTTTTATTTTTGCTGCCCATATGCGGAACCATTCATTTCAATGCGGCCGCAGAAAAATGGAAATGACCCCGTGTGCATTCCGTGTCCGTATGTCCACATGTCCGTTCCGCAAAAAATAGAACATGTCCTATTCTTGTCCGTTTTGCAGACAAGTACAGCCATTGTTACAATGGATACGCAAAAAAAAAACGGATGCAGCATGGACGTCACACAGATTTTTTGGGGCGGATCTGTGTTTTGCAGACCACAATATACATAAGGTTGTGTGCATGAGCCCTAAACTGTCTATCTATATGTAGTGCAGTCTGTCTAGTGTGCCTATTGTGCAGGGGGTGGGGGACTAGGGGCCCACCGGGGGATTCACCTGTTCCCCTGTGGGCCAGTTTGAGCCTGATGGGATGCCAGGGGCCACTGTAAGATCTACCCTTACTAGACCCGGCAGCCCCTGTCCGAAAAAAACAACAACAACATTTTACCCATTCACGCATTATGACGTACCCGTACGTCCTAATGTGTGAAGACATGTACATACACGGGCGGGTGCCGGCTGTATCATACAGCCAGCACCCGGCCGCACTGACAGGAAGCAGTGATCAAGCCGTCCCTGTCATTTAACCCCTCAGATGCCACGATCAACGCTGATCAGAGCACCTATGCGTGAAGACAGAGGGATGCGGCTCCCTCTGCCTTCCGATCGCAGCCCCACGCAGTGAAAATGGCGGGGCTCCATAAAAACAAGCCCTCATACAGAATATGGCAATGCAAAGAAAATGTTAGATTTTTTTTCAAAGGTTTTTATATTTTTTTAAGTAGTAAGACCAAATAAACCTATATGAGTTTGGTACCGCCACCTTCGTATTGAGCCACAGAATATGGATGTCAGGTCATTTTTATCGCACAGTGAATACTGTGATGTCAAAACCACAAAAACCTTATTTTATTTTATTTTCAGTTTTGCCAGACAGAGAAGTTGTTTCCCATTTTCCAATACGAGATATGGTAAATTAAATGGTGGAGATAAAAAATGCATCTCGTCCCGCAAAAAAAATCTCTTATATAGCTATATGAAGGGAAAAATAAAAGAGTTATGGTTATTGTAACGTGGGGAGGAAAAATGCATAAATGAAAATAGGCCCTGACCTTAAAGGGACTCTGTCACCAGTTTCTGACCCCCACTTTTTTTTTAAATATTGTTCTGTCCATGGAGCCCTTGTGATTACTATTGTGGTGTTATAAGCTAAATGCTGGCTCGTTTTGTTAAAAAAACGTTTTATCTAACCTGTCAGTCATATTGTTAAGGTGCCCAGGGTGTTGCTCATGGCCTGAAGATGCCGCCCGCCGCCGTTGGTGCCCAGCTCCTCCTCTGCTCTCGTCTGCGCCGCCTGAAAATACTGAGATACGCCTCCGGCTCTCCCTCACTCCCCCCTCCTTCTTTTCTAAGATCCCGCGTGTGCGGCAGTGTTCGCGTTATCGGGAGGTTGAGCGAAGTGCCCGCGCATGCGCACTTCGCTCAATGAGGCTGAACGGAAAAGTCTGCATGGGCGCATCAGGCACAGGCCTGTGCGCACGCGCGGGATCTTAGAAAAGAAGGAGGGGGGAGTGAGGGAGAGCCGGAGGCGTATCTAAGTATTTTCAGGCGGCGCTGACGAGAGCAGAGGAGGAGCTGGGCACCAACGGCGGCGGCGGGCGGCATCTTCAGGCCATGAGCAACGCCCTGGGCACCTTAACTATATGACTGACAGGTTAGATAAAACGTTTTTTTAACAAAACGAGCCAGCAGATTTAGCTTATAACACCACAATAGTAATCACAAGGGCTCCGTGGACAGAACAATATTTTTAAAAGTGGGGGTCAGAAACTGGTGACAGAGTCCCTTTAAAGGGTAACTGTCATGTTTTCATAAAAAAATCTATTTTAGCATATGTTACTGCTGCAGCAGCATTTTGCATACAGCAATCTTTAGTTACTTCACATACCACTGTTTTCCTTGGGGTTTTCCCTTAGTTACGGCTGTTTAAACATTTACAATATGAGGACCTTCTCAAGATGGCTCCTCTGCCAGTTCTCTGAGGCCAAAACTGCTTTCCCTCACTTCCCATAAACACTTGCTCCCTGCCAGCCAATCAGATTGGATTACTGAGAGACACGCCTCCTCACTCTGAAGCCTAATGCAGGCATGCAGTGTGAAGGACCGCCCCTCAGTCTTCTGTTTATACTAAAAAGAAGACAGACAAGCCATACAACAGTCTTTTAAGGGAGCAGTGGAAAGGGACAGAGGACATTAATGAAAGCTGTTATTATAAGGTGATTACAGATCTTTGGACAATCATTCACAGACTAACTCCGGTATACATGCCTAGCTCTAATAAACTAGCAAATGAAAAAAAATATGACCGTTACCCTTTAAGGGGTTAATCATTGTACAATACCAATTTTTAACAGAACCGTGATGGAGCTTATTTTAAGTCAATGGGGGGCCATCAGCAGCGTACGAGACATCTGGCCTAGTAGAAGAGCAGCACTAATGGCACGGCCAAGGATCTGGTGTCATGTCATCAATTTGTGTAAATTCTCAGTTGATGTGAGTGCTCCTCACATACAAATTTAGTTTCGCATTTTTTTTCTTTTCTTTTTTTTTGCATAATGTTCATTTTATATGGCTTTTTTGTGTTCAATTGCATTTTTTTCTCTATAGAAAAGGGGAAAGAAAAATGCATGAAAAAAACCCGCCATTGCTTTAACATGCTGCATTAAAGGCCAGTAGTATAAAAATGCTTGTGTGTCCTGCCCTTAATATTTCCCATAGCCCTTCCGTTAAAATCTGGAGCTGGTATCTGCCTTATTTTATGTTTGATATATCATTTATTTACAGCTGATCTGTACATGCACTGTGTGGGGTTTTCACTATGATGTCGTCCTTATCGCCTCCTCCCTGGTTGTTATTTTCCAGGCTGCTCCACCACAACTTGCTCGTCCACCACTGACATAGATGAGAAGGTCAATAAGTAAGAGCAGGTGACTGGCACCACATCCTGGCGGGTAGAGAAGGAGGATGAGAGTCGGCAGGGCAGGACGGCGTCTTCCATACTGGTAACTAACCATTAATAACTTACTTCATACAGTATATCCTGATGCATACTTACCAACATTTGATTTGGTAAAATCGGGGCATATAAGCTCTGCCCCTGGAACACCCCAGTCTCACCCAGAAACATCAATTTGTGGGTTGAGTCTGTGTTAGCCCCGCCCATTTTTTTGCTTGGCTCGGAACACTGCAAATTTGCGTGGCTTTTTCTAAAAATCAGGGACAGTCCAGGCACATTTTTTGGCCCAGGACAGTGCAAATTTGCGGGACTGGCTCTGAAAATCAGGGACAGTCCCGGTGTTCTGGCAAATCTCTATACCTTGCGAAAAGTCTATACCGGAAGTGACGCGGCCGCACAGGAATTAGCTGGAGGAGGGTGTGCGCAAGCGCACATCCACTAGCTTAGGAAAGAATCGTTGCAGCGCCAATAGAAGTACTTCGTACACTGCGCGTGCGCACTTTGGGGTATAGAGATTTTGCAGAGCAAAATGTTGCATCAGATCTCCCTACCCCTGAGTGCGTACGCTCACACAAATCATCAGATCAAATCAGGATGAACTGCAACTGATGATTTGTGTGCGCGTGCGCACTCAGGGGTAGGGAGTGCTGATGCAACATTTTGTGCTGCAAAATCTCTATACCCCTAAGTGCGCACGCGCGGTGCACTAAGTACTTATATCGCGGCGCTGCAACGATTCTTTCCCAAGCCAGTGGATGTGCGCTTGCGCAGCGCCGCGCACACCCTCCTCCAGCTGATTCCTGTGCCGTCGCGTCACTTCCGGTGCGGCCGCGTCATTTCCGGTATAGACTTTTCGCAAGGTATAGAGATTTGGCAGAACACTGGCACATTTTTTGGCCCGGGACAGTACAAATTTGCGGGAGTGTCTCTGAAAATCAGGGACAGTCCTGACACATTTTTTAGGCCCGGGACAGTGCAAATTTGCAGGACTGTCTCTGAAAATCAGGCATAATCCTGGCCAATTCGGGACAGTTGGCAGCTATGCTGATGAAAACCCTCCTGTAACTACAACTCCCACTCGGGTAGATTTGGCATTTCTGGGGACCCATGCAAAGTTACGTCTAGGGGGCCTGCTGAGCTCCACCTGTTACTCCGCCCAGTTCCACTACTGAGCTCCACCCTTGTCAGCCCGCTAAGCCCTACTCTCAGTTTAGCAGCGCAGTCTGGGAACTTCCACTACTACTCCACATCTGGAACGGGTTCCCACTCCCACACTGGGCCAATGTGCTAAATTGGCTGCGCAGGACTTATAGCCACCCATAGTTTAGTCATGTATTTTCAGGCAATCACTTGTGGCCAATAGGGGCCCAGGCCCCAAGCTTTTGCTTGGTTTGCACTGTTGTAAAGTCCGCATATGCTCCTAGTATCCTTCATGAATTCTTCTCTTAACCTTGGTGATCATGGAGCTGGAGGCGCACTCCATACGCGACCGCTCCTCCTGTTTTACATTAAGTTACAGGAAAGTCTGTAGATGTGTTCTTTGAATAATCTATATATGCTTTGATGCAATTTCCAATCTTTCAAGTTTTCTCCTTGTTTAAATTTAGATTTTTACTTTTTTCTTTTCTTTTTGTTCCAGACAATACGGGACAACAGAGACGCACTAGACCTCTCTGTTTCTCCCGGGGTCGAGCTGCGCCAGTGCCGGTCATCCGCACTGCTGCCTCCCCCACAGAAGACAAGGTGGACCAGGGCAGCCCAGCTCCCCTGCATCCCGCCAGCGCAAGGGTCGCCCGCACGCCAAGTCCCTCTTCCAGCGTCCTGCCACTACGGTGCCAGTAGCTGAAGGGGCGACCCTGCTGGAACGGACCGAGGGTGAAGACGGCTGTGGTGAGAGAGTGGCTTCTCCAGCCCTACGACCCCCTCCCCCCACCCAGGTCTCCTGCGTGACTGACCCCCATACTGGTCCCTGCTGGTCCTAGGCTGGCCCCATCCTAGCTTGTTTTATTAGTTCCCTCTCCTCCCCTCCACAATAGGTGACCACTGAGGGGTTATGCTGGCGTCCCTATCATGCCGCCCAGGGAGCTGCCTCTATCCTTTACGGGCACCCGGTCACAGGGTCATCCACCCCACCCCCCCTATCGCCTTACCGGTGCGCTCAGGGCCAGAGGCCCTCTCCTGACGGCTGCAGCGTAGGGCCCTTGTTTCCGGTCCGCGGGGTGGGCACCAGCTGTCGGCAGACCCTGGCCGACAGCTGGTGCTCTCAGAGAGGCTGTCTTTCCGGTCGGCCGGGCGCCGCAGAGAGATTCTGTCCCAGGATTCCGGCTCCTTCCCGGCCTCCCTGACTGTTCCGGCCCGCGGGGTGGGCTCCCGCGGCCGGTATTATGCATGCGCCGCTCCGCTCCCTCCAGGTCCCGGCCGGTACCTCCGGGCACCACAAAAATTTAGGCCCCGGCTTCGCGGCCTACTAGGCCGCAAAATTCCGGCCTCGATTGGAGGGGGCGGGCACTCTCCAGGCGCGAGTTCTTCCCGCCGGAGGTTCCCCCGCCCCCAGGAGATCGCTGCACCGCCCTCAGGTCGGATCCCTGTTAACCTCTTGGATGCCGACGGCTCCCATCTGGAGGAGACCCTAAGGAAATGGCCTGTCTAATCCACCTAGCATAGACGATGACGTCGGCGCAGGCTGTGCCCTTATATGGTGGCCCCTTCCTACCTCAAAGAGGCTGTGTTTTAGAATAATAAATAAAAAATAAATAAAAAAAAATAAATATAAATTAAATAAAAAATATAAATACAGAAATAATATAAAACTAAACTGTATGTATATATATATTTATATATAAGAAATATCTGTATCTTTTTTGTTGGCTGCGCAGGATGCTGCAGCCTGACCTTAGAGCGCTGGCCGTATGCCTGCCCCTATTCCATAGGCGGCATGTTGCGCTCCGTGGCAATACGGCGCTGGCCAGGTGCAGGCCGCCTTTTCTATGGGCAGAATTGGTCGCCCTCTCCAGTCACGGTGCTGGCCATGTGCATGACCCCCCATTCTAGGCGGCATACTGCACTCTCCCTGGCTGCGGGCTGGCCTTGTGCATGACCCCCTTCTGTAGGCGGAATACTGCTCTTTTACCGCATACGGTGCTGGCCATGTGCACGACCCCCTTCCATAGGCGGAATGCTGCACTCTCGCTGGATTCGCTACGGCCATATGCATGACCTCCTTCCATAAGTGGAATGCGGCACTCTCTCTGGATTCGCTGCTGGCCATACGCATGACCTCCGTCCAATGGAGGACTGCTGCCCTCTCTCTCTGGATTCGCTGCCAGCCATATGCATGGCCTCCGTCCATAGGCAGAACGCTGCACTCTCGCTGGATTCGCTACGGCCATATGCATGGCCTCCTTCCATAGGTGGACTGCTGCACTCTCTCTCTGGATTCGCTGCCGGCCATATGCATGACCTCCGTCCATAGGCAGAACGCTGCACTCTCGCTGGATTCGCTGCTGGCCATATGCATGACCTCCGTCCATAGGCGGAATGCTGCACTTTCTGGATTCGCTGCCGGCCATACGCATAACCTCCGTCCATAGGCGGAATGCTGCGCTCTCACTGGATTCGCTGTCGGCCATGTGCACGACCCCCTTCCTTGGGTGGTATGCTGCGCTCTCACTGGATCCGCTGCCGGCCATGTGCATGACCCCCTTTCCAGGGGCGGTGTGCTGCACTGACTGGATTCGCTGCCAGCAATGGGCATGTATCTTTTCCTCAGGCGGCATGCGCACATACCCTCTGACTGTGGTTGTTCTCTTTCAACGCCACTGACTGTGGTTGTTTTTCTCGCCAGTGTGTTGCTGGCCATGTGCATGACCCGCATCCTTGGAGGGGTGCTTGCATTTTCACTGGATGCGATGACGGCCGTGTACATGGCCCCACCCCTTTCTGGGCGGAATACTGCACTTTCACCGGATGTGTTGCGGGCCATAAACAGCCCTCCTCATTCCATGGGTGGTAATTTGCACCCTCACGAGACCCATGGCTGTCCTTGATATGCTGTGCGGGACTCTTGCATGTTCCCCTTCATTGCGGAGTAGTTGCACTCTCACAGTATTCGGTGTTAGGTGGGTTATTGCGCAATCGCTTAATGCTAGGATAACCCCGTGCATGTCCCCCTTTCACTGGGCGGACCTCCTGCGTTCCTGCTGGGTACTGTGCGGCCATGTGCATGGTCACCTTCTGGATACTGTTGGACTCTGTGGCTGATCCCTTTCACTGGGTGACTATTTTTTTGCAGTGAGCGGAATTTCTGGTGAGCTCTGTCCGTTGTTTGGACCGTGTATGCCTTCTCCTCCCATAGGTGGGTTGGCCTTCTCACTGCTTGCTTGCGTATGCCTCACTTCCTTCTGCGACATACTTTTTTCTCTTGGGATATGGTGCTTGTCACGGGCCTTGCACTCTTCTCTAAGGAGATCATTCTGTCCACCTGTATAACCCCTGGGTGTTGTCATACCAGCATTAAAAGAATGCCATTGTATTCAAAGGTGTATACTTTAGATATAAGTAGATGGGCTCTACTTGCTCTCTACTGCACCGAGCTGGGTGGTGCTCGTTCTCTGGTTTGGCCTGTATATTGTGGTCCCGTTGTCGGCATCCACCATGTCCGTTGGCCTTTCCACCTGGGGAGTGTTTGTGGTTCTTAGATACGTACCCATTCGTTCTCCCGCGCACTTGCTTCCCGGCGCAAGCGGTCACTGGGTCGAGAGTGCCGTTTGCAGTGCCACTCGACTTCTGCGTTGGCTCTGGCGGGACTGCTGTTCCCTCGCCTACTACTGTTTCCTCCTCTTCGGGTGTTGTGCGGTTTGAGTCTTTTCTTTTGGCGCCCTCTGCGCTTCAGGCTGGTCCGCTACCGGGTTGGGGCCGCTTTTCTCCTCATGGTCACCCAACTTCTCTTGGGTGCTCGCTTACCCAGGTCCGGAGGACTTCCACCTTGGGTTCTTCAGGGTATTCGCCTTTGGCGTGGCAGTGTACCGGGCGCCTCAGTGTAGCGGGGTTCTGCCTTTTAGCTGTCCTATTGGCTTCCCTGTTGCCCACTCCTCCTTTCGGTTGGAGGGTGTTATGCCGGCCTCTGTCTCGACTGCCTTTAATCGCCGACTCTGTTTGGCTCCGGCTCGGTACAGATCACTCCGATGTGGCTTCTGTCCCGGCCACGCTTCAGAGGCTGTTCTTTCACTGCCCTCCCCTCTGGGGAGAGCATGGTTGTTCATGTGGATGGTTCCAGTGTTCCTTTTGGCCTCGTACGGTCTCCCTTGTTCACAGTGGCTGTACTAGCTGTGTGCCTATTTACCGGGTCTACCGCGTTCTGTCCTCCCTTTATTTTCCATTCTGGGCAATGGTCCTGCTATGGACTTACCTTCTCGGTAACTTGGGAGGACTTCCATTCGGTCGAGATTGTCCTTAGATCTCCCACACTGGGACTGTAGGACGTCTTCCTGTGGTGGCTACATCGACATGGACTTTGGCCTGTCTTGTCCTGGCGGTTGCTGGGCGGGCCCTTCGGTTCCTTCCGTCTGTCCTTCTGCTCCCCCCACTCCGGGTGGATACGGGACAACGTTGCTCGGGGGCCGGCGGGACCAGTTTTGCCGACAGTTCTGCCCGTATTACTGGTCTGCGCCTGATCACATTGGGTTTTCACCCGCTTGCCCAGGCGACTCTAGCGGGCTCGCTAGTGTTCGCTCCTGGCCGTGTTTCGTCCAGGATCTGTTGTAGGACTTAGGGTTTTTACCGGGGGTTCTGTGGGAAGCTGGGCGTTCCCCCACTCTGCCTTTCTTTCTCCATGGTTCTGTCTTTCTCCAGTCCGACCTAGATCTGGGACTGGGACTCTGTTGCTTGAAGTGTCAAGTGTCAGCACTGTCCTTCCCCTTTCAGCGTTCCCCGGCCTTCTGGGCCTGTCAAGACCCTCTTCCGTGGAGCGGCTTTGGGGTTCCCTTGTACTGCCCTCGGGTTCCGCCCTGGGAATTACATACTGGGCTCTTGGCACTCCAATCTTTCCCTTGGAGCCGTTACAGAAGTTCTCTCTACTCCTTCTGTCCTGTACGGTTGTGTTCCCGTAGCCGTTGTGTCTCTGACGGGTGCCTGAGTGGCGGCCCTTCTTGTTTCGAGCCTTCTGTCTTTCCTCAGGACAGGGCTGTTCTCCATCCCGTCTCTTCCTTCCTTCTGAAGGTGGTGTTTGTCTTTCATTTTAACGAGGCATTCGTCCTCCCCTTCCCACCCCCGGGAACCGACACTTCACCGGTTTGGACGTTGTTTGGGCCTTGCGGTTTTTACTTGGAGATCTCCGACTCTTGTCGGCGTTCGGTCTCTTGGGTTTCCAGGAGGTCCGCGCAAAGGGTTGGCGGCCTCCGGGGTGGCTTTCCTCCGCTTTCTCACAGTGGCTATTGCTGTGGTTATCGCACCAGGGCAGGGTTCTGCTTTTGGTGTCACCGTTGTTTCACTGGAGCGGTCGGTGCCTCCTAGGCCGGAGGCTTTTGGCTTCGGCCATGCGTTTGTGCAAGGCGGTCACTAGTCTTCCTTGCGGAGTTCTACAGGGTGCGTACTCTGGCTTCGGCAGATGCTGCCTTGGGCTGCCTGGTCTGCAGGCGGCGGTTTCTTGGTGCCTTAGGGTGCTTCGCCTTGGTGCTGTGGGCCCTCCCCTTTTTGGACTGCTTTTGAACGTCCCAAGGTCTTCTGTGTCCCCCAAGGAAACTGGGCGAGAAAACGAGATTTTTGTATAACTTACCAGTAAAATCTCTTTCTCGCTCTTTCCTTGGGGGACACAGCACCCACCCATTCTTTGTTTTTCTCTACACGGTTTCCGAGTTTGTTTTACCCGTTGGGTAGTTGGCTTGTTGGTTCCATTTTTGGACTTTGCCTTTTTTCACTACTTGGACACGCAACTGGCAGCCTCTCTCTCCAGGCTGAGGGTATAGCTGTGGAGGAGGGGCTTAACAGTTTTCACTTAGTGTCACGCCTCCTATGGAGATGAGCTATACCCAAGGTCTTCTGTGTCCCCCAAGGAAAGAGCGAGAAAGAGATTTTACTGGTAAGTTATACAAAAATCTCGTTTTTTTTAGTTCTGATTGGTTCTGTCGCTTTAATTCTGTTGCCTTTTATTATTATCATTCTGTGTAATGATGTGCCTTGTAAATGTAGTACACATCCCCCATTGTGCTGATAAGACCACATTCCTGAGTGATTTCAGAGACATGTGTGATGCACACTGGAGGGGGCTGATGGGAATAACTGTGGTCTGCACTAACAATTAATGGGGATTCCACCTGGAACTTCATCTTAGGTAGGATGTAAGTATTGATTTGCCCTATCTCTTGTACACCCTGTTGTGTTGGTTATGTGTAATAACGTGGTAGACAGCCATGTGTTATAGCATGGCCGAATGGAACCCTACCTCATATTTAGGCTAGTGATGTTTATTTACTTTTTATTATTCTGTATGTGATTTGTTTGTGTTATCGTATATTAGTAAATATATTTATACACTTAGCCTGCGTAAGCTTATTCATTCTCAAATCTTTTGAATTTACGTTACAGGAAGCAGTAACAAAATTGCCCTATATAAAGCCTTATAAAATGTTGAGAGTCAAAGAGTGGGTATTATCATGTCGCTGCTTAAAGGGGACGCCCAGGCTTGGGCCTTTTCTTTGCCGACTGGATCACAGTTCCTCCGGTCGGTGGACGAGTTTTTCAGAGCTCTGGGTTTAATATACGACGACTCGGATTGGATTTCCCTGGCCGAGACTAAGTTGCGTGGCTTGCGTCAGGGAAAGCGGTTTGCGGAGATCTACTGCTCTGAATTTAGGAGATGGGCTACGGATACGGAGTGGAATGATCCAGCTCTACGTAGTCAGTTCTGTCAGGGATTATCTGAGCGGCTGAAAAACGCGTTGGCCTTTCACAAGAATCCTGAGTCTTTGGAGGCAGCCATGTCACTTGCTGTACGTATAGATAGACGTCTGAGAGAGAGATCTAAAGTCCCTCATTCTCAGGAGGTACTATCATATGAGATGGCGGCTCCCTCTGATACTTTGAGTGGAGAGACTCAAGTTTACGCCTTGTGATGAGCCTATGCAGCTAGGGGGAGCTACTCCTGGGACTGCGGGTAAGAGCTTTGGTCATATGAAGGGGGTCTGTTTTTGTTGTGGAAAGAAGGGACATTTTGTGAATAGTTGTCCGTTTTGCAGCGTCAAGGTAAAAACACGAAAAAGACGTTTAATCCCCAAGTTACTATTGGTGGTGTGGGTGGGGAGCAAGAAAACGTACTTTTGTCTTTTACTGGTAGTACCAGATTTCTCCTGTCTGCCGAGGTGGCGCTAGAGTCCAAAACTGTGGAAATCAAAGTATTTATCGACAGTGGCGCAGGGGTTAACCTGATTGATGGACAGTTTGTTCGTATGCATAGTTTGACTACTAGTGCACTAGAGAAAAGTATTTCTGTCTTTGCAATTGATTTAGCACCTCTTACCCAAAAATGCCTGTCGCAGGTGGTGAATGACATTCATTTAAGAGTGGGTGATTTTCATCAGGAATCTATCTC
Organism: Bufo gargarizans; assembly: GCF_014858855.1. Lineage (NCBI taxonomy): Eukaryota > Metazoa > Chordata > Amphibia > Anura > Bufonidae > Bufo > Bufo gargarizans. The sequence continues at coordinate 64,692,850 of NC_058085.1, read as the reverse complement.
CTGTCATGTGTTGGAGGGTCTGCCTGCTCCTTTGGTGTTAGGTCTACCGTGGTTAAGCAAACATAACCCTACCATCGATTGGCAAGCGAGACAGATTCTCGATTGGAGTGAATTTTGCGTCTTAATACATCATTCTCTGTGGTCACCACTAAAGCTGTACCCTCGTTCATTTCCGAATTTTCTGATGTATTTTCTGAGAGTGGTAACCAGGAGTTACCTCCACATTGGGAATGTGATTGTTCCGTTGATCTTATTCCTGGAGCTAAACTGCCCAAATCTCGGTTGTATAATCTTTCGGAACCCGAAAGAAAGGCTATGCGAGAATATATATCCGAGAGTTTGGCAAAGGGACATATCAGACCATCCAAATCCCCTGTAGCTGCTGGCTTTTTCTTTGTAAAAAAGAAGGATGGTACCCTGAGGCCATGTCTGGACTTCCGTGAGCTCAACCGTATTACCGTCCGTGATCCTTACACCCTTCCTTTGATTCCGGATTTGTTTAGTCAGATTGTTGGTGCCAAGGTGTTCTCTAAGTTGGATCTGAGGGTGGGCTTATAATCTGGTAAGGATCAAGGAGGGGGATGAGTGGAAGACTGCATTTAATACCCCTGAGGGCCATTTTGAGAATCTGGTCATGCCTTTTGGGTTAACCAATGCTTCAGCGGTTTTTCAACACTTTATCAATTACATCTTTCATCATCTGGTGGGTAGGTTTGTTGTTGTATATCTGGATGACATATTAATTTATTCTCCCGATATGGAGACTCATCAGGATCATGTGAGACAGGTCTTACAGATCCTAAGAGAGAATAAGTTATATGCTAAGATGGAAAAGTGTGCATTTGCAGTTCAGGAAGTGCAATTCCTGGGTTACCTGCTCTCATTCTCAGGTTTTCGTATGGATCCCGAGAAAGTCTGTGCCGCGTTGGACTGGGATCGACCTGAAAATCTGAAAGCGCTTATGCGGTTTTTGGGGTTTACCAACTACTACTGTAAATTCATCCTCAACTATTCGACTGTGGTTAAACCTTTAACAGACATGACTAGGAGGGGTGCTGATTTCTCTGTTTAGTCTGAGGCGGCATTACAAGCCTTTTCAGCTGTGAAGGAATGTTTCGCTTCTGCCCCTATTCTGGTGCAACCAGATGTGTCACAGCCATTCATTGTGGAAGTTAACGCATCCGAAGTAGGGGTAGGAGAGGTCTTGTCGCAAGGTCCTTCACCCAGTAAATGACGCCCATGAGCATTTTTCTCTAAGAAACTCTCGACTGCTGAAATAAATTATGACGTGGGTAATAGGGAATTGCTGGCCATTAAGTTGGCTTTTAAAGAATGGCGTCATCGGTTGGAAGGAGCAATTCATCCTATTACTGTGCTTACTGATCACAAAAATCTGGCTTACTTGGAGTCGGCGAAACTGAAAGACTGAACCCAAGACAGGCCAGATGGTCGTTGTTTTTTACCAGATTTAATTTCATTGTCACCTATCGCCCTGGGGTTAAGAATGTCAAGGCTGATGCTTTGTTGCGTAGCTTTCCTGGGGTAGGTGATTCGGAAGATCCTGGTCCGATATTGTCCTAAGGGGTAGTTATATCCGCCCTATATCTCGACCTGGAGGCAGAGGTGTTGGAGGCTCAGGGAGTTTCATCAGATTCTTCTCCGGGGAAGTTGTTTTTTCCATCTGAATTACGTCACAAGGTGTTCTAGGAACATCACTGTACTTTTATCGCAGGACACCCTAGGAGCAGATCCACTGTTGATCTCATATCTCGTAGATTCTGGTAGCCGGGGTTGCGTAAGTGTGTTGAGGACTATGTGTCAGCCTGTAGTACTTGTGCACGGGCTAAGGTGACAGATACTCGGCCTTCCGGGTCTTTGCTTACGCTGCCCATCCCGTCCAGACCATGGACTCATTTATCCATGGATTTTATCACAGATTTACCTAATTCATCAGGGAAAACTGTGATTCTGGTGGTTGTTGATCGATTTAGTAAGATGGCGCACTTTATAGCATTACCAGGTCTTCCCAATGCTAAAACTCTTGCACAGGTGTTTGTTGACAACATCATGAAACTACATGGTTTTCCCTCTGATGTGGTGTCTGATAGAGGGACTCAGTTTGTTTCCAAATTCTGGAAGACGTTCTGTACTCGTCTGGGTGTACAATTGTCCTTCTCTTCAGCCTTTCATCCTCAGTCGAACGGACAGACCGAACGCACAAATCAGAATCTGGAGACTTATTTGAGATGTTTTGTCTATGAAAACCAGGAGGAGTGGTCTTCGTTCTTGGCTTTGGCCGAGTTTGCTATAAATAACCGTAGACAGGAGTCCACCGATAAGTCGCTGTTCTTTGGGGCGTTCGTCGTGACTTGTGATGAAAGAACTGTCTGATAGTCCGTATCATCCCTGGAATCTCTCTTATCCCCTGCTTTGATGTTATGACTGCACATCGGTGATATTTTACTCTTCTGTATAAGGTTTCCTTCGGTCTTTCTCGGTCTAATGTAACTGTGTCAGTTTCTGTTCCCTGTGGTGAATCTTGGAGACCACAAACCAGAGGAACTCAGGGTGAAGCTACATGTATTGTACTTGATTCAACCGAAACAGTAAATGCTTGTGGTCTTACAGAAAAACAACTCAGCGAATACTTGCCTATATCTATGCGTTTTCATCACGTGACAGAATATCACAATATCATGGGGTTTTTCATCTCGTGCCACTCATCTCATATGTTGAGCCAAGAGGAAAGGTAAGGAAGGACACATCTGTAAACAAGTATTCCAGAACCACACCAAACCAGACTAAGGGCTCATGCACACAAACATATTTCTTCTGCACCATGTGCTGTCCGCATCTGTATGTCCATTCTGCGGCACCTGCAAAAAGATAGAACATGTCCTATTATTGTCTGTTTTACGGACAAGGATAGGACTATTCTATAGAGGCCAGGACATTCTGTTGCAGAACGCACACTGCCGGTATCTGAGTTTTGCGGTTCCACAATTTGTGAACCACAAAACAGGCTACGGTCGTGTACATGAGGCCTAAAACTGCATCCCAGCAGTGGAGCCGTCTCTTCTATATATAAACTCACCCTTACCATACGGCCTTAGATTCAGATCATCTCTACCAGTGACTGTCACCATAGAGGCTGGTTTCTGTAACGCAGGCTCCTATGGATGCCTCAGTTACACTGGGAGAGTGAAACATAGAAAAATAAAAGTGTACATATCCCGAGGGGTCTTTTATGAGCTAAAAAAATATCAAAAAATACAAATAAAGAATATAAAATCGAAATAGTATATAAGATTATTATATCAACCTCTAAATATGTACAGCGCTGGAGCAAAGTGCAAACATGGCGTCTGATTGCGCGTGCAGCGGGCGTCACAGCCGGCGGGTCTCCACTGTTTAAAAAAGCAGAGACCCGCGGGTAAGGACAATGACCGGCAATAATGCTGATTGCGGTAATTAGAGCCTTTAGCCGTGATCCAGTGGAATCACGGCATCTAAAGGGTGAAAAACCCAGAAGCTCGTGCCTCCGGGCTTCTTACCAGCATTATCTGTGGCCAATGAGAATGCCGGTAATTGATTTCAATGCAATGGGTCTCTCTGAAAGCCATTTTTTCATTGCTTCTCTTACACAAAAAAATGTAATAAAATGTGATTAAAAAGTCACACACGCTTCAAAATTGTATCAATGACGACTACAGATTGTCCTGCAAAAAATGAGCCCCCAACAGCTCAGTAGATATAACTGTAAAAAAGTTATGGGGGTCAGAATATGGTGATGTGAAAAAAATAAATTTTTTACACTATTTAGACATAAAAAAACTATACATATGTGGTATCGTTGTAATCATACTGACCCAGAGAATAAAGGGCACTGGTCAGTTTTGCAGCAAAGGGAATGTCGTGGGAACAAAACTCGTAAAATGAAGGTGGAATTGAGTTTTTTTCCCAATTCCACTCCATTTGGAAGTTCTTTTCCGCTTCCCACTACATTGTATGCTATATTAAATGGTGGCTTTAGAAAGTACAACTTTCCCCGCAAAAAATAAGCCCTCATACAGCTATGTGAATGGAAAAATAAAAAAAGTTATGGCTCAAGGAAAGAAAAATGAAAACTCCAAAACAAAAAAACCTCCGGAATCCTAAGGGTTAAATATAGAAAAAAATTTTACATACCATCCAAAACCATCGCCATTGCCACCCTGTTCACTCCAGACTATACATATTATATATGAAAAGGACTGACGTAGATTACGGATCTCATTTCTTTTGTGTCAATTTGCAGATTTAAGCAAAAAAATTCAAGATTTTGTTGCAGTTTTTCCCAGTTGAAGAAGAAAAAAACCTCTAAAAAAACTATCAATAAAAATAGTACAAAATTTACTTTGTTAGCCCAACAAATTAAAATGTTAGGGCCGTTATTCCACCACGTGCACAAAATTGAAAAAAAGTTTCAGGTCTGGTCAATAAGGGTTATTGTCACGGTGGGGAGTGGGGGAAACCCCCCACCGTACAATGAGGAGCAGACAGGATAGGAACTAGGCCAGGAAGCTGGAATAAGGGAGCAGGTCACCTCCTAGAGCTTCCCTAATCCTCGCCCTGACTCCTAACCGTATGAGTGGACCCAGGAGGTAGGACGGCTCATACCCAGTAACCTCGGACCCTGAGTTGCCCTGATAATCCCTGAAATAGGAGCAGGGGTGAGATGACCTGTTCTTCCAAGACACGGATGAACAGGAGTCTCACCGGCCTAGCTGCAAGGAAAGGGACAGGCAGTGAACAGCTACTGAATTGGCAGGTAAGAGCCCAGAAACAACATGCACTTCTGCCGCGGCAACAATGATGACCGGACCGGACCCCCATGCAGACAGGATGCATGGCGGCCCCTGGCAGAGCTGCACACTGACCTGTGGTTCACCCTCCGGAGAACCCTGACACCCCTTCCGCAGGCACAACACACAGGGAACATGTCTAGCAAACATGCAGAACTACAGACACCAACATGTAACAACCACTACACAAGACAACAACCACCCATACATAAACATCACCAAACATATGCAAGGGTAGTGAAGGGAAGGTAAACAACGGGGTGACATAGATGACATCGGAGATACATCGATTTCCCACTAGGTGGCCCTCAAGGACTGGGCAGATAAAACACCCAGGACAGGAGCAAAGCTCCAGCACCAACAAAGGCTGGAGTACAACTGACTCCAGCCTGGAAGCCACAGGCGATAAAACCCAAGTGGCCACACTCAGCCAGGAAGTTAACCCCTCCAGCACCAGACAGGGGAGGAACCAGGAGAAAGGGAGCAAAGCCCATACATGCTGCGACAACGCATTGCCCCTGGCAACCATCGTGTACGGCTAATGTCACGGCGCACAACAAAGACCGTGACAGTTATATGTAAATATACAGTATATGTACAAGTTTTTAGAAAATATCAGCCTCCTGATTATATACACTGATTATATATGGGAGTGTGATAGTAGTGCGCTGAGGTGGGTTCAGCAGCTGCTGATGTCACTAGTGGGCGTGGTCTTCTGCTTGCGGTGGTTGCCAGGCAACTGTGCTGTGAGCTGTGAGTGTTCTTATCACAGGCTGGTGTTCCGACCAGTCAGAGCTCAGACGGATCGGCAAATGGATGGGTGAGCATGGAGAAAGTCAGTCTACTTGACTTGGCCAATTTGGCCATTGGGACCCCAGAAGTGGGGGCGGTGAATTTCACTGCTCTGCACACTCTCCTTCACACCATCATCAAGCACTTACACATCCAGGATGTTAGCGTCCAGCTCCCTGTGTTCACCGGACAGTACCCACCACCGCCACCAGGGGGAGTCCTGGAGAAGAGGATCCTGCACCTAGAGAAACAGCTGGAGGTTCTGAACAACTTGCCCTCTGGATTAGATCTGATTGCAAGGAGCACATCTGGCCAGCAGGGCGGGAGCAGCCCTGTGGAGGACATGTGGCAGATGATGAAGCTGAAGAGCAGGCTGGAGGTGAATGAGGAAGGAGTGTGTAAGGTGAGGAGCAGTCCCTGATCAGGTCCTGGAGGTGACAGTGCAGACCAGTAGGTGCCATTTCCAGTGCCCTCCATCACTGTGGTAGTCTGCAGGGCACTGGTGTGTCAGGGGGCAGCAGTCAGGCTGTTTTTGCCCTTCTGGAAATTGTCTTCAGGGAAGATTTATTTCACTGTGTGGACACTGATTTACTAATCTAACAGTGAACCCATTAGAGCACTATAATCGGAATGGGAACTATCTAAATACCCAGGTGAAGGCAGAGTGGTTTGTCAGTGCCTTCTGGCACTTAGGACCTGGGGCACGTGCCCTGCCTACCTCCACATCCCCTTAGTAATACAATCAGTACATAAAATTGACTGGAAATACTCTAATACTCTGGATACGGTTGCATTGTATATAGCTATCCCAGATTCTATCCAAGTGCATCAGTAATGAGTCGCTACATTCAGGTGATCTAAAGGTGTGTTCTCATGACGTTGTTGTGCCTCAGTATTTGCCACATGGCGAAGACCACAATTTTAAAAAAAAACAAACGGCAATTCTAAGGATTTAATGAATATCACTAACGCAGCAAATTGCAGTGAAAACATACATGCCTTTTGTAGTTGGGTTTTTGCTCCACATCAGAAACCATTGTGCAGCTGCCCTGTGTGAGTACTCTCTGCCCTCATCCCTATGTTCCCTCTTGTGATTTCAGGCTATGACAGTGCTGCAGGACCTCATGCTGGAGATCAACACCCTGAAAGAGTCACAGCGGGGGGTACAAGACCAGATCCAGAAACTGCCCGACACTGCAGGGGTGGTAAGTGGCACAGAGTAACCGCACTGCAGAGGAGACATTAGTTAAGGTATAATGCACAGGACTGTATTCGTTTTGCGGACAGCAAATCGCACATACGCAAAATATGGATGCGGTCCGTGTGCCGTCTGCATTTATTTTTGCGGACTCATTGACTTCAGTGGGTCCGTGGTCTGTATTTTGCAGAATGGACATATCCTATACTTGGCCGCAAAATGTGGACCACAGACCTATTGAAGTCAATGTGCTCGCAATAAATGTGAATGCAACATGGACAGTATCTGTATTTCGTGGATCCGCAATTTCCAGTCTGCAAAATACATACGGTCGTGTGCATGGTGCCTAACAGTAAAGCGAGGAGGGGCATAAACTTTCCATCAATACACATAACCTAAAACTCTAACATAGTGATCCATAACCTACTACAACATACCGAATTCAGCCTGTTCTTACGCCATGCTGTGAAGTGATGATGGTCCTTAAATCATTAAAGCTCAGAGACACTTCCCTTTGTCCTCGCTACAATCCATGCAGGTCATTTATATTGGTCTGAAACAGAAAAGCCATCATACTGCAGAACAAGACCATTTGCTGGTTTCTCATACCCACCAAGATATAGTTCTCCTACATAAGGTTTAGAAACTGTGTAGGACTCAAAATGATGATGTTTCTGTGGGGTTCATGTCTATAGATAAATGTGTTCAGTTTATTCTGATGTCTGTACCTAGGGGAACCTGAGTCAGGTGCAGCTGAAGACAGAGACAGAAAAAGACATAGAAAGCTTACAAACAGAGCTCGAACTGTTGAAGGCTCGTCTGGTAAGTAGAGAGGTGAAAGACATCTAACTGGCTTATCTACTGTAAGGTTTGCACTATTTAGGAACGCCATACTCATTTATACCTTCTATACTGTATTTCTTGTGATGGCGGAAAAACCTTCCTAATTTCTCAGAGAGATACCTGAGATGTTGGCCTTCCAAGAGAGCCTTGTACCCAATGCCATGATGCCACTACTCATTAGTAGATGCCCAAATCTGGAGACACCACACAGGATCACTGATAGTTCTGTCTGTTTCTGGAGTGCCTTATACCAGGGCTGTTTTCTACTTGGGCCTTTCCAGCCAAACATGGTGATTCCTGGGTCTAATGGTCAAAGTATGTGCCAAAAATGAAAATACACCAGTATTATGTTAAAATACCCAGAACATTAGATGATTATGTCATTAAGTACAGGATGGGTACATCCAAAGAAAGGTGTGTGCAGAAATGCCTCCCCAACTTCACCTAATCTACAAGCTCCAAACTGACAGACACCATGCTTTAGCTTCTCCTCTACCAGATCCCCACCCTTCTTTGTCACATAGATAAATCATTGCTTCTTCTCACCCAAGTTCTACTCTACCATGACCTTATTACTGCTGTAACCTTCTATATAATCTACCAGTGCTGTTCCTTGCAGCTTACTACTGTTTTTTACAAGATATATCACTTAAAAAAAAAAAAGGGGTTTTCCAGTGCTGTCTCCATCTTTCGGTCCCCGTACTGTCTACATCCTGCTGGCTATGGGCATGGTCACATCACTGCGGAAGCCAGTCATTGGAGCGCTGCATGTGACCACTGACCATGCCCATAGCCAGTCAGATGTAAACGGTGCCGGAACCAAAAGATGGAGATAACGCAGAGGACCAGAGCGACAGAGAACTGGTAAGTATGATTCTTCTGTTTCAGGGGGCAGGCTGAGTGCACTTGCTCAGCACTCAGTGTATTATTACTGGGAAACCCCTTTCAGTGATCTTTTCAGTTTTTTCATGGGTGTGTATGCTGGAGCATGGCACTGCATGGGTTCCATTAATGGCAGATACACTGAATTTGGGGTTGGCTTTGCGCGCCTTGTGGCGAATTGTGTACAGTGCATTCAGAAAGTCTTCTGACCCTTTTACTTTTTCGCAGTTTGTTCTATTGTAGCATTTTCATGTTAGAATAAAAAAATCAGTTTTCCCCATCATTCTGCACTCAGTACCACTTAATGACAAAGTGATTAATATATTTGATAATCTATTGGAAAGGAAAAACTATAGTCTTGCATTGACATTGACTGTAGAAGTATTTAGACCCTTTACTCAGGACTTAGTTGAAGCACCTTTGGCAGCGATTACAGCCTCCAGTCTTCTTGGGGATGATGCCACAGGGTTTGTACACCTGAATTTGGGGATTTTCGGCCATTCTTCTCTGCAGTTCCTCTCAAGCTCTGTCAGGTTGAACAGGAACTGTTGGTCGACTGCCATTTTCAGGTCTCTCCAGAGATGTTCGATCGGGTTCAAGTCAGGGCTCTGGCTGGGCCACTCAGTTCCTGTTCCTAAGCCACTCCTGTATTGTCTCGGCCATGAGCAAAGGGTCATTGTCTTGTTGGAAGGTGAACCTTTGGTCTAGTCCAGGGATGGGCAAACTGCGGCTCTCCAGGTGTTGTAAAACTACAAATCCCATCATGCCCAGTCTGCCTACAGCTATCAGCCTACAGCAGGGCATCATGGGATTTGTAGTTTTACAATAGCTGGAGAGCCGCAGTTTGCCTATCCCTGGTCTAGTCTAAAAAACACAGCATGTTGCTCCCACCACCATGCTTTGCTGTAGGGAAGGTATTGGGCAGGTAATGAGTGCCTGGTTTCCTCCAAAATGACACTTAGAATTGAGGCCAAAAAGTTCAATCTTGGTTTCATCAGACTAGAGCAGTGTTTCCCAACCAGTGTGCCTCCAGCTGTTGCAAAACTACAACTCCCAGCATGCCCGGACAGCCTTTGGTTGTGCGGGCATGCTGGGAGTTGTAGTTTTGCAACAGCTGGAGGCACACTGGTTGGGAAACACTGGACTAGAGAATCTTGTTTCTTACAGTCTGAGAGTCCTTTAAATACTTTTTCGCAGAATCAAGGTGGCCTTTCATGTGTCTTTCACTAGGGAGAGGCTCCTTTCTGGCAACTCTACCATAAAGCTCAGATTGGAGGAATGCTGCAGTGATCATCAATCTTCTGGAAGTTTTTTCCATCTGCAGACAGGATCTTTAGAGCTCATCCAGAGTGACCATTGGGTTCTTGGTCACCTCTCTTACCAAGAGCCTTCTCCTTCAGTTACTAAGTTTGGTGGGGCGCCCAGCTATAGGAAGAGTCATGGTTGTTCCAAACTTCTTCCATTTAAGAATTATGGAGGCCACTTTCAGTGCAGCAGAATATTTTTTTGTACCCTTCTCCCACACAATCCTGTCTGAGCTCTACAGGCAGTTTTTTCCTCCTCATAGCTTGGCTCTGATATGCATTGTCAGCTGTGAGACCCATGTCTTTCCAAATCATGTCCAATCAACTGAATTTACCACAGGTGGCTCCAATCAAGGTGTAGATACATATCATAGATGATCAAGAGAAATGGGGGGCCCCTCACAGCTAAATTTCAACTGTTATAGCAAAGGATTTGAACTTACTGCTTATGTCCATGTGAAATTTTAGTTCCCCCTTTTTAATACATTTGCAAAACGTCTAAAATTCAGTTTTCACTTTCTCATTATGGGGTGCAGATTGGGCTGATCAAGGCCGCAACATAACAGAATGTGAAACAACTGAAAGGGTCTGACAGTGTGGCAGGTTTCATAGTACTGACAGGTAGCTGCCTGGTCTGTGAGAGAGATGTTGTGTCCAGCCAGTTGTTCCAAGATCCTGTTGCCTCAACCAACCCCTGGCTGTGACTTGTTTGCGAGTGCCATGTCTGGAAAGAGTCCTTCACCAGAGATGTCTATGGAAGCATGCTCAACCTGCGGCCTTCCAGCTGTTGCAAAACTACAACTCCCAGCATGCCCGAACAGCTATCAGCCTACAGCAGGGCATTGTTGGAGTTGTAGTTTTACAACACCGGGAGGGCCGCAGGTTGAGCATGCCTGCATTAGAGCATTATAACCTGAACGGGGACTATCTAAATACCCAGGTGAAGGCAGAGTGGTTTGACCGTGCCTTCTGGCACTTAGGACCTGGGGCACGTGCCCTGCCTACCTCCACACCCCCTTAGGGGGTTTCTGTACTCACTGATTGACCACTATCTCTGTATGAACAGTCATACAAGGATGGCCTACTGGACTCCTAAGCATGGAAAGAGCAGAGATATCAATGAATAATATACAAATTATACTGACGTTTTTATTTATTTATATATGTCTATATCAATCTGCTCAGCTCCTCCTGCTCTATAACATGCTGCCTGCAGATTGGGCTGCACTTTCCATATTGGATTTGAGTGTAATGTTGCTGGATGTAGGACATCACTTCTTTTATTTGTTCAAACATTTCTTTCTTCTTCATATCTTCCTGTAGAAAATTCTAGAAGAGAAGTTGGAAGTATTGTATGAGATTTTGGCAAGACGTCCGGAAACCCAGGTAACCAGTGTGGATGAGGGAACGACCCCCACTCCCTGTAACATGTTGTATTGCCAAATATCACATTCATGATTCACATGTGTAAAATAGAAGCAGGACAATTCACAATATGTCTCCACATAAACTGTATTTGCTCGAGGATTTACTTAGATCTTCTTTTATGAGTTGAGATTGGCATGACAGATGTAAAATGCTGTTTGTTCAGTCAGGAACATGTCTTCGTCTTCTCTCATTTGGTCCTCAAGGTGTGGTGGATCATAGGATGAGAAAGGGTTATTCCCATCTAATAAAGCAGTGGGATTTTTCGAGGACATGCCATCATTTTGTGATCGGTGGAGGTCCCACCTAAGGGCCACACACAGCTCTGGCCTAGGCTGCATCCCCTTATGTTTTCCTGCACAGCAGCGCTCTCAGTCACCCGCCTGTGCAGGGCCCCCTTCACTTGAATATAGCCTTTAACCCCTTCAGGACCAGGTGATTTTCCTTTTTTGCATTTTTGTTTTTCACTCCTTGCCTTCCCAGAGCCATAACTTTTTTTATTTTTTTGTTCATGTAGCCATATGTGGGCTTGTTTTTTTTGGGGGACAAGTTGTACTTTGACCTTTTTGTACCTCGAATCTATGAGGTCGAGGCAGGACTGAGAGATTATACAATGATCGTCTCATTCTTCTGTAACTTTCCTCATGTCTTAGGATGCCCAGACGCCATATTCTTTACCCCCTGGTGACATCATCAATCCTATGTCTGGACCTGCACAAGTTACTGAGATCTCAATTTCTAATGGAACCATATTGACCACTTCTCAAACTACACTGTCTCAGACTACACTGTCTCAGACTCAAGGATCCAGCCAGGCTGAAGAATCTGCCCTTCCTGTGGAGACCACACATGGTGTGAAAGCGGGTACATTGGAGGAAACTCAAGGACAGATGCATGAAACAGACCCAACTTACCCAGAGTCCTCCATGGCCCAGAGTACTGGGATTAACCCTTCTATTACTAGCATGGATACCACGCTTGCTCCTGGGTCACTTGAAGTGACCCCTGTTCTTCCGGCTGGAGCTACATCTACGGAGCATGCAATGCTTTCTACGAGAGTGGATGCACTGGAGAGAGACAAGGCCGACCGCTCCGAACTTGGACTTTTGCAGAAAAATTCAGGTAATGCTTGTCCAGCACATTACTGCAAACATCCAATGTAAGAAGTGGTCTCAAAGTGCAAGAGAAACAAGCCTGTTAGCAAAGTGATTTATCCAATGAATGTGGGATAGATTATCATTAGTCATGTCTTCGATGGCCACCACGTGACATAAATAGCAGCAAGTCATACAGCTATCTATGGCACCATATTTGTATATAGTATATCAGGCATATTTTTTAGCACTGTGATATTTGGCCAAGTTTTGCAGGACTTGTGGTTGCGTAATCTTACCCTGCTTGCATACAAGTGACATCCTTCCTCCTTCTAGATGACCTTGCTAAGACTGTACCTGACCTACAGGAGAAACTGAACTGCCTGAATAAAGAGATGCAAGACCTGAGAGAAGATAGGGTGAGAGAGCAGATAGTCTGACACATGCGAATACCGTGGTGTTTTTTCTTTTTTTTTTTTTTACATAAGGCTCTACAGATGTACCCGGGGAAGCACAAGCAGGAAAGCAGTTGCTAATTTAACTGTATTCTTTCTATAATAACAGAAATCTCTGCATTTCACTCCTTGATCATAATGTACATACAAGAAAATTCCCCCTGTCCCAGCAACAGCACGTGATGTGATCAATACCCATATTTTACAGTGCATTCGGAAAGTCTTCAGACTTTTTCACATTTTGCTATGTTGTGGTCTTGTGCTAAAATTTTTTTAAATAAATTCATGTCCCCCCCCCCCCCCGTGCCCCGACCATCATTCTGCACTCAATATCCCATAATGTGAAAGTTATAACAGAATGGTAGAAAAATCTTTGATCATTTATTGAAAAGGAAAAAATAAAAACTTGCATTGACATAAGTATTCAGCCCCTTTACTCAGGACTTGAGTTGAAGCCCCTTTGACAGAGATTACAGCCTCCAGTCTTCTTGGAGATCATGCCACAAGTTCTACACCTGGATTTGGGGATTTTTTGCCATTCTTCTCTGCAGTTCCTCTCAAGCTCTGTCAGGTTGGATGGGGATCGTCAGTGGACATGTTCGATTAGGTTCAATCGATTGGGCTCTGGCTGGACCACTCAAGGACATTGACAGAGTTGTCCCTAAGCCACTCCTGTGTTGTCTTGGTTGTGTGCTTAGGGTCATTGTTTTGTTGGAAGGTGAACCTTCTGTCCAGTCTGAGGTCCAGAGCACTCTGGATCAGGTTTTCATTAAGAATATCTCTGTACTTTGCTCCATTCAGCTTTCCCTCAATCCTAACCAGTCCCAGCTGCTGAAAAACAGCTCCACAGGTGACTCCAGTCAAAGTGTAGAAACATCTCAAAGGTGATCAAGAGAAATTGGAAGCCCCTAGAGCAGGGATGGCCAACCTGAGCCTCTCCAGATATTGCAAAACTACAACTCCCAGCATGCCCGGACTGCCAACCGCTATCAGCCTACAGCAGGGCATTGTGGGAATTGTAGTTTTACAACAGCTGGAGAGCCACAGGTTGGCCATGCCTGCCCTAGAGCTAAAGGGTCTGATTACTTATGTCCATGTTGTTTAGTTTTTCCTTTTTAATACATTTTCAAAATTTTGAAAATTTTGTTTTCCTTTTTTATCAAGGGAGATTAACTGCAGAATGAAGGGGAAAACTTTTTTTTATTTTAGCACAAGGTCGCAACATAACAAAATGTGAAAAAATGAAAGGGTCTGAAGACTTTTTGAATGCACTGTATATGGACAGACAGTCCAAGGGTCGTTGGCGAACCCCATTACTATCTGCTTATATTGCCTTTACAGACAATAGGGGGATTTATCATCAGGGGAATTTTTAAAGTCAGTTTTGCAGGAGTCCGCTTTACTGTAATTTGCACCAAATGTATCAAATGTTGCAAAATCTAACATCTCTGTCTTTTACTGAACTAAGGCCTGTTTCCCACTTGCATTGTTCTTTTCCGGTATTGAGATCCGGCAGAGGATCTCAAAGCCGGAAAGAAAACGGTTCCATTTAGTCCTAATGCATTTTGAATAGAAAGAAATCTGCATCAGGATGTCTTCAGTTCCGTCAGCAAGCTGCGGTTTTGTGTTCGGTAATAGAAACGGAACAAACTGGATCAGTCACTAAAAAAAACGTATGTCAATGGTGACTTATCAGTTTTTTTAGGATCCTAAAAAACCGGATCCATCACCCATTGACTTTCAATGTATTTAGTGACTGATCTGGTTTGTTCCATTTGGATTTCACACAACCGTCTTCTCTCATTTAGTCCCCAAGGTGTGGTGGATCATAGGATGAGAAAGGCTTATTCCCATCTAATAAAGCAGTGGGATTTTTCTAGGACATGCCATCACTTTGTAATTGGTGGAGGTCCCACCTCGGGGAGTGTAAGGGGCCACACACAGCTCTGGCCTAGGCTGCGCCCCCTTATGTTTTCCTGCACAGCAGCGCTCTCAGTCACCCGCCTGTGCAGGGCCCCCTTCACGTGAATATAGCCTTTAACCCCTTCAGGACCAGGTGATTTTCCTTTTTTGCATTTTTGTTTTTCACTCCTGGCCTTCCCAGAGCCATAACTTTATTTTTATTTTTTATAGATCATACGAGTGTATTACTGTACAGCGGCGGAGGCATGAAGCCTGCGCTTGTGCATTCAGCAGGACGGGTTTTCACGGACCGTGGTCCGTGAAAATCCACGTATGTGGGAGTGAGGCCTAATTCAGCAGGAGGTGTAGACCAGTATGTGGTATTTTGGTACTTTTAATATTGCCTGTCTCCACCATAGAAATGAGTTGTATTAGGGCGTCTGTACATGTAGTGGTCTGTGCCATGCTGTTAAAAAAATTCACAGAAAAACCACATTGTGTCCAGGTGGTTCACCTGTACAAATCAGTACAGAAAATCTGCAGCATTTCTACAATATAAGAAGCCTGCTACGGATCTGAAAGTCTGCAGGGTTCATGTGGAATTTTACCGCTACATGTGCATGGGGTTTGCAAAACCTCTGTCCAGATGTATTGCACCATTATATGCTGTAGAATAGCCCTATGAAGGGTGAAAGCACACAATCGGCAGCCACACACAACTGAAACCCCACACATATGCATTGACCAATGACCACACAATATCAATTGCAATAGCACAGTTTTAGTAACAAAATGATCTGGCCATGGAGTGGCTAAGAAGTGTCCACAGTGTGGCTTGATCCACATGACCATGCAAGCTACGGTGGTATTCAACTAACTCGTTACAAACTGATAGTTTTTTCACCGTTCAATGAAACCTGCAAAACCGGGCGGCCATTAAACCAAATAGTAAAGCAGTCAGTTTGGAATAAGTTAGATGATCACTGCCTCGGCTTGCATGGTCACACAGTTCAAGCCACATCTCAGCCGCTGCATCGGTTCATTTGATGTTTGACTTCTCTTTTGTTGCTTTCAGCTGGAGCAACTGCAGAGAGCACTGGACCCAATACTAACACAACAAATTGACCAGAAGTTGGAGGACACCAACCAGATCAATCAGCAGTTAGGCCACCTCAGGTAAGCATGGAGAATGGGGGTAAAGTCTGGAGGTTAGAGTGGCCAAAAGAGACATAAGAAAACAGTTTCCTGTGAATATCCCTTTGTTCTCCAAGTGCCACCATCCAAGACATTGAAAAAGAACTGAAGGAACTGCGTGATAGGCAGGAGCAGGAAAAGGCCACCATGGAGCAGTCAGTGGCTGATACATCTCTACAACTACAAGATCAGGTTAGAAAATGGCCGAAAATATGCACCAAGATGCATAGCACATCAAATACTGCACTGCTAAAGCTTAAGATGATATATTTGGTATAATAGGACAAAATGTTTAACCGCCTTATTAATAGCATGTGTACGGTACCATGGAGGTGCATGTGGTTAGTCCCATCCACTTGGTTGCTGGGTAGCATGAACCTCTTGAGGACTCTTGTCTCCAAAGGAACTGCAATGTTAACTATCTAGAGGGGGTGAAATGGCCACAGGGTCATGAAAGGGTGTGGAAGAGAAGCAAACACCAGAGGCAACCCCAGCAGTTAGATCTTTGCAAAAGGGGCCCCTCTCTCTTATGTATGACACTGATCATGAGGTAATGCTAAGCAGGATACAGAGGTGTCCACGTTCCCTTAGCTTGAATATAGATTAGAACTTGAATTTCTCATGAAACCAATTCAATACAATATGACATGCTAAGAAAATCTTGAAAGGCTGCAATTCAAGATTTTCCCAATTACTGGGTGGCCGCACATAGACATGCGGGATAGAGCTCTTGTGACACAATATCAGAAATCTTGTTGTGGCCTATGGTGTGGCAAACATATCAGGACAACAGGAAAGGTAAGAATGGGCATATCTGCTAACCAATAACACATAAAAGGCTATAAAGACCATTGCCCTACTTTTTTTTAATTTTCATTTCCTCCTTACATGCAAAACATTCTCAATCATATCCATTAAAATCTCTTACCATTTTGCTGGTGTAGAGTCCGTGGCAAAACCGACCGTGCTGCTGAACCTGACATATAGCCGACAGCACGCTCTCTCTGCTCTCCCCCTCCCTTCTCCCACTGTTAGGCCTCTTTCACACGGGCGTCATGTTTTTGGCCCGGAAAGGATGCGGGTGCGTCGCTGGAAAATGCGCGATTTTTCAATGCGAGTGCAAAACATTATAATGCGTTTTGCACGCGCGTGAGAAAAATCGGCATGTTTGGTACCTGTGTAGACTGTATTATTATCCCTTATAACATGGTTATAAGGGAAAATAATAGCATTCTTAATACAGAATGCATAGTACAATAGTGCTGGAGGGGTTAAAAAATATAAAAAATAATTTAACGCACCTTAATCCACTTGTTTGCGCAGCCGGCATCTCTTCTGTCTTCTTCTTTGAGGAATAGGACCTTTGATCACGTCACTGCGCTCATCACATGGTCCATCACATGATCTTTTACCATGGTGACGGATCATGTGACGGACCATGTGATAAGCGTAGTGACGTCACCACAGGTCCTTTTCCTACTGCACAGCAAAGATGAAGACAGAAGAGAAGCCGGGCTGCGCGAACAAGTGGATTTAGGTGAGTTAAATTATTTTTTCTATTTTTTAACCCCTCCAGCGCTATTGTACTATGCATTCTGTATTAAGAATGCTATTATTTTCCCTCATAAAGGGAAAATAATAATGATCGGGTCCCCATCCCGATCGTCTCCTAGCAACCGTGCGTGAAAATAGCACCGCATCCGCACTTACTTGTGGATGCTTGCGATTTTCACGCAGCCCCATTCATTTCTATGGGGCCTGCGTTGCGTGGAAAAGGCACAAAGAGAAACATACTGCGATTTTCTCGCAACGCACAAGTGATGAGTGAAGATCACCGCTCATCTGCACAGCCCCATAGAAATGAATGGGTCTGGATTCAGTGCGGGTGCAATACGTTCCCCTCACGCATTGCACCCGCGCGGAAAAATCGTCCGTCTGAAAAGAGGCCTTACAGATAGCAACTTGGAGGGGAGAGGAGGTTATATACTGCAGATGTGGAGAGGGGGAAATCATCCAAGTTTTCAGTGAGGACAAATCATACAGGCTGTAGACAAGGTGGAAAGTACGGGGGGAAGTGAGTGACATTTATCAATGTACACAGAAAGAAGAGAACCTATGGCAGACTGTGGAAGGTGGGAGTCATCCAGCACAAGGGAGAGCAATCCACCATGTGCTGTAGAAGCATGTGTTACTGGAAGAGACCCTTCTACATGAGAAAATATGAAAATAACAAGGGGGTGGGGGAGGGGTGTCTGTAAATCTAGGAAGCTTAGAAAGGTCCTGGTTCTCTCTAAGTAGACCAGCGATGTATGGAGACTTAGTGCCACTAGGTCTCCCTAAAAAGAGCCAGTACCCTGCCTGAGCTGCATCCAAGGCATCACAGCCGTAATCTTACTCTGTACTGATGATGGGCAAACACCCCAAAACAACGTGTTTACCCCCCTTCTTTGCCAGGCCAGTGTTTCAGTTTTTTGGGAAATTAGCCTATATAACTGCAAATAAATATTTAATTTCTGAGCCAACCTACCTGTATCTGATATTATTTTTCAACAGACTCATTAGACCTTTCGTTTGTGCCATTAGATGACGGGTCCAATGTTAAAAAATATTGAAGGAAAAACCGTGAAAATTATGAAAAATGTTTTTTATGAAAAAAGAGGAAAAAATTTGTGTGTAGTCTGCTATACTATTGCTAACACTAATAACTATACAGTAGCTATAACATTTTAATTTTTTATTTGACTTTTTATATATTTTTTATTTTAATTTTTTTTACTTTTTTTTTTTTTTTTTTCAAGGAAAAAAAATAATGAATTAACCCCCTTCTTGCCACTGTTCGGTCTGGAAGGGGTTAATTCGCAGACCGCAGTTAACTTTTCAACCAGCAGGGCTCACGCTGTCATCATCTGTAGCCCCACAGGGAGTTGGCAGATCCTAATGTAAATACATGGCAGGTTACTGATAACAGCTTGGCGCCTTGACAGATAAAGGGTTCCTGTCACCACTTTTTTCACTATTAAGCAGGCTGACATGATACATGTGCAAATGTCACCTGAATTTAACTCTGCATTTCTTTTTTTTTTCAGTGTGCCCCCGTTTTTGTGCAATTATAACTTTTATTATTTGCTAATTTGCCTCTAGGAGCGGGGGGCGGGGAGGCTCCGTTCTCCCAGCTCATGTCACGCCCTTCTACTCTTGATTGACAGGGCCAGGCCAGTGTTGGTCTCCTCCTGCCGGCCTTGTCTGCCGGAAAAATCTCGCTCCTGTACCGTCCCGTTCACTATTTGGCTCAGGGGCAGTGAGGGAAGGACGTTCGCCGGCTGCCGGTTTCCTCACTGCACCTGCGCCAAATACTGAATTGGACGGCGCAGGCGTGAGATTTCCCCGGCAGACAGGGCCGGCAGGAGGAGACCTACGCTGGCCTGGCCCTGTCAATCAAGATTAGAAGGGCATGGAAAGAGGTGGGAGAACGGAGCCTCTAGGAGCAGGTGCAACGCCCCCCCTGCTCCTAGAGGCTAATTAGCATATAATAAAAGTTATAATTGCACAAAAACGGAGGCACACTGAAAAAAAAGGATAGCAGAGTTAAATTCAGGTGACATTTGCACATGTATAATGTCAGCCTGTTTAATAGTGAAAAGTGTGGTGACAGAAACCCTTTAAAAAGTCAGACTTTGACTCATAGGGAGCCACTTCCAAAAGCTGGCGCTAGCGAGACGGTTTCCCTTTCTCTTGGAGATACTTCTTTGTATATTATTTTCCAATGGCGCATCACCACTAAGTCTACACATATACAGCTGGCCTCCTTGAAAAGAGTCAGCACCCTGCCTAAAGTGTGACGTGAGGAGAATCGGGTCAGATTCCTAGAGGTCACTGTCAGCCATGTGAGAAGCCTTCACCACAAGCGGCGTCTGTACAGTAGACATGGCGGTGGAGTAACTACATCTTTAAGAATAGCACATATTGGTACATAGACTGCAGATTTCATAGCAGGGCAGGATGACCACTGTGTCATATTCTTGAACTGTCCATTTACACGTTTCTTTATCCCACAGTTAGACATGCTTCGTGGGATCTTGACGACTATGGCGTCTTCCTCATCCACTCTTCTAGCCATGAGTATCCCCAAGGATTCTGACAGCAGTACGCCAGTATCGACTACAGAGGCTGAACTCCCAGCACAGGGTGCCATGCCATCTCCCGATACCACCACAACATCTGAGGAGCGTCTTACATGTCCAGCTTGCACCATTGACATAGGGAAGAAAGTCAGCCAACTAGTCAGCCAGTATGAACATCTGCAGAAAGTGGTGACAGATTATACATCTAGAGAGGGAGACGGTAAAGACCTACAGGAGGGCAGGAAGGCATCTGATCCTTCCATTCAGGTAACTACGTGGCTATAGGAGTTTTCTTATCAATGCAATCCCTGTCTATATGGATGCTATAAGGGGGGCCTTGCTGGATGCACACTGTACACAGATTGCTTTCAATCACATTAAAGGGGGTGTCTGCTTTGGACAATCCTTACTTGTTTGAAATGTCCTTTGACAAAACACAGACCACAAAGTGTCCCTCTACTCTGACCCCCCAGATCACAAAGTGTCCCTCTACTCTGACCCCCAGATCACAGTGTCCTTTTACTCTGACCCCCCCCCCCCCCCAGATCAAAAAGTGTCCCTCTACTCTGACCCCCCGGATCACAAAGTGTCCCCCCCAGATCAGTGTCCCTCTACTCTGACCCCCCAGATCACAAAGTGTCCCTCTACTCTGACCCCCCAGATCACAAAGTGTCCCCCCCAGATCACAGTGTCCCTCTACTCTGACCCCTCCAGATCACAAAGTGTCCCTCTACTCTGACCCCCCAGATCACAAAGTGTCCCTCTACTCTGACCCCCCAGATCACAAAGTGTCCCTCTACTCTGACCCCCCAGATCACAAAGTGTTCCTGTACTCTGACCCCCCAGATCACAAAGTGTCCCCCCCAGATCACAGTGTCCCTCTACTCTGACCCCCCAGATTACAAAGTGTCCCTCTATTCTGACCCCTCCAGATCACAAAGTGTCCCTCTACTCTGACCCCTCCAGATCACAAAGTGTCCCTCTACTCTGACCCCTCCAGATCACAAAGTGTCCCTCTACTCTGACCCCTCCAGATCACAAAGTGTCCCTCTACTCTGACCCCCCCAGATCACAAAGTGTCCCTCTACTCTGACCCCCCAGATCACAAAGTGTCCCTCTACTCTGACCCCCCAGATCACAAAGTGTCCCCCCCAGATCACAGTGTCCCTTTACTCTGACCCCCCCAGATCACAAAGTGTCCACCCCGGATCACAAAGTGTCCCTTTACTCTGACCCCCCGGATCGCAAAGTGTTCCTGTACTCTGACCCCCCAGATCACAAAGTGTCCCCCCCAGATCACAGTGTCCCTTTACTCTGACCCCCCAGATCACAAAGTGTCCCTCTACTCTGACCCCCCAGATCACAAAGTGTCCCTCTACCCTGACCACCCAGATCACAAAGTGTCCCTTTACTCTGACCCCCCAGATCACAAAGTGTCCCTCTACTCTGACCCCCCAGATCACAAAGTGTTCCTGTACTCTGACCCCCCAGATCACAAAGTGTCCCTCAACTCTGAACCCCCAGATCACAGTTTCCCCCCAGATCAGTGTCCCTTTACTCTGACCCCCCAGATCACAGTGTCCCTCTACTCTGCCCCCCCCAGATTACAAAGTGTCCCTCTACTCTGACCCCCCTAGATCACAGTGTCCCCCCCCCCCGATCACAGTGTCCCTCCACTCTGACCCCCCAGATCACAAAGTGTTCCTCTACTCTGACCCCCCAGATCACAAAGTATCCTTCTACTCTGACCCCCCAGAATTAGCTGTAATCTGGGGAAACCTGGCATGAAGGGGCACTGGTGTTTTAGACACCGATCTTAATAAAGTCCTAAACTGGCGGTGGATCCTCTGAAGTTATAAAGAGCCGCTGGCCATCTTCCGAGCTGTCTTACATTTAGAACTATTTCTACACCTGAAACAGGCGTAGAAAATGGTAAATGACACTGGCCTACCGGCCGATCCCGCCCACCCACCCCCACTATTTTAGACCTAGCGTGAGCGGGGAGAAGTAGAATATAACAGCGCAACTAACTGTTGCGCTGCCATCTGTGCCTTAGAGGGGTTGTCCGGGATTGGGGACATTACTCTAATAGTACAAGTGTGGCATACACATTACATACAAGCAGGTAGTACCTTTGGCACAGATTTCTGCAGTCCCGTTTTCATCTTTGAAATTCCTGGCCGGAAGTTACTGTTTTCTTCTCCTCAGTGACGTACCGGGTCCCTTGCAGGCAAGCAAAGCTTCCTCTTCCGCTGCTCAGGGAGCCTGGTGACGTCACTGGCAGCAAATGAATCGAGGTGAATATGGATGAGGGGCGGAGTTACAGCGGCTGGCCGACATCCCGCTAAGCCCCGCCCCTTAACCACCAGCTCAGCTCCGCCCCTTGACAACCCACTCAGCCCCGCCCCTCCAGTGGTGAGCTGCAGAATGAATTGAGATGAATATTGATGAGGGGGCGGAGTTACAGCGGAGCAGAGAGACAGCTGTAACTACCTGATGCTGCGCTGCCCCAGGACCCACAGGGCAGTGCAGCCGGAAGTCAGGTAAAGATAAACAGATATATAAACAATGAGTGGGGGACCGTTGGAGCCACATAGAAGTGGCAAAAATAGCTGAAAATGTATGGAGGCCTTTACTTAGCTGTACATTGTGAGTAAACGTGTTTTTAAAAAAAACATTTGGTCCCGGACAACCCCTTTAAATATGCCAAATATAGACGTATTTCAGTATAATAAATGACCCCCTAAGTGTATAATTGCCCTGCAGCGCCGGCATAATGCTGCACAGGACAGGTCCTCCAGGGTGAAAGACTCTCTTTGTAATTTGTCTCCACTATTGCCATGAGATAAGGATCCTAAACCGAGGCACATCCCCTATTATTCCTTAATATGAAATATGGAAATTGGTTCTCCAGACTGGACAACTCTTAGATCCACTGAGGAACTACAGTCTCCATACTTGTAGTGCACTGGTTGAATTTGAGCTCTGGACTTCACATTTGCAAGGCCACATTCGCTCTTCTTTTTTCGCAGTCCTTTTTAACTCTTCAATTTCCACTTCTAGGACACAGAAGTAATTGGTTACATCACGAACACCATGGTCCAGCTCCAGGAGGAATGTGAGCAACTGACCCAGACCACCAGAACTCTAATACAGGACCATGAACAAAAGCAGCAGCACATTGATGTGAGAAAGACGGGCGGGCCATATTATTTCTTTAGTTTTCCTTAAACCTTTCATGTATCCTCCAGTCTTCATCTCTTCTACGTTCGTCTGATTAATTGTCTCATTTCTCTCTTGTGAGCAGAACCCGTATTTACATGTCTCTCTTCTTACAATGCCACTGTGTTTCTTCTTGCAGATCCTTTACCAGGCAGTGGGCAAACTGGAGAACAAGAAAGCCGACAAAGAGCTGATTGGGCTGGAGATTGATGTGGTGAGTATGAAGTCGATGTAACATCAGATATGTTCCCCTTTATACAATCCTATTATCTACTGAAGGAGCTCTTCAGTCTTGAGTTATGATAAGTGTCCAAACACTTAAGATGAATGCTGACTGAACCCTTTTTTTACAAGACTGGCGGCCATCTAATGTATATAGAGGAATTCTGTCTCTCCGCTGAAGGGGAAAAAAGATTCAGGCAAGTTGAATTTCAGCATGCTTGATCCTCTTGTTCTCACCGAAGAAGCTACCGCCAAAGGTGTCCGTCAGCTCTCTACTACCTACCTCTTATTAAAGACACATGCATGCTCAGCTGAGTAAAGTGTGCATTAGTTTTAGGCCGAATAAGTGTCCATCTGACAGTTTTCTGAAGTTTATGGCCAGTGCCAGCCTAAGGTAACTGGAGAAAAAAATGGGTGATTTATTTTGGGTGCTACACCCCTGGAGGTCAGAGAGACATGGCCTCTCTCGCTCCTTGCAGGACGTACTCCACAATTCTCCCGCACTTCAGTGGGGCAGAGTCTCAGCTCAGATGACGCAAGATCAATTAGTGATGGCAAAATAAAGTGTTTTTAAGATCTTTGACACACCACAACAGCTTCGGCCAACTTGTAGTAGATAGGATGCTGTTCATGAGACCAGAAATGGTATGCAGTGGCCCGGGTGGACTGAGTGTAGGATGGGAGTGGTTGTTATGGCCTGGAGGGTGGTTTTGGTACTCACATTGGCAATCCTTTCTTCCCTCGGGGCACTCCCTTGTGATGGGGCCCCTTACTGGTGGTGGTTGAGTTGCCTTTGATATTAGGTGTTGGTCTGGGTGCAAGGCAGGAGGGCATGTGCAATGGCTGGGGAATGGTGAAGGCAGTAACCAAGCCAAGTTGGTATTAATAAATAAATCTCTCAACCTAATAGGATGAGCCAAGGTATCAAAGGGGTTATCCAATCCCTATAATGACCCCCAGAATGCTGGGGGCCCCTCCTCTAAAGCATACTTACCTGCTTCCGGGCACACATGTCCCTCCGGATCCCTGCACGGCCGCTGCTGCATCTCCCCATGACCAACCTCCTTGCGTCACCCGCAATGCTCCCGGTCACCGTCGCCGCCTACTACTATTGGCTGCTCCCCCCGTCGCCAGATGTTTTGATCAGTGCGATAGGGAGATGCAACGGCGGCCATGCAGGGATCCGGAGGGACTCGGGTGTCGGGAGCAGGTAATTATGATCTAGAGGAGAGGCCCAAGCATTCTGGAGGTCATCATAGGGATTGTATAACTCCTTTAACACTTAACTGTCCATACAGTGCTTTACTGTAAATAACAACATTTAAATTAACCCTTTGCAGTAGCCATGTTCTGGGGTACTGCACCAACAGATGAGAGACTATATAGTATTAACTATTATGGCAGATGTGAAAAACTCCAGATACTGCCCAAAGGCCACACGACATGACATCAGTAAACCTGAATACTATAGTCGCAGCACATTTAGAGGATGCCGTCCTTCTCCACTTCTGTTTGCATCTGATGATCTGTAACCTTTCACCTTTATCTGGACAGAAAGCAGACAAGAGTGCGCTGGAAAGTAAAGTGAGCCGCACACAATTTGATGCCACCACAGAACATCTGAGCAGAATGATACAGGAGCTGCTTGGCAAAATGAGCGCCCAGGAGCAAGACTGGCAGAAACTACTGGAGAAAATCAGTCTGGAGATGGAGAATAAAGTGAGCAGGGTCATGTAAATATTAGATTCAGTCCAACACAGTCCTCATGGTCCTGATTCTCCATGAATGGTAGCACTGTAGAGGAGCTGTATTCCAAGTATTAGCTCGTATTCTTGTCTATGATCATACTGGTTATTCCATATGAAAGCACAAAGACCAGGTTGAGTTCAGCAATACTACCGTTTCTAACATGATTTCATGATTTCACTCTTCAGCTGAACCGCATAGAAATTGAGTCAGTGAAGAACATCTTGGAGGAGCGTTGGCAAGACCTTCGCCGGCAGCTGCAGAAACATCCACCACAGTATCAAGCTGATGAGGCTGCCGGTATCCGCAAGTAAGTGGTTATCATAGGTGGAAGGGTAAGTCTGCAAATCCCTGGTGGATCCGAAGCAATAAGACACGTTATATGCAGTTTTGTGTTGAGTCATTATGTGTTTCACCCTGACTACATTGAAAGTGGTGAAATTGCGTGACCAATCCGCAACAAAATAAGCATGCTTATTTTTCCACGAGGAAAATGTCGGCAGAATGGGGATCAAATTTGTAAAATTTCACCCACATAGCAATCTTCTGAATAGGTAGGTCATCGATATTTGTCGGAGCCCCACCGATCCGATACTGATGACCCATCCAGAAGAAGCTATGTCATTGGTATAAAAGTCTTGTAAAACTCCTTTAAAGGGTAAAAACCTGAGTACTGTAGATGGTTCTAGGTACAATAGATACTTCTATTACAGAGAGGAGGAAGAATGATTATCTGTTTCCATCTTTTCCATCCAGGCAGCTGATGACAAGATTTCACTGCATCTCTTGTGACCGCAGTGTGAATATGATGGTACCCAGCCCGTAAGTCTTTATAAGAAGCATACCTCACAATGGAAAGTGATTTTAATTTTATTTATTTTTTATCTTCCATCATTTCACCCGTTGTTTTTTGTTTTCTCAGGAAAATATTGACCATCCCAAAGATTCCTGGGCTACCAGCACGTCATTCCAACCGGCCGAACACGGTGTTTGAACTCAACCAAGTCCGCCAGCAGAGCCGCAGGTGGGTGAGGCAGTCTGTGGCTTCAAATTTAACTACATCTTTGGCTGTATTAAGGGGATGCCTACTTTTGGCTGTCCATTTTTGTTGGAATAATCCCCCAGAGAGTAAACCGATCCTGCTTCTGAGATCCCCAGCAATCAGCTGTGATCTGCTGAGAAACCGGGTGGTCAGCTTCCCTGCAGCTCCACCACTGGGGAACCTAAGCATTCCATGGCGCCAAGACAGTTGGCTGTTTATGTAATGCAGAGACGTGCTGGGTCCTCTATAGAACGATGGAGATGCTCTTTCAGGATGCTTTGCTAAGTGAAGGATCCCCTTTAACTAACCTAGAATTATCTATAAGAGCTGTGAGTCGAAATCTGTGTCTGTCCGACTGTTGTGAGATTACACCTCCCATCATGTCTGTCCCAGACAGCCACAAGATGTATAATGGTAGAAAACAGAGGAAATGTCATCATTTACTTCATCCCTTATGACAATGCCTGTAGCGTCTATATGTGTGTAATATTAGGATGTTTTTCCACACTCGTGTTATCACACCCATAGATTAAAGTCAAGAATTTACCAGGCGAGATGTGAGGCCTCGCAGCTAGAAATGAACATCAATCACCTGCACAGAATCCATGCTCATATGTGTCAGGAGATTGCAAGAGTACAAGTGCATTTTGGAGGTTCAGATAAAACCTTGAAGAACACCATTGTCCATCATTGTGCCACTCTAGGGAAGACCTTCAAAATGTCCAGCTCCAACCAGAGATTGTGAGTATAAGAAATTAGGGTTTTAGGCTGGAGCCAGTGTGGAAAATATTGAGTTACAACTTTAGTGGATAGTCAGCAAGGCTTCCACCACAGGAGTGCAGCTCGGTCATCTGAAGCAGTAGGGTAACATGGCCACCATGTTATAAAGGTGGTTGTCAACCTTCAGCACTTTATTGTAAGGTTGTGTGAAGTGATTAGACCTGGCTAATCTTATGTCTTTTTCCATTAGTGATGGACGCTTACCAGAGCTTGGTAGTGTGAGGTCCATGTCCATCTCTCGCAGCTGCGGAGGAAGTCACACATTGACCTCCTCACAGAGACGTTGTACGAAAGTCGTCAGCTCATATTCTTTGCAGAAGAAAAACACTACTGAGTCTGGCTTAACGGTAAGAAGAGCTTCATAAGGCAGGGGAGACATTGAGAGAGACAGGAGTGACAAAGGACAGGCTACTAATATAATGACTGTAACTTTTTACTCTTGTCACTTCATATACCTGATTCCTGATCTGTTTGGGTGAATACACGCAGGATGGAATTGCGGTGGATTTTACCTGTGGATTTGTGCAGGTAAAATCTGTAGTGGATTACAGCAGCAGGCAGGTGGATGACATTTTACAAATCTCCGTGTGCTACAAACCGTACGCACTTTCCCCCCCCAAAAGTGGAGCAAAAATTGCAGTGTGCAGGAGGCACAGGGCACGGTGACTATAGCTCTGCTAGTGCTCGCTGTGCTCACTGCTCCCTGATCTTCTTCCGGGCCTCGGGCTGCACTGTGTTCTTAATGCGTATATCGTCAAGATGTATTGCATGTAGGCGTGCATTTTGACCTGACACTGTGAGTCCTCAGGACACAGTCCAGCCTGGAGGAAGACCAGGGAGCAGTGAGTGCAGGAAGAGTGTGCCATTCGGAGCAGAGGAGATAAGTTCATTTATTTATCTTATGTCTGATCTCAGGTCTGCTGAGGATTGTGGGGTCTGATCTGAGGTCTAATAAATATTGTGGGTCTGATCTGAGGTTTGATGAAGAATGGGGGCCTGATTTGAGGTCTGATGAAGATTGGGGGTCTGTTCTAAGGTCTAATAAAGATTGGGTGTCTGATTTGTGGGTCTGATCTGAGGTCTGATAAAGTTTGGCAGTCTGATAAAGATTGGTGCCTGATTGGAGGATTCAATCTGAGGTCTGATAAAGCTTAGGCGTCTGATGAAGATTAGGGGGTCTAAACTGAGGTCTGATAAAGATTTGGGGTATGATTTGGAGGTATTATGAAAATAGGGATTCTGATTTGAGGTCTGATGAAGATTGGGAGTCTGATCTGAGGTCTGATAAAAAAAAATATTATTTTTTCCTGATTTTCCTCCTCCAAAACCTAAGTGTGTCTTTTAATCAGGTGCATCTTTATTGGGGCGAAAAGTACAGGATTTGTTACCTAGTTTTTAATGGTTGCTTTCATACCATTGAGGCATATTCACACAGGCCCGATTCGCAGCAAATCTGCAACAAAGTCCACATTGAAAATCTGCCCCATACTGATGTGAATTTGACAATGACTTGGACACCTTGTAATGGCAGCGATGGCAGGCTGCACATCTCAGAGACTGTGCTCATACTTTACTCAATTTAAGATTTTGGTTTTCAAAAACCTCAATGTCAATGTGGTTGAACTTTAATTAACGGCAAATCTGTCCAGTGTGTACATGACTGTATATTTTCCACTCCACCCTTCCATCAGAAAGAAGAAGTATTGGTATTAGGCCAGGATGGGCACATCTATCATGGCAGGACGGGCAACCATTTACCAACAATTAAGCCTAAAGATGGCAGGAGAGAACTTGCTACTCATCACAAAGCAAGTGGATGTAATCTGAAGAGAAAAGAGAATCTTTCCAGCTGTTCTTCTGCCACATCTGCCGATATTCGTTATGGTAAGAAGGGAGCAAGAATGTTCTCAGAGGAATTGGGCCACTATGTAGTAGAACTGACATTGGCTCTTAGGTAGATGGCAAGCAACCTTTAGCAAAGGCTTTTAGTTCCAACCCACAGATATGTATTAACCCTTTGAATACACAGCAATTTTCCATTTTTGCATTTCCATTTTATACTATTATATAATTTTTTAATTTTTCCTGAGAGAGAGCTGTCACCGAATAAGTATGGCCAGCTTTAGTCCTCTACTGTTATTTTTATTAACTCTCTGTCTCTGCACATTAGTTGTTCTCATCTAAATAGAATGATTTTGGGGGCGCATTTATTAAGACCAGCGTTTTAGACCCCGGTCTTAAGAAACCCCTAAGCTGGCGGTGGTTCCGCCGAAGTTATGAAGAGGCGCCAGCGGATCCTGTGCCAGTTCTAAATGTAAGACATCTTCCTTGCTGTCTTACATTCAGACCTTTTTCTACGCCTAAAACAGGCGTAGAAAATGGTAAATAAGACGGGCCTGCTGACCTGTCCTTTTCCCCGCCTACCCCTGGCGTGAGCGGTGAGAAGTCGCAGATTGCTCCGCAACGAGCTGATGCGCCAAAATCTGCGCCTGAAATACACCTAATATAGGCATATTTAATCTTAATAATTGACCCCCTTGGTCACTATTTATAAATATGCCAAGCAAGTTCTCAAGTTTACCTATTGCCAAAGTTTCAGGTAGAGTAAAGCCACCATATGGTGCACATAAATACCACTGTCATACTGTACAAAGAAATTATATTACTACACATATAACACACATATATATGGCAGCCAGAGTTCCCCTATTAACAGCAGGACCAGTATGCCCTGAAAACAATTGTGTCAGCGGGGTGCTCCCTATAAATGGTGCCCGCTGTGTGCCTCACATACGTAATAGCAAAGAAGTGGCCATAAACATTAGTTCCGGCAGAGTGTAGTGGTATTCTCTCGGGTGGGTTAGGATAGTGAAAGGGGTAGCGGAGGCCTACCCTACCATTAATCCCTACCATTCTTTATTTCACCCGGTGAGATGCCCATAACGACAGTCCAGTAAGGAAACGTAATACTTAGCAGTAAATCAACCAAATTTTACAACATTTTTATGTGGGCAGTAAACAGATTTATATTCGATCACATCTTTTTCGGTTGTAGCTGGCATGTGCCCTGTGTGCCAAGAGGTATTCCGCAGCGTTCCCTGGGTGAAGAAAAGCCTCCTTTTCTGGAATGTAAATCAGTCTAAATGGGTAACGCTTACACATAGAAATGTATTTTTCATGGATATTTCTCAATATTTTCTTAAAGGAGTTCCCAAAGTCCTTGTAAAATCTCCGGGATCCGAACAGCCTTTGCCTTCCATTCAAGGCACTGCTCTAGCCACTTACTCTCAGAAAGTGCCATCCACACGAAGAAGCTCAGGTATCTTCTGCTGTCCGTACGAGATGTTCTGTATAGCTGCATATAGAGGAAGTTGAGGGTAAAGTGTTGAACGGATCTGCCACCAGGTTATGCTGCCCAATCTGAGGCCCTGATTCCATCTATGTATCTGTTCTTGCTCTACTTCATAACCTACAGCATTCATAACCATTCTTGTTTGTGAAACTACAGCTCCCAGCATCCCCTTACAAATTGTTCAGGTCATACTGTGAGCTGTAGTTTCATGTTGTAGTTTCATACTGTGAGCTGTAGTTTCATGTTGTACAAATACGGCAAGGGTTAACTCGAATTCACAATTGCTGGTAAAAAATTTGAATCTCACCCCTGTCTCAGTCAATAGACATAAGAGACGACTGTGCTCCGGTTTTCCAGAATTCAGGGACTGGGGACATGGCAAGTGGCTGTGGGGTCATCTGCTACGGGCATCATGGTGGCTCAGTGGTTAGCACCGGTGCCTTGCAGCGCGGGAGTCCTAGGTTCTATTCAGAGGTTCACCGGAGTCCTTCCGCAGCCTTGGTTTAACACACCGAACTCAGTAAGACAAGGAAAGGCCAGCTTATGGGCTTAAGCTTGGCCTTGCTTCTAGAACAGTGTTCCTCAAATCTGGTCCTCAAGGCCCACCTACCGCTCAGGATTTGAGAATGTCCCACAGAATTAATACTTGGGGTAAGCCCTGATGCATGGACATTAATTATATTACCTGCTTAATACTAAGGAAATCCTGAAAGCATGACTGGTAGGTGGGCCCTGAGGACTGGAGTTGAGGAACCCTGTTCTAGAAAGCATCTCAGGACATGGATTAACCCGTGGTTAGCATACAGCTTATATCTAAAGTCATAACACAGATGGTATAAGCCAGTGCAAAACATTATAACAGATCATCAGGAACATATCACATCCTATAACACAGATCATCAGGAACATATCACATCCTATAACACAGATCATCAGGAACATATCACATCCTATAACACAGATCATCAGGAACATATCACATAAAGTGCTGTAGAATATCCCTGTTTTTACCACTAGCGGTGGCCTAGTGGGACACTGCAGAACACGTGTGAAGAATAACCATCTTATACCACATCAGGTATAGTATGATATATAATTTCCTCCAGTATGCTCAGTGCTGGACTGTAATAATGGCATATATTACGATGCATTCTTCTTTCTTAATGTCCCAGCGCTACTAGGAAGAGCTCAGGGGCGCCCGCTCTCAGCTTCTCGTGGACGTCTGCATCAACAGAGTGATTAACTCAAATGTTGCCCAGAGAATACAGAAGTCAGGAGAATATCAACCTGAAAATATTTTAAAAAAAAATTCTATTATATTAAATAAACTTTACCTGAAAACATTTGATTGGTGGTCATATTGCTATGAGAAGGTAAGTAATGAGTGTACAGGAGACTCACTGCTCCCTGGATATGGTGGAGGCAGGCATGGGGAAACATCTGGACTGGGGTGCAACATCATCTTATGTGGTTGGGGCATTCATTTATTGATTTTTATTTAAAAGTTTATACCCAACTTAGACATTTATGGATCTGCTATAAATGTCTGATAAATGTGAGACCCATATCTGTGACCAGCCTGGTAAGGTGGCCTACCAGCTGCCCAATTTAGGTGGAGAATGAAAGGAGTTATGGTTATGGATGTTCGAGGCTCTCCACTCTATGGCAGAAATATATGCCACAAATGTCAGCCATACTCAATTAAAGGGGTTGTCTCACTTCAGCAAATGGCATTTATGATGTAGACAGAGTTAATACAAGGCACTTACTAATGTATTGTGATTGTCCATATTGCTTCCTTTGCTGGCTGGAATTTATTTCTCTGTCACATTATACACTGCTCGTGTCCAGTCCAGGATTTATGACGACCGATGTGGCGCAGATATGAAGTGGCCGGTATGGGAGTTCTGTACTTGATCACACCAGTTACATTAGCTGCAAGTCATATTATCGATCTCAACCACAACTGGTCTAGAAGCGATGGTCCATACCTGGTAAAAGAACGGTTAAGGGCTCATGAACGTGTGCTGGCCGTTCAGTGCAATGCACGGGCAACATCTGTGCGGTTTCTGCAGACAGATGCAGACCCAGGTCCGTGATCCGTCCGCACCGCAAAAAAATATCAAATATCAAAATTCTTGTTAGGAGTAGGCAACCCCTCCCTTTACATTCCAGTATTGGGTCATAACCCCGTCCATGTGTCTTGTGTCTATGCACTGTCCTTTTTTTTTTTAAATTAAAACGTCACTTTAATAAGAGCCTTCTTGTGTTCTAAGGATTCCATGACCTTAGAAGAAGCATTAGGCTTCGTTCACATCACCGTTCAGCCTTTCCGTTCTCCTGCTCCATTTAGGAGCAGGAGAACGGAAAGGATGGAAAAGTCACATAACTGACGCCAAACTGAGTCAAACGGAGCCCTTAGGACCCTATAGACTATAATGGGGTCGTTATGTTTCCGCTCAGAAGATGATTTTGGAGCGGAGACAAAAGTTGTGCATGCAGGACTTTTGTCTCCGCTAAAGTCTATAGGGTCTCCGCTTATAGTCTATAGGGTCCTAAGGGCTCCGTTTGACTCAGTTTGGCGTCAGTTATGTGCTTATCCGTCCTTTCCGTTCTCCTGCTCCTGAACGGTGATGTGAACGAAGCCTAACCTAGATTGCTTTATTAACCTGTGACTGCTAGCAGTTGTACAGTACTTGGGCCTTATTTAATGCAAGGTGTCTCGTCAGCCTGATATGACGAGTGGTGGCAGCTAAGACTGATTCGTTTTGGATGACGGAGTGCGTGACCCTGCAGGCTCCTATCCTTAATCTAAGTCCGTGATCCTAACAGCGACTAAAATAAAAAAGTATTTTTTTAAATATACTATTTAAATAAAAGAAAAACAGACAAAAACCTTTTCGCCCCAATAAAAATGATTTATGATGTTAAAAAATTAAAAAGGACACAGAATTGGTATCACCACATTCATAAAGATCTAGGTTATAAAATGATCACATTATTTAAACTGCACAATGAACACTGGTGAAAACAAATGCCAGAAATTGACATCCTACCTTCTAAAAAGCTGTATGTACCTCAAAATGATACCAACGAAAATGTAAACTCTTTCCCCAAAATACAAGCCATTACACAGCCATGTCATTTAGAAAAAATATGGCTCACAGAATACGGCAACACAATGTAATAGTACGTAATAGGATGCCAGTAAATTCACAATATGCTGCTATACAGAAGTATTGGTGACATCACTAAGGTCCTTCCATGGGTCACCCATTCTTTAGCCTATTTTTCTAACAAAACCAACCCTGACAACATGGTGGATGTCTCCAAGACCCCTGTGACTTAACCCCTTGGTGTCCAAATGCTCATGCTCACAAGCAAAATACAAAAACGGAGGAAACAGCACCCCAAGGAGCAAACAAAAATCAAAAGTAGTGTGGGTGCTCACCAATGTGGGGTTTGGACCAACTCACTAACATGGTCCCAAATGGAAAGTAGAAGCAACACTCCATAAGGACATAAACAAAAGGTGTATAGTTTATTCCAATGTTTTGGCTGCATACAACATGAATAACAACTTAATATATACCCATAAATTAGTGACATCATCATAGTGAGTCCTAACCAGAGTGATATCATCATAAAGCGTCAGTTGCAAATATAACATCAGAAAAGAACATAAACAGATCACGATGGACATACCTGTTGGATCCTGGAGAGACTACTTAAAGGGAACCTGTCGCTGGGATTTTGTGTATAGAGCTGAGGACATGGGTTGCTAGATGGCTGCTAGCACATCCGCAATACCCAGTCCCCATAGCTCTGTGTGCTTTCATTGTTGGAAAAAAAACGATTAGATACATATGCAAATTAACCTGAGATGAGTCATGTTCCTGACACAATAAAAGCACACAGAGCTATGGGGATTGGATATTGCAGATGTGCTAGTGGCCATCTAGCAACCCATGTCCTCAGCTCTATACACAAAATCCCGGTGACAGGTTCTCTTTAAGCAAGTGTCCTGATGGTAAAGCAACAATAGGTCTGCACAGACATGGAAAGTGGATGTACAGAACCCCAGACCTGGGGTTATCTGCAAAGTTTGGTTTGTTTCTCTGGAGCTCAGAGTGAGGGCTGGCTCCACCCCCTAGCTCCAGAAGTTTCTGATCAGAGTAGCTGTAGAAAGGAGGAAGAAGGAGCAGTCTCATGTGCTCCTCTCCCATATACTCCAGCTCCAACCTCTGGAGCCTCAGTCACCTCCACAAGCTCCAGGAGAGGCAAGCAAAAACTAAAGGACGAGGATGGGCATGGCTACAGCGAGAGAGAGACAGCAAGATAACCCAGTTTAAAGTGATCCAGACCCTGCTGCTGCAGAGAGATAACAAGTTAAGACACCCTGCACATCCAGAATAGTGGACACTACAGCCACGGTTGCAAGGGCACAGCTATTATCTAGAGATCCCTATAGAAGATATTTTAGCCAGAGTAATTTGAGGGCCAATGCCATATTCATCTGTTTAGCTCATGCTGGGACATCTTGGAGGACTTGCATTGTATAAAACTACTGCTGGATGTATTACAACTTCAATTCTGCATACAGTAAATAGAGACTCTAGTTAGGTTTCATCTGGCCTGGTCTCCCACTTTCAACACACACTGGCCATTGCACGATTTCATGCCCTGCTTTGCACCCACACGGACCTTTAACATCAAGGGCACCCCAAAACTACCATAGCTACAGGCATGCCCTGATGAAATATAGGGGGCCCTCATTCACTGCACAGACCCCAGCGAGTGAAGGCCTGAGGGGGTACACCATGACTCATCATCACCAGGGCCACTACCACTCTCATCCTCTGCTCCAGCTCCTCAGAATCTTGCTGCACATGCTCTGGCTTCGTCATAACAGAAACGTCAATGATGTATAATGTTGAAGAGGCACCAGATGCATCATAACCTTGTCACGGCCACGGCTATGGCCGTGACTTCTTGGGAGCCGCATACAGTTGCCCGCGGTTTGGGTTGTTGTTTCAACCGCAGCTTGTTGCCGCGGACAACAGTGATGTGTGCGGTTCCCTTGGAGTTGTGTGCGTGTGTGTATGCACTTTTGTATGTCTGGTGTGCACTGTGTTTTATGTTTGCTGCGCACGGACATCTTCCTTTCACTGTGGCTGCCCGTGGCAACGTTTGGTATGATGTACATGTGGTGGCAGTGTCCCGGCCTTCGGGCTGACTCCCAGGACATGAGTGCCACCCATGTCGTTGCCTGCAGCAACAGCCACAGTGTGTGTTAGTGAGTTGAACACTTTTCCTTTAATGTGTGTTTCCCTTCTCTGGTGCTGGAAGGGTTAACTCCCTTCCCAGTGTGTGTGTGTGTGTCACTAGGTGTGTCCGACTGTGGGGTGTGGCTTCTTGGCCTATAAAGCCTCACTGTTAGCACAGGTCTGAGGGTTGCTTCAGCCATGCTTTGCTGGAGCAGCCTCCTGTGTTTTCTACCTGCCAGTGAGAGCCACCCCTGTGGTCATAACCATTATGTCACATTTAAGTTTATGTCCAGTTATGTGTGATGTCTACTTGATGTTTCCTTGTGATTTTGTGCAGCTATGGATCTGGGTCCCTGTGTGCGGATGCGTTCTGAACTTCTCCTTGCCAGCACAGGGATCCAGTCAGCAAGGCTGTGACAGGTAGGTGGAACTCCTTGTTCACCTGCCATATCCATAGAGCTGTTTATGTTCCCCCTTTTCCAGCAGCTTGGCCATTGAGGATTTTCCCCCATCCTCAGCCGTGACAAACCTACAGCGTCATGACAAGCATGATCGCAAAACATAGGAGAGATTAGCGTAGCTGTTGCTAAGCAAGCGCTTAAGAGTCTAGCGGACACAATGTACATCATACTGTGGCTTACCCACAAAGCGTAGAGGGGAAACAGCATAGCCGTTGACCACCAACCAGGGGCATACACAGATCTCATAGGGCTGTAGCAAACCTGTGCCACTTTCATTTCCCAGTACTCCTGCGTCAAACACTCAGTTCAGAACACAAAGCACAATGCCCCAGATTTCTGAGGAATTTACAATTTTTTTTATTAAGCAAAATAAATTTTAATTAAAAAAAATTGTAATAAAAAAGTTGCCCTTGGC
Organism: Bufo gargarizans; assembly: GCF_014858855.1. Lineage (NCBI taxonomy): Eukaryota > Metazoa > Chordata > Amphibia > Anura > Bufonidae > Bufo > Bufo gargarizans. The sequence continues at coordinate 64,656,289 of NC_058085.1, read as the reverse complement.
CTCACTCACTTTATCCGACTTCTGTTTTGGAAAAATAAAACAGGTGCGTCAAAAATATGGTGCTCATTCTGAACAGCAAATTTATCAATATATTTACACCAAACAATTGCCATAGATAAATTGATAAATTCTCCATGTTCACTTCTCATAGTACAAAGCAGTCTGCCTGCAACTACCACTAGGGGGAGCTCATTGCATAGGAATTTATACAGTGCAATGGAAGCTACAATAATCTGCACTGAGCTCCACTAGCAGAGGCTGCATGAAAATCCAGTATTTTCACCTCTGAACGGAGGGAGAGAAGGCGATCAGTGCCGGGCCCCATAGCAGTTCAGTGATCTGCATTTATTAAAGGTGCGCCACTGCCACCAACAGCAAGTGCTGTTAAAATATCATGGTGCATTAACCCGTAGGATACCAGCGCTGTACATGTACGGTGCTAGAAACAGGGTCACAAATCCCAGGAGCTGCGCCCATCCGATCAGCAGCAGGGGTCCGGCAGTCACTGATAGCCGGACCCCTGCTGTATGCGCTGGCATGAGTGAAAATGCCGATGCATTAACCCTTGCACTGCCGCAGTCAGCGCTAACCGCGGCATGTGCGGTATCCTGCCGGGTGTGGGGTGTCCATCGGGTCCCCACACTGCTGTGACGGGGACCCGATGGCTTGGACGGTAGCCTGATGCCTTCATTAGGCATTGTGGCTGCCATCCGTGTGAGCCTGTGAGATCCAGCCCCCTGGATCTCACAAGCAGGAAGCTGTAAGTGTATTACACTGGTAATACACTTACAGCCAAAGCATTACAATACAGAAGTATTGTGATGCATTGTAAAGGGGTTCAGACCCCCAAAAGTTGAAGTCCCAAAGTGGGACAAAAAATAAAGTTAACCCCTTAAAGGGGTTGTCCGAGTTATTTTTTTGTTTTTTGTACGGTATGTTTCTAACTAGGCAAATGAAAGGACTTTACAATTCACTTACTTTATCTCCAGTTGCTGGTTTCTCACTGAGGGTCACATGACCTGTGATGTCAGCTTCTCTCCCTGCTCTGGTGATGATTGGTGCACAAGCCTGAGAGAGCACTGACTCGTCTCAGGTTAATTTGCATACGTATCAAATCTTTTTTTTTTTTACACAATAAAAGCACACAGAGCTATGGGGCTTGGGTATTGCGGATGTGCTAGGGGCCATCTAGCAACCTATGTCCTCAGCTCTATACACAAAATCCCGGTGACAGGTTCCCTTTAAGGACCAGTGCCGTACATGTACGGCGGGCTGATCGGGTGGGTGCAGAAGCAGCGCCCTCCCGATCAGCGACATAGACTTGACATATTAACCCCTTGTATTCCACGGTCAAAGCTGACAGTGGCATGCAGAGGGTTCGCAGAGGGTACGGGTGCCCTCCGCTTCCCCATCAGGTCCCCGCGCTGCAGTGGCAGGGACCCGATGGCAGAGAAGGCAAGCCCAATGTCTTGCATAGGCATCGGGGTTTGCATTCTACGGAAGCCTGTGAGATCCAGCCCTTAGGCTGGGTCTCAGAGGCAGGCTGTCAGCATAAAAGCTGACAGCCAATGCATTACAATACAGGTTGTATTATAATTTATTGCCAAGGGGATCATACCCCAGAAGTTGAAGTCCCAGACTGAGACAAAAATAAAAAGTAAAAAAAATAATAATAAAATAAAGTTTCAAGTAAAAAAAAATAAAAATAATAAAATGTCCTAAAATAAAACATAAAATTGTAAAAAAAAAGAAAAGAAAACCGGACATATTGGGTATTGGCGTGTCCGTAACGACCGGCTCTACAAAAATATCACATGGTCCACCCCCTCACCTGAGCGCCATAGAAAAAATAAAATAAAAACTGTGCTGAAACAATCATGTTAAAAGTGAATTTTTTTTAAAATTAGACATATTAGGTGTCGCCGTGTTCGTAAAACAACCACGTCTATTAAAATATCACATTACCTAACCCCTCAGGTGAAATCCGTCAAAAAATAAAATAAAAAATAAAAACGCTGTCAAAAAAGCCATTTTTTTTTCACCTTACATCACAAAAAGTGTAATACCGAGTGATCAAAAAGCCATACTCACCCCAAAACCGTACCAATCAAACCGTCATCTCATCCCGCAAAGAAAGAGACCCTACCTAAGACAATCACCCCCCCAAAAAAAAAAATATATTGAAATATGGCTCTCAGAATATGGAGACACTAAAACATGATTTTTTTTGTTTCAAAAACTTTAATTAAAAAAGTATACATATTAGGTATTGCCGCGTCTATAACAACATGCTGTATAAAAATATCACATGACTTTAACCCCTCAGGTGAACACTGTAAAAAATAAAAAAAATAAAACTGTGTAAAAAAAATGCAATTTTTTGTCACCCTACATCACAAAAAGTGTAATACCAAGCGATCTAAAAAGTCATATGCACCCTGAAATAGTACCAATCAAACCATCATCTCAAACCGAAAAAAATTAGCCCCTACATAAGACAGTCGCCCAAAAAAAAAAAACTATGGCTTTCAGAATATGGAGACAGTAAAAAAAAATTGTATTGTCGTGTGCCTGTATATATAGAGGCCTCTATATATAAAGTGACAATTCCCATAACCACGATATAAAATTACATATGCAAAATATTACAAACTGTCATACATAAATATATAAGCATATACAGTCATGTGAAAAAATTAGGACACCCTTTGAAAGCATGTGGTTTTTTGTAACATTTTTAATAAAAGGTTATTTCATCTCCGTTTCAACAATACAGAGAGATTAAAGTAATCCGACTAAACAAAGAAAACTGAAGAAAAGTCTTTTCAAGATCTTCTGTAAATGTCATTCTACAAAAATGCCTATTCTAACTGAGGAAAAAGATAGGACACCCTTGCCCCTAATAGCGAGTGTTACCTCCTTTGGCTGAAATAACTGCAGTGAGACGGTTCTTGTAGCCATCTACCAGTCTTCGACATCGGTCTGAGGAAATTTTACCCCACTCCTCAATGCAGAACTTTTTCAGCTGTGAGATGTTTGAGGGGTTTCTTGCACGTACAGCCCTTTTCAAGTCACCCCACAGCATCTCAATGGGATTCAAATCTGGACTTTGACTTGGCCATTCCAGGACTCTCCATTTCTTCTTTTTCAGCCAATCTTTGGTTGATTTACTAGTATGTTTTGGGTCATTGTCATGTTGCATGGTCCACTTCCGCTTCAGCTTTAATTTTCTAACTGATGGTCTCACATGTTCTTCAAGCACCTTCTGATACACAGTAGAATTCATCGTGGATTCTATGATGGTAAGCTGACCAGGTCCTGCTGCAGCAAAGCAGCCCCAAACCATGACACTTCCACCTCCATGCTTCACAGTTGGTATGAGGTTCTTTTCTTGGAATGCTGTGTTTGGTTTACGCCAAACATGTCCTCTGCTGTTGTGTCCAAATAATTCAATTTTGGACTCATCTGTCCAAAGAACATTATTCCAGAAGTCCTGGTCTTTGTCAACTTTATCACTGGCAAATGTCAGTCTGGCCTCGATGTTTCTCTTGGAAAGCAAAGGTTTCCTCCTTGCACACCTCCCATGCAAGTTAAACTTGTACAGTCTCTTTCTGATTGTAGAGGCATGTACTTCTACATCAACAGTAGCCAGAGCCTGCTGTAGTTCTCGAGATGACACTTTAGGGTTTTTGGAGACCTCTTTTAGCATCTTGCGGTCTGCTCTTGGGGTGAACTTGCTGGGGCGACCAGTCCTGGGCATGTTGGCAGTTGTTTTGAAAGCCCTCCACTTGTAGACTATCTTCCGGACAGTGGAATGGCTGATTTCAAAATCTTTTGAGATCTTTTTAAATCCCTTCCCAGACTCATAGGCTGCTACAATCTTTTTTCTGAAGTCCTCTGACAGCTCTTTTGCTCTCACCATGGTGCTCACTCTCACTTCAACAGTCAGGAGCACACCAAACTAAATGTCTGAGGTTTAAATAGGGCAAGCCTCATTCAACATGCAGAGTAACGATCTACTAATTATGTGCACCTGGTGTGATATACCTGTGTGAGATCTGAGCCAATTTAAGAGGGAATACATGTGAGGGTGTCCTATCTTTTTCCTCAGTTAGAATAGGCATTTTTGTAGAATGACATTTACAGAAGATCTTGAAAAGACTTTTCTTCAGTTTTCTTTGTTTAGTTGGATTACTTTAATCTCTCTGTATTGTTGAAACGGAGATGAAATAACCTTTTATTAAAAATGTTACAAAAAACCACATGCTTTCAAAGGGTGTCCTAATTTTTTCACATGACTGTACATATACAAATATATATCGTCATCATACAGTATTGGCAAATACTTTTTAATTGTTTGCTGAATTATTTCAAACTGCTTGCTGTACGTTAAGACAAGTTTAGGCATATCCTCCTTAGTTTCACATTGATCAACTTGTGTATCTTTATTAGAGCTATATATGTTATAAGGGGTAGCTCTCTTTCAGGGGGTCACACTCACAGACATCTTCACAGACACCAGGATTTAAAGGCCAAAACTGTGTTTTATTGCGGCATGTCCGCGTAAACATAAACCGTTTTACAAAACAAACTCCTGCCCTTCTGGGCTCTACCTAAACATATAGGTTTCCCTGACTCACCTCTAAGTACCGTTTAGTGTCAGGATCCCAGACTCCAAGCCTTAGCAGGTTCCACTCATCAAGCATCAGTCCACACGGGGGAGAGATCAGGCTTCGCATAGCCTTGTGGTCCCTCAGTCCTCCTGACTGAGACCACACACAGCCTTTGCTCCAGTATCACAGACACTTCTCCCTTCCCAGACTGACCTACTCTGAGGCGCTTTATGCCAGCCTGATTACAGCAGGCCTTACCTGCGATCACCTCAGGTAGAAAGGAAAACCCGTACTGGAAGGGTGTGGACCGGCAACTCCCTCTACCAAGCCTAGCCACCAGTCCAAGTAAAATCCAGCCCAGAAAATGAATACAAAAATGTCTCAGCAAACTATGCTTTGCTGAGACTACTGCCACTCTCTGGATTTTATCTGTCTCACCCATCTGAGGTACCTGAAGTGGGACAACACACCTTCCAGCACTGTTTACATTACCACATATCCCGGAGGTCTGGGGATTTTCTCACATCGTACCATGATGTGGTCAGTGTCACATATTTCTCTCTATTCTGCCACCCCCATGCTAGCAGAGCTTGGTTTTTCATAAACACTGACTTTCTACCTAACAGACTGAGGGACTCCCCCTTCTCCTCTTTGCTGGAGAACTTTTTCTTAGCTTTCTGGCTTGCTCCTTTTCCAGATTTCTTCTTAGGTCCACGACCTCTAACTTCCGCAATCTCTACAGCCGTGTTTTCCACAGGGAGCTCCCGCCTCCTCCTTTTGTTGGAGATCCAGCTGGTCAGTTTTATACCACCCTTTAGCCGCTCTGGTGTCGCTTGGTGTTCACACTCACTTTGTTTCTTTCTTCTATCAACAGATAACACTTCTCTTTTTTCTTTACTCCCCACAGGGTTTAGCTCAGGTTTGGCTTCAGTTTCAGAGTCTTTTGCTTCTTCAGTAGCTTTGCCCACTTCGGCCGACTCTTCTTCCGCCTTATCTTTGGTCTCTGGAGCATCCGAGAATCTCTCCCACTCCAACTCATCGGCCTTAGCTTCTTCAGCCTTTGAGTCTTTATTCAGTTTGTTAGCCATCTCATCCTCCTCGGACATGGCATCATATACTTGCTTTCTTAACCCCTCCTCTTTCTCATCAAGGTTGGAGGTACTGGAGAGTGGAGACACTGGGGTCGTCATCAGAGTCCTCATCTTCTGGCATTCCCTCCAGAGGGTCACCCAGGACATTGTTCTCCTTTCGGGCAGGCTCTAGGAGAGCCATCTCACAGTAGTAGATAACATCTGCATGCTGGCCGTTTGTATCCTCATATTTCTTCCCCAGCAGACCGCTGGCTTTCTGGAAGGCATTGACGGCAGAGGGGACATCTTTCATGACCCGGTCCTGGCTACTCACTGCCATGAGTCTCATGACTTCTGCCTCCACATCAGCTTCATCAACTTGTTCAGAAGAAACTTCTTCCATCTTCTCTGCCTCGGCCGGCAGTGCAGTGCCACCATCTTCGGGCCCATTCTTAACAGGATCTGAATTCTTGGCATCTTTCAGAGGGTGCTCCTCTTTAGGTTTCTCATTTTCCTTTGATCGAGCCAACCTGTCATCTCGAGAAGCTCTTGCCTCTAACTCGTCAAGCTTAGTCTTCTCCAACTCATAGACGTTCTTGCCGACATCATCCTTAGAGCTCATGAGATCCTCCATCTCTGCTATGGGTTGCTTGTTCAGCCTCTCACATTCACCTCGCTCCTCAAGCGCTTCTTCAAGGGCTCTAACCAAGGAGAGGGCCTTGGTCTCCTTCTGCCGAACATCAGCCTCAGCTCGGTCACGTTCTTCGGCATATCGGGCCGAGCCGTATTTCTCTATATGAGACATAATTTGCTTCTGGTGGTCCAGGTCCACCATCAGATCATCCAATTCTCGCTGAAGTTTGTTATTGGTTTTGCACACAAACGTGATGGAAGCGCCCCGCTCTTTGGCCTCCTGTTCCAGCTGCTCGCCGCTTTGCTCTGCTGCAGCAGCAGATGTAGGCGTACCACAATTCTCTTTTGGGCACGCTGTGGGGGTTCTACCCAGGGCTTCTTTAAGCACATTGTCTGTGTCTACCGCAGTTTTCTGTGCTTCTTTGGAGCCTTTACTCTTCACCTGGATATCAGGCAGTAGATCCTTCAGCTCACTCATCTCTTTCTGATTGCAGCTGTTCTGACACGTCTGGTCATCTACCACTGCCTGCGTATAGGTCTCAGTCACTAGGCTGACGTCTCCCCACTTAACTCTCGTCACGTCAGGAATAACTGTTGTCTGGTCGCTACTAGCAACTACTTTAATTTTGCAAGACCTTGACATGGTAGCTTCTTTCTCTGAGTTGCTATCGGTCACAGCATATACGTCATATATACTGCTCAGGTCATTATCAATCCTGACCTCTAGGGGCACCGATGAGCTAACCCCCACTTGGGACACTTCCTTAGTAACCAAAAAACACTGGAGACTGCATATCCACCTCTGGTACGTGTGGTACACCATCTAGCCCTATCATATTTTCCTGCACCGTCAAACACTGAGCTGGAGCTGTGCTTTGCTCCACACTACTTAAATGCATTTCTTCAAATCTTTTCATCAAGTCATATAGATCTTCATGAAAAATAGCAGATGCAGAAAATAAAGCTTCATTATTATTTACATTTTTACCACCAGAGGGCGCTTCTCCCCTGACCACAACCTGCAACGAAAAAGGTATATCACCACATATTTCCTAGGACATCATATTTTCTGTATGCATTTCCGCACTCTTGTCACTATCACTTTTCACTTTACCAGCACCATTGTTTTCAATGGTCAATATTCTTTCCCCATGGAGGTCAAAGTACAGCTCCCTTAGATCTTCACTTAAAGGGACAGGTACAGGTTCTGCAGAAGTGTCTACCTTACCCCACAGCAACAAAACAATATCAAGGCCCAATAACACATTATGTACTGTATACATGAAACTGCATCACAAAGTTCACAAGTCCCAGATTGCACTGGAGTCTCACACTCACACTCAGGGAGAGCCACCAGACAGTTCATGCTAACTCCATTAAAGTCCCGCACATAGTTCTCAGCCACCCGGCTGGCAGGTATCAGGATCACCTGGCTCTCTGCGTCCATCAACGCCTGGATTCGACTGCCCTTCTCCACAAGGTCACACATTTGTGTAGTAGTCTCTAGTCCGGGTGTTTTTACACCGACTGGCTTGGCGCACCACACAGGGCTTCTGAGGCATTAGGGCACTGGTCAGCAACATGCCCAACCTCCGGAGCCGTGCTCACTGTCACTTTAACGGCTGTATAAGAAACAACTGGAACGCTCTTACCCACAGCCGTTACGGGGTTGGCGCTCCCAAGTGCTGTACGCACGTCTCCCCAGCAGTCATTTTCCTTCTCCGGGATGTTGGGAACCTCCCATATTTGATTCCTGGTCATAGGACAATCAGGTGCACACTTTCCCACTTGGCGACATCTCCAGCAGCACTCTCTCTGTTTCCGGCCAGCTGCAGGCTGTCGTGGTTGGTTGCTCTTAGCAACAGCATTACGGCATCTTCGCATATCCTCTCTAGGACTCTGTACACCTTGGCAGAAAACACTTGAACTCTTGAGAGCCGCACTGCTCTCTATCTAACTCTCTTCCCGTCGGTTGCCCTCGGCAACAGCAAATACCACCTCTGCATCCAACCTCATCCTGAGAACCTGCAGTTCTTGGCTCCTGGTCACGAGGTCACTGCCCAGTTCCTCCGCACAGGGGTTACCATGGGAAACGCCTTGGGTTAGGACGTCTCTTTATCCAACCCGCACATGAGCTTTTCCTGCTCCTGTTGCCACATCACTTGCCTTTGGCTAGCCTTCAGATTGGCCTGCATCAGCTGCTTGGTGAAATCCTCCATCCACCCCATAACAACAGACAGTACTCTAGCAACACAACAAAACAGGTCAGTCTCTTTTCTGGGCTTCTGGCCCTTAAAATTTTTGCACCACAGCAAAAATAGTCCACAATAGCATGAGCAGCCCCTGCTCCACCGAATAAACAGGCTTCCGGCCCTTTAAACTCCAGCACAGCAGGATTCAGCAGCACCTGCTCTTTCTCTTGTTGTTGCCCCTAGCAACCGACTGTTGCCCTTCCTTCACGGACAACTTGCCCGCATCCTCCACCATATGTAAGGGGTAGCTCTCTTTCAGGGGGTCACACTCACAGTCATCTTCACAGACACCAGAATATAAGGGCCAAAACTGTGTTTTATTGTGGCATATCCGCGTAAACATAAACAGTTTTACAAAACAAACTCCTGCTCGGCTGGGCTCTACCTAAACATATAGGTTTCCCTGACTCACCTCTAAGTACCGCTTAGTGTCAGGGTCTCAAGCTCCAAGCCTCAGCAGGTTCCACTCATCAAGCATCAGTCCACACGGGGGAGAGATCAGGCTTTGCATAGCCTTGTGGCCCCTCAGTCCTCCTAACTGAGACCACATACAGAGCCTCTGCTCCAGTATCACAGACCCTTCTCCCTTCCCAGACTGACCTACTCTGAGGCGCTTTATGCCAGCCTGATTACAGCAGGCCTCACCTGCGATCAGCTCAGGTAGAAAGGAAAACCCGTACTGGAAGGGTGTGGACTGGCAACTCCTTCTACCAAGCCTAGCCACCAGTCCTAGTAAAATCCAGCCCAGAAAATGTATACAAAAATGTCTCAGCAAACTATGCTTTGCTGAGACTACTGCCGCTCTCTGGATTTTATCTGTCTCACCCATCTGAGGCACCTGAAGTGGGACAACACACCTTCCAGCACTGTTTACATTACCACAATGTTCCTATTGCTGATGTCACCGCAATCATTCGCCCCTTTGTATTTCTTTTTCTTTGTAATCCTGTCCCTTGAAGAAAGACTTTGTAAGGGGAACAAAAGTTCCCTTCTAGTTTTGTTTCTGACAATTGCCAGACCTCTAGATATCATCCACCCAGGGTAAGCTCTTTGTGCTAGCCGCATAACAATCTGGATTTCCCTTTCAAAAGCCACAAGTGTGCTACAATTTCTATGGGCACGTGTAAACTCTCCCACAGGGATCGATTTGATCGTGTGGGCTGGATGGTGACTGTCCACACGTAAAATCGTATTTCCCATCACTTCTTCGCGAAATGTTTGTCTGTATTATGTGTCCCGGTATTCCCGAGAGTTTGAGATCCAGAAAGTTAACAGTGTTGGTTCTCAGTGTAGGTGAAATGTAAGTTGTAAGGATTATTCTCGAGATACTGCATGAAATCTTTTATGGCAGGTACATCGCCGCTCCAAATAAGAAGCATATCGTCGATGTACCTGCCATTCCACACAATATACTCTGAGAATGGATTGTTAGTATTATATTCATATGTCTCCTCCCAATAGGACATCGTGAGGTTAGCCAATGAGGGCAAGTATTTCGCACCCATTGATACACCTGAAGTTTGGATATAATATATAGAATTGAAGGTAAAATAATTGTGAGACATCAGGAACTGAGTCACAACAAAAACATAATCAATGAACTCATGAGAAAAACTGCTATACCTGTGCAAGTGAAATTCGAGTGCAAGCATTGCCACATTATGTGGAATCGAAAGATACAAAGAAATTACATCCACTGTCAACCATCTGTAATCATTAGCCCAGGTCATATCAAAGAAGGATCTCAAATCAACAAAAATCAGAATACTGAAAATAGAAAATTGGACAATCCTATTATATCATCAAAAAACGAGTCCATCGTGCGGGACGAAAACATGCGAATAACTCACACCAGATCAACACGTCAACAGAAAAGATAGTATTAGATCAACAACAATTTTCATTGGATGTAATAAATCTATCTGCTGTAGTTCTAACAACTGAACAATTAGAAGTTCTCAAATTGGGTTTAAACTATGTGCCATCAGTTAATTTTGATTTATTTTCGACGTTGCTAGATATCAATAAATTCATGAGAGAATTGACTGTTGTGAGACATTTTCGTGATATCTGTGCAGATGATGCTGGAGGGGATATCCCTCAGACATGTATAATTAGAGATGTAGATAACGAATATTGCAATCTCTTATTCAAAGAAAAACTATCTCTTACATGTCTCAGCGATCTCCACCGGGAATCGTTTGTTCCGAATACGGAAATTAACATACAAGAGTTCAAAACTTATAATCCTGGGTTTTACCCAATCATGTCTCGAACAGCCATTTATGCGGTATAGGATAGAATTCTCAGAAGTCTTGCGTATGGGATTTGATCAAGGACATATTAACCTAAAACAATTTGAATATAGAGTCTGTAGTTACTCCTATAATGCACGCCATCCCTAAAGTCCACAAGGGTCAATTTTCACCTCCCTTAGGTCCCATAGTCAGTGGAATTGGATCTTTAACAGAAAGATTAGGTAACTGGCTAGACTGTGTCCTGCAGCCGTTTGTCAAGCGAATCCCAGGTTATGTCAAAGATACCTCATCATTTTTGAGATCCTTCTTTGATATGACCTGGGCTAATGTCCAAACTTCAGGTGTATCAATGTGTATCAATGGGTGCAAAATACTCGCCCTCATCGGCTAACCTCACGACGTCCTATTGGGAGGAGACATACGGTATGTATATAATACTAACAATCCATTCTTCGAGTATATTGTGTGGTATGGCAGGTACATCGACGACTTGCTCCTTATTTGGAGCGGCGATGTACCTGCCATAAAAGATTTCATGCAGTATCTCGAGAATAATCCTTACAACTTACATTTCACCTACATTGAGAACCAACACTGTGTTAACTTTCTGGATCTCAAACTCTCGGGAATACCGGGACACATAATACAGACAGAAACATTTAGCAAAGAAGTGATGGGAAATAAGATTTTACGTGCGGACAGTCACCATCCAGCCCACACGATCAAATCGATCCCTGTGGGCGAGTTCACACGTGCCCATAGAAATTGTAGCACACTTGCGGCTTTTGAAAGGGAAATCCAGTGCCTTATACAGGGAACAGAGGGCTCAACCTTTTCCTTCTTTTCCCTTCCCCCATCTCTCCTGGTGGGGGTGGAACCATGTGTTTCCAGTCCAGTATTTAATCCCTGGAAAAGACACTGCTCACAGTTAAGAATAAGAACTTCATTCGAAACGCGTCAATGTTGCTACACTAGTGGGTGCATGTCCTGTACATTGTTTCTACTGCCTGAATAAAGACGAGGATTTTAGCTACCAAAGAAAACGTGAGTGCTGGAACTTTGTTTTATTACTTATGGCTATTCTGTTATCTGCTAGCTGTCCCTTACAGACTGAATCCCTTTCTGATCCAAAGGGTAGATATTTTATACTTAAAACTACCTTTCTGGGCAACCCACTTATATTGTGTAATCTTTATGCTCTGAACTCTGCACAAATGTCCCTGGCTGGAACTACAGTCCATTCTCAGCGTAGACTTTCATGTCTTTTTAACAAATCTTTATTTACTTTTTCAAAATGCAAATAGCGTAAAGAACGCATTGTTAATACAATTGACATAAGCAAAGACAAACAAAAACCTGAGGTCTCATGACTAGCAAGACAGTTATAAAAAAGCGGTAATGACAATATAAGAGCTACCTGGCGCTTTGTACTTTGTAGAGTATACTGAAACTGAGAACCATTTATGACAAATGAATACGTCGGCCCCTTAAGAGAAAGGAGGCTAACTTAAGGCCTAGACACTGGAGATGGGAGGAATAGTGTTAGCTATATTACTTTAATGAAACCAAGGGGATTACATATTTGGGTAGACATCGTGAGAAAGATTTTCCCAACTAGAGAGTTCTTCCATTCGGCTAATTTCGTAAACTTTGTGTATCCAATCAGCTAGGGAGGGAACTTGTGCTGATAGCCAGTGTAGAGGTATGAGAATTTTGGCTGCTGCAATAAGGTGTGATGACAGAGAAAACTTGCTCAAATCGTATTGTGGGGTTGGCAAGTTCAGAAGCACGAGCGAGGGAGACAGGGGTTCTTTGGTGGAGTATATGTTTTGGACAGGTTTAGACACCTCTTCTCAGTAAGGGGCAATATTGGGGCATTCCACTATGTGGTAGTTCGTACCAGGTTCCTTATGGCACCTCCAACAGAACGGAGAGATGGAGGGGTCAAACTTATGTAGTATAGTAGGAGACCGGTACCATTGCGTAATAAGCTTATATGAATTTTCCTGTAATCTGACACATCTTGAAGCACCATGTGAGTGATTAAGAATCTTAGAGACATCTCTGATATTAAAAGTTACTTGCATGTCCTTTTACCACTGTAAAATAAATGTTGGTTTATCAAGAATGTGTGACTCTAGTAATTTATTGTAGAAATATGAGATCAGTTTTTTCCTGGAAGTGGCGGAGTGTAAAATGGTATCATACCATGTTGGTATATAATTGTTATGGACCATATCTAAGTATTGTCGGCAGATAGAGCTGAAATGAGAGAAATGGATATGAGACCACTTCGAGACCTGAAACGACGCCCGGAGATCACAGAGGGAGGGGACCACTTTATTCTTGAGTATATCACCCACAGTGCTATCACCAAAGGCAGACCAGAGGTTGTATGTGTCAACATAGTTATCAAATATGTAGAAAGGAAAAAGTCTGATAGGCATAAAAGGAGAGGGACCTCTAGGGAAGTTAACAATCTGTGGCGGATAAATTACCCAACATCAAAATCTTTCACCTTTTATTCTCACCCTCATAACACCCTTGTGTCTTGCCCTGTCTTAGTCTTTATTATTTTTCTTAGTGCTTTTTGTATACACTTGTTAGCTACTTATTTTCATTTGTGGCCTATGCAATAAGTTCACCTAGAATAACATGCCTATTTGGACGATATAGGTAATATACTGGTTATCAAAATGGATATCTTATCTTACAGTTATATAGGTTTCTTTCAACACTATTGTGATTCCATATGTTTGTTAATATGCAGACCACTATTGTCTAAGTGGCCCAATGTTCTTCCCTAGAATGTATTTGTTCAACATTCTTGTTCTCATGTAAAAATGACAAATACCCTTGCATGCTTATTTTTTTGAAACTATTGCTTTAATAAAAAAGACAATTATAAAAAACAAAATTATCCCAGTTAAATTTGCCTTTCAAAAACCATATGGCATTCCTTTACTTATGCGCCCTGCCGTGTGCTCGTACAGCAGTTTACGACTACATATGGGGTGTTTCTGTAAACTACAGAATCAGGGTAATAAATATTGAGTTTTGTTTGGCTGTTAACCCTTGCTTCTTAGCGGAAAAAAATTGATCAAAATGGAATATCTGCCCAAAAAGTGAAATTCTGAAATTTCATCTACAATTTCCTTTAAGTCTTGTGGAACACTTAAAGGGCTCATTCACACGAACATTTTTTGCGGGGTGTAGTTTCTAAAATGGGGCCATTTATGGGTGGTTTCTATTAACTGAACTGGTTCTTAAAAAGTGGATTTTGGAAACTTTCTGAAATATTTCAAGATTTGCTTCTAAACTTCTAAGTCTTCTAAGGTCCCCAAAAAAAGAAAATGTATTTTATAAAAAGATCCAAACATGAAGTAGACATATGGGAAATGTAAAGTTTGTAAATGTAAATGCAAATATTAGCAATTTTCTAAATTTAAATTTCTCTGCTTTTAAAACAGATAGTGATACCTCATATAATTGTTATTACTTTAGAAACATAGAATTTGTCGGCAGATAAGAAATGGTTCTTATGTGTCGACACATTCTATGTTCCTATGTTTCAAAAGTAATAACAATTGCCGTATATGAGGTATCACTATCTGTTTTAAAAGCAGAGAAATGTAAATTTAGAAAATTGCAAATTTTTATTTTTTTGTAAATTTGGTCTTTTTTTTATAAATAAAAAGGAAATATTTTGACTCTAATTTACCACTGTCACAATTATGTACAATATCTGACAAGAAAACAATCTCAGAATGGCTTAGAAAAGCAAAAGCGTTTTAAACTTATTACCACATAAAGTGACACGTCAGACTTGCAAAAAATGGCCTGGTCCTTAAGGTGAAAAATGGCAGGGTCCTGAAGGGGTTAAAAAAAGAAGAAAATTAAAGTTACAAGTCCTTTTCCCCAAATAAAGTTAAAAAAATTGTAAAAAAAGGGAAAAAGAAAAAAGTAGACATATTAGGTAAACCAATCCATCAAATCTGCGCTGCAAAAGCCATATGGTGCTCCTTCCCTTCTGAGTCCTGCCATGTGCCCCCACAGCGATTTACCACCACTTATGGGATGTTGCCGTATTCAGGAGAAAATGGGTAACAAATTATGGGGTGCTTTTTCTCCTGTTACTCCTTGGTAAAATGAAAAATTACGGGCTAAAGCAACATTTTCTTGGAAGAAATTACATTATTATTTTCACAGCCAGGTGTTTCCAAATTCTGTAAAACGCTTAGGGGGTAAAAGTGCTCAGTACCCCCTTAATATATTCTTAAAGGAGTGTAGTTTCCAAAATGGGGTCACTTTTTGAGGGTTTCCACTTTAGGGGTACGTCAGGGTCTCTTCAACTACAAAATGGTGCCTGAAAACCATTCTAGCAAAATCTGCCTCCAAAATCCATATGGTGCTCCTTTCCTTCTGACCACTGCCACATGCCCATAGGGCAGTTTACCGCCACATATGGGGTATTTCTGTAAATTGCAGAATCAGAGTAATATATATTGAGGTTTATTTTGTCGTTAACCCTTGCTGTGTTGCAAGAAAAAATGGATTAACATAAAAAAATCTACTAAGAAAGTGAAATTTCGAAATTTCACCTCCATTTTCCTTTAATTCTTGTGGAATACCTCAAGGGTTAACAAAGTCTGTAACATCAGTTTTCAATCATTTCAGGGGTGTAATTTCTAAAATTGGGTCATTTATGGGTGGTTTCCATTACGTAAGGCCCCTTAAAATCACTTTATAACTGAATTGGTGCTTTAAAAAAATGGTTTTGGAAATTTTGTTGAAAATTTGAAAAATGACTTCTAAACTTCTAAGCCTTCTAGCGTCCTAATAAAATTACATTTACAAAATGATGCCAACATAAAGCAGACATATGGGGAATGTTGTCGCATGAACGTAGATAAAAAGAATCGTGGCACTCACCACTGCATCTGGGAACTTCAAGACTTTATTAGACGTGCTGATCATTCGCAGGCTGGGGAGCGGGGTGGCCTTTCAGTGTGAGTAGGCGGTGACAGCCGTTTCGCGCATGACTTGCGCTTCCTCAGACCGCTGTCAACATAGGCACGCACCGCCGTACTTTATATGGGCGGACACCCGATCATCACTCAGGCAACCAAAGGACGCTCCACAGGTGCGCAACTATGTAATTAAGAACAAGGAACAGGATACAGTATATGCAAATCTAAAGAGCACAACAGGGTAAATGTACAAAACAGTCTCAAATGACTACAAAGCAGTTACAGTTTGTGAACAATTATGGGAATGGAAAAAGGCTAGACCACTTCATAGAAATACTGCCATGCCATTTTTGTCATTGAGGCCGTGCAGACCCATGGCGCTAGTTTTAATGATCCATCGCGCCTCCCGCTGCAGCAAGAGGCGGTTGCGATCACCACCCCTAGGGATGGGTCCTACGACCTCTATGCCGGCAAAGGAGAGGCTCAATGGATCACCGCCATGGACTGCACGGACATGATCAATCAGGCGGGGAGAGCCTCGTCCCGTTCTGATGGAACTCAAATGTTCCCGCACTCTTTCGAAAAGAGGTCTAATGGTCTTACCTATGTAAAACCTCTGGCAGGTACATATTATAACATAGACTACGTAGGGAGTACGGCAGGTGATAGAGTCTTTGACTTTATGAGTGACTCCTCATATACATAACATTTTTCTCTGTAAGTTATGGGGGCAAAATGAGCACATTCCATACTTATAGTTTCCCTGCGGTTTCCTATTCTAGACTGTCTTACCACACTGTGAACCAGTTTATCTCTCAAAGTGTGACATTTTGTAAAAGTAATTAAAGGTTTTCTGGAAGCCAAATCCCTTAGAACAGACTCCCTTTTAAGGAGGAGTCCTTAACACAGCTTGTCTCGCTATGTCTGCCGCGGGGCTAAATTTAAACACAAACGCAAATCTGTCGTTGTTGCTTCTTTTGTCCTATCACTAAGGAGGTTTTGACGTGCATAATGGCTGGCACGGTACAAGGCATCAACTACGTCTCTCCGAGGGTAACCCCTCTCCAAAAGCCTCTCCTCAAGTTGGTGGGCCTGACTGAAGTAGCCCTCATCTGTGCTATTAATTCTGCGGAGACGGATAAATTGTCCAAACGGGACAGCCTCCTTCACCGCAGGAGGATGGAAACTGGTCTGGTGGAGCAGCGAGTTCGTTGCGGTCGGCTTACGATATCCTGTAGTATGGAGGATGCCATTATCTATGGTAACTCTTACATCCAAAAAATCAAGGGAATCACCCCTGAAATTGAGAGTAAATCTCATATTCATGTGATTCGTGCTGTTTAAATGATGTACAAACTGCCTGCACAACTCTTCGCTGCCCGACCAGAAACACATCGTCCACATAGCGCAGATAGAGGTGAATGTATCTCAGGAAAGGGTTCCCTAAAGAAAAGACGTATGTCTCCTCAAAATACCACCAGATACAGGTTCGCGAAAGTGCACGACACCGGTGTGCCCATCGCTGTACCTAGTATCTGGCGGTACCACTGCCGATCAAATTGGAATACATTATTGGTAAGCACCAAATCTAAAGATTCCTGTATGAATCTAGAGAACATGGGGCCCTTGTCAGAGCAACTCAAAACCATACTAATGGCCTTCAATCCCAGATCATGGGGAATTCTCGTATATAAACTTTCCACATCCAAGGACACAAGGCGGAATTCCTCCCGCCACTCGAAATTATCGAGGGCGCGGAGGAAGTCCCCGGTGTCCTTAAGGTATGTGGGGGTGCCCTTGAGCAGGGGCCTGAGCAGCCAATCAATGTACCTGGAGATGGATTCGGTCGCTGACCCTACCCCGGCGACAATAGGTCGCCCTGGGGGTCGGGACAGCGACTTGTGTATCTTAGGCACAAAATACCAGGCGGGGTTCTTAGGAAACTTAGGGCTCAATTTTTCCAGGATATTTTTAGGCAAAAACTGTATGTCTATATACTTGTCAAGGAGCGACTCTAACTTGGCAAGTATAGAGGGGACCGGATTATCACTTAATTTTTCATAGACATTTCTGTCCTCCAGCTGCCTAGCTGCTTCCTCCAGATAATAAACTTTAGTCATCAGGACCACATTTCCCCCCCTGTCGGCGGGCTTGATGATGACGCGATATAGATTGTCAAGCCACTTAAGAGCCAACCACTCCTCCCGAGTAGTGTTAGGGGGTGCCACTGGATAAATCAGTGCATATACATCCCTAAGTACTCTTTTATAAAAGAGGTCAATGGCCGAGCCCGTCGGCATAGGGGGGAGAAAGGTGGACCTGATGCCGCCTAGGACTCCCATCTGATGTTCAGGTACAGTGGCGCTTTTGTTCTTGATATCGGCAAGGAACTTTACACATTCAATCTCCTCATGGGTGAATCGTTGCTGTAAGTGAAAATCAGCACAAGTCATGTGTGCTGGGACTTCACCAGGGAGGGGAAGGGGACGTATTGAACTGCTTTCAGAAAACATTTTTTTAAGGAATAATTTCCGAACGGCTCGGTACAGATCTATTTCAAAGTCCACCAAGTTGAATTGTTCCACTAAGCTGTATCCCATCCCTCGTTGGAGGAGTGAGAGAAAGCTCGGGGGAAATTCATATGGGGTGAGGTTGATTACAATACTAGGATGATCCTGTTGGGAAACATCAGAGTGAGAGGTCTCTACTGTTTCCATGAGACCTGTCTCCTCCTTCTCATGGACTTACGGGTCTGGTTGCTTCTTTCTTTTGCGGCTCCCTTGTCCCCTTCGGGTTATTTTCCTAAAGGGGGGCCACTATTGGCCCGAACGTTCACTCCACTTTCTGACTGACTGTGACTGAGTCTGAATCTGTTGTCCAGAATTCACTCCGGGTTCGACATGGGTTACGCTTAGAGCGGCCTCTCTTTTTGTTCCAGTCAAAGACCCTGTCGTTTTCATAGTCATTTTTGGGGAATATGGGGAATGTTGATTGATAACTATTTTATGAGGAATTACTATCTTTTTTAAAAGTAGAAAAATTCTCATTTAGAAAATCGACTCAAATGTACCACTGTCATGAAGTACAATGTGTCACAAGAAAACAATCTCAGAATGGCTTGGATAAGTAAAAGCATTCCAAAGTTATTAAGGTGAAACGTGGCTTGGTACTGAAGGGGTTAATTGACGAGAAGAACAACTGTAAACTGGCATCGGACAGATACCATAGTATTGTGCCCTAAGTGAAGTAGATTTCCATTAAGTAAGCAATAACAACTAAGAGATAATTAAATACAGAACGGGCATGGTTAGGAAACATGTAACCAGGAAGGTGAAATGTCAGGCTATACAGTTATAATTAAACTGCTAAAGAGGCAACAGTAATTCATCACCCCCACCCCAAAGGTGTATGTGAGGTAAATGTCCAGGAAAAAACCAAGTACCTGAAAAGTAAAAATACACTGGCAAAACTATGATAGATCTCTACTGGTTCCAGGATGACCATTTTATGTTGAAACCATTGTAACTTGAGTTATCGGTTCCAAAGCCCAAAATGTCATCCAAGATAAAGGAAAAAATGAAGATTTAAGAAAAATAAGCAGGTGGCAGACATAATAAACAAGTTCTTACACATAACAGTCAGGAAAAGCTGATAACTAGCAACTAATACAGCCATTTTACCAGAGAAGTGGTCTTGATTGGTTGGATCTGAGTCTGAGGCATTCTATGTTGAGTCTGGTTTCAACTTACGATGGGTCAGAAAAGAGGCCATTGCATTTTGAAAAACGCTTCCGTTACTGATAATACAACCATCTGCATCCGTTATGAAAGGATCCAGTTGTATTATCTTTAACATAGCCAAGACGGATCCGACATTAACTCCATTGAAAGACAATGGGGAACGGGTCAGTTTTCTATTCTGGCAGATTGTGGCAGAGAAAACGGATCCGTCCCCATTGACTTGCATTGCTATAATGCCGGATCTGTTTTGCATCTGCACCCTAGGATGGAAAGCAAAATACAACATGTTGCAGTTTGCTCTCCGGTCTGGACACACAACTAAACGAAACAGAATGCATTTTGGAGCATTCCATTCTGTTCAGTTCAGTTTTGTCCCCATTGACGGAACTCAATACCGAAAAACGTAAACGCTAGTGTGAAAGTACCTTCTTTATGGACCAATATGTCCATAAAGACTGGTTAAGAGTATTGTCAGTGATTACATATTGGGTGAGACCTGCCTCAATGAGATGTGCCATAAGTTTACCAAATGGGGCTACCCATGTGAGTTACTTGAGGGCCATAACAGTAGACACTATACAGAGGGATACTTTGCCAACGCCGTGAAAGGATACTCACAGTACTCGTGTTCCTTTTTTTTATTTGAGTCCCAAGATTGCAAATATCCTAAGAAAGAATTGGGACATAATACAAAGGGGCCATCCTGAGATACAAATCTTTCAAGAGCTACCCATTACGTCATTTGAAGGACACACTTACTAACTCTGATGCGGTCCCTAAAATAATCTTAAAACAAACTTGACATCACTTAAGAAGGGCAACTTATTGTAATTAATTGCTACAATGCCCCTGTGACCAATTTTATGCCGGTGGATGCAGGGAAAGAATAACTAAACACAAATCTAACATAAGATCGAAACGTTTGGATCTTCGTGTGTCGAAACCCTTCATGGAAGAGAAACGTAATGTTAGTCAATTAAGATTCTGCATTATTGACCGTGTCTCCAAACCTCATACAGGAGGTGATAGGGAAAGAATTCTAAAACAGAAGGAACTTGGATGGATTTATGGACTGGATGTTCTGGTTTTATGTAATTTGTGCTTTATCCAGTAGTCACCTTATGAATTGTATATAGAGGCAACAGACGTCTATCATAGTTTTTCCAGTGTTTTAATTCTTTTTTATTACTTTTCAGGTACTTGGGGTTTTTCCTGGACACTTGTTTGTTGGACACTTACCTTGGACACACCTTTGGGGTGGGGGTGATGTATTACTGTTGCTTCTTCAGCAGTTTAATTATGACTGTATAGCCTGACATTTTACCTTCCTGGTTACATGTTACCTAACCATGCCCGTTTTATATCTAATTATCTCCTAATGCTTAGTTGTTATTGCTTACCTAATGGAAATCTACATTACAAATGTCATAGGGCACACTACTATGGTATCTGTCCGATACCAGTTTACAGTTGCGCTACTCTACCGTTATTTTGACAGCGCATGTTTCCTCCTCCCCTTTGCACTACAGTATGATGTACCCAGTGTCTGCCAGACTCTTAAGCGCCTGCGCTAACCCATCCTATGTTTTGCTATACTGCACATCATGACGCGTCTGAGGTGGACGATGCTGCTTTACCGTTATACGCCAAGACGTTTCTGTTATCACGAAGCCGACGCATGCGCATTGCATTTTTGTGAACACAAACACCTTACTAGCCTCTATTTTCTCTTCATTATCAGGACCCTTGCTTGAAGGGAATGTGTCTGACATTGTTTAAATCACGTTTTTATGTTTAACGTTTTAAAGATTTTTTTTATAATGTTATCTTTAATTTTCCACTTTAATGTCTATATTTAAACAAAAAACATAAAATCCTGCAGTTTTCGCCCCTGGTCGCTAAGCCTAAGAATAGGCGTCACTTCTTGCTTTGTACAGAGCACTTTCCTGTAGTTACCTGCTTATCTGTCATTCTAATCCTGCTCATAATGATATCTCCTCTATGTATAGATAAGGCAGGATCCACCATTCACAATAGCTGATTGTCAGGGCTTATCTATTGTTTCCTTGTACAATGACCTCTGCACAGGTCACAAAGCATGCCCAGAAAACTGTCCCATAGAATCAATGGGATCTCCTCCTGACCATTGTGTCTATGGCCCATGGGGCTGCTGTGAAGCAATTTTCTTAATGCTTTCTAAATGCTCAGGCAATATGGCCGCCCCCATAATCATGTTCATTGAATAGAATAAATAAATCTGTAAACAGAAAATATAAGACTTTTTTTCGAATCTGTTATGTGTTGCCTCATTTCCTTCAGCATCCAATACTGTAAGGCACATGTCCATCATGACCTGTTCATGTTCTTTTCTTTATGTTATATTTGTACCTGACGCTTTGTGATGATGTCACTCTGAATGATGTCAGGTTTATATTAGGCTGCTATTCATGTTGTATGCATGTTCCAAAAAGGCTATTCAGCCGAAACAAGCAAAGGAGAAGATCCTTGAAACGTTGCAGGGTGCCCTGGTCTGAGGGCAGATTCCTTCATGGTGGACTTTGATTGGAAGTAGGCGCTTTTAAATATGTAAAATAAAATTAGTGAGCAACACAAAGCCTGGAAGCTGCACCAATCTGTTTATTCTACACTGTTAGATGGTATCAGTAAAGGTGCACCTGGGTGTTACCAGTCGGTGGGGGATGTCCCTGCACAGTTTGATACTATCCACTCAGTGCTGCCAGTAACACCCATCTAGACCTTTATATTCCTACAAATTCTAGGAACGGCACAACATAGAGCTATATGAACTGCTCCAGAATTGTTATTACATGGGGAATGCAAGTAGTTACTAAAATAGACATATTCTTTGATTCTCCAGGCATATTGTATCACCAAGGGCTCAAATGTCATGCTCTAAATCCCCGTAATGCTGAGCCTTAGGGTCCATTCACATGTCCACAATATAGGTCCGCATCCGTTCCGAAAGTCATGGATCAGCAAAAACACTTCCATCACGATAATACCACTGCCTTCATCCATTATGAACGGATTGTCATGGTCTTACCTTCGTTTGACATGTGCTGGCGGCCATCTTGGTTTCTGGGTTTCTTGTAGCCTCCCACCCTGCGGCTTCTCCTTCCCACTGGGAGGAGCTGGATGCCTAGCTCATATATATAGAAGGTCTGTGGCTTCAGTTCCTTGCTTGGTCCTCCTGTGTTCACATGCTTCTAAGACTGCTGCTGCTTCTGGTTCCTGATCCTGGCCTCGTCTGACTACCCCGTTGGTTCCTGATCCTGGCTTCGTCTGACTACCCCGTTGGTTCCTGATCCTGGCTTCGTCTGACTACCCCGTTGGTTCCTGATCCTGGCTTCGTCTGACCACCCTCCTGGTTCCTGACCTCTGTCTACGCAAGACCCTGCTTCGGTTTAGCCATCCGTTTGGACTTTTGCTACGGCTTGATTTCCAATAAAGCCTTCTTATTTCCACTCATCTCTGTTGTACGTCTGGTTCATGGTTCCATGACATTAGGACCAAGCCATGAATTCTGACGGTACAGGGCCATCCTCGCTACCTACGCTGGTTGCCAGACTTGATCAGCAGGATCACCTGTTGGGTCGGTTCGCTGTGGCGTTGCAAACCCTGCTTGAACGCACGGCTCATTTCGCTTCCGTTGCCGATGGGTCGGTTGTCGCTCCTGGGCCCGCTCCTACTGCCGCCCCGGTTGTTGCGCCAGAGTCTACCCCGACACCTGTTGCTGCGCCTGCGGTGTCTCGGGGTATGACCGGTTCTGCCCCCCTTCCACAGCGCTTTGGGGGAGAGCCAACTCAGTGCCGAGGTTTCCTTAACCAGGTGGGCATTTATTTCGAGTTGCTGCCACATGCCTTTCCTACTGAGAGATCAAAGGTGGGCTTCTTGATCTCGCTGCTCTCGGACAAGGCCTTGGCCTGGGCCAGTCCTTTATGGGAGAACAACAATCCGGTGGTTGCCGAGTTTTCCGGTTTTGTTGCTTCTCTTCGGAAGGTATTCGATGTGCCGGCTCGTGCTGCCTCTGCTGCGAAGCTCCTTATGTCCATCAGACAGGGTTCACGATCCGTAGCTGAATACGCCATTGAGTTTCGTACCCTGGCAGCAGAGGTGGGCTGGAATAATGAGGCTCTGGTCGCTGCTTTCTCTCATGGTCTCTCGGATGCCTTGAAGGATGAGGTTGCAGCTAAGGACCTACCAGTGGAGCTCGAGTCTCTTATTTCTTTCCTGATTTTGATTGACACCAGACTCAGGGAGAGACCTTCCTTTAAGGAGAGCCTGCGGAGGTCTCCTAACAGATTGGCGCCTACGTTTGCTGTCCCACCCGTGCCTCCCTCTCCTCCCACGCCTCCTGGGGATGACTTGTCTGGGGGTGAACCCATGCAGCGGGGGTTTGCTCGCCTGTCCGAGGGGGAGAGGGCACTCCGGAGACGCGAGGGCCGATGCATGTACTGTGGTCTCGGTGGGCATTTTCGGTTGGCATGTCCGAACCGTCCGGGAGAACGCTCGCACCTGAGGTCCTGTCGGGGGCAGATCTTGGGTGGAGTCTCCTCGTCCCCGGTTTCCCGTGTTGACAAACCACTGATCACGGTTGTCCTCTCCTGGGTCGGGGGCTCGGTGACGACCCAGGCGTTGGTGGACTCTGGTGCTGGTGGTTTGTTCATTGATAGAGTGTTCGTTGCCGCCAATTCCATTCCTCTGCAGCCTCGAGGTTCCCCACTGGCTCTTGAGGCGATAGACGGCAGACCCCTTCTGCCGCCACACGTGACTCATGAGACCCTTCCAGTGGGGATAGCCATTGGTGCCGTTCACAGAGAGTCGGTCTGTCTCCAGGTTATTTCGTCTCCACAATACTCGGTGGTCTTGGGGTACCCCTGGCTCCAGAAGCATAATCCGACTTTCGATTGGAGATCGGTCGAGATCCTCTCGTGGTCACCGCAGTGTGGGGTTAGTTGCATCCATGGGCCTGTCAAGTTGCTGTGTACTTCCTCTGACTCTCTGTTGCCTCCTGAATACGAAGAGTACCGGGATGTATTCGATAAGGTGCGCGCGGTTGCCCTACCTCCGCACCGCCCATACGATTGTGCCATAGAGTTACAATCCGGTGCCGTTCCTCCTCGTGGCAAAGTCTATCCACTGTCGGTAGCGGAGAATGAGGCCATGGAGGAGTACGTGAGGGAGGCGCTTTCACGCGGACACATCCGCAAATCCTCGTCCCCGGCAGGGGCTGGATTTTTCTTTGTGAAAAAGAAGGGCGGTGAGTTGAGGCCTTGCATCGATTACAGGGGTCTCAATCGCATCACGATCAAGAACGCTTACCCGATACCCTTGATTTCCGAGCTGTTCGATCGCCTCAAAGGGGCCACGGTCTTTACCAAACTCGACCTGAGGGCGGCATATAACCTGGTAAGGATCAAGGAGGGCGATGAGTGGAAGACCGCGTTTAACACCAGGACCGGTCATTATGAATCCTTGGTTATGCCCTTTGGGTTGTGCAATGCGCCCGCAGTCTTCCAGGAATTCATCAACGATGTTTTCCGTGACCTGTTGCAGCAGTGTGTGGTGGTCTATTTGGATGACATCTTGGTATATTCTGAATCCATGGAGGCCCACATTATGGATGTCAGACGAGTGTTGCAACGGTTACGAGAGAACAGGCTGTTCGGTAAGCTTGAGAAATGCGAATTTCACCGATCCCAGGTAACCTTCTTAGGTTACATCATTTCCGCTGAGGGGTTCTCCATGGATCCTGAGAAGGTTTCGGCTGTCTTACAGTGGCCCCAGCCCAGTGGTCTCCGTGCCCTGCAGCGCTTTTTGGGCTTCGCCAATTATTATCGGAAGTTCATCAGGGACTTTTCCATGCTAGCCAAGCCTCTCACGGATCTGACCAGGAAGGGCAGTAATTTCCAGGTCTGGCCGCTCGAGGCCATCCGAGCTTTTGAGGCTCTAAAGTCCGCCTTTGTGTCGGCTCCGATTCTGTCGCATCCCAACCCTGGGTTGCCCTTTGTCCTCGAGGTGGACGCGTCTGAGACGGGAGTAGGCGCCCTTCTGTCTCAGCGTAGAACACCAGAGGGTCCTCTGCTTCCCTGTGGGTTTTACTCCCGGAAACTGTCTTCCGCGGAGTGCAACTATCAGATTGGTGACAGGGAGTTATTGGCCATCGTGCAGGCCCTTAAAGAATGGAGGCACTTGCTCGAGGGTTCGGTGGTTCCGGTTCTCATCCTGACGGACCACAAGAATCTGACCTACCTTTCTGAGGCCAAGAGATTGACACCACGTCAGGCCAGATGGGCTCTGTTCTTGTCACGTTTTAATTACGTGGTCTCCTACCTACCCGGTTCCAAGAACATCAGAGCGGATGCCTTATCACGGCAGTACTCCGAGCTGTCCGGGGAGGAGTCGATTCCGACTTCGGTCATACCTCCGAATCAGATCCTGGCCGCCATTCGCACCAGCCTGACCTCTCCCCTGGGGGAGCAGATTTTGGCGGCTCAATCTGGTGCTCCCTCTGGGAGACCCAACGGCAGGTGTTTTGTGCCTGAGGAGTTGCGCACTCGGTTGTTGCGAACCTACCATAACTCCAAGGCCGCGGGGCATCCTGGAAAGAACCAGCTGTCCTGGGCTGTTTCACGTCTGTTCTGGTGGCCTTCTCTACGTTCCGACATCGCCGCATATGTAGCGGCATGCTCCGTTTGTGCCCAGAGTAAGTCCCCTCGGCACCTTCCGTTGGGCCTTTTGCAACCCATAGCCACCGGGGAGCGCCCATGGTCACACCTGGGGATGGATTTCATTGTGGACCTCCCTGCATCCCGAGGCCATACGGTCATTCTCATGATTGTGGACCGGTTTTCCAAAATGTGCCACTGTGTTCCTCTCAAGAAGTTACCCTCTGCACAAGAGTTGGCCACGATTTTCGCCAGGGAGGTCTTCCGGTTGCACGGTTTGCCCAAGGAGATTGTGTCGGATCGGGGGAGTCAGTTTGTGTCCAGGTTCTGGCGCGCCTTTTGCTCCCAGTTGGGGATTCATCTCTCTTTCTCCTCGGCCTACCACCCTCAGTCCAATGGGGCCGCAGAACGATCTAATCAGGCCTTGGAGCAATTCCTTCGTTGCTATGTCTCCGATCACCAAGACAATTGGGTTGACCTCCTGCCTTGGGCTGAGTTTGCCAGGAACACGGCGGTGAACTCTTCCTCTGGGACGTCTCCCTTCATGGCCAATTATGGGTTCCAACCTGCCGTGTTACCGGAGGTATTCTCTCCCCAGGATACTCCGGCTGTGGAGGATCACCTTTCCGTCCTACGTGCTTCTTGGGTACAGATCCAGAGGTCCCTTGAGGTCTCTGCGCAGCGCCACAGACTCCAGGCTGATCGCAGACGAGCGCCCGCTCCTTCCTACCAGGTCGGAGACCGTGTATGGTTGTCCACCCGCAACCTCAACCTTCGAGTGCCCACTCCCAAGCTGGCGCCTCGCTTTGTTGGTCCCTTCCGAGTGCTTCGCAGGGTAAACCCGGTAGCCTATGCCCTTGCGCTTCCTCCTGGCATGCGGATCTCCAACGTGTTTCATGTCTCCCTGTTGAAGCCGTTGGTGTGTAATCGTTTCACTTCCTCGGTTCCTCGGCCCCGTCCGGTCCAAGTGGGCAATCATGAGGAATATGAGGTGAGCAATATCCTGGACTCACGCCTGGTCCGCGGTCGGTTGCAGTTTTTGGTCCATTGGCGTGGTTATGGTCCAGAGGAGCGTTCCTGGGTTCCCTCCGCAGATGTCCATGCTCCTGCTTTGCTCCGAGCCTTCCACGCACGCTTCCCTCAGAAACCGTTCCTTACTCCGCGGAGGAGGGGCCCTTGAGGGGGAGGTACTGTCATGGTCTTACCTTCGTTTGACATGTGCTGGCGGCCATCTTGGTTTCTTGTAGCCTCCCACCCTGCGGCTTCTCCTTCCCACTGGGAGGAGCTGGATGCCTAGCTCATATATATAGAAGGTCTGTGGCTTCAGTTCCTTGCTTGGTCCTCCTGTGTTCACATGCTTCTAAGACTGCTGCTGCTTCTGGTTCCTGATCCTGGCCTCGTCTGACTACCCCGTTGGTTCCTGATCCTGGCTTCGTCTGACTACCCCGTTGGTTCCTGATCCTGGCTTCGTCTGACTACCCCGTTGGTTCCTGATCCTGGCTTCGTCTGACCACCCTCCTGGTTCCTGACCTCTGTCTACGCAAGACCCTGCTTCGGTTTAGCCATCCGTTTGGACTTTTGCTACGGCTTGATTTCCAATAAAGCCTTCTTATTTCCACTCATCTCTGTTGTACGTCTGGTTCATGGTTCCATGACACGGATCCAGTTGTCTTCAACATATCCGTCCCCTTTGACTTACATTGTGTGTCAGCACCACATCGCGGACAGAAAGATTCTGCTTGCAGTGTTATTCTGTCCGTGATGGGACGCAACCAAACAGAACGGAATACATTCTGGTGCACTCCGTTTCATTCAGTTCAGTTTTGTCCCCATTGACAATGAATGGGGACAAAACTGAAGCGTTTTCCCTCGCTATTGAGATCCTATGACGGATCTCAAGAGCGGAAAGGGAAAACGCTGATGTGAAAGTAGCCTGAGCCACAACACACACTGCTATTTTATGTGCTAGACTATATGGAAGGTTAATTACCCATACATCTCCTATTAACATTGCATAACCACAGAACAGTGCTGTAACATGGTATATATTGAAGCTTTAATTAGCAGGATTAGGAATTATTTAATGACTATATTAAATATGTAAATTATCCTGAAGGCGCTGCAGAATTTTATTTTTCCAGAAGGTGGGGCTAATCCTCAACTTTATTATGGTGAATCACAACTTCTGTTTGTCCCATCCTTAATGTCAATGCACTTTTAGGTATCGTAGGAAAGAGAATGAAAGATACAGATTTCTGGATGACCTCACCAAAATCTATGATATCAACAATTAAACATGGAAATGTTATAAAGTCTTAAACTTGATTCAGCTTGTATTAGTTAGAAGCAGTCCTGTGAACTAGGGCTTGAGGAGAAACCTGAAAGGATAGCCAGTTGTTAGACTATGGTTAGGTCAAAACAAACACAGGAATTCCTTATGTGATGGTGTCCAAGATTTAGAATAAGTTACCCACCACACTTAGGTCAGGTGTGAGTTAAGTACTCACAGGACCGACACGGCAGCTGTTATCGGAGATCTGTTGAGAGGCTTTGGGACCTGCCAGCATTCAGCACTGCAAAGGCAAAGACCATGAGAATCCTGCTGCACTTTTCCAGTACCTTAATCTGCAACGACCGGGTTTGGGGTGGCCCCAATGCTACGCTGGGTCCCCCGGTCACCGTTTAGGTATCACCACGTGTTGCTGCTCTCTGGAAGGGATGGTGAGGTATGGTGCCTCCCAATGGGAAATAAGTCCAGATAATAATGGTCTGCAGTAAACCAGTGTGCTTCTTTACTGGAGGAATTCAGGTGCAAAATAATACAGGTGAGGCATAGGGCTGGCTTCTCCAGTCTCCTCCCTGGCAGAAGAAGGGTGTAATGCTAAGAAAAGGCCTGAGCTAGCTGTCCCTCTCTCTCTCACAAGGCTGGTACCCTGGTCAAAGGTTGGAGGCCCACGGTCTGTAGCTCAGTAGTCCAGGTGGCTCCTTAGTCACATAGTTGGTGACCCATGGTCAGTGGCTCCAGGTCTCCATCTCAGCATCTTCTTCTGGTCACTCATGCAGACTGGAAGAATCTTCCCCTCAAAACACTGTTCCCTAACTGCAGAACACTAGGTGCTCTGACTGCTCTCTTTATATACAGTGTCTGGCTAAACTAGAACCTTCTAGTGGGAGGGGGTGGAGTGGAGAAACTCAGCACAAACAGTTACAATGTATCAACTTCCGTCTGTCATTTACTTACATTAGAGCTTCAATGATACTCAATGGCAATGACATTGCAGTCTTTCCAGACACAAACAAGTTTCCAGACATAACAACATAGCTAAAACCAGACATTCAAAAGGTCTGTTTATCTAGTTTTGGTGGTAAACAAGTCTGGCCTTTTCCCTCCAAAACATGCTCTTCTTTATACCCCCTTAAGGGCCCTGCCATTTTTCCCCTTAAAGGGGTTATCCCATCTTAGACAATGGGGGCATATCGCTAGGATACCTCATTGTCTGATAGGTGCGGGTCCCACCTCCCACCTACAAGGAGAACGGAGCCAGGAAGAGTCGTGGCTGGAGGACCCCGGGTTTCCCGGGGTCCGTCTACCACCAGGCGCAGCTCCCTACCTCTTCCATTGAAGTGAATGGGAGCGCACCACGCATGGGCGGCCACCGCTCCCATTCATTTCTATGGGGCCGACAGAAATAGCCGAGCGCTGGCTCCATAGAAATGAATGGAGGGTGGCTGCGCATGCGCGGTGCGCCCTCCTCAACTTTCTCCGCTCTGTTCTCCTTGTAGGTGCGATAGGCCCCCATTGTCTAAGATAGGATAACCCCTTTTAGGACCAGGCCATTTTTATCAAATCTGACATGTGTCACTTTATGTGGTAATAACTTTAAAACGCTTTTACTTATCCAAGCCATTCTGAGATAGTTTTCTCTTCACATATTGTACTTCATGAGAGTGGCAAAATTGAGTCAAAAAATTTCATTTTTATTTATAAAAAAAATACCAAATTTACCAAATATTTGGAAAAATGTCCAAATTTCAATTTCTCAACTTTTATAATAGATAGTAATAACTCCAAAAATAGTTATTACTTTACATTCCCCATATGTCTACTTCATGTTTGGATCATATTGTGAATGTCATTTTATTTTTTGGGGACGTTAGAAGGCTTAGAAGTTTAGAAGCAAATCTTTCCAAAACCCACTTTTTAAGGACGAGTTCAGTTATGAAGTCACTTTGTGAAGCTTACATAATAGAAACCAGCCAAAATGACCCCATTTTAGAAATTACACCCCTCAAGGTATTCAAAAATTATTTTACTTTGTTAACCCTTTAGGTGTTCCACAAGAATTATTGGGAAATGGAGATGACATTTCAGAATTTCACTTTTTTGGCAGATTTTCCATTTTTTTTTTAATTGTCCACTAACAAAGCAAGGGTTAACAGCCAAACAAAACTCAATATTTATTGCCCTGATTTTGTATTTTGCATTGCACAGAAGGAAAGGAACGCCATATGGTTTTTAGAAAGCAGATTTTACTGGGATAATTTTTAGCTGCCATGTCATATTTGAAGACCCCCTGATACACCCCTAGAGTAGAAACTCCGAAAAAAGACTAAAATAAAAAAAACTAGAATAACCCCCTTCATCAGGACAGTAACACAAGTATAACAAACAACATACATATATATAGTATTCCTGGCTGCATTTTGGTGCCAACATATGTGGGGGGGAGGGCAGTTTTTTTTTTGTGTGGGGTGTCTACAGGTGGGGCGCCTCGGAACTGACAGAGCCGATTGAGATGTACCTGATGCCGATCACATCGCTTTCTACTAACTATTATCAGTCCACAGCGCGCTGAGGCGCTCGGTGAATCGCGGGTTTAATTGCAGGTCCAGCCTCTCATACAGCGCGCTGGTGCACTCGGCGAATCTGGGGGTGTGGTTTCAGGTCTGGCCTCTCCTTTGAGTCAGCGCGATAGGTCGTGCTTCTTTCGATGGACATGCCCCCATCTTGTGTCTAGGACTCGCTGTGTGCTCTCTAGAATAAATCATGACATAGCAAAGGAAGCAAAGGCTATATCTTGTAGGGACATGGCTGATTTAGCTATAGCGTATAGGATAACTGTATGTGGGTGTTTATATTTACAGTATGCCTCAGGTAGGACATTTGAGGCTAAAAATTTATTAAAAACACCTAATTTATAGCAATTGTAGATCTCCTGGCATACATTTATGACAGTTATAACCATCGTGGCATAAATATACCAGCATATATATATATATATATATATATATATATATATATATATAGAGAAGGAAAGTCCGCAGCACTCCTTTAAGTAAAAAAGTGAATTTTATTCACACATGTCAGACAACGTTTCGGTCCTCTCACAGGACCATTTTCAAGT
Source organism: Bufo gargarizans (assembly GCF_014858855.1). Lineage (NCBI taxonomy): Eukaryota > Metazoa > Chordata > Amphibia > Anura > Bufonidae > Bufo > Bufo gargarizans. The sequence continues at coordinate 64,624,659 of NC_058085.1, read as the reverse complement.
CAAGTGAACAAAAAAGTGCATAGTGCAAAAATAAATACAACTCTACAGCATGACACAATCCATTATCAGCCAATAGAGTACTAGTGCACTCCCATTACTGGGTGGACTACAATTCATATAATTAACTCCATATATTGCCGTGCATATCAACTTCAGTAGCAGTACATCAGTGTTACATTCAATAGTAATTCATCAAAATATGTGTACATAAAGTGTATATAATAAAGTGAACCGTGCAGTTTTTAAAAAAAATTCTTGACTGTATTACCTTGCCTTAAGCCTGGTGGAGAGCCGAGAGAGTTTGTGGAGAAGGTTTGTGGAGAAGGCGTCTCTACATGTGTCTAAACACGCCACTCATCCGCGTCCTCTACTCCTTACTGCGCATGTACTCAGCCCTGTTCCGTTCACGCAGCTTCTAATGCTCCTACGTCACCTCTATGGTGGAGGCCAACGTGATGACGTACGGTCGATCACGTCCAGGCGCCGCACACAGACGAGTCTGCGTCAGCGTATGGACAGATCGTTCACGCCCCATCACGAGTACCTATCCACCATCTTTTTTTAGGTAATATTTTCGGGCAAAAGTATCATGCCTCCATATCTCACATATTTACACATATTTATCTCGTCTCCATCTATATACGGCCCGGCACTGGCAAGAAAAGTCAACATCCATCTATGTCATCAGGCAAATCATTGTAGTTTCCATTTAATTCACTGCATATAGAGAGCAGACAACATCAGGGTATAGGCTATGTAAGCTGGGTATCTAGCTAACCATTCCTCCTGTCACCCTAAATTCTACATTTAACCCTTTGGGTTTTAGGGTATCGAGCCGAAATATCCACCTAAGTTCAGTTTTTTTTAATTTACTTAATCGATCACCTCCTCTTTCCAATGGTTTAACATGATCTATAATCATAAATTTCAAGTCACTTTCTTTATGATTTTTTTCGGCAAAATGCTTTGATACAGGCAGATCTCTTCTTTTATTCCTAATAGACTGCCTATGGTTATTTAACCTGGTCTTTAGATCGCAAGTGGTTTCACCAACATATAATTTTTTACAAGGGCACCATAGTACATATATCACCCATGACGAATCACAGGTGAGATAATGCACTATATCAAAGGTCTCGCCCGTGTCTGGATGTGCGAACGTCGATCCCTTGACCATTAGTTTACAGTTCACACATCCCAGACACGGGAAAGAGCCCGTGCGCCTTGTTTTGAGGAATGTCTGTCTGGATTGTCCTTTATCTGGTACTTTGGAGTGTACTACCTTATCCCTGATGTTGCCTGCTCTTCTATATGCCATCATCGGCACACTTCTAAATGCAGCAACATTTGGGTGTCCACTACTCAGTAAACTCCAATGTCGCCTTATTATTTTTTCAATTTCAGGACTCAACTCGTTATATGATGATACAAACGGCATTCTATCATTAGTTCTCCTAGTTTTCGGGGTCAATAACTCATCTCTGGGGATTTTTTTAGCCCTTTCTGCATGTCTTTTCACTAACTTTCTAGGGTATCCCCTGTCTATAAAAGATTGTTCCATATTTTTCATTGCTGTACACATATTCTCATCCTTATCCACAATTCTCCGCACCCGAAGCATTTGGCTAAACGGCAGAGAATCTACCATCCTTCTTGGGTGCCCACTGGTAAAATGCAACAATGTATTCTTATCTGTGGCCTTAATGTTTAAATCCATATGCACCTGTTCATCCTCAATGTATACTTGTGTGTCCAAGTATTGCACCCGGTCAGTCGATGCCGTTAACGTAAACTGGATCTCCCGATCAAGGGAGTTCAAGTATACGTGAAAATCCATCAACTGATCCATGGTGCCATCCCAAATGAGGAAAATGTCATCTATGTATCTCCACCACGACAACACTTGATTGAAGTGGGGAGATACATAGACGAGACGCTCCTCAAATGACCGCACAAATATACCCTGATGTTGTCTGCTCTCTATATGCAGTGAATTAAATGGAAACTACAATGATTTGCCTGATGACATAGATGGATGTTGACTTTTCTTGCCAGTGCCGGGCCGTATATAGATGGAGACGAGATAAATATGTGTAAATATGTGAGATATGGAGGCATGATACTTTTGCCCGAAAATATTACCTAAAAAAAGATGGTGGATAGGTACTCGTGATGGGGCGTGAACGATCTGTCCATACGCTGACGCAGACTCGTCTGTGTGCGGCGCCTGGACGTGATCGACCGTACGTCATCACGTTGGCCTCCACCATAGAGGTGACGTAGGAGCATTAGAAGCTGCGTGAACGGAACAGGGCTGAGTACATGCGCAGTAAGGAGTAGAGGACGCGGATGAGTGGCGTGTTTAGACACATGTAGAGACGCCTTCTCCACAAACCTTCTCCACAAACTCTCTCGGCTCTCCACCAGGCTTAAGGCAAGGTAATACAGTCAAGAATTTTTAAAAAAAACTGCACGGTTCACTTTATTATATACACTTTATGTACACATATTTTGATGAATTACTATTGAATGTAACACTGATGTACTGCTACTGAAGTTGATATGCACGGCAATATATGGAGTTAATTATATGAATTGTAGTCCACCCAGTAATGGGAGTGCACTAGTACTCTATTGGCTGATAATGGATTGTGTCATGCTGTAGAGTTGTATTTATTTTTGCACTATGCACTTTTTTGTTCACTTGACTTGAAAATGGTCCTGTGAGAGGACCGAAACGTTGTCTGACATGTGTGAATAAAATTCACTTTTTTACTTAAAGGAGTGCTGCGGACTTTCCTTCTCTACTGAATTTGTCCCATATCGAGGGACCACCGCGGGCACCTACATTTATTTCTGCACTAAAGGGAGTGCTGCCTGAATCTTTTTATGGATCTATTGTCGACCGAAGGCGCTGCACCCGACCCTACCAACATTCAAGGTAGTATGTCCCAATATGGGGACAGTGACATACATGTCTTTGCCTATAGTGATGTGGACATACAGAGGATTATGGGAAATGTAGAGGGTAATGCTGCCTTCCTTGATGTACCCTCCGCGATTAACATTAAGAGGGATTATGAAGGCACGTCGAAAAAATTATTATCCACTGAGCTACATACACTGACGTTGGCTCAGTACTACAAAAGTAAACGCATACCAAGGGGCATGCGATCCCGCCTAAAGCCGAATATGTTTTCACAAGATGGTGATTTTAGAGCACGTTTTGAAGCTATATCGAATAAATATGCGATGGATATTATGTTGCTCAATATTGAGTTTTCTCAGAAGGAAATGGCCGTGCTGAAAAGCAAATTGCAGGACACTGAACAACAGTTGAAGGCAACTGTGTCCACTAATGAGGCTGATACATTCCTTGAGAAACAACGATTGTTTTTGGATAAAATGCGGAAAGATCTGGAGGAGGTCAAAAGATCAAAATGGCATAGAGATCAGAGTGATTATACGTCTGGCCATGTTTATGTCTGGGAGCAACCCTGGCGTATGGACAGGGGTCCTTTATCAAAGAAAACACCTAAACGTAATAAAGAAACCAACAAATGGGTGAGAAACAAAGATGCCAATGATGACCCTAATTCTAGCCAATCTGGAACTTTTTTAGGCTCACGAGTTGCTATGGGAGACGCCCCACAAGACGGGGAGGGCTCAGACATAGAAGAGCCTGGAAAAACCAGAGCGCAGAGATTAATGAGGACCAACAACTCCAAACAGCTGAATACAAACAAGAAAAAATAGAATCGAATGTGGTGGTCAACATCTCATCCTATACATTGACTGAACATGAATTGAAAGCCCTAAATAAGGGATTGTCCTTTTGCCCACAGGCTAGGCCGGATTGGTTTCAGTTGGAACTGGACTTGAACCGCCTCCTCAGGAATCTCAAACTGAGGGTGTGGTTCGACTCCGGTTCCACTGATGCCATGAAGGTGAATGCTAATGAATCTGGTAATGCTGATGGTCAACTCACTTTGAAACAGTTTGATTTGTATTTAAAAAGTGATTTTGTTCCACTTGTCAATTCACATGCTTTAGAATGCTTCTCTGAAGCGGTCAAAAGAGACGTAGCTATGTTGAGAAAAAATACTCATCCCAGTATATATATGAGGCCAAACATTTCGACACAGGAAATGTCTGCACTGGAGGGGTTGTCCAGTAACCCCGATCTCACCATCAAACCCGCAGATAAGGGTGGTGGGATCGTGGTGATGGACACCATTCAGTATGTTAAGGAGATAAGAAGACAATTGAGTGAACCTGGCGTCTACGAGCCATTGGCCAGGGACCCCAGGTTCGACATTGCAAGGAAAATTGATACACATCTGACTGAGGCGATGCAGAGTGGCATTATTGATGGACAACTTAAGGATTTTTTGGTGGTGAAGTCCCCGGTCACACCCACGATATATGCATTACCAAAGATACATAAAAGGTTGGTTGACCCTCCAGGTCGGCCGATAATTTCGGGTAGGGGCTCTATATTATCCAACATTAATGTATTTCTGGATAAGATACTGAGAGAATACGCTATGGGTGCTAGATCGTACGTTAGGGATACCGGAGACTTCATCACCAAGATTAAAGGGATGCAGGTACCAAGGGGGGCCATTATAGCCTCCTTTGACATTGTGTCGTTGTACACCTCGATTGACCACAACAAAGGCTTGTCGGCTGTGGCGGAGATGTTGGCACATTCGGAGCATCCCGCCCCAGTTCGACAATTTATATTGACATTGTTGGAATTGTCCTTGAGGAACAATTATTTTGTGTTCCAGGGACAATTTTTCTTGCAAAAGATGGGCGCGGCGATGGGCTCTAATGCCGCGCCCACTTATGCAAATATATTTGTGCGGTCATTTGAGGAGCGTCTCGTCTATGTATCTCCCCACTTCAATCAAGTGTTGTCGTGGTGGAGATACATAGATGACATTTTCCTCATTTGGGATGGCACCATGGATCAGTTGATGGATTTTCACGTATACTTGAACTCCCTTGATCGGGAGATCCAGTTTACGTTAACGGCATCGACTGACCGGGTGCAATACTTGGACACACAAGTATACATTGAGGATGAACAGGTGCATATGGATTTAAACATTAAGGCCACAGATAAGAATACATTGTTGCATTTTACCAGTGGGCACCCAAGAAGGATGGTAGATTCTCTGCCGTTTAGCCAAATGCTTCGGGTGCGGAGAATTGTGGATAAGGATGAGAATATGTGTACAGCAATGAAAAATATGGAACAATCTTTTATAGACAGGGGATACCCTAGAAAGTTAGTGAAAAGACATGCAGAAAGGGCTAAAAAAATCCCCAGAGATGAGTTATTGACCCCGAAAACTAGGAGAACTAATGATAGAATGCCGTTTGTATCATCATATAACGAGTTGAGTCCTGAAATTGAAAAAATAATAAGGCGACATTGGAGTTTACTGAGTAGTGGACACCCAAATGTTGCTGCATTTAGAAGTGTGCCGATGATGGCATATAGAAGAGCAGGCAACATCAGGGATAAGGTAGTACACTCCAAAGTACCAGATAAAGGACAATCCAGACAGACATTCCTCAAAACAAGGCGCACGGGCTCTTTCCCGTGTCTGGGATGTGTGAACTGTAAACTAATGGTCAAGGGATCGACGTTCGCACATCCAGACACGGGCGAGACCTTTGATATAGTGCATTATCTCACCTGTGATTCGTCATGGGTGATATATGTACTATGGTGCCCTTGTAAAAAATTATATGTTGGTGAAACCACTTGCGATCTAAAGACCAGGTTAAATAACCATAGGCAGTCTATTAGGAATAAAAGAAGAGATCTGCCTGTATCAAAGCATTTTGCCGAAAAAAATCATAAAGAAAGTGACTTGAAATTTATGATTATAGATCATGTTAAACCATTGGAAAGAGGAGGTGATCGATTAAGTAAATTAAAAAAAACTGAACTTAGGTGGATATTTCGGCTCGATACCCTAAAACCCAAAGGGTTAAATGTAGAATTTAGGGTGACAGGAGGAATGGTTAGCTAGATACCCAGCTTACATAGCCTATACCCTGATGTTGTCTGCTCTCTATATGCAGTGAATTAAATGGAAACTACAATGATTTGCCTGATGACATAGATGGATGTTGACTTTTCTTGCCAGTGCCGGGCCGTATATAGATGGAGACGAGATAAATATGTGTAAATATGTGAGATATGGAGGCATGATACTTTTGCCCGAAAATATTACCTAAAAAAAGATGGTGGATAGGTACTCGTGATGGGGCGTGAACGATCTGTCCATACGCTGACGCAGACTCGTCTGTGTGCGGCGCCTGGACGTGATCGACCGTACGTCATCACGTTGGCCTCCACCATAGAGGTGACGTAGGAGCATTAGAAGCTGCGTGAACGGAACAGGGCTGAGTACATGCGCAGTAAGGAGTAGAGGACGCGGATGAGTGGCGTGTTTAGACACATGTAGAGACGCCTTCTCCACAAACCTTCTCCACAAACTCTCTCGGCTCTCCACCAGGCTTAAGGCAAGGTAATACAGTCAAGAATTTTTTTAAAAAACTGCACGGTTCACTTTATTATATACACTTTATGTACACATATTTTGATGAATTACTATTGAATGTAACACTGATGTACTGCTACTGAAGTTGATATGCACGGCAATATATGGAGTTAATTATATGAATTGTAGTCCACCCAGTAATGGGAGTGCACTAGTACTCTATTGGCTGATAATGGATTGTGTCATGCTGTAGAGTTGTATTTATTTTTGCACTATGCACTTTTTTGTTCACTTGACTTGAAAATGGTCCTGTGAGAGGACCGAAACGTTGTCTGACATGTGTGAATAAAATTCACTTTTTTACTTAAAGGAGTGCTGCGGACTTTCCTTCTCTACTGAATTTGTCCCATATCGAGGGACCACCGCGGGCACCTACATTTATTTCTGCACTAAAGGGAGTGCTGCCTGAATCTTTTTATGGATATATATATATATATATATATATATATATATATGTGTGAGACTAGTGCCTTAGATTCTACTATGGCATATAGGATGGATAATATCATTTGGATAAAAAGTATCAGACTAAAAACAAAATTAGAAGCACTAGGTTTGCGATATATATATTGTGAGACAGTGACAGGTCTCACTCAGGTTAGAGGCAAGGAAGGGGTGGATAGTTCGGTCCACACCCCTGTTCCACCACAGGTGAGAGAAGCTGGAGGTAATCAGCCTAGCACAAAGCACCTCCCAGAGTGTCAGAAAGGGGGTAGTGTGTTACCTGTGGACAGAGGCCTGGAGGCTCTGTCTGTGTGGTCTCAGCTGGGCAAGGCTGAGGGACCACAAGGCTGTGAGATAGCCTGGAGTTGGGGGACGCAGCGATGCCTGGGAGGGTCGCAGGGCCATAGTCAGGCAGACTACTGAGCCCCAATCCCCCACAAGAAATACTGAACTGGAGACAGTGGGCGTACTGTGCTCTGTACAGCCAGGAGGCTGTGGGACATTGGCTGACAAAAGCTGCATGAGTTCACAGGGTGTGAACTGGGCCCTAGGTGAGTCAGGAAACTTTATGTTTAGTTAGAGCCTGGACGGGCGAGTGTTTATTATTTTGTCATTTTATTGTTGCTGGTGTTGAACAATAAATACACGGTTTGGACCTGAAACTTGGTGTCCTAAAGGCGTATCTGTGAGAATGACCCCCGAAAGAGAGCTGATCCCCCACAAATGGTGTCGGATGCGGGCAAGCGTCCCTGCTGAAAGGAGATAACTGGTTGCTAGGGGCAACGGCAAGAGCAGGTGCTGCTGAATTCTGCTATGTTGCAAAGGAAATTGCTGTGTGGATTTAAAGGGCCAGCAGCCCTGGGAAAGAAACTTTAATGTCTGCAATGCAAAAGAGACTGTGAATGCTGAAATTGTCTCTTGAGAGTGAGACACCTGGAGGCCTGCTCTCTGTTAGTGGACTTGTTGCTGAAAATTTTTCTGGTGCCTGGGCTGTCTGTTGCTATGGGGTGGATGGAGGATCTCACCGAGCAGCTGAGGCAGGCCAATCTGGAGGCTACCCAAAGGCACTTGAAGTGGCAGCAGGAGCATGAAAAACTCATGGAGGATTATGAAAGGCAAAGAGAACTCCTAACAAAAAGCGTTTCCCAGGGTAACAGCTGTGCTGATGCTTTGAGGACGCCATTGCAGTGGGCCCTGGAGAAAAAACCTGAAAAGCTGAGTGAACAATTTGTAAAAGTCCAAAGTGTCGGTGATGCGGCTGAAAAAGCAGTCAAAAAGGTGATGTGTGCCGTTGCCAAGGGCAACCGTCGGGAAGAAAAGGATGTCCGGAGGAGTCGTGATGCGGATGCTAGGTGCAACCAACCACGACGGCAGGCAGCTGTCCTGCAACAAAGAGAGCGCTGCTGGAGATGCCGTCAAGTCACAAAGTGTGAACCTGATTGTCCTATGGTCAGAAGTCAGGTAACCAGGAATCAAAGGCGAGAGGTTCCTAATGTCCAGGAGAAGGACGGTGACCTCGGGGAAGATGTTCCTGGCTCTCCCTCATGGCCTGAGACTGCCGAACCAGTGACGTCTGTGGGTAAGACTGTTCCGTGTTTTTCTGGTGTAAAAGACAAAGTGACAGTGAGCACGGTTCTGGAGACTGAGCCGCAAATGATAGATGTGTGGGACAGTCATGCGGATAATAAGGACTATCCGGTGGTTCTCACTCAGTGTGAGACTCCAGTGAGAACTGGGTATTGTGGACCTGATGTTATAAATATGTTCATATATGATGTGATGTTGGGCTGGGATATTGTGTCGTTGTTGTGGGGTAAGGTAGACACTTCTGCAGATAGTGAGGAAACTCCTGCAGAACCTGTACTTGTCCCTTTAAGTGAAGGTCTAAGGGAGCTGCACTTTGACCTGCATGGGGAAAGAATATTGACCATTGAAAACAATGGTGCTGGTAAAGTGCAAAGTGATGGTGACAAGAGTGTGGAAATGCATAAGGAAAATGTGATGTCATATGAAATATGTGACGACAGTGATGCACCTTTTACGTTGCAGGTTGTGGTCAGGGGAGAAGCGCCCCCTAGTGGTAAAAATGTAAATGATAATGAAACTTTATTTTCTGCATCTGCTATGTTTCATGAAGTGCTATATGACTTGATCAAAAGGTTTGAAGACATGCATATAAGTAGTGTGGAGCAAAGCCCAGCTCCAGCTCAGTGTTTGAAGGTGCAGGAAAATAGGATGGGGTTAGAGGGTGAACCGCACGGACCAGAGGTGGAAATGCAGTCTCCACAATGTTGGTTGGTTATGAAGGAAGTGTCCCAGGTGGGGAATGGCTCAGCAGTGCCCCTAGAGGTCAGAATTAATAATGACACGAGTGGTATAGGTGACGTATGTGCTGTGACTGATAGCAACCCAGAGAGTGAAACAAAGGTGGTTACTAGTAGCAACCAGACAGTTATATCTGACGAGATGGCAAAAAAGTCGGGTGACATCAGCCTAGTGTCTGAGGCCCATGTCCAGGCAGTTATAGATGACCTGACCCGACAGTACAGCTGCAAACAGGAGAAGTGTGACTGGCTCCTAGCTGAAGAGAAATACATTTCGGCTCGATATGGTGAAAAACGTGACCAAACAGAGACTGATGCTTGGGAAAAGGAGACCAAGGCCCTCTCCTTGGCTAGAGCCCTGGAAGAAGCGCTTGAGGAACATGCTGAATTTGAGAGGCTGAACAAGCAACTCCGAGCAGAGACTGAAAATCTCATGAGCTTAAAAGATGAGTTTGAGAAATCTAAGGGTACTCTCGAGCAGCAGGGAGAAGGTGAGAAACCTGAAGAGGAGAGTTCTCTGCAAGACGTCATGAAGCCAGAGCCTGTTAAAAATGGTACTGGAGATGGTGGCACTGTGGTGCTGGCTGTGGCAGAGAAGATGGAAGATGCTTCTGCTGAACCAGTTGATGGGGCTGATGTGGATGCCGAAGACCACAGACCCGTGGGAGCGTGTAACCCAGGCCTGGAAGATGTCCCCTCTGCATACAAGACCTTCCAAAAAGCCAGCAGCATGCTGGGGAAGAAATACGAGGAGGTGAACGATCAGTTTTTGGATCCGGGCTATTACGATGGGCTGTATGTCCTGACTCCTCCCCAAAAGGAGAACAGTGTCCTGGGTGAGCCTCTGGAGAAAATGACAGAAGACGAGGAGTCTGCTGAAGACCCTGGTGCCTCCTGCCTTGGTGAGAAAGAGGGGGAGGAGTTAACAGGGCAAGTGTATGGTGCCATGTCTGAGAAGGATGAGAAGGCGGTCAAAGAGACTGGAGACTTCGAGAAGACAAAGGCTGAAAAAGTTAAGGCCGATGTGTTGGTTGACATGAAGTCCCCAGGTGCTGCAGAGACCAAAGTTAATCCAAAGGGAGCCGCGGCCAAAGTGGAAAAAGCCGCTAGAGAAGCAGAGGTCTCTGAAACTGCCATCGTAGCTGGGGTAACTACTGCTGGAAAGAAGGAAGAAGTGACCCAGATGCACGTAAAAGAAGCAAAGGAGAAAGTGTCGGGACATGACCATGACTGGGAACGGTTCAGGCAAGAACTGCAGCAGTCCAAGAAAGGACGTGAGGCGCATGTACAGGAGCCAGAGGATCTAAAAAGAGAGAGAGATCAAAATATACAACAGCGCATCATCACTCGGGAAAGAGTAAGAAAAGAGTATCTGGCCATGAGATGGGCACATGAGGCCTTTAGGCAGTTTCGGTTAGGCAAGATGTTGGTTTTGATGATAAACCAAGCTCTGATGGCATGGGTCTGGCAGAACAAAGGGAAGGTACGTGTCACCGAGGTTCCTGGCCTCGGTGAAATAAGGACCGGTAATTTTCTGTGTCAGCGGCAGCTAGTGCTCGCTGACACTGGGTTACTTAGTGTGGCTGTAAAGCCAATCTGGGCCGGTTCTTATTGGGAGCAGCCAAAGAGCAGGGTGGGTGGCTGTTCCCCACGTCCAGGCCAGGTCGATACCCTCTCACCAGCCTCCCGTGGTTATGCAGGTGTTCACCCTCACGGGCTTGAACAAAGGGGGGGGGATATGTGAGACAGTGACAGGTCTCACTCAGGTTAGAGGCAAGGAAGGGGTGGATAGTTCGGTCCACACCCCTGTTCCACCACAGGTGAGAGAAGCTGGAGGTAATCAGCCTAGCACAAAGCACCTCCCAGAGTGTCAGAAAGGGGGTAGTGTGTTACCTGTGGACAGAGGCCTGGAGGCTCTGTCTGTGTGGTCTCAGCTGGGCAAGGCTGAGGGACCACAAGGCTGTGAGATAGCCTGGAGTTGGGGGACGCAGCGATGCCTGGGAGGGTCGCAGGGCCATAGTCAGGCAGACTACTGAGCCCCAATCCCCCACAAGAAATACTGAACTGGAGACAGTGGGCGTACTGTGCTCTGTACAGCCAGGAGGCTGTGGGACATTGGCTGACAAAAGCTGCATGAGTTCACAGGGTGTGAACTGGGCCCTAGGTGAGTCAGGAAACTTTATGTTTAGTTAGAGCCTGGACGGGCGAGTGTTTATTATTTTGTCATTTTATTGTTGCTGGTGTTGAACAATAAATACACGGTTTGGACCTGAAACTTGGTGTCCTAAAGGCGTATCTGTGAGAATGACCCCCGAAAGAGAGCTGATCCCCCACAATATATATATATATATATATATATATATATGTATACAGTTGTGGCCAAAAGTTTTGAGAATGACACAAATATTAGTTTTCACAAAGTTTGCTGCTAAACTGCTTTTAGATCTTTGTTTCAGTTGTTTCTGTGATGTAGTGAAATATAATTACACGCACTTCATACGTTTCAAAGGCTTTTATCGACGAGGAAAAGTATATCCTGGGGGCTGTCAAGTACTTATATCTTGATTGTTACTTTTTATAGATGGACCCAGTTTAATTGGTATGGATGGTTTCACAGTATGGTTTCATTCATCTCGTTTAGCCCATAAGGGTCTAACGTGTCTAACTGATAGATCACAAAAAAACTCTCTTTTCTGGAGATTATCAAATCTATTAAAGGGATTTTCCGTTATTTGTTAAGAAAAAAATCCCTTTAATAGATTTGATAATCTCCAGTAAAGTTTATTTTATTTTGTGTACGTTTTTATTTTTATTTTTTTAACATATACAGTACAGACCAAAAGTTTGGACACACCTTCTCATTCAAAGAGTTCTCTTTATTTTCATGACTATGAAGGCATCAAAACTATGAATTAACACATGTGGAATTATATACATAACAAACACGTGTGAAACAACTGAAAATATGTCATAGTCTAGGTTTTTCAAAGTAGCCACCTTTTGCTTTGATTACTGCTTTGCACACTCTTGGCATTTTCTTGATGAGCTTCAAGAGGTAGTCACCTGAAATGGTCTTCCAACAGTCTTGAAGGAGTTCCCAGATATGCGTAGCACTTGTTGGCCCTTTTGCCTTCACTCTGCGGTCCAGCTCACCCCAAACCATCTCGATTGGGTTCAGGTCCGGTCACTGTGGAGGCCAGGTCATTTGGCGCAGCACCCCATCACTCTCCTTCATGGTCAAATAACCTTTACTTTCAAAGTTTTCCCAATTTTTTGGCTGACTGACTGACCTTCATTTCTTAAAGTAATGATGGCCGATCGTTTTTCTTTACTTAGCTGCTTTTTTTCTTGCCATAATACAAATTTTAACAGTCTATTCAGTAGGACTATCAGCTGTGTATCCACCTGACTTCTCCTCAACGCAACTGATGGTCCCAACCCCATTAATAAGGCAAGAAATCCCACTTATTAAACCTGACAGGGCACACCTGTGAAGTGAAAACCATTTCAGGGGACTACCTCTTGAAGCTCATCAATAGAATGCCAAGAGTGTGCAAAGCAGTAATCAAAGCAAAAGGTGGCTACTTTGAAGAACCTAGAATATGACATATTTTCAGTTGTTTCACACTTGTTTGTTTTGTATATAATTCCACATGTGTTAATTCATAGTTTTGATGCCTTCAGTGTGAATCTACAATTTTCATAGTCATTAAAATAAAGAAAACTCTTTAAATGAAAAGGTGTGTCCTAACTTTTGGTCTGTACTGTATATATTAATAACTAGTTCTTCTAATTTTGTTTTTAGTCTGGTACTTTTTATCCAGATGATATTATCCATCCTATATGCCATAGTAGAATTTAAGGCACTAGTCTTATATACACTCACCTAAAGAATTATTAGGAACACCTTTTCTATTTCTCATTAATGCGATTATCTAGTCAACCAATCACATGGCAGTTGCTTCAATGCATGTAGAGTTGTGGTCCTGGTCAAGACAATCTCCTGAACTCCAAACTGAATGTCAGAATGGGAAAGAAAGGTGGGCTACAACCGCAGAAGACCCCACCGGGTACCACTCATCTCCACTACAAATAGGAAAAAGAGGCTACAATTTGCACAAGCTCACCAAAATTGGACTGTTGAAGACTGGAAAAATGTTGCCTGGTCTGATGAGTCTCGATTTCTGTTGAGACATTCAAATGGTAGAGTCCGAATTTGGCGTAAACAGAATGAGAACATGTATCCATCATGCCTTGTTACCACTGTGCAGGCTGGGGGTGGTGGTGTAATGGTGTGGTGGATGTTTTCTGGGCACACTTTAGGCCCCTTAGTGCCAATTGGCCATAGTTTAAATGCCACGGGCTACCTGAGCATTGTTTCTGACCATGTCCATCCCTTCATGACCACCATGTACCCATCCTCTGATGACTACTTCCAGCAGGATAATGCACCATGTCACAAAGCTCGAATCATTTCAAATTGGTTTCTTGAACATGACAATGAGTTCACTGTACTAAAATGGCCCCCACAGTCACCAGATCTCAACCCAATAGAGCATCTTTGGGATGTTGTGGATCGGGAGTTTTGTGCCCTGGATGTGCATCCCTCAAATCTCCATCAACTGCAAGATGCTATCCTATCAATATGGGCCAACATTTCTAAAGAATGCTATCAGCACATTGTTGAATCAATGTAACACATAGAATTAAGGCAGTTCTGAAGGCAAAAGGGGGTCCAACACCGTATCAGTATGGTGTTCCTAATAATTCTTTAGGTGAGTATATATATATATATATATATATATATATGCTGGTATATATATGCCGTGATGGGTTTAACTGTCATAAATGTATGCCACAAGGTCTACAATTGCCATAAATTAGGTATTTTTAACACATTTTTAGCCTCAAATGTCCTACCTGTGTCACGGCTGAGGATGGGGGAAAATCCTCAGCCGTGCGATGCCAGGTGTTGTAAAGGCTACTCGGCCATGCGAACAGGATAGGGAGCAGGTCACCTCCTACAGCGTCCCTACCCTGACCCTAACTCCTAACCTGCATGGGCCGACCTTAAAGGTAGGAGGACCCATGCGCAGGAACCTCGGAGCCCTGTCTTACCCTCCGCAGATCCCTGCGCTAGGAGCTGGGTAAGACGACCTACTCCTCCTAGGCACGGAGGAGCAGGAGTCTCAACGGCCAAGCTGTTGGGAAAAGGGAAACTCATAAACAGCTATACGGGAATGGCAGGCGAACAAGAAGTTCCACCAGCCTGCCACAGCCTTGCTGACTGGATCCCTAAGAAGACTGGAATCCAGAACCGTATGCTGCACCAAATACAAAGGAAAGTCCCAACAGAATATAACATACAACATAAACACACAGGCAAACTTAAACATAAACTTAGACCTGAACTTAGACCTATGACCACAGTGGTGGCTCCCACTGGCAGATAGCAACACAGGAGGCTGCTCCAGCTAGCAAGGCTGAAGCAACCTACTGAGCCATGCAAAAGGCCCAGGCTATATAGGCTAAGAAGCCACACCCAACGAAAGGACACACCCAGTGACATCAGACACAGTGGGAAGGGAGTTAACCCTTCCAACACCACAGAAGGGAAACTCACAAACATAAAGGGGAAGTGTCCAACTCAACATCACACACTGTGGCTGTTGCCGCTGGCAACGACATGGATGGCAACCCTGTCCTGGGAGTCAGCCTGAAGGCCGGGACAGTGCCACCACATGTACACATTACCACCAAACGTTGCCACGGACAACCACAGTGAGGGGAAAGGTGTCAGTGCACACCACACATACTACACAGAGTGCACACAGACAAACAACAGTGCATAAATACACACGCACCTAACAGAAAGGTTGTTAGGTGCAACCGCATGCAACTGCAGCAAGCTGCCTAGCCACGCTCAGGCTGCTGCTGCACATACACATGAGACAAACAGTTGCCCGCGGCAACCACAAGTTAGGCCACACGCCAGCGGCCCTCACCTGTGGTTTAAACCCACACGAAACCGCAGGCAACCGCATGCGGTTAGAGAGTCACGGTCATAGCCATGGCCGTGACAACCTGAGGCATACTGTAAATATAAACACCCATATACAGTTATCCTATACGCTATAGCTTAGAGATGTCATGAACATAAAATTTTCCGTTCGCGAACGGTGAACACGAATTTGCACAAATGTTCGCAAACAGGCGAACCGTCGTAGACTTTAATAGGCAGGCGAATTTTAAAACCCACAGGGACTCTTTCTGGCCCTGTGATGGAAAAGTTGTTTCAAGGGGACTAACACCTGGACTGTTGCATGCCGGAGGGGGATCCATGGCAAAACTCCCATGGAAAATTACGTAGTTGGCGCAGAGTCAGGTTTTAATCCATAAAGGGCATAAATCACCTAACATTCCTAAATTGTTTGGAATAACGTGCTTTAAAACATCCAGTGTGTGTATACGATCAGGTATGATGTTGTATCGATCAGGTAGTGTAAGGGTTATGCCCGCTTCACAGTGACAGACCAAACACTGACAGACCAAACTCCTCGTTTAACGCACCGCAAACAACCGCAAAGAGTTGTCAATAGTTGACACACTCATGACATAAATTTTATTCCTCTATGCGTCAATCTTGGTGTAGTGATGACTGTGCTCGTGCACACGTTCGGGAGATTGCAGCCGATGGCGGTTTTTCAAAGCCTATGGTCATGCTGAGGTAGTTCAGTGACAGTTAAATGACCCAGAAAACAATGATTCTGCAGTGTGGGACCATTGTTGGCTTAGTAGGCTTTAATGATCACCTTAGATGATCACAAAGAAAATTAATGTTTTTTCTATGAAAAATTATCCAGCCGATCGCTTTTGGTCTGTTCACAATGAAGCAACGACCTTATCATCTGGGGTGTGCCAACATTGCCAACAGACTCATAGAGGTGATCGCTTCATTGTGATGCTCAAGCCCCTTCACCACAACAAGGTAACGATCATGAAGAGGAATTGACACATGTATGTGCTTTTTTTTTGCAGCCACAGTGCAGCACCAGAGGCCAGAAAAATTAGGCATGTACACAATTGATGTTTTCCAGGCAGAAAGTGCACTAAAACATTGCGGCTTGAACCCTAGTCACGCAAGTCATCCGGCATGCAGAGATTAAATACAGCAGCGTGGGGACCATTTTTAGCCCAAGGCATCTCATCAGGCCTTATTTTGTCAAATCCATCCCCCACTGTCAGTGCCTTCGGGATCCATGCCTCATTCATCTTAATAAAGGTGAGGTAATCTAGACTTTTTTTTACCTAGGCGACTTCTCTTCTGAGTGACAAAACCTCCTTCTGCGCTGAAGGTCCTTTCTGACAGGACACTTGAAGCGGGGCAGGCCAAAAGTTCTATCGCAAATTGGGATAGCTCAGGCAACAGGTCAAGCCTGCACACCCAGTAGTCAAGGGGTTCATTGCTCCTCAGAGTGTCGATATCTGCAGTTAAGGCTAGGTAGTCTGCTACCTGTCGGTCGAGTCGTTCTCTGAGGGTGGACCCCGAAGAGCTGTGGCGATGCGTAGGACTTAAAAAGCTCTGCATGTCCTCAATCAACAACACGTCTGTAAAGCGCCCTGTCCTTGCCGGCGTGGTCATGGTAGGAGGAGGATTACTTTCACCTCTTCCCCTGTTAGATTATCATTGTGCTGTGACATCACCCTTATACGCTGTGTAAAGCATACTTTTGAACTTGTTTTGGAACTGCTGCATCCTTTCCGACTTCCGGTAATTCGGTAACATTTCAGCCACTTTCTGCTTATACCGGGGGTCTAGTAGCGTGGCCACCCAGTACAGGTCGTTCTCCTTCAGCCTTTTTATACGAGGGTCCCTGAACAAGCATGACAGCATGAAAGACCCCATTTGCACAAGGTTGGATGCCGAGCTACTCATGTCCCGTTCCTCGTCCTCACTGATCTCATTGAAGTTCTTCCCCCCCAGCCACGTACAACACCAAGGGTCCCAGATAGGTGACAGCGAGCAACCTGGGATGCCTGCTGTGGTTGGTCTTCCTCCTCCTCAAAGCCACATTCCTTCTCTGACTCCTCAGACTCCTCTTCCAGCATTGCCGCAGGTCCAGCAAGTGATGATGATAAGGCTGTTTCTGGTGGTGATGGTGACCACAACTCTTCCTCTTCACGCTCCTCTACGGCCTGATCCAGCACTCTTCGCAGGGCACGCTCCAGAAGGAAAACAAATGGGATGAGGTCGCTGATGATGCCTTCGGTGCAACTGACTAGGTTTGTCACCTCCTCAAAAGGACGCATGAACATACAGGCATTGCACATGAGCGTCCAGTAACGTGGCAAAAAAAATACCCAGCTCCGCAGAGGCTGTCCTAGCACCCCAGTCATACAAATACTCGTTGACGGCTTTTTCTTGTTGGAGCAGGCGGTCGAACATTAGGAGTGTTGAATTCCAACATGTCGGGCTGTCACAAATCAAGCGCCTCACTGGCATGTTGTTTCGCCGCTGAATATCGGAAAAGTGCACCATGGCCGTGTAGGAACGCCTGGACTGGCCATAAACCTTTCTGGCCTGCTTGAGGACGTCCTGTAAGCCTGGGTACTTATGCACAAAGCGTTGTACGATGAGATTCAACACATGTGCCATGCACGGCACATGTGTCAACTTGCCCAAATTCAATGCCGCCAACAGATTTCTTCCGTTGTCACACACCACTTTGCCGATCTCCAGTTGGTGCGGGTCAGCCACTGATCCACCTGTTCAGGGCGGACAGGAGTGCTGGTCCGGTGTGACTCTCTGCTTTCAGGCAAGTCAACCCCAAGACGGCGTGACACTGTCGTATCCGGGATGTGGAATAGCCCCTGGGGAGCTGGGGGGGGGGGTGCAGTTGATGTGGAGCAAGACGCAGCAGTAGAAGAGGACTCAGCCGAGGAGGTTAGCGAAGAGGATGTAGTAGAAGGAGTAGAGGAGGTGGCAGCAGGCCTGTCTGCAAGTCGTGGCAGTGTCGACAACTCCGCTGCAGAGCCACGCATTCCATGCTTGGCAGCCGTCAGCAGGTTTACCCAATGCGCAGTGTACGTGATATACCTGCCCTGACCATGCTTTGCAGATCAGGTATCCGTGGTCAGATGAACCCTTGCCCCAGCACTGTGTGCCAGACATGCCATGACTTCCTTTTCCAAAATAGAGTACAGGTTGGGGATTGCCTTTTGTGAAAAAAAAATTTGGGAAGGGGGTGGAGAGAGTGACAAGGGAGGGAGGGAGGGGAGGGGGGAGGTAGAAGAGAGTGACAATGGAGTCCCAAGAGCCAGACTGCAGCCAGAGACCAGATCATCTTATTGTCCTGGTGGTAAGTAGACAATGCAATATGTTTATTATTTAATTGTTTAGTTATTAATACTACATTGGAAACTAATTTTCTCAGCTGGACACCGGCCGACACTGCGCATGCGCTGGGAGCCTCACCAGCGGTTAGGGTAGGGAAAAAGCACTGGCCCGTACGTAATTTTTCCCTTCCCTAACCGCTGGTGAGGCTCCCGGTGCATGCGCAGTGTCGGCCGGTGTTCAGCTGAGAACATCCATCCGATCACTGCGCCTGCACATTGGCCCATAGTTTTTCCCTACCCTAACCGCCGGCGAGGCTCCTGGCGCATGAGCAATCTGCTGTGAAATTTACCTAACCTGTCGTTGTGCGCCTGCGCGGCGCTGCACACCTCCTCACATCATGTCCGTTGCGACCGGAAGTGACGAGGGTAGGGAAATCTCACGAAATAGGGAAGTATAACACTACACCGGCCTTTGGGGTGTGTGGGCTGGTAACTACTTGGTTGGATAGTCAGCCAGCCTATGCCATGATGCCAGCAACAAGCAGTGTTTTTTTTTTTTTTGGGGGGGGGGGGGGCGCCACAAGGTTAGCTCGCACAGGGCGCCTGAACACCTAAGGCCGGCCCTGTCTACATCCTCTGGCAATAATAGTTGCTGATGTGTAAATAACTCCTCTGACAGATCAAGTGAAGCAGCTGTGATGCTAGTGTTGGTGGTGGCGGCAGGCGGGCGAGTGGTAACTTGAGAGGTGCCCGAAGCTGAGCTGGAGGAGGATGGTGCGTCAAGGTTCCGAGCGGAAGCTGTAGAAGATAGGGTGTCCTGTGTAAGCCAGTCAACTATGTCCACAGAATTTTTTGAGTTCAGGGTACGTGGCCTCTGAACACTGGGCATTGTTCTAGGGCCAAAGGAAATCACAGCACCACGACCACGACGGCCCCTGCGGGGTGGCCTGCCTCTGCCTGTCATATTTTTTTAGATTAGTGGTACTATGCGTGCAAGGTACTGTGCCACCCTATATGAGTGGTGGGCAGTGGGCACAGCACAGTCACTGGGCCTGACACTCACTGGCAGGCAACTGCAATTATATTACAGAGGACAAATTTAATGATTTTTTTTATCTGCAAGGTACTGTGCCACCCTATATGAGTGGTGGGCAGTGGGCACAGTACAGTCTGTGGGCCTGACACTCACTGGCAGGCAACTGCAATTATATTACAGAGGAAAAATTAAATGACTTTTTTATCTGCAAGTTACTGTGCCACCCTATATGAGTGGTGTGCACACAGTACAGTCTGTGGACCTGTGGCTTCTCTCACACACGGGCAGGCAACTGCAATATACAGTACAGACCAAAAGTTTGGACACCTTCTCATTCAAAGAGCTTTCTTTATTTTCATGACACTGAAAATATGTCATATTCTAGGTTGTTCAAAGTAGCCCCCTTTTGCTTTAATTACTGCTTTGCACACTCTTGGCATTCTCTTGATGAGCTTCAAAAGGTAGTCCCCTGAAATGGTTTTCACTTCACAGGTGTGCCCTGTCAGGTTTAATAAGTGGGATTTCTTGCCTTATAAATGGGGTTGGGACCATCAGTTGCCACAGAGTTCTAGCAGCAGACACATCTCTAGAACAACTGTTAAGAGGAGACTGTGTGAATCAGGCCTTCATGGTAGAATATCTGCTAGGAAACCACTGCTAAGGACAAGCAACAAGCAGAAGAGACTTGTTTGGGCTAAAGAACACAAGGAATGGACATTAGACCGGTGGAAATGGTGCTTTGGTCTGATGAGTCCAAATTTGAGATCTTTGGTTCCAACCACCGTGTCTTTGTGCGACGCAGAAAAGGTGAACGAATAGACTCTACATGCCTGGTTCCCAACGTGAAGCATGGAGGAGAAGGTGTGATGGTGTGGGGTGCTTTGCTGGTGACACTGTTGGGGATTTATTCAAAATTGAAGGCATACTGAACCAGCATGGCTACCACAGCATCTTGCAGCGGCATGCTATTCCATCCGGTTTGCGTTTAGTTGGACCATCATTTATTTTTCAACAGGACAATGACCCCAAACACACCTCCAGGCTGTGTAAGGGCTATTTGACCATAAAGGAGAGTGATGGAGTGCTGCGCCAGATGACCTGGCCTCCACAGTCACCGGACCTGAACCCAATCGAGATGGTTTGGGGTGAGCTGGACCGCAGAGTGAAGGCAAAAGGGCCAACAAGTGCTAAGCATCTCTGGGAACTCCTTCAAGACTGTTGGAAGACCATTTCAGGTGACTACCTCTTGAAGCTCATCAAGAGAATGCCAAGAGTGTGCAAAGCAAAAGGTGGCTACTTTGAAGAACCTAGAATATGACATATTTTCAGTTGTTTCACACTTTTTTGTTATGTATATAATTCCACATGTGTTAATTCCTAGTTTTGATGCCTTCAGTGTGAATCTACAATTTTCATAGTCATGAAAATAAAGAAAACTCTTTGAATGAGAAGGTGTGTCCAAACTTTTAGTCTGTACTGTATATAAAAAATAAATAAAAGCAGACTGATGTACCAGCCCTAAAAAGGGCTTTTTGGGGTGCTTTCAGGACGCTGTCCTGACAGCAGATGAGTCTTTAAGGACTGGAGTGGACACAGAACACTGGCCTAGCTAATGCTTTCCCTATTAATTCAGCAGCAGCAGCAGCACTCTCCCTGCTCTAACTAACACTGCAGCTTCAGAATGAATCTAAGAGGGCTGCTGTCCTTGCTTTTTTTAGGAGGTGGGAGGGTCTGGGAGGGAGGGTTTGCTGCTGATTTGTGGAATGTGTCTGCTGACTGTGAGGTACAGGGTCAAAGTTTGCTCAATGATGATGTATAGGGGGCGGACCGAACATCGCATATGTTTGCCCGCCACGGCGAACGCGAACAAGCAATGTTCACCGGGAACTGTTCGCCGGCGAATAGTTCAGGGCTTCTCTATAGCTAAATTTGAGGCATCAGCCATGTCCCTACAAGATATAGCCTTTGCTTCCTTTGCTATGTCATGATCTGTTCTAGAGAGCACACAGCGAGTCCTAGACACAAGTTGGGGCATGGCCATTGAAATAAGCGTGACCTATCGCGCTGACTAAAAGGAGAGGCTGGACCTGAAACCACACCCCCAGATTCGCTGAGGGCACCAGCGCGCTGTATGAGAGGCTGGACCTGCAATTACACCCGCGATTCATCGTGCGCCTCAGCGCGCTGTGGACTGATAATAGTTAGTAGAAAGTGATGCGATCAGCATCAGGTAAATCTCAATCGGCTCTGTCAGTTACGGGGCGCCCCGCCTGTAGACACACCCCCCCCCGCACAAATGCGCCGAAATGCAGCCAGGAATACTATATATATGTATGTTGTTTACTTGTGTTACTGTCCTAAAGAAGGGGGTTATTCACCCCTGAAACGCGTAGACAATAAAGCTATTGGAACTATACGTTCAACTTAAATGGTATCCTTGGCAGCGCCCACAGAAGAGGTTCAACTGGCTTTTCTCAACCCACGTCTGACTTCTGCTCCAGCACCTGTATTTTTGGGGGCAGGCAGGTACCTAGGCTGCAGCAAAGCCCCCATGTGCTGGTCGGGATACATACCAGCAGGAGCCTGTATAGCTGTTGTGACTACCTTACAACAGTATCTGGTAAGTGTATTTTATATCTATACAGAATAACATTTCCAGCAACACCACACATGAGGCACTGTCCTCTCTCCTTTTCTTTCTCTTCTCTTGCATTTTTTCAGAGCAGGTTGTTACGGACGGCACTATACCAAATATGACAACTGTTTTTGTTGTTTGTTTAAGTTTTACATAATAAAGTATTTCTTAAAAAAAAAAAATTGGTGTCTACATATTCTGAAAGCCATAGTTTTTTTTTATTTTTGGGGCAACTGTCTTATAAAGGGGCTCATTTTTTTGGGTATGAGATGACTGTTTGATTGGTACCATTTTAGGGTGCATAAGACTTTTGATCGCTTGGTATTACACTTTTTGTTATGTAAGGTGACAAAAAATGGCTTTTTTGACACAGTTTTTTATTTTTTTACGGTGTTCATCTGAGAGGTTAGGTCATGTTATATTTTTGTACAGCAGGTTCTTACAGATGCGGCGATACCTAATATGTATACTTTTTACTTATTTATGTTTAACACAATAACACCTTTTTTTAATTTAAAAAAAATCATGTTTTAGTGTCTCTATATTCTGAGAGCCCTAGTTTTTTTTTGTTTTTTTTGGGCGATTGTCTTAGGTAGGAGGTAATTTTTTGCGCGATGAGGTGACAGATTGGTACTATTTTGGGGGCATACGCCTTTTTGATCACTTGGTGTTGCACTTTTAGTGATGTAAATGTTTTTTTAGCAGTTTTTATTTTTTTGACGGTGTTCATCTGAGGGGTTAGGTCATGTGATATTTTTATAGAGCCAGTCGATATGGACGCGGCGATACCTAATATGTCGACCTGTTGTTTTTTTTACTTTATTTTGGGGAAAAACCCTTTTTTCACTTTTTATAACTTTTTATATTTGTCCTACTGTGGGGCTTCACCTTTTCACGGTTTCAGTGGAGAATCCACATTGTGTAAACCGTAAAGCCGTATTCATACGAGTGTATTAATCATTGCTCCTCCTTCTCCTTCCTTATTGACAGGAGAGATGGATATACGGGAATCTGATACGTTTAATCAAGATAGAGAGGGAGGGGCTGTCAGAGGAAGCAAAGGTGCATAGAGTCTCTTTTAGTCCCGCCCACAATGCACTTAACAGCTCATTTACATATGGATTTAAATGACTTTTTCCCTACAATGAAGCAAAAGATCCCTAAGTGAAAGGTATCATTACATTCAGCAGAGCTAGCCCTACAGGAGAATGAGCCAGGTTTAACTGGTGACAGATTCCATTTAAATCCGGACTCGCAAGCCAAAGGAACAGTTTCCGAGACTAGTGTAACACTCCTTGGAAACAGTTGCGGCCACTCCAGCATTCTGTACACAATGTTGAGCAATGATTCACGCTTGCGACAAACAAGACGATGTTCTTTGTCCATTGACCTGAACATGAACCATGCATTACAGAAAGCAGACGTGTTGAGGGCAAAAGACATTAAGGTTAGAGATGAGAGACGGTCTGAAAACTTCGATTCGGCTGCTTCAACGAATTTCACAAAGAAATGCGCTTTGAGATGAAGCGGTTGTAATGACAGGGAACGGCGATGGTGCCGCCCCCGTCATTAAACCTCTCAGATGCCGCGTTCATCGCTGATTGCGGCATCTGAGACGACCATTGAGGGCTGTATGTGAAGAAATTCACAATTCGCATGTTTAATCTACAGTGCGAGTGCCGGTCTTTCTTCACATACTGTCTATTGGGATTCCTGTCTGCTGACACATGCACTGCCGAATCGCCAAGGAGCAGTGCCGACCTTTCTGATATACGGACCATTGAGGGCTGTCAGGGGTTAATCTGTTAAAAAAATGAAAAATACTCACCTTATTCATTTGCTCGCAAAGAGTCTGCCGCGTTCAACTTCCGTTCAACTTGATTAAAGATCCAGTGTGAAATCTTGCGCAAAGTGTGACGTGAGGATATGAATATGTCTCTAATCACTTGACCTCTGTATATTTGTGGAAGGCTTTATCCATTTTATCTGATAGACTGGACAAAGAAGACACGTGTACAATGTATTGTCCTTTGTATTTGATGATGTGTAAATGAGCAAGGACTTGCTTGGAAATGTGTGTACAAGAGAGTTGGCATTGTCTGCGTAGTTTGTCTTGGGATTTATTGCGGATCTGAGAATCGGCCGCTCCAAGGTCCGAAATAATAATATAAACAAGATATGCACAGGGACCATTGTGGATTGCGCAATCTGGCTACATTCCATGAGGGCAGTGATAGCTAACCTTGGCACTCCAGCTGTAGTAAAACTACAACTCCCAAGATGCCCCCCTTGCTTGGTTGCTCTCAGAACCCTATAGAAATAAATCGAGCATGCTGGGAGTCGTAGTTTCACCACAGCTGGAGTGCCAAGGTTAGCCATCACTGCATTAGGGGGTGAAGTTCTGTTGAAGGGATTCTGTCACCAGATTTAACCCTATTAAGCTAGCTGACATTAGCGATGTGCTAATGTCAGCTAAATCTAACTAGCCTATTCCTACTTTTCTCTATGCCCCTGTTACGCCAGAAATCTAACTTTTATAATATGCTAATTAGCCTCTAGGAGCAGGGGGGGGGGGGCGTTGTTCCTGCTCCTAGAGGCCCAGTTCTCCCAACTTTGTCGCCTCCCTCCAAGTCCTGATTGACAGGGCCAGGCAGCGCTCGCATCTGTCTGCCAGCCCTGTGCTCTGGTGAAATCTCGCACTGTTCAGCAATTGGCGCAGGTGCGGTGGGGAAGCTGGCATCCTCCAAGCATCTTTCCCTCACCGCGCCTGCGCCGAATGCTGAACAGCGCAAGATTTCACCAGAGCACAGGGCTGGCAGACAGATGCGAGCGCTGCCTGACCCTGTCAATCAGGACTTGGAGGGAGGCGACAAAGGTGGGAGAACGGAGCCTCTAGGAGCAGGAACAACGCCCCCCCCCCCCCCCCCCCCCTCTGCTCCTAGAGGCTAATTAGCATATTTTAACAGTTAGATTTCTGGAGTAACAGGGGCATAGAGAAAAGTAGGAATACGCTAGTTAGGTTTAGATGACATTAGCACATCGCTAATGTCAGCTAGCTTAATAGGGTTAATTCTGGTGACAGAATCCCTTTAAAGAGTAACTAAACCTTTGTGTAGAATTTTAATATGTTGTCCTTAATACATAGTAACATAGTACATAAGGCCGAAAAAAGACATTTGTCCATCCAGTTTGGCCTGTCATCCTGCAAGTTGATCCAGAGGAAGGCAAAAAAAAAAAAAACTTTGAGGTAGAAGCCAATTTTTCCCACTTTAGGGAAATAAAAAATTCCTTCCCGCCTCCAATCAGGCAATCAGAATAACTCCCTGGATCAACGACCCCTCTCTAGTAGCTATAGCCTGTAATATTATTACACTCCAGAAATACATCCAGGCCCCTCTTGAATTCCTTTATTGTACTCACCATCACCACCTCCTCAGGCAGAGAGTTCCATAGTCTCACTGCTCTTACCGTAAAGAATGCCCTAATAAAACTTTTTCTAATATACATTATTAAATAATTTAGTATTTTTATTATACTTTTTCCTCCTAAAGCGCACCATTCACTGCATGTCAGCTCTTAGCTAAGGCGGAGCAGGCAGAAGCAGGAGCTAATCCAGGCATAGTACATGGTTACAGGGTACCCATGTGCTATGCCAGGAGTTAGTAAACCTCCAGGCGGCACAGGCAGGAGCAGCAATATGTGCTCCTGCCTGTACTCCCTGCTTATGCAGCCCCATTCATAAATTTCACAGTCCGTACTCTGTACACCGCTCTGTGTACAGAAAACTGAGTTTTAAACGCACAGTGAATTGTGCGATTTAGGGAGGAAAAAGTATAATAAAAATACAAAATTAATTGATAAAGTATATTAGAAAATCTTTTATTAGGGCATTAGGGGCATCTTATTAAACTTTTACACAAAGGTTTAGTTACTCTTTAAAAATAGTGTTGAGCAAATCGATGTCCACGATTTTACGTGAAGGTGAATATTCTCGTGCTTCGTGATAGTGAATCGATTTGACCTGAAATAGTGTAAAAAAATAAATTAATTAAATACTCACCTCATCTATTTGCTAACGAAGGGCCGGCTGCCGCCATCTTGCTTGAAGATCTCGCAAGAAATCCAATGCACGGAGACGTATGACCTCACTATGGCAGCCGGCATGTGACAAGATTTTGCGCCAGATCTTCAAGCAAGATGACGACGGCCCGACCATCGCGAGCAAATGGATGAGGTAAGTATGATATATATATATTTTTTTAAAATTTATTTTACACTCTGTTATTTGTATCAGATGCCGCTTTCATGTATGAACTGATCTGAGGGGTATAATGACTGTCATTGCACCCACTACTTATAAAGAAATGCGTTTCTTAGTTTTCCAACAGTCTCAAAGGAGTTCCCAGAGGGGCTGTTGACTTCTTTTCCTATGAAGTTCAACTCATTCCAAGCCATCCTAGTTCGGCCAAGGTGGGGTGATCGTGGAGGCCATGTCTTCTGACGCAGCACCCCATCACTCTTGTAGGGCTCATTCACACAACCATTGGCTGTTTTGTGGTCCGCAAATTGCGGATTCACAAAACATGAATACTGGCTGTGTGCATTTCGCAATGGAACAGCCGGCCCCTTATAGAGCAGTCTTATCCTTGTCCATAATGCGGGCAATAATAGGACATGTTCTTTTTTTTTTGTGGAATGGCCATGTAGACATATGGACACGAAATGCACTCAGAGTGATAAAAAAATAATAATTGTGGCCCCATTGAAGTGAATGGTTCCGTATTTGGGCCGCAAAAAAAATAAAAATGGAACTGACGCGCAAAAAAAAATATGTTCATGTGCATGAACCAATGTACAGCTTTGATGCGCTTTACTCATTTTGGGCTAAAAATCCTTTTTTTCAATTGGTCTTTATTAACAATATTGAGCTGTTCTGTCACAAATGTTTAACTGTTTGTTTAGCTGTGTGAATGATAATTTTAACCCTTACACTGACGAGCAAAAGGGTAACAGTGTTTTACACTTTTGACTTTCAGGCTCCATATTTCACCATCCAATGCAGCTTTGAATGTGAGACTACCATCCAGAGGCGTTGCTTGGGTCTCAAAAGAGTCGGGGCCTAAGTCCCAATGAATATGGCCCAGTTCTCTAAGTCACCACCCCTTCCCCCACACACTGCATTTTGCTGTACTTGCTATACAGCAGCACATACCTGTCACATCCAGAGCCTCCAGGTGACGTCTCCTCTGATGTAGATCTTCTCTGTCATCATCTTCTCCATTCGGTGCGTCCCATAATAATAGTACTCCTCATAGTCCCACCAATAGTAATTCCCTTCTAAAATGCCCTTATTAGTAATACTGCCCCCTACAGTGCCCTCAACCGTGATAATGTTCCCCAAGAGTGCCCCATTAGTAGAAGAGCCCCCCAGTATTAATAATGCCTTTACAGAGCCCCCAGTAGAAATAAGAGCACTATGGGGGCCTTATTACTACTGAGGGGTCTGTAGATAGCTTTATTACCACTGGGGGAACAATAGGGAGTAGAAATAAGGCAGATCTATAAGTCCCTCCTATAGAGCCCCCAGTAGTAATAAGAGTGCCTACAATGTCCCCTGGATCTATAATATCCCTACAGTGCCACCAGTATTTATACTGTCCCCTACTGTTATAATGCCTACCCTGAAGTGCCCCCAGTATTTATAATGCCCTCTGTAGTTATATTCCACCATACAGTCCCATGTAAATAACATCACACCATCTCTTCTGCCCCTTCCAAAATACAGTCCCATGTAAATAACATTACTCTCTATCTACAGCCCCCTCTAAAATACAGTCCTGTGTAAGTAACATCACTCTCTATCTACAGCTCTCTATCTACAGTACATAACTTAATCTCCTCCCCACCCGCCTTCAACATACAGTCTCATGTAAATGATATATACCCCTCCCCAGCCGCCTCCATCATGCAATTCCATGTAAACTTCACCCCCTCAACATTAATTCCCATGTAAATAACATCACTCCCTCCCACAGCTGCCATCAACATACAGTCCCATGCAAATAACATCACCCCCTCCCTCAGCCCCCTCCGACATATAGTACCATGTAAATAACATCACTCCCTCCCACAGCCGGCTTCAACATACAGTCCCATGTAAATAACATCACCCTGCCCCATTCCCCTCAACATTTAGTCCCATGTAAATAATATCACCCCCTCCCCAGCTGCCTCCAAGAGGCAATCCCATGTAAACATCACCCCTTCATCATTCAGTCCCATGTAAGTAACATCACTGCCTTCTCCTGCCGCCTTAAACATACAGTCCCATGTAAATAACATCACCCTGCCCCAGCCCCCTCTGACATTTAATCCCATGTAAATAACATCACTCCCTTCAGCCCTAACATACAGTTCCAGTTAGATAAACACAACTGCCAGTATTGCTCTGCTTCTCCCTTCACTTTCCTCTCCTCATGAAGCCGGGGTCACCACAGCTTCTTCCCCCAGGACTCCTCTTCACTGATGTCCTCTCCCCCACTGGTCACATGATGGTGACATCATCGCAGGTCCTTCTCAACCACTGCCTGTTTTACTCATCACATGACCGGTTATGTCACCACAGGTCCTTCAGCTTTTCCAGTGCATTAGGTTCAATTGTATTGCCCTCCTGAGGACAGCAATACAGTTGTTCCTAGCTGGCAGGCAGTACATTTGGGGCCTGGGACAAAACATCAGGGGCCCAGGCCCCGAATGTTTTAACCTAGCAATGCCCCTGCGGACATAATTTTATAGACAATCATCTCGGCTATCTCATACATAAATTAGAATTGCAGCTATTTAGCCTGTGATTAGTTATACATATGCATTGTTACTGATTTGCTCCTGGTGGTGGAATAATCTTTTTCTTCTTGAATACTACAAATTACATCCTGTTCTCACATTTCCTTATAGCTCAGTGTGTTATTAGGTTGATACCCAAGTGAAAGGTTAATGGTTCGACTCCAGGAGCAGCCATAGAGATTTCCCAAGAACAGAGAAACCGCATCATCCAGCTCATCGATCTTGGCCAAGAAAATTGCCAAACAGCAAAATGTGAGGCCATGACAGTTGGAAGAATATGAAATGAAGTCCGTCCATCCATCCCAAAGCCAAGAGGTGTACGTCCAGGCAAAATATCAGAATCATTAAGTCGGCTCATCACAAGATCTATCAGTTCTGGCGCGACAAACACGGCAGTATGCTCCCTAATAGTGAGATCACAGATGTCCATACAAGCACTGTGCGACACGCATTACACAAGTCTGGAATGGTGGCCCGAAAAAAGGTGAAGAAGCCTCGACTTCAATATTGTCGCAAGAAATGTCAGCTCCAGTTTGCAAAAACGTAAGAATAGTGGACAGTAAAAGATTGGAAACGGGTGATTTGGAGCGTGAGACGAAAGTCAATGGACTGGGCTCTGATGGGTGCAAATGGGCCTGGAAGAAACAAGGGAAAAGGGGGCTAACAGATCGAGGAATTGAAGAAACCGTCAAGTTCGGCAAAGAAAGCTTGATGATATGGGGTCGTTTCACAGCCAAATGCGTTTGATACTTGACCCGGATTGATGGTGGTCTTGATTTTGAGCTACGTATATGTGAGTATTGTGACACAGTGAAGGGTCTGCTGTTAAATGGGAGGTATTTTGCCCCCCCCCCCCCCCAGCATGTACTGCTCATACTGATTGCAACAAAGTGAAGTCAAGCACTGGGGCCGGATCTCACATGCCGATCTGGACAACGCCAAAATGCCCATAAAAGCCAGCCAAGAGTATGTTTGCGACCTGTCTGGGAGGACAGGCTGACTATATCCAAGCGGCAGTTGGACTCTATACGCAGTTCCGATGCAATGTGTGAACACACACCAGGACTTGAACTCTGTATGCAATACCTGCGGCAAAGTGTGAACCGAACAACAGGAATTTAATTCTATATGCGGTATATGCTTCTCTGCGAGACGGCCAAACCGGATCTATACGTATATGGTGGACAAGCTTGCAGGTTATTTTGTTTATGTTCTGTTAACTTGTCAAGGGTGAATACCAGTTAAGAACTGTCTGTGTGCCTCTGTACGGAATCCGCTCACCCTGCCTACCAGAGCGAATCCCCACAGTATTCTACAAGACGAGTTACTTCATACTATGGGTATGAGAAGGACGACATAGGGTTCCAGCAGGACAACGACCTGAAGCATATGTCGAGATTGGCAAAAAAATGGTTCAATGACAATGAAGTTGAAGTGCTGGATTGACACAGTCCCCAGACCTCAACCCAATAGAACACTTGTGAGTAGAGTTGAAGAAAAAGCTGTATTCGTACCCAAGTGAGTCGACCAGTGTGCATCAACATTGCGAATGTGTAGAAAAAAACCTGGGAATAGATTTCGGTTGGAACATGCTTGAATCTAATTGAGAGCATACCCAGAAGGATTCAGGCAGTGTTGAAAGCCAAACGTGGATTTACAAAATACTAACAAAATAATAAAAATAAAAATTTAGAATCATAGGAGCAAATCAGTAACAATGCAGTTACATGACAAGAATCTGCAGAACTAATCAGATGCTAAATAGTTGCAATTCCATGTGGTTTTTGATCTCACCCATTTCAATCTACACCAAGAATGGACCTGTTTCTTTTTTCCACACCGCGGTTTTTAAAAGCAACAAGCCATGCAATATGCCCATGGAAGTCAATTTGAGGTGGATTGCATGCATTTTCTGCATGGATTTTCGGAGCAGAAGCCACACCTAAATCCATGTAGAAGAAACTCAGTGTGAACAGACCCTTTAAAATGCAAAGGGTGAGATCTGGGGCAAACCTGCATCGAAATCCATGACAGAACCTGAAAGTAACACATGCGGAATTTGGTGTGGATTGGGTGTGAAAATGCAGAGAAAACCACAGGAACATTTGTATAAACTACACTGCTGTGTGCATGTACCCTAAAACTGGCCAAACATATTAGATAACTGTCAGATATTTCTCCACCCCCCTCCTCATACACATTTGCACTTGGCCAAACTAGCATGTCTTCTCAATGGGGAGAGGAGGTTAAGCCATTGCCAGGCACCTAGTTCTGCATTATATCTCACTTGTGAATAAAAAGGTTTGAGAATGTTGAAATTCAATAGTCCAATCCTTCTCTCCCCAACATCTGCCATTTGGCATCTGGGGAGAGTAGGGACACTCAAATTGGTGAGTTTGGTTGACATTAATGTAATTTGTATGTTCAGCTCGTTGCCAGTTGTAACTCAGGACCGTTACAAGAAAACCAGCGCCATTTTACTGAGGATATTGGTGATATTGGTCAGCCAGTCAGGGGCAGAATTGAGGAAGGTCCTTTGCTGAGAACGTCATAGAACTGCATTCTGGGTTCAGCTTCTGACCTGCAAGGATGTCTTATGGGGCAGTGTCTGACAAAAAGCTATTACAGACGCAAGCAACTAATGTAGTGTGAAAGGGACACTATAGGGAGAGAATAGGGAGATATAATTGGGTAGATTTTTAGGGAATTTGATCAGGGAAAGCTTTGAGGACACTCAGTTGTGTGCTGGCAGGTAGTTTGGCATTACAAAACTCCCTTTGTACCAAATTTGTTTTTCTGCATATGAACAGACAATAAAAAAAAAAAAAAACCTCAGTGCATAGGCTTTATTGCCAGAAGCACCCCAATGGAATATTGCTGCAAATGTTGAGCAATTGTGCTTTTTTCTTCTTCTAAAAACCATTTCACTGCCTTACACCTGTGTTATTAAACACTTTGTATTATACTACTGCAAGATAACGGGAAATTACAGCAAGAGCAATACTGCAATAATGCAATTTTTATACTAATGGCGCTCTATTAAATGTGTTGATTATTGCTGCAAGATAACGGGTAGGTTTAGCAAAAGCGATATTGCAATCTCTTTGTATACCGATGATAGTAAACACATAGTTCAGACATTTTACTGCAAACATTGCTTTGTTATATCAGTTTTAGCGAATGCCTTACAGCATCAGACTGTGTAGTTCAAAGACATTTCACAGCAAAAACTGCATTGTTCAAAGACCTTTACACTGTTATATCTGTGACACAGAATGAGTAGTTTAGAGATTTTACCACAAACATTGCATTGTTATGTCCTTGATATAATTAAATGCATAGTTCAATGACAACTTACTGCAAAGATCGCATTGTTATATCCGTGTTAGAGGACATATTACTGCATCAGACTGTGTAGTTCAGACATTTTAATACAAAAATTGCATTGTTATACCAGGGATATTAAAGGCATAGTTCAAAGACATTTTACAGCAAAATTTGCATTATTACCAAAGTAAATTGTCAATATCAGTATGCAGCGTTAGTAGTTGAGGATTTTTTTTTAAATTGTTTAAAATTGTCTCCTTTTCTAAATGATTGTGGCCTTTCTCTGGGACAAACCCTGTTCCCTGATCCTATGGACTTCTGGGGAGGCAGAGTGGAACAGTGGCTGGGACGAGCCCAGTTTGCTCTGTCTGTACTGTCTTGTCCAGCCTCCAGTGTCTTCTTAGAGAGGGGTTTCAGCACAGCAGGTGGCATTGTGACACCCAAACGGACAAATTTGTCCTCTGCCACTGTACAAATCATCAATTTTGTGAATATGACAGAGACATGGATCTTTGAAAATTTTCACACATCCCTGGCTGAGGCCGATAAAGGGATCTGCCTTTGCTGATGGTGCCTCATCATGCCCTGCCGCAGCCTTCATGCTTACCATGATGCTCTGTACCATATAGCTGCTGCCACTATTGTGCCATTGCTGCTGTCTGCCTGTCTACCATCATGTGCCACGTGTTTGTACCATATGGCTGCTGCCACTGCCACTGCAGCTGCTGCTCTGTACAGCCTCTTCCATTAACCTTAAAGCCACTACCATTACCCCTACTGTCACTACTACTACTACTAGCCCTAAACAGCCGCACACACATCTGCTGCCTTATCTGTTCCATGCAGTGCTGCTACTGACGCCACTACTATTGCAGCCATATGCCACTATTACTCTACCTTTTCCACATCCACACTGTACTGCTGCTGTCCCTAATTAAAAGGGAAAATGTTTCCAGGCTCATTCAGAACACGCCACTGTTTATTCTGACAAAAACGGGTGTGTAGAAATGCAGCATGCATTTTGCTCCTGTTAACGCATACGTTTTGGATGCTTGTGCATAACAAGCCACTGTTTCTTATGAGGTTAACATCTGTACATGTACAGGGATCTGCCTCTCAAGGCAAAATTTTGGGACGTTTGCTCCAAACAATGTTTAAATATTATCTGCCCCGACAATTTTTGGAAGCTTTCTAATATGAAAAAGCAGTGCAGTTTGTTCATAAACATGCTGTTTGTTAACACCGTCAACCATGCGTTTACCTATAACTATGTATGTCTGTGTTACTCTGACATTATTTGCTATTGCTGTTTTTACTTTCAAGAGTTGAAAAAGGAGATAAGAAAGAACAAACAAAAAATTTTTAAATAGGAAAATACATTAAAAAAATCTGAGTCCTAGGAGACTTCACAGTGTCATATACCAATTTTCAGGACAATTGGAACAACTTTGATTAGTGTAAAAATCGATTTGTACACAAATCAAATTTGGAACAAAAATTTCTGAAATTCGGACATGAAATGAATTTCAAGAAGCTCGCTCATCTCAAATTAAAAGCCAACGAACTCTAGTCTTTGGAACAATGACAAATCCCCATGCTGAGTTATGGCAGGTGTGGCATTAGCTGTGTGTATTTTGGCTGACAGACATGTCTTCCTCTGCTCATGTAACAAGTAAACATTAATGGACAATTAATACTATGAACAAATAAAAGCTTCAAAAAGCCATGGTAATACATAAAATTATCTCTGTGACATTTTAGTTACTACTGACATTGCACAGTATCTACTTGTGTAATATCTACTGGAAGATTTAAAGTCATGGTTCACCATTGCATGACCTATCAGGATATATACGGTGGATATTGTGGGAAATTTAAAGGGGTTGTCTCACTTCTGCAAGTAGCATTTATCATGTAGAGAAAGTTAATACAAGGCACTTACTAATGTATTGTTATTATCCATATTGCCTCCTTTGCTAGCTGGATTCATTTTTCCATCACATTATACACTGCTTGTTTCCATGATTCCATAATGCAATCTATTAGCGGTGGTCGTGCTTGCACACTATAGGAAAAAGCGCTGTCCTCTCTGGTGGCCGGGACCGTGGGAGCGCACATAGGCCGGTGCTTTTTCCTATAGTGTGCGAGTAGGACCACCACTGATGGATTGCAGGGTGATTGTAACAATGGAACCGAGAAGTGTATAATGTGATGGAAAAATGAATCCAGCCAGCAAAGGAAACAATATGGATAATAACAATACATTAGTAAGTGCCTTGTATTATCTTCCTCTACATAATAAATACTATTTGCTGAAGTGAGACAGCCCCTTTAACATGAGGGGAATTTTTAACTCTTTCTACCCCAGAGTTTTTTTAGTTTTGCGTTCCCTGCCTTTCCAGAGCCATAACTTTTAAATTTTTCCGTTCACATAGCCATATGTGAACTTGTTTTTAGTGGGACAAGTTATAATTTCTAATGCCACCATTTAATATTGCATATGATCTAGTGGGAAGCAGGAAAAAAATTACATATGTGGTAGAATTGGAAAAAAAATCAATTGTCACACACTATAAATTTTTAAAGGGGGTGTCTAGTATTTAGATATTGATGACCTCAATACTTAGATATTGATGACCAATCCACAGAATAAGTAATCAATATCTGATCAGTGGGTTCGAATACCCTGCACCTTCACCAACCAGCTGAAAAGATGAAGTTTAGCTCAAAATGAGAAAAATGCAAAAAAAAAAGTCCTAAAGGTACACATAGCCTTTAAGTCTAATATTTCTGTCTTGAGATGTTCCTCCACTTCTACACCGCCCATTTACTGGACTAAGATTACAACAATTTTTGCAACCTTTTAAAAAGTTTCAATTGATAAATCTGGGGATGGGGGGGCGGAGCCTGACCGCAGAGTGAGATGGCTGCATAATTTAGCATATCCGCACAGACACAGTGATACTCCTTGTCAGAAGCATCCACAACTTGACCAAAATGGTCATAATCGGCAAAGAGAAGCCAAGGGACCCTGCCGCTTCACTGGATGCCGCCAAACAGCAAGTAGATATGGATGGAAAAATACTTGCATAAAGCAACGGCTCCTCAACCACAACGCACATCCAAGATGGCAGGGCTTCCCGTCTCAGATGTGGAGGGAGACTCCGAAACAGTTGCGGATAGCCTAAACCCACAAGCAAGTGATCTCGAGCCTATCAGCAAGGCATTTCTAAAGAAAACGATCCTGCCTGCCTTGAACCCTATGCTACAGGAACTTTCAGAGATTAAGAAAGAGATCCAGACAATAGGACATAGGGTAGACCAAGTAGAGAAAGTAGTCTCCGACTCCCTCAACTTCTGCAATATGGCAGGACATATGATAAGAGCCCAGGAGACACAGCTTAACAAAGCCTTCACCTTAATAGAATATATGGAGAATAGAAGTCGCCGCAAAACCATCTGAATCAAAGGACTGCCAAAGAAATATGCCAACGGTGCCTTGGAAGATGTGGCGCAGCAAATATTCACCTATCTTCTAGGCCCAGAAAGAGCTGCTAGGATCATTATAGAGCGTATACACAGGGCCTTGCGTCCAACTCCCAAAGAAGGAGAGCAAGTTAGAGGTGTTATATGCGGCTTACTTAGCTTTGTGAACACAGCACCCATTTTAAAAGCAAGCAGAGATAAACCTGACCTGCGTTACGAGGATTATCAGATCCATCTATACCAAGATATCTCCCCTACCACATTAACGAAAAGACGACTGCTTCAGAAATTGAGGGAACTCCAGATGCCCTACACATGGCTATACCCCTTCGGCATGGCGATACATAAAGATGGCTGTCGGATCATCATCCACACACCTGACGACCTCAAAGAAGCATGGGACCACCTGGGAATACCACCTATAGACATACTATCTTGGCTGCCGACTCCACCAGACGGCTCCTTGCCAGACCTACAAAACATGGAGCCGTGGACGGTGGTGTCGCGGGACCGACTCGCCAGGAAGAAAGGACCAACTCTTAAAGGCCACAGAGAAGTGCCCGCCTGAAGGTTTCTTGAACTCAAATGTCCTTAGGTTCTGAAATACCAGGACCATTAGTTTATTTGAGGAAATGCTCATAGGAAGTAGAAGGTTACAGGTCATTTGGGTATTTAGAGAAATACATGTCTCTGATTGTGATGCAGTTGCTAAATATAGATCTCCATGAGATAATATCATCCCCTTATACTATTTATCCCTTATGCTGCCTTCACTTTGTATGGGGGAAGACCTTCTACAGGAGACTCTCCAACTACATGTTTTAGATATGCTAAGGGTTAATATGTGGATCAAGCATATATACATGCTTACACTCTTATATTCACAGAGTAGGCATGATGTGTCTCGGCTCAAGATGTTCTCCTCCCTCCTCTTAGTTTTCTTCCTTTTTATCCTCCTTTATCCCATCCAACTTTGTTTCTACCCTTCTGTTTATCTTAGGTATATACTGCTTTGTGTAGTTTATGTCACGAGATGCCACACTGCAGAAATGCTTGCATAAGTGACATCTTATATTTGACCAGGTGGTGCAATATTCGCATGCACTCTTGTTATTGTTTGTGTTTTACCATTTACTATTTGCCTAATGCCTTGCCAGTGGAGTCTAGTAGTAGAGTAAATCACTCTCTTTATTACACAGAAAAAAGTAATTGGGCAGCACAGCGGTTTTCTGCGTAGATATGGAGTGCCTGAGGCTGAGGGGACGATCCACCTCCAAACAATGTATAAATGAAGAAATTCCACGGCACATCCAGGGAGTAAAATCAAAGCTTTATTCACCAGACCGCGACGTTTCGGTCCACTTGCTGGGACCTTTCTCAAGCAGTGACAATCTTTATTACACAGATAGATGGCGGATCTTATAGTCTGCAAAAGGGGCCTTGCTAGGTTAAAACATTCGGGGCCTGGGCCCCTGATGTTTTGTCCCAGGCCCCAAATGTACTGCCTGCCTGCTAGATACAACTTTATTGCCCTCCACAGGATGGCAATACAATTGAATCTAATGCTCTGCAAGAGCTGAAGGACTTGTGATGACATCACAGGTCATGTGATCAGTGCTAAATGCAGTAGCTGAAAAGGACCTGCGATGATGTCACCATCATGTGAGGTGATGTTATTTACTTGGGACTGAATATTGAGGGGGTGATGTTATTTACATGAGACTGTATGTTGAAGGGGCTGTAGATAGAAAGGGCTGTTATTTACATGGGACTGTATATTGGAGGGGGCTGGAGAGATGGTGTTATGGTATTTACATGGCACTCTATGGTGGAGAAGGGAAATAATGTTATTTACATGGGACTGTATGGTGGAGGGGCTGAGGAATTATAATTTTTGAGGACTGTAAACGGAGGAATATGACTACAGGGGGCACTGCAGGGGGCATTATAAATACTGGGAGGGTGAGCATTATAACAGTAGGGGGCATTATAAATACTGGGGGCACTGTGTGGGCATTTTAAATCCAGGAGACATTAGGCGTTCTTATTACTACTGGGGGCTCTATAGTAGGGACTTATAGATCCGCATTATTTCAACTAAGAGCACTGTGGGGCTCTTATTACTACTGAGGGGTCAGTAGATAGCTTTATTACCACTGAGGGAACAATAGGGGCATTGTAAGGGCATTATTAATACTGGAGGGCTCTTCAACTATTGGGGCACTCTTGGGGAGCATTATCACAGTTGGGGGCACTGTAGGGGGCAGTATTACTAATGAGGGTATTCTAGAAGGAAATTACTATTGGTGGGACTATAAGGAGCACTATTATTATGGGGGGCACTCATTTTTCTTCAGGATAGTATTTGGGGGTACAGAAAAATTAGGAAGCTAAGATGTCTGTGTGTCACACTCTGTAGAGACGAAACGAGGCGCGGCTGAGAGAAGTTGTCCGGACGGAATGGAGAAGATGATGACAGAGAAGATCTACATCATAGGAGACGTCACCTGGGAGGAACTGGATGTGAGAGGTATGTGCTGCTGTATAGCTATAGTGGGCTTAGGGGTCGGTTGGTTGACTTAGAGAATTGGGCCATATGCATTGGGGCCCGGATCTTTTGAGACCCTAGCAACGCCCCTGGTCTGCACATACAATGTCAGGGGGCTAAACGCACCTACAAAACAAAATCATTTAATGACGGTACTAAAAAGGCATAGGGTGTCCGTGCTGATGTTGCAGGAGACGCACTTCAAAACACATAAAATACCGAAAATACCTACATACTACTTCTCGTCTTGGTTTCACCATAGAAACGATGCCTCAGCTTCAAAGGGGGTGTCCATCACCTTTCACAGAGATGTCCCCTTTACTTACATATCAAAATAGCAAGATTCAGATGGTCACGCTCTTTTCTTAAACGGTAGAATAGGTAATGCGACATACACATTTGCAAATATCTATGCCCCAAATACTTCTCAGGTTTCTTGGATGCTGGGCAGGTTGGAGGACCTGCAGGCATTCGCAGAAGGGCCTATCATACTGGGGGGAGATATCAATTTGGTTCTTAATCCCTCATTGTATTCCTCCTCAAAGTCCTCAGCACAGTCCAGAAATAGCCTTAACAGACTAAGGAACCGTCTGCAAATGTTGGGCCTCTCGGATGCCTGGTGGACGTTGCACCCGACTGGGCTAGATTACACCTTCTTCTCAAACCCACATAAATCCCACCAAAGGCTAGATTACATTTTTATCCACAACAGTATTATTCTGGATCTTAAAAAAAGCAAATATCGGACCTTCTACCTTCTCAGACCATGCTCCAGTCTTAATACATTTGTCATACATAAGAAGGTCTGGATTTGGCGTCTTAATGAAACCCTACTAGAGATGATAAGAAGGAAGTTGAACATCTTACAAGCCAACTCCGGTTCTTTTTTTAGTCAAATACTACTCCTGATATTACTAAACCTATAATATGGGAAACACATAAATCATATATGAGATGCCTCTTAATAGCACTTAGTGCGAGGGTCAAAAAAAGAAGGGAAAAAGCAATCCTAGATCTCCTATCTCAGGGTAGGTCCCAGGAAAAGCCACATAAACGAACCCCCACACCCCTCGCTCACTGAACTGTCTAAACTGAGGGATCAAGTCAAATTGTTATTGAACACAAAACTAGCTAAAAATGTTTTGTATCTCCAATAAAAATTATACGCCCATGAGAATAAGGGAGGCAAATTAATGACTGCCTTAATTAAGAAGCGTAGGGAAAGATCCTTTATATCCTCCATAACCGACCAGACAGGTAATAAAGTAACCCGCACCTCCGAAATACTTACTCAAACAATATGAATACTTTAAGGTAATATGTTCATTATTCCTATCTGCCAACTCAAGTAGAAAATTATCTTGGTTTGAACAATAAATCCTACTTCACAACGGCAAAAAACTTAAATTAACGCATTTATATTCTCATCTTCTGTTTCGTGCATCAGAAGTTTCTTCCCCCCCCCCCCCTTTCTGAAGACATGGGAAAAACAACTGGGCATAACTCTCTCAGATGCAGATAAAAAGTTTACTTTAATGCACTCACATGGCTTCTCGACTTGTGTCAAGATACAAGAAAACCATTACAAACTTATATCTAGGTGGTATAAAATCCCTGATTTGTTATTTAAAATGGGATTATCAGATACAAAGTTATGCTGGAGATGTCATCTATCAGTAGGGACATTGAGTCACATCTGGTGGTCTTGCCTGGTGGTGAGCTCTTTCTGGAAAAAAATTCAAAAACACCTGACGGCACTTGGCCCGTTGGATTTTACTCTCACGGCAGGCTTGGTACTATTGGCCCAACCTTCACAACGATATTGCCCATCCAAAAGCCATCAGTTGTGTCGCATGGAGGAGCTGACTAGCTGGAAGACCAATAGACATGATTCCTTTGTGAAAGTGTGAGACCCCTGGTTAAGATACAGTGCCTTGCAAAATTATTCACCCCCTTGACTTTTTTCATGTTTTGGTGCCTCACAACCTGGAATTAACATGGACTGTTTGAGGATTTGCATCGTTTAATTTACAGAACATGCCCACAACTTTTAAGCTGTTTTTTTTTTTATTGTGAAGCAAACAACAAATAGGACAAAATAACATAAAAAGTCAATGTGCATAACTATTCACCCCCCCTAAAGTCAATACTTTGTAGAGCCGCCTTTTGCGGCAATCAGCTCCAACTCGCTTTGGATAAGTCTCTATGAGCTTGCCACATCTTACCACTGTGATTTTTGCCCATTCCTCCTTGCAAAACTGCTCCAGCTCCTTCAAGTTGGATGGTTTGCGCTTGTGAACATCAATCTTTAAGTCTGACCACAAATTTTCTTTTGGATTGAGATCTGGGCTTTGATTAGGCCATTCCAACAGATTTACATGTTTCCCCCCTTAAACCACTCAAGTGTTGCTTTAGCAGTGTGTTTGGGGTCATTGTCCTGCTGGAAGGTGAACCTCCGTCCTTGCCTCAAATCACGCACAGAGTGGTACAGGTTTTGCTCAAGAATATCCCTGTATTTAGCACCATCCATCTTTCCCACAACTTTGACCAGTTTCCCAGTCCCGGCTTCTGAAAAACATCCCCATAGCATGATGCTGCGACCACCATGTCTCACTGTGGGGATGGTGTTCTTTGGGTGATGTGTTGGGTTTGCGCCAGATATAGCACATTTTCTTTGATGGTCAAAAGGTTTAATTTTAGTCTCATCAGACCAGAGCACCTTCCTACATACATTTTGGGAGTCTGCCTCATGCCTTTTCACAATCTAACAACGTACCTTTTTGTTTTTAGCTGAAAGTAATGGCTTTCTTCTGGCCACACTGCCATAAAGCCCAACTCTAAGGAGCATACGGCTTATTGTCGTCCTATGTACAGATACTCCAGTCTCTGCTGTGGAACTCTGCAGCTCCTCCAGGGTTAGCTTTGGTCTCTGTGCTGCCTCTCTGATTAATGCCCTCCTTGCTCGGTCCATGAGTTTTGGTGGGCGTCCGTCTCTTGGCAGGTTTGCTGTTGTGCCATGCTCTTTCCATTTGGTTATGATAGATTTGATGGTGCTCCTGGGGATCATCAAAGATTTGGATATTTTTTTATAATCTAACCCCGACCTGTACTTCTCAACAACATTGTCCCTTACTTATTTGGAGAGTTCCTTGGTCTTCATGGCAGTGTTTGGTTAGTGATGCCTCTTGCTTAGGTGTTGCAGCCTTTGGGGCCTTTCAAAAAAGGTGTCTATATGTAATGACAGATCATGTGACATTTAGATTGCTCACAGGTGACATCATTTCACTAATTATGTGACTTCTGGTGGTAATTGGTTGCACCAGAGCTTTTTATGGGCTTCCTAACGAAGAGGGTGAATACATACGCACATGGAATTTTCTGTTTTCTATTTCTAAACAATAGTTTTATTTATATATTTTTCTCATTTCACTTCACCAACTTAGACTGTTGTGTTCTGAGATCTATCACATACAATTCAGATTAACAAAACATTGAACTTAAGGCTGTAATGTAGCAAAACACAAAAAAAAGTCAGTCATTGTTTGCTCTATTATTTGCCCCACTTTATTTCTAAACCAATTACAGATTTGAGTTCTAGCTTTTGCTCTACTACAACCGATAAAAAGTAAAAAAGGTAAAAGTAAAATAATTGTATTTTATTCTCTTTCCTGACTGGACTACTGATATGGCAGAAGCAGACTAATTTTATTAATTTTATTTTGGTATCCACTTGATGCTATACCAAAAAATATAAACAAAAAAATACTTGTGGCATATCTGATATTGTAACTGTACAAGGAATCCATAAGTTTT
This sequence comes from Bufo gargarizans, assembly GCF_014858855.1. NCBI lineage: Eukaryota > Metazoa > Chordata > Amphibia > Anura > Bufonidae > Bufo > Bufo gargarizans. The sequence goes on along the minus strand of NC_058085.1, from coordinate 64,582,283 downwards.
AGCCCCAAGACCTGGTATAGACATTGATTGGAAATTGTTAGTGTTCTCTCTCATTTGTATTGTTTTACAATTGTATAATCAATGCATATGATGACATCAAAGCATACAATTGTCTGTTACTATTATGAAAATCTAATAAAAACAGATTTGATATAAAAACAGATTTGAAAAATATATATAAATCTGGCTTAAATCAGCTTGATAGCCTAATCATGCTGACTTTTCAAAAAGGGACAGAGTGGTGTAAGAATTCAAATTGTCACATATTGGCTCAAATACACCCAAACATCCTATTTTGTGACTTTTTGAAGCCAGAATTCTGTATTGCAGGACTTGATACATTTCATATTTTGACGGTTGTGGTGCACTATTTGTGGTGTTCTGTTCTCTTTGGTGAATTTGTAGATATCAGTCTTAGGATTAGGAATAGCTGTGATGGTGTAGGGCTCTATTTCCCATTTACTATCCAGCTTACTAGTTTGATTATTTTTCAGCCACACATGGTTACCAATTTTTAAGCGTTCTGCTTTTGCAGACTGATCATAGTCGTCTTTCTGTTGCTTTTGGAGTGCATTCGCCATGTGAATTTGGAAAATCTCTTGGGCATCAGCTAGGCATTTTTGATATTCATTCACCCAATCTGTTTGTGGTAAAGGATTAATGGAATCTGGAACTTGTACATCCAAGGTAAGATCTGTGGGTAAACTGCCTTGACGGCCAAACATAAGGTAATATGCGGTGTATCCAGTAGAACAATGGTTGGTGTTGTTCTAAAGAGTTGAGGTAGTAGAGTTGGCCAATCAGTTCTTATAGCAGGTGGTACAGCTCTTAACATTTCAATCAAGGTTTGGTTCATTTTCTCACAACGTCCGTTACCTTGAGGATGGTAAGCTGTTGTTCTCATCTTCTGACAATTGTGAAGTGAACATAGTTCACAGAAAAGTTGGGATTCAAAGGCAGATCATATCCTTGATCTGTGAGAATCTTTTCAGGGCATCCATAGTGCAACTGAAAATTCTTCCAGAAAAACGTTTGCAGCGTTTTGCTACTACGAATTTGGTGCAGTGATCAATTATTGTCTTGGCGTAGGTATATCCTGAACGACTTGGTTCTAGCTTTAGATGATCAATGGCCACTATTTATAGATGTGTTCGGCTTACAATGGGATGTAATGGTGCTCTTTGGTCATGTATCTTACTTCTTCCAATTTTTTATATTTACAAATGGTCAATGAGACCAGTAATTGTCTCTAGGTTGACACATGTGATTGTAATCTAATCTAAAACATAACGTTTATTATTAGTATATATAAAAAAAACACTACACTGGACTCACACTTAAAAGTCTCAGTTATATCTGCAGCCGTTTTTTTTATATAATAGCGCCATGGGGTAGGCTGGAGGTTCTAATATCTACCCTGCTTCCCTACTGTGCTGTGCTGCTTTCTATTTAGCAGCCACTGCAGTTTGTTTCTAGTGCCAGCACTGTTACTCCACAGTGCAGGGTCACGCACGGTAGCCAGTGAACACTCACTAAGCAACGCCTCCCTATCTAACTAGCGTTTGCTCTTAATCATGGCTTGTAAGACGCAGGCATAAACGGTCTAAAAACATGCTCTATAGCACTCTGCCCTCCGACATGTTTCGCCAAATGCTTGGCGTCTTCAGGGGTTTGGGCAGTCTGCTGATGAGGGATATGGGCCATGAGCCATAAGTGTAAATAGAGGAATAAGCCGGCCAATGGCTGGACCGGGCCCTGCCCCCCCCCTTTAAAAACCGATAAACACTTACCGTGCCAGTAGTGGAGTCTGTAGATGGTATATTGTCTAGTAGGCACAACCATCACCTGCAATGAAATAATGTCAACAATGTTAAAAAACTACACTATACATACAGGAACTTGTAGTCTACACATGCTAGCATGATGTTCATCTCACATCAAATGTGAGTAAAAAAAAGACAATAGGTAGAAATAATAATATAAGGAACAGGCTATTGAGTGTGACACTGGATACAATATGGAGTGACAGTCAATTTTGAGTTTCACAATAGGCCATATATATTTTTTTTTTAAAGGCAGTTATAGTATTCCCCCAGAGGAAGGAAAGAGGAAAAAGCTGTGGGAGGAGTATAAGAAATGGTTAATAAAACCTGTCACCGTATAGAAGATTTAATGACAATACACTTCCAGCTCCATGACAAGTACTCTAGAACGTATAACCTAAACACCAAGCCTAGAAGTCTAAGTATGGAGGGACAAATACTCACTAGTGATGCCAGGAAAACTCTAAGTGATGTGACATGCGCAGGAGAAAGACGGACCCAATGCGATTACTGCGCAGGCGCATAGAAGACGCGATTGCTCAGAGTCTAAGTCCTGTGACATGCGCAGAAGGGATCTCCAGAATGCGGACATATACCAAAGTCCCGGCGCCTGCGCAATTAAACAATAGGTACGGAGGTGTTCATTGGTGGAGTTGGTAGGCGGAAACGCAATAGATATACAAGCTGTTCTCCGATTGGTCAATTAGTAACAAACTTACAAAATGTAACCACAGTGGTTACAGAGATCGTGACGTTATTGAAGGAAGGTCTTAAAAGCTCCGGTCACGTCCCCCCTCAGCAGATTGCCCAAACCCCTGAAGACGCCAAGCATTTAGCGAAACATGTCGGGGGGCAGAGTGCTATAGAGCATGTTTTTAGACAGTTTATGCCTGCGTCTTACAAGCCATGATTAAGAGCAAACGCTAGTTAGATAGGGAGGCGTTGCTTAGTGAGTGTTCACCGGCTACCGTGCGTGACCCTGCACTGTGGAGTAACAGTGCTGGCACTAGAAACAAACTGCAGTGGCTGCTAAATAGAAAGCAGCACAGCACAGTAGGGAAGATATTAGAACCTCCAGCCTACCCCATGGCGCTATTATATTAAAAAACGTCTCACGACCCATACTGCAGACATAACTGAGATTTTTAAGTGTGAGTCCAGTGTAGTGTTTTTTTATATATACTAATAATAAACGTTATGTTTTAGATTAGATTACAATCACACGTGTCAACCTAGAGACAATTACTGGTCTCATTGACCATTTGTAAATATAAAAAATTAATACCGTGTCTCAACACGTTGTGAAGGGTCAGCTCGAAACTAATATTACTTCTTCCAATGGCACAAGTAGAACATTCATCAATTTTCAATATCTTCTCTCATTCCAACCCAATAAAATTTTCAGCGCATGGTAGCTTCTGTTTTTAGTACACCAAAGTGTTCTGACCTATCATGGTACATTTCAATAACGATTCAGTGTGCCAAAGTACCATCATTTCACATTTTACGAGGCTTAAAGCATAGATGTTGCAGAACATCCTCTCTTTCACAAGGTCCATGCAAAAAAACTAAAAAATCTGACAAAATGAAAAAAATTAAAAACAAAAAAAATGCAAAAATATCCAGTATGAAAGTTCAAAACGAACAAGTGTTCTGAGCATATTCTTCTTGAAATTGAAATTAACTTATATTCCCAGTTTAACTGGTCACACCCTTATTCAGGCATGTATGGGCAAAGGTGATCAACAGTGGTGCCACCTGCCCAATGGGTGAGCTGTTCCTGTGGCAGGTAGAGGCAGATGCTGCATAACTTCAGGATTGTGGCTTTGCTTTTAGGAGTCTGCAAATGCTGTCAATCTATGAAGAGGAACACTGACTGGTTAGGATTGTTCAGAACAACTCCAGTCTTGTCATTGCGACTAATAACATGCAGAAGATGTTTTTCATTATCATCGTGATGAAATTCAAACTTGGCCAACACAGGTCTGTAGGGCTCCTATGATCCTTTCCATCTCTAAAACAGAAGACAAACAATCTTCTCTATGTCATTTCGAGGCCAAAGAATAAAGTCCATCTCCTGAGTACACCTAATAACATCCCTGAGCATTGACTGATCGCGAAAAGCATGAAGCTGTACTATATCCTTCGGCAGAAGCTCGATGGAACTCTGCAAGGAAAAGCTGAAATCCCGCACACCTTTCAGAATATTTTCTTCATAATTATTAGTCATAACTGGTATAACATCAGCCACTTCAAAGAGAGCAGGCTTCTTTTTCTTGTCTTTGAACACAAATGCGATGTACATCTTGAAATCAAACTGGTCAGCTAGAGACTCTCTCCTTCCTTAGCTGAGAGTGCAGTCTGTTCAGGGCCTGCTTTTTCCGAGAGTTGGGGTCCCCCATTTTTTTATTTATTTTTTGTAATACCGCCAGTGCCAAGGCCTATGAAACTTCTTAACTGATCTCCAATTTCGGTTTATTTTCTTTTTGCGCACATAAGACACCAAGTCAACAGAAACACGCCATGCCACCTCCTTTCAATGACTCAGTTGGGTCAATGCAACCTAAACCACTGCTTGGACAGGCCTGTCATGCTACCAGGGTCAAGAAACAGGGCGCCTGTGCAACCACGACAGAAGGCAAGTTATCTCCAGATGGAACTAAAAGAGGCACCATATGCATGTAGAGAACCGAGAACTGAACTGTTAAAATGCTAGGGGCCCGATGATGACAAAATAAAAAATTTATAAAGATGTCTCCTACTATCAGCCTACACCATAAAATCAAAAGCCATCCTGCACAGGCCTGCTGGTTAGGCCTCTCTGCTGACAAAAAGGAAAACTAGGATTGCTCAACCAGCCCCAAGACTGGAGAAGAGATGACGTCACTAAACCTCTAGCTGCCCCGTGCAAAACCAGCGCGAGACAACGATTACTTATCCGTCTGACAGGTGGGGGTGGGTTGTTCACAGCACAGGTTGAGTCGGCCCAAAATACTGGGCTGAAGGGCAGAGAGGAAGTCCATGTGGAAGGTCAGCCGACACCCCCTAGGGAGGAACACCATGATGCCAGAGCATCATGATTGGCTGTGATGCTGACTGCAAGACATTATGAACACCCTGCTGGCCAGGGTCCCACCCAGGGTCACGTGATCCTCTGTCTCCATCTTCCTTGCTTTTTTTCCCTAATCAAATTACTACAACTTCAGCTTCGTTTGGAAATATAATTTTTCGGAAAATCGTAACAAATTCAATTAGTTTAGAATCAAATCGCCCTTTTCTAGTCACAGTATAGCTCATGCCAAACAAAAGACATTGCTGAAAGCAGACAACCTCAGTTAATTCAATAAACACCTAACCCTGTTAATTACCCTATTACAGTCCTGATGAAAAGTTTAAGACCACTTAAAAAATTGCAAAAAATCATATTTTACATTGTTGGATCTTAACAAGGTTCCAAGTAGAGCTTCAACATGCAACAAGAAGAAATGAGAGTGAGACAAAACATTTTTTGAGCATTCAATTAATTGAAAATAACTATTAAACTGAAACAGGCTTTTTTTCAGCTGATCCAAATTTTAGGATCACATGCCTTTAAAAGGCCAAATCTGTGCAAAGATGTGGATTCATTGTCATTTTCTGTCAGGTAGTCACATGTTGTGATGGCAAAGGCAAAAAAAACACTCCCTTTTTGAACGTGGTCGGGTTGTTGAACTGCATAAGCAGGGTCTCTCACAGCGCGCCATCACTGCTGAGGTGGGACGCAGTAAGACAGTCATTTGGAATTTCTTAAATGATCCTGAGGGTTATGGAACAAAAAAGTCAAGTGAAAGACCCAAAAAGATTTCATCAGCACTGAGCCGAGGATCCAATTGGCTGTCCGTCAAGAAACTGGACGATCCTTGACCCAAATGAAGGCCCTTACTGGTGCTGACTGCAGCCCCATAACCATCAGACGGCATCTGAGACTGAAGGGCTTCAAAAACAAAAAAAATCCACAGAACGCCACAGAACTGTTCGTTTGGACTTTGCAAGAGAGCACCAAACATGGGACATTCAAAGGTGGAAGAAAGTTTTATTCTCTGATGACTTTTGATCAGCTGAAAAACAGCCTGTTTCAGTTTATTATTATTTTTTCATTAAATTGAATGCTCAAAAAATGTTTTGTCTCACTCCCATTTCTTCGTGTTGCATGTTGAAACTCTACTTGGAACCTTGTTAAGATCCAGCCATGCTAAATAGGATTTTTTTTGCCATTTTTCAAGTGGTCTTAAACTTTTGATCAGGACTGTATACAGCATTTGAAACTGGATCTTGGAGCCACTAAACTTTATGTTTATAATTGCTGTAATTTTTTTGCTGCCCACAACAGCCTAAATAACCAGAAGGATTCTGATTGTTTAGTTGGTCTGTGAGGGAAGTAAAAAAAAAAAAAAAATTAAAGGGGTTGCCTCACGATTAACTTAAAAAACAAAAAATGAAAATAAGACATCATATAGTATCTGACAATCTCTTTCAAACCTAGAACCTATACAAACCAAACCTAGAAAAAGCCCTCTACCTCACATGGATCTAGAGATCTCCCCATTTTATTGCTCCAATTGCTCTGCTAGATCTATTTCAAGATGGCAGATCAGGGGATGTGTCCTTCTCAGGGGTCATGTCCTTTCTTAGGAGGTATGTCCCTTCTCAGGGAGCATGTCCTTAATGCTCTTTCACTGTAAATGTCACAGCTTCTAACTGTAGATATGGCTGGTGGTAGTTGAGGAATGGAACTGAGCATGTATGACCACCTCAGCTAGGTGGACATAGAAATAAGGAAAAATAAATAAATAACAGAAGGTGTCGCTATACAGATAGATTTATTTTTATTGAATAACTCAGTGGCTAAACAAATTTTTTCATTACATGCAATTACAAAAGTATTCAGATCCAGGTGCTGGTTTGAAAACTGTAGCATAGCATATTTCAGTGGGACCACCCATTTATGTGTTATCACTCACTATTTTACCATCTATGGCAAATTAAATGAATACTTCCCTATTAATCTACTTTGATATAGCTTGAAAATGAAATAAAAAAGACATCATATATAAAAGGATGTTAAAAATATATCTTGGACATTTATGCCACAATGGGGCTTGGAACTAGTGACTCTCCCCGTGTTATTTCCTTTGGACATGATACATGTAAATTATTAGTTCCCAGACTTAATTTATCCACACTGAATCTGATTTGCCAAGTAGATGCTAATTTATGGACATCTTTCATTACAGATCTTAGTGTCATCTGCAAAAATAGAAACAATTCTATTAATGCCATAAATTATTGCCACCGAGTGTGAATTGAGTCTTCATTTGTGCCAGAATGTATGGAGAATGCTGCTGTGTCAAATATATGACGTGTATACGCCACAATTTTTGTTTCATTTCTGACATTCTAGACAACTATTTGCATAGTCCTATTTTGCTACTTGCTTTGACGTAGTTTTAATTTTTGGTTGGCAGAAGTTCTGGACAGAAACTACACCAGCCCCAACATAGAATTAAATACCGCTTTTTATACCGATAGTTTATAGAATTAGTCTAGAGCCTGATAAACGACAATTACCTTAATTTGCCAATGTTCTCACTCCCTCTCTAGTTTGTCTGGATCTTCTGTAATCCCTTCTATGGGCTGCAGTGGCGTTTCTAGCTTTCAAATTTGGGGAGGGGGGGGGGCACACTGGGGGCCAGGACAAAAGTAGGGGGGGCAGCTATAACAATGATACATTTACACAAGTATGCTTAGAAATGCTGCGATACTTTACCCAATACTTAAAACCGCAACAGGGAAGAAAAGTCCTGCTGTCTGTGGTTTAAAAAATAAATTAAAAAAATCACTCAGATTTCAACATGTCCTAGCTGCCTGTGAATGACACTTTTATAGGAAGGGGGATCTGTGGATGACACTGCTATGGGGAAGGGGATCTGTGAATGACACTGCTATGGGGGGGGGGATCTGTGGATGACACATACCGTATATAGCATCTTATGCTATATGTGTCATCCACAGACCCACCCCATGACAGTATCATCCCCATTTCTCCCTCCATAACAGTGTCTTCCACAGATCCCCCTCTCTATAACAGTGTCATCCACAGATCTCCCTCCCCGCCACTCACAGGAATGTACATTTGACATTTCTAAAATGTAATCCATATCCTGCAGTAACTTTAACTTTAAATCCAGATTCAGCGGCCGCTCATCTCTACTAGTACATTAACCTTACACCACTCGGCTAGCTTCGGAAACAGGGCCAGGCTACAGCCTACAGGTACTGCCTGTTAGTTGTTACCGAGCGAGTGCTGATTTCTGCAGGTCAGAGGATACGGATTACAGTTTAGAAGAAATGTACACTCCTGGGAGCGGTCCAGTGGCGGATCCAGAGCCTGGTCTCGGGAGGGGCACTTACAGATTATTTTCTGTCCGCCGCCACAGAACAATGGTGCTTATAGAACAGACTACACAGTGTAGCGGTATACTGTACATTGTGTGGCACAGTGTAGCGATATACTGTACATTGTGTGGCATAGTGTATGCTATATGTGCATAACATAAACATATTTCACATGAAAACTTACAATTACTTGGCTTGGCCCTTGGGGATCTCGGACACCACTTCACCACATTGGCCGGGGGCTCGGTGGAGCTGATGTTCTGTTTCATCCTAATGAGAAATATTTCATAATAAGGATTTGGAGAAGGGGCAGAGGGGTCACAGAGCAGGGAGCGGCTGGTGCTGCTACTAGGGGGTCATACCATGGGGGAGTAATAAAGACCACCATAATGCCCCCCCAGTAGAAATAATTCTCCTTATAATGTGACAGTGCAAAAAATACCCCCTTGTAATGCCCCAAGTTGAGCTAATGTCCCCCATAATGTGCCCGTATACAATACCCCTATATAGTGCCCCCAGTAAATGCCCCCATAGTGCTCCTCTCCCCCCTTCCTCCTAGTGCCCTCCATAATGTACCAGTATAAAATGCCCCATGTATACTGCCCCAGTAGATGCCCTCAGTGTCCCCCATAATTTGCAAGTATAAAATACCCCTTCTTAGTGTCCCCCGTAGATTACTCCATAGTACTCCTCTCCCCCCTTCCCCATAGTACCCACCATAATGTGTCCCAGTATAAAATGCTACTGTACAGAGCCCCCCATATAAAATACCCCTTCTTTGTGGCCTCAGTAGATGCCCCTATAGTGCCCACCAATAATGTGCCAGTAACAAGAGCCCCCCATCAAGTGCCAGTAATAGAAGCCCCCCATTACGTGCCAGTAACAAGAGCCCCCATCACGTGCCAGTAACAAGAGCCCCCATCACGTGCCAGTAACAACAGCCCCCATCACGTGCCAGTAACAACAGCCCCCATCACGTGCCAGTAACAACAACCGCCATCACGTGCCAGTAACAACAGTTCCCCATCACGTGCCAGTAATAAGCCCCCATCACGTGCCACTAATAAGCCCCCATCACGTGCCACTAATAAGCCCCCATCACGTGCCAGTAATAAGCCGCCCCCAATGTGCCAGTAATAAGCCGCCCCCAATGTGCCAGTAATAAGCCGCCCCCAATGTGCCAGTAATAATCCGCCCCCCAATGTGCCAGTAATAATCCACCCCCCATGTGCCAGTAATAAGCCGCCCCCCAATGTGCCAGTAATAAGCCGCCCCCCCAATGTGCCAGTAATAAGCCGCCCCCCCAATGTGCCAGTAATAAGCCCCCCAATGTGCCAGTAATAAGCCCCCCAATGTGCCAGTAATAAGCCTCCACCCCCCAATGTGCCAGTAATAAGCCGCACCCCCAATTTGCCAGTAACACGGTTGTAAAAAAAACCAAAAACTCATATTTACCTTCATGTCAGCGATGCGATGCAGGCCTCTTCCGGCCTGTGTCCCGCGCTGTATGGCTCAGACGGCACGATGAAGTCATCGCGTCGCCTGCACCGGCCAGCGGCCTCTGATAGGCTGCAGGCACTAGGCCGGCAGCCTATCAGAGGAAGGGGAAGGGACACGCCTCTCCCTCCCCTGCAGCGCTGCAGCTCAGGCCGGCAGATGACTATGGAGATGCGAGCAATAGAAGCGCTCATCTCCCTGTGCTGTGCCCGACTGCGGCGGCTCACTTGTGGGGGGCATTTTAGTTGGGGGGGCACAGCATGATGTAGGGGGCCGTGGGCCCCTCTGGCCCCCCCCCTGGCGACGCCACTGATGGGCTGATACATATAAATAACTCTGGAGCTTTAATAACTCTGCAAAATGGCTGCTGAGGTGCAGCTTTTCCCACAAACCTCACACTCTCCTCCTTCTTCTCTTCTCCCAGAGAGCAGGGCGGAGTCAGCCCTGGGAGGCTTGTTAGAACCTCCCCCTTCCTGTCAACTTTGTGGGAACTCAGGCACAAGCACATTTTCATGAAACATAATCACAGTAGTAAGCAGAGTGTTTCAGGATACTACACCCCCCCCCTCCCCCACTTTAATGTAAGCCGTCCTCGGCGCACTCTTGCCACGATGATGCGTCACCTTAAAAAATATTAAAAGATCATGCATGCATATATACAGTACCATTACCCCATTCTTGTGTTCTCTCCTCTTTGGCTATAAGAGAATTAGGTTAGGCATATACTGTACATCAGGAGCATCACAATATAGCATGGGTGACAAGGGTCGTCGTTTTTCTTGTAACTGCATGGGGCCTTCTCCTGCCGGCTCCACACTGTGCTGTGACCTGAGTATAGAGTGAGGACATCAGCGCTCTGTGACCTCATGCTGTGCGGAGTTGGGTCACAGCACATCGCAGGAGGAAGACCAGGAAGAGTGTGGATGTCAGGAGTGGTGGACAGAGCAGGAGAGGTAAGTTGATATTTTTTTGTCTGCACTGTGGTCTGATCTGAGGTCTGAATGGGGGATCTTATCCACATTGGGGGTCTGATCTGAAATCTTAAAGGGGGTGATATGCACATTGGGGCTCTTATCTGAGGTCTGATTGGGGTCTTATTAACATTGAGGGTCTGATCTGAGGTCTGATTAACATTAGGGGTCTGACTGAGGCTCTGAGCGGAGGTCTGATGAAAAATATATATATATATATGTTTTATTTCTGTCCTCTAAAACCCACACGTGTCTTATAGGGCAAAAAATACTGTATCTTTTTTTTCCCTCTAATCTTCTGATCCTATTTCCTGAACATATTTATGGGGGCAGCCATCTTGCCTGAGCTGTTCTTAACAGCATTTACAAAGCATTTAAGGAATTACTTGCTATAGACACAATGAACAGGAGGGGACCTCATTGACTTCAATGGGAGAGTGTTCTAGGCATGCTCTGTGACCTGTGCAAAAGTTATTGTACAAGCAAGTAGAAAATAAGCTGAGATATCGCTTATTGTGAATGGTGGATCCTGTGTTACCTATAGACAAAGGTGCAATCTGTCATTGTAAACCTACCTGTAATGATAAGCAGATAACTACAGTAACGTGATCTGTACAGGATTGTAGGGGTTTTGTTTAAATAATAAATATTGACATGGAAAATTAAAAATATCACCAAAAATTCTTTAAAAATGTGTTTAAAAATTTGATTTAAACAAAATGTAATTTTCTAATGACATATTTCCTTTCCTGGCCGCCCATTGAATATAAACGTCCTGGGCAGTCGGGTTTATCTCTGATCTGACATTTCTGAACGTCTTTTCAGAGATGGCAGCTGCACGCTAATTGTGCAGCTGCCGAGCTGGGGGCCCACTGTCAGTGACAGCAGGGCACCCCAGAGAGAAGACAAGGGCTGTTTCTGGGTGTCCCTGCCTTCTAGATCGCTGTATACACAGCGCTGAATGAGCGCTGTGTATACAGCAAGGAAGCGCTATGCTTATTCCTGCCCTGACCCGGTAGTCATGTGACCGCCAGGGTCGGGGGAGTGCAGGAGCTGCCAGGTCTTCCATAGACCACAATCAGCCCTGCACTGAGGCTGTACAGTGCTGTATAATGCTGTACAACCTCTCTGGAGGGGGTATTTCTCCCGTAACTGGTGTTACTAAGTCAGCCCCAGTTACAGGAGAAATCAATAGTTAAAATAAAAATGAAGGTAAATGTACCCCAGAGGTCTTGTATGACCTTATGGGGGACACAAAGTGTAAAACAAAAAACATTTAAAAAAAAATCCCCCCAAATCCGTCATTTAAAAAATGTTAAAAGTAGAAGAAAAAAAAAAAAAAAGACACGTTTGGTATCACCGCGTCCACAATGACCGGGTCTATAATAATATCAGATGATCTACCCCATCAGGTGAATGCCGTAAAAAATAAATAAACATTGCGCCAAAACTGATATTTTAGTTAGCTCACCTCTACAAAAATATCATATGATCTACCCCATCAAGTGAACTGGGTAAAAAAAAAACTAAATTATGCCAAAACAGCTTTTTTTAGTCACCTCACCTCACAAAAAGCATATCAATCAATCAAAAAGTCGTATGTATGTCAAAATGGTAGCAATGAAAACTTCACCTCATCCCGCAAAAAGCAAACCCTCACACAAGACTATAGCCAGAAAAATAAAAAAAATATGGCTCTAAGAAAATGGAAACACGAAAACATGATTTTTTTTTTTCTAAAAATGTTTTTATTGTGTAAAATGTAAAAATAAAAAAAGTAGACATATTTGGTATCCCATCAAGTTATTACACCAAATAGCTTTTTTTATCACTTAACCTCCCAAAAAAGGAAATAAAAAGCAACCAGAAAGCCAAATGTAACCCAAAATGGTGCCAATAAAAACGACAGCTTGTCCCACACAAAATAAGCCCTCATACGCATCTCATTCAACAACAAATTAAAAAAGTTATCACTCTTAAAAACCATGACAGAAAATTCCATGTTAGAAAGTCCAGATGTTGCTCCTTCCCTTCTGAGCCCTGGCGTATCCCCAAATAACAGTTTACAACCACCATTTGGGTATTACTATATTCAGGAGAAAATGGGTAGCATATTGTGGGTGGATATTCTCCTGTCATCTTTTGTGAAAAAGAAAGTTTGGGCCTAAAGAACCATTTTCTTGTAATGTAATTTTTCATTTTCATACCCAAGAATAAAAATTCCATGAAACACCTGTTGAGTAAAGTGCTCGCTACACTCCTTAAAAATTCCTTAGGTGGTGTAGTTTACAAAATGTGGTCACTTTTTGGGGGTTTTCACTGTGGGGATACTTCAGGGTCTCTTCAAATGCAACATAGCGCCCAAAGGCCATTCCAGCTAAATCTGCCTTCCAAAAACCATATGGCGTTCCTTGCCTTCTGTGCCCTGCTGTATGCCTCAAACAGTGGTATGCAACCACATATTGGGTGTTTCGGTAAACTGCAGAATCAGGGTAATAAATATTGAGGTTTATTTTGTTGTTAACCCTTGATGTGTTCCAGGAAAAAATTTAGTTTTAAATTTCACCTCTATTTTGCTTTAATTTCTATGGAATACCTAAAGGGTTAACAGCATTTCTAAAACCAGGGATGTAATTTGAGGGATGTAATTTCTAAAATGGGGTCATTTATGGGTTGGCTCTATTATGTAAGCCCCACAAAGTGACTTCAGAACTGAACTAGTCCTTAAAAAAAGCGGACTTTGGAAATGTTCTTAAAAATTTCAAAAATTGCTTCTAAAATTGTAAGCCTTCTAACATCCTAAAAAAAAAAATTACATTACCAAAATGATGCCAACATAAAGTAGAGAATGGAAATTAATGAATATTTTATGAGTAGAGTTGAGCGAACACCTGGATGTTCGAGAAGTTCGGCCGAACTTCCCGAAAATGTTCGGGTTCGGGATCCGAACCCGACCCGAACTTCGTCCCGAACCCGAACCCCATTGAAGTCAATAGGGGCCTGAACTTTTCGGCACTAAAGAGGCTGTAAAACAGCCCAGGAAAGGGCTAGAGGGCTGCAAAAGGCAGCAAAATGTAGTTAAATCCCCTGCAAACAAATGTGGATAGGGAAATGAATAAAAATAAAATAAATAAAAATTAACCAATATCAATTGGAGAGAGGTCCCATAGCAGAGAATCTGGCTTCATGTCAGCAGAGAATCTGGCTTCATGTCAGCAGAGAATCAGTCTTCATGTCATAGCAGAGAATCAAGCTTCACGTCACCCAACACTGGAACAGTCCATTGTCAGATATTTAGGCCACGGCACCCAGGCAGAGGAGAGAGGTCCCATAACAGAGAATCTGGCTTCATGTCAGCAGAGAATCAGTCTTCATGTCATAGCAGAGAATCATGCTTCACGTCACCCAACACTGGAACAGTCCATTGTCATATATTTAAGCCCTGGCACCCAGGCAGAGGAGAGAGGGCCCATAACAGAGATTCAGGCTTCATGTCAGCAGAGAATCAGTCTTCATGTCATAGCAGAGAATCAGTCTTCATGTCATAGCAGAGAATCATGCTTCACGTCACCCAACACTGGAACAGTCCATTGTCAGATATTTAGGCCCCGGCACCCAGGCAGAGGAGAGAGGTCACATAACAGAGATTCAGGCTTCATGTCAGCAGAGAATCAGTCTTCATGTCATAGCAGAGAATCAGGCTTCACGTCACCCAACACTGGAACAGTCCATTGTCAGATATTTAGGCCCCGGCACCCAGGCAGAGGAGAGAGGTCACATAACAGATATTCAGGCTTCATGTCAGCAGAGAATCAGTCTTCATGTCATAGCAGAGAATCAGGCTTCACGTCACACAACACTGGAACAGTCCATTGTCAGATATTTAGGCCCCGGCACCCAGGCAGAGGAGAGAGGTCCCATAACAGAGATTCAGGCTTCATGTCAGCAGAGAATCAGTCTTCATGTCATAGCAGAGAATCAGGCTTCACGTCACCCACCACTGGAACAGTCCATTGTCATATACTTGGGCCCCGGCACCCAGACAGAGGAGAGTGGTCCCATAACAGAGATTCCAGCTTCATGTCAGCAGAGAATCAGTCTTCATGTCATAGCAGAGAATCAGGCTTCACGTCACCCAACACTGGAATAGTCCATTGTCAGATATTTTTAGGCCCCAGCACCCAGACAGAGGAGAGGTTCATTCAACTTTGGGTTGCCCCGCAATATAATGGTAAAATGAAAATAAAAATAGGATTGAATGAGGAAGTGCCCTGGAGTACAATAATATATGGTTAAGGGGAGGTAGTTATAAATGTCTAATCTGCACAAGGGATGGACAGGTCCTGTGGGATCCATGCCTGGTTCATTTTTATGAACGTCAGCTTGTCCACATTGGCTGTAGACAGGCGGCTACGTTTGTCTGTAATGATGCCCCCTGCCATGCTGAATACACATTCAGACAAAACGCTGGCCGCCGGGCAGGCCAGCACCTCCAAGGCATAAAAGGCTAGCTCTGGCCACGTGGACAATTTGGAGACCCAGAAGTTGAATGGGGCCGAACCATCAGTCAGTACGTGGAGGGGTGTGCACACGTACTGTTCCACCATGTTAGTGAAATGTTGCCTCCTGCTAACACGTTGCGTATCAGGTGGTGGTGCAGTTACCTGTGGCGTGTTGACAAAACTTTTCCACATCTCTGCCATGCTAACCCTGCCCTCAGAGGACCTGGCCGTGACACAGCTGCCTTGGCGACCTCTTGCTCCTCCTCTGCCTTCGCCTTCGGCTTCCACTTGTTCCCCTGTGACATTTGGGAATTCTCTCAGTAGCGCGTCTACCAATGTGCGCTTGTACTCGCGCATCTTCCTATCACGCTCCAGTGCAGGAAGTAAGGTGGGCACATTGTCTTTGTACCGTGGATCCAGCAGGGTGGCAACCCAGTAGTCTGCACACGTTAAAATGTGGGCAACTCTGCTGTCGTTGCGCAGGCACTGCAGCATGTAGTCGCTCATGTGTGCCAGGCTGCCCAGAGGTAAGGACAAGCTGTCCTCTGTGGGAGGCGTATCGTCATCGTCCTGCGTTTCCCCCCAGCCACGCACCAGTGATGGGCCTGAGCTGTGCCACCCCGCTGTGAGCATGCTTCATCCTCATCCTCCTCCACCTCTTGTACCTGGCCTCTGCTGTTGCAAAAAACCTCCCTCTGAGTCACTTCGAAGAGACTGGCCTGAAAGTGCTAAAAATGACCCCTCTTCCTCCTCCTCCTCCTCCTCCTGGGCCACCTCCTCTTCCATCATCGCCCTAAGTGTTTTCTCAAGGAGACATAGAAGTGGTATTGTAACGCTGATAACGGCGTCATCGCCACTGGCCATGTTGGTGGAGTACTTGAAACAGCGCAACAGGGCACACAGGTCTCGCATGGAGGCCCAGTCATTGGTGGTGAAGTGGTGCTGTTCCGCAGTGCGACTGACCCGTGCGTGCTGCAGCTGAAACTCCACTATGGCCTGCTGCTGCTCGCACAGTCTGTCCAGCATGTGCAAGGTGGAGTTCCACCTGGTGGGCACGTTGCATATGAGGCGGTTAGCGGGAAGGCCGAAGTTACGCTGTAGCGCAGACAGGCGAGCAGCGGCAGGATGTGAACGCTGGAAGCGCGAACAGACGGCCCGCACTTTATGCAGCAGCTCTGACATGTCGGGGTAGTTGTGAATGAACTTCTGCACCACCAAATTCAGCACATGCGCCAGGCAAGGGATGTGCATCAAACCGGCTAGTCCCAGAGCTGCAACGAGATTTCGCCCATTATCGCACACCACCAGGCCGGGCTTGAGGCTCACCGGCAGCAACCACTCGTCGGTCTGTTGTTCTATACCCCGCCACAACTCCTGTGCGGTGTGGGGCCTGTCCCCCAAACATATGAGTTTCAGAATGGCCTGCTGACGTTTTCCCTGGGCTGTGCTGAAGTTGGTGGTGAAGGTGTGTGGCTGACTGGATGAGCAGGTGGAAGAAGACGAGGAGGAAGCCGAGTAGGAGGCAACAGGAGGCAAAGAATGTTGCCCTGCGATCCTTGGCGGCGGAAGGACGTGCGCCAAACAGCTCTCTGTCTGGGGCCCAGCCGCCACTACATTTACCCAGTATGCAGTTAGGGAGATATAGAGTCCCTGGCCATGCTTACTGGTCCACGTATCTGTGGTTAGGTGGACCTTGCCACAGTCGGATACTTGGTTGTGCAGGGAAGGCACGGCTCTCTTGGAGAAGTAGTGGCAGCTGGGAACAACATACTGTGGGACAGCAAGCGACATGAGCTGTTTGAAGCTGTCTGTGTCCACCAGCCTAAATGACAACATTTCATAGGCCAGTAGTTTAGAAATGCTGGCATTCAGGGCCAGGGATCGAGGGTGGCTAGGTGGGAATTTACGCTTTCTCTCAAATGTTTGTGAGATAGAGAGCTGAATGCTGCCGTGTGACATGGTTGAGATGCTTGGTGACGGAGGTGGTGGTGTTGGTGGTACATCCCCTGTTTGCTGGGCGGCAGGTGCCAACGTTCCTCCAGAGGTTTCATAGAGGTTTCATAGAGGTTTCATAGGCGGCAGCAGCAGAAGAGGCCGAGGCGGCAGCAGCAGAAGAGGTAGCAGGGGGAGCCTCCTTGTTTTTAAGGTGTTTACTCCATTGCAGTTCATGCTTTGCATGCAGGTGCCTGGTCATGCAGGTTGTGCTAAGGTTCAGAACGTTAATGCCTTGCTTCAGGCTCTGATGGCACAGCATGCAAACCACTCGGGTCTTGTCGTCAGCACATTGTTTGAAGAAGTGCCATGCCAGTGAACTCCTTGAAGCTGCCTTTGGGGTGCTCGGTCCCAGATGGCGGCGGTCCGTAGCAGGCGGAGTCTCTTGGCGGCGGGTGTTCTGCTTTTGCCCACTGCTCCCTACGCTGTTGGCTCGGTCTCACCACTGCCTCTTCCTCTGAACTGTGAAAGTCGGTGGCACGACCTTCATTCCATGTGGGGTCTAGGACCTCATCGTCCCCTGCATCGTCTTCCACTCAGTTTTCCTCCCTGACCTCCTGTTCAGTCTGCACACTGCAGAAAGAAGAAGCAGTTGGCACCTGTGTTTCGTCATCATCAGAGACGTGCTGAGATGGTATTCCCATGTCCTCATCATCAGGAAACATAAATGGTTGTGCGTCAGTGCATTCTATGTCTTTCACCGCTGGGGAAGGGCTAGGTGGATGCCCTTGGGAAACCCTGCCATCAGAGTCTTCAAACAGCATAAGAGACTGCTGAATAACTTGAGGCTCAGACAGTTTCCCTGATATGCATGGGGGTGATGTGACAGACTGATGGGCTTGGTTTTCAGGCGCCATCTGTGCGCTTTCTGCAGAAGACTGGGTGGGAGATAATGTGAACGTGCTGGATCTACTGTCGGCCACCCAATTGACTAATGCCTGTACCTGTTCAGGCCTTACCATCCTTAGAACGGCATTGGGCCCCACCAAATATCGCTGTCAATTCTGGCGGCTACTGGGACCTGAGGTAGTTGGTACACTAGGACGTGTGGCTGTGGCAGAACGGCGCGTCCTCTCCCAGCACCAGAGGGTCCACTAACACCACCACGACCATGTCCGCGTCCCTTACTAGATGTTTTCCTCATTGTTACCGTTCACCACAATTAGAAAAATATTATTTGGCCCAATGTATTGAATTCAAATTCAGGCCTTTTTTTACAGACACCTAACACTATCTGGCTATCTATTTAGGTACCGTATTACACTAATACAGGCACAGCAGTAACAACAGATTTAGCTGAATATAAATTTGAGGCCTATTATTTAGGCACTGGGTGACAGGTATACGTTTACGGACAGAATTAGACTTGGAAATGCACGGTAGCGTGTGTGTGAAGTTATTGAGAATGACACTATCTGCACCTTAAATCTAATATACCCTTTTAAGGATAGATTTAAAGTAGGCCTGATACAGCAGAAACAACTGATTTTGGGAATTGCTAAGTTGGGAATTTTATTTCAACCCAGAACAAAAACTGTGCTTTGACGGACACTAAATGAATTGACCAGCCTCAGCAATAAACACAGATTTAGCTGAATATAAATTTGAGGCCTATTATTTAGGCGCTGGGTGACAGGTATACGTTTACGGACAGAATTAGACTTGGAAATGCACAGTAGCGTGTGTGTGAAGTTATTGAGAATGACACTATCTGCACCTTCAATCTAATATACCCTTTTATGGATAGATTTAAAGTAGGCCTGATACAGCAGAAACAACTGATTTAGGGAATTGCTAAGTTGGGAATTGTATTTCAACCCAGAACAAAAATATATCCTTTGCCAGACAGCAGACAGTATTACAATTGGCTGGCCACAGCTGAAACACCAGATTTAGGGTACTGCTATTTTGGCAATTGTATTTCACCCCTCAATAAATTAGCAAGCACAGCCAAGCCCCTGATGTAGGATATAGCAAAAAAATAACCACACTATTGAGGGTTAAATGCACTTGGTGACAGGCGCAGCTTGCCCCTGATGTAGGATATAGCAAAAAAATAACCACACTATTGATGGTTAAATGCACTTGGTGACAGCTTGACCCTGATGTAGGATATAGCCAAAAAATAACCACACTATTGATGGTTAAATGTACTTGGTGGCAGCTTGTGCTGGCGCACCACAAGACACAAAATGGCTGCCGATCACCCCAGAAAAAAGTGACTGAAAAACGCTCTGGGCAGCCTAAAAACAGTGAGCAATTAAATAGCAGCAGTTCAATGATCCACAGCTGTAGATCGATCACTGAATTAAGTGTTTTTGAGGAGTTATTCACTGCCTAATCTCGCCCTAACAGTCGCAGCTGCAACCTCTCCCTACACTAATCCGAGCAGAGTGACGGGCGGCGCTACGTGACTCCAGCTTAAATAGAGGCTGGGTCACATGCTGCACTGGCCAATCACAGCCATGCCATTAGTAGGCATGGCTGTGACGGCCTCTTGGGGCAAGTAGTATGACGCTTGTTGATTGGCTGCTTTGCAGCCTTTCAAAAAGCGCCAAGAAAGCGACCGACCCCGAACCCGGACTTTTACGAAAATGTTCAGTTTACAGTTCGGGTTCATTCATCCCTATTTATGAGGTATCACTATCTGTCTTAAATGCCGAGAGATTCAAATTTAGAAAACAGTGAATTTCTTTAAAATTTCGTTAACTTTAGAATTTTTTTATAAATAAAGGTAAAACATATTGACTAAAATTTACCATTAACATGAAGTACAATGTGTCACGAGAAAACAGTCTCTGAATGGCTTGGATAAGTAAAAGTGTTCCAAAGTTATTAGCACATAAAGTGACACATGTCAGATTAGCAAAATTAGGCCTGGTCAGGATGGGGGCAAATGGCCCCGCCTGGAAATGGTTAGATAGTCTGGCACTACAGAATAGGCTGGGACACAGCAGCATGGGTGCACACTACCCTTTTAAGAATCCAGTGTGCTTTATGAGTAACACTAGCAGTTCGAGGAGGCAGCGATCCACAGTGGCCAGAAGAGTATAGAGGATGCTGGGTAGTGGGGAAGTTAAAGAGGGCAGCTACAAAATTAGTTCTCTAAATCAGACAACTCATGTTAGGTCAAGTGATAATGGGAGATTTTGCTATTGGAAATTGGAGATTTATATCTATCTCCGTATTCTGTCCCATTTTTTAGTTCCTAGACTGTTGCCTTTGTCTCCTGTATAACCCACTTATTCTGTGTATTATATACACCCCTCCAGTCCTTCATATACCCCAGGGGTAATATACAACCCTTGCAGATACTTATATAGAAAAATACTTTACTGGTAACATAGAGATGACAAAGCAATGGACATTACAAGAAGATGCAGATACAAGACATTACATGGAATACACCGCCACACACAGCCGCCTCTGTTCCTGCCCTCTCTGGATGCTTAGCCAATGTGGCTAATAATGTGTATGTATATACCAGGGGACAGTGGCATCGCCAAGGGGGGGCCAGAGGGGGCCACGGCCCCCCTACATCATGGTGTGCCCCCCCCAACTGAGCGGCCACAGCCGGGCACTGGGAGATGAGCGCTTCCATTGCGCTCATCTCCATAGTCATCTGCCTGTTCTAGTGCGGCGGGGCAGGGGAGGGAGAGGTGTGTCCCTTCCCCTTCCTCTGATAGGCTGCAGGCACTAGGCAGGCAGCCTATCAGAGGCTGGCGCAGGCAGCGCCATGATGTCATCGCCCTGCCTGAGCCATACAGCGTGGGACACAGGCCAGAAGAGGCCAGCATCGCATCACTGACATGGAGGTAAGTATAAATGTTTTTTTTACTGGGCTGGCACATGATGGGGGGGCTCTTACTGGCACATAGGGGCTCTTGTTACTGGCACATGGGGGGGCTCTTGTTACTGTCACATTGGGGGGGGGGGATCTAAGCTCTTGTTACTGGGCTGGCACATAATAGGGAGGCTCTTACTGGCACATGGGGGCTCTCGCTTGTTACTGGCACATGGGGGGGCTCCTGTTACTGGCACATGATGGGGGCACTTATTACTGGCAGATGATGGGGGGGCTCTTGTTACTGGCACATGGGGGGCTCTTGTTACTGGCACATGGGGGGCTCTTGTTACTGGCACATGGGGGGCTCTTGTTACTGGCACATGGGGGGCTCTTGTTACTGGCACGTTATTGGGGGCACTTATTACTGGCATGTTATCGGGGGCACTTATTACTGGCATGTTATTAGGGGCACTTATTACTGGCACATTATTGGTGGGCACTATAGGGGTATCTACTGAGGCCAAAAAGAAGGGGTATTTTATATGGGGGGCTCTGTACAGTAGCATTTGGAAGGGGGGAGAGGAGTACTATGGAGTCATCAATGGGGGGCACTAAGAAGGGGTATTTTATACTTGCATATTATGGGGGACACTGAGGGCATCTACTGGGTACGATATATGGGGCATTTTATACTATGGGGCACTAGGAGGAAGGGGGGAGAGGAGCACTATGAGGGCATTTATTGGGGGCACTATATAGGGGTATTTTATACTGGCACATTATGGGGACATTAGCTCAACTGGAGGTATTTTTTGCATTGTCCCATTATAAGGAGAATTATTTCTACTGGGGGGCATTATGGTGGGCTTTATTACTCCCCCATGGTATGACCCCCTAGTAGCAGCACCAGCCTCTCCCTGCTCTGCTATCCCTCTGCCCCTTCTCCAAATCCTTATTATGAAATCTTTCTCATTAGGATAAAACACATCAGCTCCACCGAGCCCCCGGCCAAGTGGTGTCCGAGATCCCCAAGGGCCAAGCCAAGTAATTGTAAGTTTTCATGTGAAATATGTTTATATTATACACATATAGGCTACACTGTGCCACACAATATACAGTATACCTCTACACCGTGCCACACAATATACAGTATACCGCTACACTGTGCTACACAATATACAGTATACCTCTACACTGTGCCCCACAATATACAGTATACCGCTACACTGTGCCCCACAATATACAGTATACCTCTACACTGTGCCACACAATATACAGTATACCGCTACACTGTGTAGTATGTTCTATAAGTACCATTGTTTTTATACACATATAGCATACACTGTGCCACAAAATATACAGTATACCGCTACACTGTGTAGTCTGTTCTATAAGTACCATTGATTTGTGGCGGCAGACAGAAAATAATCTGGAAGTGCCCCTCCTGAGACCAGGCTCTGGATCCGCCACTGGACCGCTCACAGGAGTGTACATTTCTTCTAAACTGTAATCCATATCCTCTGACCTGCAGAAATCAGCTCTCGCTCAGTAACAACTAACAGGCAGTACCTGAAGGCTGTAGCCTGGCCCTGTTACCGAAGCTAGCCGAGTGGTGTAAGGTTAAGGTACTAGTAGAGATGAGCGGCCGCTTAATCCTGATTTAAAGTTAAAGTTACTGCAGGATATGGATTACAGTTTAGAAATGTCAAATGTACACTCCTGTGAGAGGCGGGGAGGGGGATCTGTGGATTACACTGTTATAGGGAGGGGGAACTGTGGATGACACCGTTATAGGGAGGGGGATCTGTGGATGACACTGTCATGCGGGGGATCTGTGGATGACACTGTTATAGGGAGGGGATCTGTGGAAGACACTGTCATGGGGTGGATCTGTGGATGACACATATAGCATAAGATGCTATATAAGGTATGTGTCATCCACAGATCCCCCTCCATAACAGTGTCATTCACAGATCCCCCTCCATAACAGTGTCATCCTCAGATCCCCCTCCCTATAAGGCCTCATGCACATGGCCGTGTTCCGTGGCCGAGAGCGGTCCGTGGTATGCCGGGCTGGATTCCTGTTCAGAGCAGGAACACTCATATAGTGTATTACTGTAGTGCAGCGGCGGCATGAAGCGCACGGCGTCATAGCAACCAATGACGCCGTGCGCTTCTGCTCTGAACAGGAATCCAGCCCGGCATACCACGGACCGCTCTAGGCCGCGGAACACGGCCGTGTGCATGAGGCCTAACAGTGTCATCCACAGATCCCCCTCCATAACAGTGTCATCCACAGTTCCCCCCTCCCATAGCAGTGTCCTCCACAGATCCCCCTCCCTATAAAAGTGTCATCCACAGGCAACTAGGACATGTTGAAATCTGAGTGATTGTTTTTTTAAACCACAGACAGCAGGACTTTTCTTCCCTGTTGCGGTTTTAGGTATTGGGTAAAGTATTGCAGCATTTCTAAGCGTACTTGTGTAAATGTATCGTTGTTATAGCTGCCCCCCCTACTTTTGTCCTGGCCCCCAGTGTGCCCCCCAAAATTTGAACGCTAGAGACGCCACTGCCAGGGGATCAGCAACATTTGGCACTCCAGCTGTTGTGAAACTACAATTCCCAGCAGTCTCCATTTACTTCTGTGGGAGTTCTGAGAAGAGCAGTGCAAGTACACATGCTGGGAGTTGTAGTTTCAAAACAGCTGGAGTACCTGGAGTTGCCTACTTCTGGTATATACAATATATCGAGATCCCAACATATACCGTCTACTGGATCTACTCTTCTAACCGACTCACATCCAGTACCTGACCATTAGTACATGTACCTATAGAGACTGCTGCATATATATATTCTAGACCTCCATAAACACGTACAAGCCGCAGGATCCACAGTCCCACGTGTAAATGGAATATAACTACTACACAGAAATCACACATACAATATAACTTAGCTTGCTCCTGAAGTGCTGTTGGTCCAGGGGTTGAAGGGGAAAGCCCAAGTTTCACAAAGCCTATGTCTTCCTGTGTCCCAGCCCCCACCATTGACTCCACCCTATGACCATCCAAGTATCTTCCAATCTGTGGGCCATATTGACCAACTGCTTTTACAATATGCTCTTCCTGTCTTTGGCTACTTTTACATCTGCATTTTTAATTTAGGTTTTGAGATCCGGCAAAAACTCAAAACCTGAATTAAAAAGATCAGTTCCATTTAAGGCTACTTTCACACTAGCGTTTCTATTTTCCGGTATTGAGATCTGTCATAGGGTCTCAATACCGGAAAAAAACGCTTTAGTTTTGTCCCCATTCATTGTTAATGGGGGTGAAACGTAACTGAACAGAATGGAATGCTCCAAAATTCATTTCGTTCCGTTCTCATACCGGAGAGCAAACCGCAGCATGCTGCGGTTTTCTTTCCGTCCTGGGATATGGAGCAAAACGGATCTGTCATGACCCACAATGCAAGTCAATGGGGAGGGATCAGTTTTCTCTGACACAATCTGACACAATAGAAAACGGATCCGTCCCCCCATTGACTTTCGATGGAGTTCATGACGGATCAGTCTTGGGTAAGATAATACAACCGGATCAGTTCATAATGGATGCAGACGGTTGTATTATCAGTAATGATGGATCTCCATACCGGAAAATAGAAACACTAGTGTGAAAGTAGCCTTACATTGATTTTCATGCCTGTTCAGGTTTGTTTAGTATTGCAAACCGGATAGAAAAACGCTGCTTGCAGCGGTTTTGTGTCCGGCCCCAAAACGCAACTGAACTGATGCATACTGATCAATTTTGTCCCCATTGACAACGAATGGGGACAAAACAGATTAGTTTAATTCAGGTTTTAGAGATTCTCTGCCGGCTCTTAAAACTGAATTAAAAACGCAGATGTGAAAGTAGCCTTTGATATGCCAACAAGGGACACAATGAGCGAATACTGATATCACTCAATGGGTGAATATAACTAAATAATATCAGTATATACTATATATCCAATTATTAGGCATATTTGTGTGGTCATCAGATTGAGGGTCTGGCTGGGAACCATATTTCCCTGTAACTTCATGTCTTGGACCTTCCTATAATTCACTTTTTGTAAAACATCTGGTGAAATTCCAAATAGTATACTTTGTTAAATGTTAACTAAGGTTACACAAATATCAAAATCCATCCAAAGACTACAATGTAGCACAGATCAATAAATGCCAATCTGCTCTTTTATTTCAAAATACTAATGTGATGCCAACATCTGAGTATTATATTCAGAGCTGCCTCAGAAGAACACAAACATAATCTGAATACATTTGTCTGCCACTCCTTCCCCTCCAGCACCATCATCTGGCACCTATATGCACTGTAACTGCTTCCTCCTCCTATGGTCTTTGGTCTTTTCTCACTTGACCTTATATCACAGGTAACTCCTCCCAAATGCTACTTAACAGGTCTGATACTCCCAGTCAAACACTGTCCTGGTTGATTCAACAGTACGCGTTCATTTGAGTGGATGGAGTAAATGGAGAATCAAAGACACGGGGAATCATAAGAGGAAGTAAGACAACCCAAAAAGAAGACACCACGGAAAAGCAGTCATTGCGATCTTGTACCAATTGTTGGAACCCAAAATATACCTAAAATTTTACTGCTGACCTAATGACCATGGAAAGGAAGCTAGACCTGCACACCTTTGGTGACCAACTAAAGGACAACACACAAGAGAGAAATGGGGATGACTGGAAAAAAGGTGGACGACTCGTGTCTGGACTTCTGGGCTCCAACGTCTTACTCTTTGGTGGGGCTTTGGCAACTTGTGTGTACACAGAAGACGTTGAAATCTTTGAATTTGACTTTCTTGTCTTTCTGTCCATCATGATGGTAATCTCCATTTCGTGGATGATTTTTCAAATGTACTTCACTTGGAAGCACAAAAACGCTGTTCTCTTTAAGGACTGCGAAGCAGGACCCATATGGATGAGAGGTCAGTGAGGTGGTGCTATCATTTACATGTTACTGCACGGTATTATATGGCTTGGTTTTATTTTTTGCATATATTTTTTATATTGAATATAAAAATACTTAAAAATAATAAAAGAGGATGGAGAAACGTGCTCATAAATGGAGATGTACAGAAGGATACGTGTAGAGTCCCAAACTGTATTAGGAATGCTATGGCTTATAATGCTGAAATATGTGAAATAGCTCAAGGACAAGAATGGTGCTGTAATTGGAAA
This sequence comes from Bufo gargarizans, assembly GCF_014858855.1. Taxonomy (NCBI): domain Eukaryota; kingdom Metazoa; phylum Chordata; class Amphibia; order Anura; family Bufonidae; genus Bufo; species Bufo gargarizans. The sequence goes on along the minus strand of NC_058085.1, from coordinate 64,556,040 downwards.
ACGCAAACCCCTTTCAAATGCAACCATATCATAAATGTAGTAGACCACTCATAGTAGTCTTCTTTTAGTGGTCTTTAGTCAAGGCTAAGATACGGAACATTATTAGAATTACAGAGGAGTCTTAAGATTGGCAGACAAGACACAGGTCTAGACTGGTTTTATGATAATTTCAGCATTTTCCAGAAGGGTGGTGTCTAAGAATAAGCGGGCATGTTTGAGCTTTCACTCACAGCCGAGAGCCATACTGTTAAAATGCCAGCATGTAAACTCAGATGTGTCCCATACTGCTAGGACATGGAATAGAAATGGGGCAGACTGGTCATAGATCCTACAGGGAAATTTCGTGGTGGGCCTTTGGCCGGGGGAGGCTGCCCGAACCCTCTTCATGGCCTCCGGTCAGATACATAACGGTCTGATGCTCTAAGCCTTAATTAATGCTAGGAGCATCAGATACTTATGCATTTGGCCAACGGGTGCAGGTGCCCTCCTGAACTCACCTGTATTAACATCCTAAGGACACAACTTTGCTAATATTTGTGATTTAAAATAATCTGCCATTTTGTGTATTCGGCCCCTATGTCTTCATGGACTCCATGTGGATAGTCTGAGCCTGCATTACATTGGGTGAGCACACAAGGAAAATCTCCTAACCAGACGTATCCATAGACTTCAGTGGTTCGGATATATGCCAACAGGGCGTCCGATCTTTAGGCATCAGAACTTTTCTTCAGTTCTATGAAAAAACACAGCTGACTATACATTTTAACACATGCTCAGCTCCACTCCCTCACACCACTAATATGTTGATTCCTTATGTACCCCCAAACCCAGATTAATCCCCCCTTTTGTGCCCCAACACAGAATAATACCCCTTTATGTGTCACAATATTGTGACCATTATGTACCCTCAACACAATATAGTGCCCCTTGTGCGCCTCCAACACAGAATAATGTTCCTTTATGTGCTCCAACACAATACGTAACCCCTTTATGTGCCCGCAACACAATATGGCACCCCTTTAGTGTCTCCAAGATGAATAATCACGAACCCATGTTCCAACTATCAACAGCACAGATCTCTCAATGCAGATGTGCTCCGTCTGACAGCTAGTCTCAGCAGGCACAATGACATCACTTCATCACACCTGCCAGCACCACACCATGAATGGTGGAGCAAGGAGCTTACGGTTTCCCTGCTTCACTTAAGTGCCACTGCCAGGATACCCCTTGATCCTCCACACAATCATTTGGTCTGCATAGTGAACAAATCAACCACTGCCCAGACCTATACTTCTTATCTTGCTAACTTGCTGTGTAGTTTAGCAAGAGGCGCAGAGGTCAGAGAGATATCGTATGACCAAAAATGATCAGAGTGGAGAATGTCTTTGGTGCTATTGATTCTTTCTGTTTTACCATCCGCGTGTACCTGACTACTCCCACTGACGTCTGATATGGAATTGAATTGCCCTCATGTTGCTAATCCATGTCTGCTCCTAATCTTTCTGTGACTCCTCCTGAAGATTTCCTCCGCTATCAGTTGCTGAACAGATTTGTATGACTTTATCTTCTGTATCTGGTTATCACAGACATTGTACCATAGTAAGCTCTCTGTAACGCACTTTAGGAAAACAGCCCTGGAAAGCTCATTTAACTTCTTTGGGCTTATCTACTAGGTTTATCTAAATGGATTTGGGTATATATAGCTGTATTGTGTCCTATCCCTGCTCTGTCCATAGACATACATCACAGGAAATAAGAAAGAGCTGCATGAACATAGTCGTGTGACCACAGAAATACATTACTACCAACTACCATAAATGATTATTTAAAGGATGTTAATCCAAATCGAAAAATCCCTTTGAGGACATTCACAGAGCAGAGGCGCGGAATAGCCATCGCCATGAGTTACATGCCTGCTTTATGCTGATCCGCCCCATGCCTATACTGATGTAATGTGAGAATTTTGGAATAAAGAAACCCATCTTTGATGAGTGCTGCTTATGTGTTTTTCTTCTATGGGACATTTTCAAAGGCTTGGAGGCAAAGCACCACTTATAGCGGGAATAAGGACCGGACTTGGGAGAGCTGTTATTCTGACATTGGAACCTGGGCAGTGCCACCCACCCCATTTGTGCTCTAAAGGTTGTTTACAGAGGAGTCTTATGATTGGCAGACAAGACACAGGTCTAGACTGGTTTTATGGTAATTTCAGCATTTTCCAGAAGGGTGGTGTCTAAGAATAAGCGGGCATGTTAGAGCTTTTACTCACAGCCGAGAGCCATACTGTTAAATTGCCAGCATGTAAACTCAGATGCGTCCCATACAAATACATGCCAACAGGGCGTCCGATCTTTAGGCATCAGCACTTTTCTTTAGTTGTATGAAAAAACATAGCTGACTATACTTTTTAACACATGCTCAGCTCTACTCCATCACACCACTAATATGTTGATTCCTTATGTACCCCCCAAACCCAAGATTAATGCCCCCTTTTGTGCCCCAACACAGAATAATACCGCTTTATGTGATCCCAACACAAATTTGTGACTATTATGTACCCTCAACACAATATGGTGCCCTTTGTGTGCCCCCCAACACAGAATAATGTTCCATTATGTGCTCCAACACAATACGGTACCCCTTTATGTGCCCGCAACACAATATGGCATCCCTTTAGTGTCTCCAAGATGAATAGTCACCGTACCCATGTTCCCACTAGGAACGGCACAGATCTCTCAATGCAGATGTGCTCCGTCTGACAGCTAGTCTCAGCAGGCACAATGACATCACTGGTAGTTATATAGACACACCGCTATCCCTGCTCTGTCCACAGACCTAACACCACAGGAAATAAGAGAGCGGCATGAATATGGTCGTGTGACCACAGAAATACATTACTACCAACTACCATAAATGATTATTTAAAGGATGTTGATCCAAATCGAAGAAAAGCCCTTTAAAGGGAACCTGTCATAAACTTTTCGCTGACCTCACCGAGGGCAGCATAAATAGTGACAGAAATGCTGATGTCAGCGGTGTGTCTCTCATGAGCTAAAAGTAAGTGGTTGCTGAGAACCAGCATCATAATCATTGCAGCCCAGGCCTGGAAAAGAGTCAAATCTACTGTAGAAGAGTCCTGGTTATTCATAATCTCCTGCTCTCTCCCCCATCTGCTGATGATTGGCAGTTCTCTCCTAGAGAGAAAGGGAGAAAACTAGGTAGAGGACGGTCAGTCATCAGCAGGTGGGCAGGAGAGCAGGAATTCATGAATAACCAGGACTCTTCTCAGGTGGCCGGGACTCTTTTCCAGGCCCAGTCTGCAATGATTGTGATGTTGGTTCTCGGCAACCACTTACTTTTAACTTATAAATGGCAGACCGCTGAAATCAACTCACCTGTCTCTACTATACTCTGCCGTTAGTATGGGCAGCATAAAGTTGATGACAGGTTCTCTTTAAGGACATTCACAGAGCAGAACACATATTCCTATGAGATATTGGCTTGTTTTCAGGATGCAGATCATACTGCACAGTATGGAACAGGTTTCTCCGTGCACAGATCTGAAACCCATGAGGGATCAGGAGATGGAATCAGTGCAAATTTATGTGTGTAACAAGATGAATCTGCAATATGGCTCAGCCCCAGATTCCTGCCCCAATTTCCATCAGAAAAATACACTGTCTGAACATGCCCTAATAAAGTGGGCATATAAAAAGCCTCTACATACACCCAGAGGTACTGCATTCACAGAAGAGCAGACCTTTTTTTTCTGTCGGGGCACACCCTGGTGTAAAGGCTCCTGCTTGGTGATAGTTGGTGAGCCCTTGGTGTTAAGTATGTTGGCAGCATGCAAGGTAGGAGTTTAGATGCCAGTGCAATGGCAGGCATGGTTAGCAGCTACGGTGCAGTCCGCATCTTTTGAGGCTCTATTGAAATGAATGGGTCCGCGCCTCCGATGTGGTCGTGTGAATGTAGCCTTAGTTACAGCAACACTTACAGCAATGGCTGTCAGCCTGCCTGTGCCTGCCTAAGTAACACAATGACACTGACTGATTGAATCTGACTCCCTACAGTATCTCTCTCTAAAAGGTATCTATTAATTAGTTATAAATCTATCCTCACTCAACACACTAACACTAAACTATCTGTGTTCTGTGTTTTACTGTCTCTCTCTTTCACATGCATTTCCTGGTTGGGATGTGCAGCGTCCCAGATCCGCAGGGGAAACACATGAGGTAACGGTGGGCTGATGGGGGTAGTAGTTCATTTGTACTTAGCAGAGCCTCCCTTGGCCATCAGTGCAGTGGATGGGAAGACAGCACTAACTCCTCCGGGGCACTCTCTGTTGCAGGGAACACCAGCCAGATGGAAGTTGAGGTGCCTTTGATGGTGGTGTTGTTTAGGGTGCTTGTGGTGGCTGGGCCCCTGGTTTGTGACGCCAGCACTGTAAGGTGCAAATATTGAGTGTAGTAGTTTAAATGATGAGGAGTCAGTTGTTATTAAACAGTTGAACATTTACTAAATCAATTGTCTTCATGTAGTCAGTACAGACACAGTTCATTTGTATGGCATGAGTGATAACTCAGAAATAAGCTCAATTGTATTCCACTTATCCGGTTTTACTCAATTGTCAGTTGAGGAGTTCATCTTTAGGATTGACAGTTTACAGGCAAGACTTCTGTAATTATTCTAAGTCCAAAATATAGCGCACTGGTACTAAATATACTGTTTTCTACTTATCTTGAGCTATCCAATAAGGACGTTTCTCCCTCGCGGCAGGCAAACTCTCTGCGTCATTATTTGCAGGATGCTCTCCTGAAGTAATCAGGTTTTTAGGTTTCCACTATATCCCGGAAGGACAATTCTGTGCACTAATTATCCATTTGTGTCCTGGCACTTGGAAAGTTGCTCTCAGGCACTTCTGCTGATGAGGTCCATAAGCTAGATTCAACTGTAACCCTCACTAGGCTTGCTTCATATTTAGACATAGACTTATGGTCTTGTGCTTGGCTGCAGTAACTAATCTTGGTTTGTCCTCTCCAGGATTGATCAGGTCCCGGAGGAAATAAATTGCAGCTACATGGTGGATAAGTCCTGTTTCTCTCCTCCATACACTTGCTTTACTCCTGGCACTAAACTCTCTCTTTCTCTACTCTAGTTCTAACACACCCCAAGGTATATAAATAAGTGGTGCCAGCACCACCTAGGGGCAAATGGGGATAATTACATTAACAGCCTGATAATAGGAAATACCATACAATGCAGATAATGCATTCGGAAAGTTTTCAGGCCCTTTTACTTTTTACATATTTTGTTATGTTGCTATGTTACTTTGTTCTGCACTCAGTACTCAATTACAAAGTGAAAACAGAATATTAAAAATCTTTGCTAATTTATTGAAAAGGAAAAACTAAAACCTTGCATTGACATAAGTATTCAGACCCTTTACTCAGGACACAAGGTTTTCACACCTGGATTTGGGGATTTACTGCCATCCTTCTCTGCAGATCCTTTCAAGTTCTGTCAGGTTGGATAGAAACCATCGGTGGACAGCCATTTTCAGGGCTCTCCAAAGATGTTTGATTGGATTCCAGTCAGGGCTCTAGGCTGGGCCACTCAAGGACGTTCACTCCTGTGTTGTCTGGGCTGTGTGAGTAGGGTGAACCCTCAGCCAAGTCTGAGGTCCACAGAGCTCTGGATCATGTTTTGATTACAAATCTCTCTGTACTTTGCTCCAGTCAGCTCTCCCTCAACCCTGTCCTAGCCCCTGAAAAACACCTCCATAGCATGATGCTACCACCACCATGCTTCACTGTAGAGATGGTACTGGTCAGTTGATGCGCAGTGCCTGTTTTCCTCTTGACATGATGCTTAGAATTGAGGCTGAAAAATGCAGTCTTGGTATCATCAGACCAGAGAATCTTGTTTCTCAGTCTGAGAGTCCTTTAGGTATTTTTTATTTTTTTTTTACAAACTCCACGTGGGTTTTCATGTGTCTTTTATTGAGAAGAGGCATCTTTCTAACCACTCTGCAATAAAGTTCAGATTGGTGGAGTGCTGCTGTGATTAGTCAAACATATAACTGACTTAGGGGTATGATACAGAAATTGCGCGTACATAAAATAAAATCTAGAGTGCTGTATTTTTGCAGCACAATATGGCGCCTGCGCTCTATTTTACATATAGTATAGGCACCATTTTGACCAAACATAGCAGTCTAATTTCTAAGTTCAGAATGTAATTTATTTAGTTCTTTCTTTGGCAATAATGGCAGCCAAGATAAAACCCAGGAGGGGTCCAGAGAGGTGTTCACCCAGATTTCACTCTGCCACTGTCCCTGCCTGTTCCTTCACAACTGTCCCTGCCTTTGTCTCTTTCTCAGATCTGCCCCGCACCTTCATCAGCCTCCTATCAGACCCAGAGCCTACATCAGATTCAGATCAGACCTCTCAGCTTCAGATCAGACCCTCCCCAGCTTCAGATCAGACCCCCCATCAGACCCTCCCTAGCCTCAGAGCAGACCCCATAAGACCCTCCCTAGCCTCAGATCAGCCCCCATCAGACCCCACAGCCTCAGATCAGACCCCCATCAGACCTAGCAGTCTCAGATCAGACCCCCAGACTCAAATGAGACCCCTAGCCTCAGATCAGACCCGCATCAGACCCAGCAGTCTCAGATCAGACCCCCACCCTTGAAATCAGACCCCATGAGACCCTCCATAGCTTTAGATCAGACCCCCCAGCCTCAGATTAGACCCTCACCGAACCCTCCCCAGCCTCAGATCAGCCCCTATCAGACCCCTCAGCCTCAGATCAGATCCCATTAGACCCCCCAGCCTCAGATCAGACCTTCCCCACCCTCAATTAGCCTCAGATCAGCCCCTATCAGATCCCCCAGCATCCAATCAGACCTCAGATCAGACGATTAAAAAATAAAATAAACTTGGCAGAGTCACTTAACTTCCTGGTCTTCTTCCCGCCGTGCTGTACTGTGACCTGACAGCACACAGCGTAAGGTCATAGAGCGCATCTATGTGCACTATGTCTGAACGCTGTATATGTCAGGACACAGAGCGGAGCCGGAAGAATTAGTATTTTCACAATATGTTCTGGCAGGGGGCCGGGGGCCGTATGCAGCCCGCGGGCCGGAGGTTCCCCAACCCTGCTCTAAATATTGCCTGAGACTGCCAGCAAGGCATTATGAGCAAGCCTGCCGGGCTGCTGCTTGAGGTCATGTTATTCTTCTTAATCTTCTGATCTGTAAAATGATGGCCGCCAGCAATTTATTTTTTGCCTTTTATTTTATTATTTTTAATTCTATGTCCGTTATATACGTTATATTTTGTATATGGTAGGTCCTTGTCTATTATGATGTACATCCAATGTTATGTAACTACAGTATCTACTTCATTACCATATACTATACAACTTTTTTTTTTTTGCACCATTTATGTGTACGGTATATAAACTCCATATTTGTTTGTGTGGCCAGGGGAAGATACTAGTACTGGTACTGAAATACGTGGCCACACTACTAATAAAGTTACTTTAAGTGCTCATGCTATTGTCTTGGAAGTCTGATGTCAGCATCACCCACATCTGCACGTTCCTCGACTATTGCTTATGTGGATCTTTTGAAACCTTACTATTTAGTTACAGATTTTTCATTCTCTTCACAGGAGGAGTCATTCTGTTTGGGCTTGGCACACTTATTATGACATCTGTTAAAATTGTACATGCGGTGGACCACAAGGACTGCATCTCACCCATTAAATTTATCTATCCGATCATTTTGGCCATCTTTGTCATTGTACAGGTGAGATCAAATATACTTGTTTTCGTGCTTCTGCTTCAGATAGGGTTGTCCACTGCTGGACCATCTTGTTGGAGCATGAGGTCATCCTAGTGCCATCTGTAAGGAGACAATACTCAGAACACTGTATGATATAAACCATGTTCTACAGGGAATTTTATTTCTCTACTGCAATCTTGTTCTATCATTGGGGGATCCCTCTTGATAATGGTGTGATTTCAATAATAATGTTGTATTATGGAATTTAATAATAGTATAATAATCAGACAGGCTCCAAACTGGAAGTTCCCTTCAAAGTGCTGATGAATGGAGAAGACAATGCCGATTTAAGAAAATGGCGCCCACCCCTTTAATCAATGGAAACTTTAAAATAGATGTTTTTGGAGTCGTCCCTGTCTGATCCTGCAGACCCATTTTTTTTAAATCAAACCAAGAAAATCATTGACCTTAGAGATGCCTTCATATCACATACACGGAACAGGGAATTTAGGGCTATACTTTAAAGAACACAGTTAGCAGGTTGGAGGTTTCTTGCTTGCAAGTTTGGGGCTGCATTTCAGCAAAAGGATTTGGAAATTTGGTCAGGATTAATGGTCTTCTCAATGCTGTGAAATACGGGCAGACACTTATCCATCATGCAATACCATCAGGGAGGTGTCTTATTGGTTCCAAATTTACTCTGCAGCTCGAATCTCGTACATACAGCCAATATCTTTAAGAACTATCTTCAATGTAAAGAAGAACAAGGAGTCCTGAAAGTGATGATATGGCTCCCAGAGAGAGCTGATCTCACCATTATGGAATCTGTCTGGGATTACATAAAGAGACAGAAGGATTTCAGCAAGCCTACATCCACAGAAGATCTGTGGTTAGTTCTCCCAGATTTGTGGAACAACTTTCCTTTAAAATTTCTGTGCATGTGTGGCTAGAAGAACTGACACCGTTTTGAAGGCAAAGGGTGGTCACACCAAATATTGATAGGAGTTTTCTCTTTTGTTCATTCACTTTGCATTTCGTTAATTGATAAAATAAACACTATTAACACTTATATTATTTTAACATTTTTACTTTGCAGCGTTTTTTCTATACCTACTAAAAACTTTTGCACAGTACTACATACTGTATGTCCCCCATAAAAAATGAGGCTTCAGTTACTCAAGTTAATGCAAAAATTTTAAATGTTCAACTATTCAGACAAAAATGTTATTCCTTAATGGAGTTCTCTGTTCCCATAATGCTTTTTTTTTATCTACCCAGGGAGCACAAAATCCTGCATATTTTTTCTATATACCTGTTCCATGTCAGTACTTTCCTTCCCGCTGTCTCAGCATCACTGCATCCTGGCAGGATGTTTACATGCAGAACTTCCTGTTTACATCAGCTTCCTGCTGTTAATAACCAAATCCAACTTTAATTGCTGTGTAATGGTTCTCAGGGCTTGTTCCATCTGCTGCACTGTTCCCTCTGTAGTAGAAACACCTCTACATCTCCCCTCTCTGTTATTTAGGCAGAGAAAGCCCTGTGAAACATTATAGAGCAAAGCATGCTGAGATTGGATAGAAACCCCCACAGGAAGCTGCTGAAAACAGGAAGTATGTCATGTAAGCATTCTGCCAGGATACAGTGATGTTCAGTACATTAAAAGGAAAGTGCTTTAAAAATGGGAGAACTTCCACTTAACTTGCAGCCCAGTGTCTGTTAGGTCAAGATCTGTCCCAAGTAACAGAAACACAGAAGATGGTTCACAGGAAGTGGGGGTATGTCAGAGCTAGCTGAGATCCTGAGCTTGTTAGAACTGCTCCTACACTGCTTCTGAAGAGTAGAGGCGCTCCTGTGTGTCTTTAGGGCTGATCTCTCCCTCCTTATCAGCTTTTTTGAGCTCCCTAGAAGAAAACCAACATATAGGGAAGTGAGGAGACTGCACACGGTACTGGTAGATTCAACAGAAGGGAGATTTCCACACGCTTATGAGATAAATGCATCTAGCTGTGCAAGTGAAACAGGGAATATTATGGCTGAGTAAGACTTTAGGGAACTCCAAAAAGACCTGCTCCTTCACAGTTATGATTGTACAATGAAGTATAGCCATTATGCAACGTTTTTTGTTTTTTACTTGCGTATGCTTATCGGTTTAAACAGCATATCAACTATGAGTTAAATTGTTATTTCTATTTGACTTTAAAGTAGATTTCATTCTACTTTGTGTAGGTTACTGTAGAGTAAGCATATTTAATCAAACATTGCCTTTGTCTTTTAGACATGTTTTCTTTGGATAACCTGCAAACACTGTGTCCAGATATATAGAAATACAACCAGGTAAACTCTAAAAAATTATTAGTTTAATATATATAAAAAATGGGGTGCACAGTTTTTTTTTAAAATACTTTTTGGTGTCACAGTTTTGTCATATTAAAGAGAATGAAGTAGGTTCATTTATTAGAGGGTACTTAATATATGGGGCTGTGCACATGAGCGGTGATTTTCACGCATCACTTATGCGTTGCGTGAAAATCGCAGCATGTTCTATATTCTGAGTTTTTCACGTAACGCAGGCCCTATAGAAATGAATGGGGTTGCGTGAAAATCGCAAGCATCCGCAAGCAAGTGCGGATGCGGTGCGATTTTCACGCATGGTTGCTAGGTGACAGTCTATTCACTGTATTATTTTCCCTTATAACATGGTTATAAGGTAAAATAATAGCATTCTGAATACAGAATGCTTAGTAGGTGATCAATTGAGGGTTAAAAAAAATAAAAAAATTAACTCACCTTCTCCTCTTGATCGCGTAGTTCCCGGTCTCTACAGTGATGGACCATGTGATTGAAGCATGTGATCTGACGTCACCACAGGTCCTTTAGCCCACAGCTCATCATTAAAGAAGTAAAAAAGAGACCGGGAACTACGCGGTCAAGAGGAGAAAGTGAGTTAATTTTTTATTTTTTAACCCTCAATTGACCACCTACTAAGCATTCTGTATTCAGAATGCTATTATTTTCCCTTATAACCATGTTATAAGGGAAAATAATACAATCTTCAGAACATCAATCCCAAGCCCGAACTTCTGGGCAACATTTGGGTACCAAACATGCACGATTTTTCTCACGCGCGTGCAAAACGCACCCGCCTCTTATCCGGGCCAAAAATATGACGCCTGTGTGAAAGAGGCCTTAGCAATAAGCTCCAAATCTTTCAGGTTGGAGGGTCTTCTTGCCATCACCCTGATCTTTAGCTCCCTTCACAGACAGGCTTGGACTTGCAGACAGGGGTACAGGGTGGGCCCCTGAGCAAGGTGGGCCCCTAGTCTAGGTTGGCACATAACACAGTAGACTTACTGCACTATGTACATATATTCAATGTACAGCACCTCAACCAGCCTATGTTCATATAAAAAAAAACTTGTTAAATTATTTATTATATTCTAATGTATCCGTACGGTGGGCCCCCAAAATACATTTTACTGGTGGGCCCTAGGTACCCCAGTCCGACACTGTTCACAGATTATCAATTGGATTCAAGTCTGGACTCTGGCTGGGCCACTCCAAAACGTTAATGTTGTCTGCTAACCATTTCTTCACCACTTTTGCTGTGTGTTTTGGGTCATTGTCATGCTGAAATGTCCACTGGTGTCCAAGGCCAAGTTTCTCTGCAGACTGCCTGATGTCGTTGAGAATCCTCATGTATTGCTCTTCTTTCATGTTGCCGTTTACTGTGATTAGGTTCCCTGGTCCATTGACTGAAAAACACCCCCAAAGTATTAGGTTCCCACCGCCATGTTTGACAGTGGGGATGATGTTCCTTGGGTTGAAGGCTTCTCCTTTATTACGCCAAATGAAGGAAACATCATTGTGACCAAACAATTACATTTGTTTCATCTGACCATAACACAGAAGACCAGAAGTCTTCTTCCTTGTGCCTTATCTGGAGAAGTGGCGTCCTCCTTGGTCTGCAGTGTGCGGTGTCCGTTGGATTGTCTGCCTTGAGACATTGCCACCAGCAGAGCCCAGATTCACCAGAATGGCCTTGGTCACCACAGTTGTCACTTTTGGCTTCCAACCACGTCCTCTGAGATTTCCCACAGTGCGGAACATCTTGTATTTTTTGCTCAAATGTAAATAAAAGCTGAGAAATGTTTTTTTTTTCCCCCCACAATAATGCCTCTTGTACATCGTCTTATTATCTTTTGGGAGACAACTGTGTCATTTGCTGTCAAAAAATGACTTGCTGGTTGAATAAAAGTAACTTTAAGTCAAAAATTTGCCAGGGGTATTAATAATTGTGGGCAGCACTGTATATACATATATACATATCATAAGCAATATGTAATAAGTCAATAAATGAATACAGGCCAACAATATACCAGCAATAATATTAGTTATTTAATAGAGTGCATATGCTATATCCGAATTTATAACTACCGATCAGGCTGGAACATTCTGCATGCTGTAATGTGGAGCCTATGCCACCTCAATGCGTTTCGCTTATCATTAATCACTTCTTCGCTTTATCAGAGACCAGGGTTCAGAGAATCCTGGTCTCTGAGTCTACAACTGCCAAGGGCGCAACCCTACTACCAAACTAGCTCTGGCCTACTAGTACCCACAACGCCATGCAGTGGATTCAGACAGCAAGGTATTAAGCTCATTTATGGCACAAAGACTTTGCTTCTATGAGAGGGAACATTGCTAAAGTATCCTACCATACTTTGAGATGTTGAGATGGATAGGCCATCCATATCTAATAGCAGTCTGGAACCTGCAGACATGTTTAACAGGAGCCTCATTTCATGCCTGTGGTTTTGCTGAGAGACTGCAAAGTGTCTTTAGAGAGAAAGAAATAGAGGGAATACTACCATTTCCATCATTGTTGCTGTCCATATGTTGCTATTTTGAAGGGATTGCACTGTAATATACTCTGCCCTTTACTGTCTTAGGTACTACAGCTCCCATTTGTACTTTGGTAAAGAGAGACTTTTTTTTAAAGATGAATCTAATGGATGTGGTTATTCACTCCATCATACATCTGCAGGACCTTTGCATCAGCAATCTTGCCTCACACCTGCCAAACTGTCCACTATCAAGGTCACCCCAACTACCACCAGACAGGAGCCTCAAAGTCAGGGTGTATCCCGAGAGAAGGAAGGGTGCACCCTCCAGTCACTGCACAGCCCTAGGGACTACCAGAGTGGAGATAGCTATTGTGAACTGTCACTACTACTACCTTCATCAGATCGACTATCACTTCCATCCTCCACGCACTCCTCGACGGGTTGCTGCATATGTGCCTGCATTTTTGCTGCAGCACTCAGTTCCAAGCAGCAGCTACAAAAGCAGATACAATTTTCAAGGTACATGAAAAGAGAGATAAAAACCTGTGACTAAAATAACCACGTCCACAACGGTTGCAAAACACGGACAGCGGCCATGTGCGTTCCGAATTTTGAGGACTGCACATGGCCGGCACCAGGGGCGTAACTAGAGGTGACTGGGCCCCACAGCAAATTTTTGTATGCCCCCCCCCCCGTGTAAACCCCGCTCCTTTGACTAGTCACGATCTAGACCAGACCAGGCTGCCACGCCATCCTTTTCCTATTATATATGCACACACACACACCCTATCTGTCATGTAGTGTCATTCTATCATACATCATATAGTGTCTTATACAACGCATTGCACGCGCACTGAATCCGGACCCATTCACTTCAATGGGGCTGTGCACATGAGCAGTGATTTTCACGCATCACTTGTGCGTTGTGTAAAAATCGCAGCATGCTCAATATTCTGTGTTTTTCACGTAGCGCAGGCCCTACAGAAGTGAATGGGGCTGCTTGAAAATCGCATTGCATCCGCAAGCATTGCGGATGCAATGCGATTTTCACAGATGGTTGCTAGTATATGATAGGGTCCCGAACTTTATTATTGTCCCTTATAACATGGTTATAATGGAAAATAATAGCATTCTTAAAGGGTTTCTACCACTTCAGTATGACCAAATTAGCTTTCAGACACTAGCGATCTGCTAGTGTCTGATCTCCATAACCATGCAATTCTTAGAGCTTTGTGTGGAGCCATTTCATTAAAAAACTAACTTTTATTCCTATGCAAATGAGCCTCTAGGTGCTATGGGGGCGTCTTTTCAGCACCTAGAGGCTCGGTCTACTCCCACTGTATGCCCGCCCATCTCATCTTGAATGCCTGCCTCCATCACAGCCATCCGACGAATTCACGCGCCTGCGCCGTTCACTTCTGTCATCGGCGCAGGTGCAGTGAGTAAATGATACGCTCCTGGTGCCGGATTCCTCACTGCGCCTGCACCGACTACGTCACAGTGAGGAAGCCGGCATCAGGAGAGCGGCCTTCACTCACTGCGCCTGTGCCGAAGACAGAAGTGAACGGCGCAGGCGCGTGAATTCGTCGGATGGCTGTGATGGAGGCAGGCATTCAAGACAAGATGGGCGGGCATACAGTGTGAGTAGACCGAGCCTCTAGGTGCTGAAAAGACGCCCCCATAGCACCTAGAGGCTCATTCGCATAGGAATGAAAGTTAGTTTTTTAATGAAACGGCTCCACACAAAGCTCTAAGAATTGCATGGTTATGGAGATCAGACACTAGCAGATCGCTAGTGTCTGAAAGCTAATTTGGTCAAACTGAAGTGGTAGAAACCCTTTAATACAGAATGCTAAGTAACATGTGGCTTGAGGGGTTCAAAAATTATTCACCTCATCCACTGGATCGCGCAGCCTGGCTTGTCTTTTTTCAGGACCTGGCAGGAAAAGTACCTTTGGTGACGTCACCGCGCTCACCACCAGGTTGCTAGGAGATATTGTTTGTAAACTTTACGTTTTTTATCACGTGCATGAAAAACGGATCAAAACGCATTACACCCGCGCAGAAAAAACTGAACGCAATCTTAGACAAAACTGACTGAACTTGCTTGAAAAATGGTGGGAGTTTCACTGAATGCACCCTGAACGCATCTGGAGCCAACCCGCATTGTTCGTGTGAAAGGGGCCAGCCATTCCCGTATTGCGGACCGCATATGCGGATCAGCAATAAAGGGGCACCGTTCTGTGTGCATTCCGCACCACGGATGCGGACCCATTCACTTTAATGGGTCCGCAAATCCGGAGATGCGGAAGGGTGCGAAACGGAATCACGGAACGAAACACTATGTAAGCACTACGCAGGGCTTTCGTGGGGTTCCATTCCGCACTTCCGTTCCACCAAAAGATATAACATCTCCTTTTTGCAGAATTGTGCTTTCCTGGGTAATATACCCGGAGAGGTGAACATGACATCACACTACACTGTATGTACAGTATGACCCCTGCTGTAGCATAGGCGCCCATTCTATGTATTGCTGCAGGGCTGACATTGAATGTATTCTGTCCCCATGGTCTGAGCCCCTGGTAACCAGTGGAGTAGCTAGAATTGACTGGGCCCCACAGCAAATTTTTAAACGGGCAGGCAGGCGTCATACAGTGGCATTTGATTCTTTACCATACATGTGTTTTTACTGGACTATGATGTACACAATACAAAAATGCTGTACTCCACGTTCTTGTATCCTGCACAGTCTGGTAAAAAAAAAATTATCTTTTTTTTTTTTTTACAATAAAACTCTATGGTGAACTGATGTCACTGTCATGGCATCAGTATGAGGCATCTGAATACGTTTTTTTGTATACGTTAAACAGATGGGAAAAACGTGATGTGAACCAGGCCTTAAATGTGGGACAAAAATGTGATGTGAACTAGCGGTGCATTGTACAGTTGTTGAAAAAAACCATACTCGCCTGCTCCCCGCCGCTCCGTGATCTTCCAGTTCCCTGGCCTCATACTGGTGTCCCCAAGCTGCACATGGGCACCTAGAGGAGTGTGGCATCAGATGGTTAGGGGGCCTAGAGGGCAGGGCATCAGATAAGTAGGGGGGCCACAGGACAGGACTGGGGGGGGGGCTTCTGAAAGGACAGCAGATGAATGCAGCTGGGGGGGGGGCAAAGGACAGCAGATGAATGCAGCTGGGGGGGGGGGGGCAAAGGACAGCAGATGAATGCAGCTGGGGGGGCAAAGGACAGCAGATGAATGAAGCTGGGGGGGGCAAAGGACAGCAGATGAATGCAGCTGGGGGGGCAAAGGACAGCAGATGAATGCAGCTGGGGGGGGGCAAAGGACAGCAGATGAATGCAGCTGGGGGGGGCAAAGGACAGCAGATGAATGCAGCTGGGGGGGGCAAAGGACAGCAGATGAATGCAGCGGGGGGGGGCAAAGGACAGCAGATGAATGCAGCTGGGGGGGCAAAGGACAGCAGATGAATGCAGCTGGTGGGGCAAAGGACAGCAGATGAATGCAGCTGGGGGGGCAAAGGACAGCAGATGAATGCAGCTGGGGGGGCAAAGGACAGCAGATGAATGCAGCTGGGGGGGCAAAGGACAGCAGATGAATGCAGCTGGGGGGGGGGGGGGGGGCTACATGAGATGCAGAACAGCTAGGGTTGGCAGGGATAAGCCTGGAATGTATGGGCTCCTGAGAGGGACAGGCACAGCATCTTCTTTCTGCAGCACTTCCTGTCACTATCCAGTCTCCCCTCTCCCTCCTGTGACTGCCGACTACAGTGCAGTCTCTGTAGCAGAAGCTGGGCTGTACTAATAGTTAGGAGAGGGAGGGGAGACAGGATCTCCCTGTAGCACACTGTACTGTGCCCTGGCTGCACTATTAAGCAGCCAGGCTCCTCTATTAATGGTCCGTGCTGATGGGCGGGGCTTAGCTCCCTGCTCCGAGGATATTCCAAGCAGCAGTGAAGTGAGTGTAGAGGGGGTGTGGCCAGTCTGACTGTTTACTACTGCTCCGGGCCCCTTGTCAGCCCGGCCCCGAAGCAGCTGCTTCCCCTGCTTCCCTGGTAGGTACGCCACTGGCCGGCACTATAATAGAAATGCCTTTTCTTGTCCGTGTCTGCGGACAAGAATAGGACATGTTCTATTTTTTTGCGGGGCCGAGGAACGGAAGTGTGCTGTCCGCATCTTTTGTGGCCTTATT
This sequence comes from Bufo gargarizans, assembly GCF_014858855.1. NCBI lineage: Eukaryota > Metazoa > Chordata > Amphibia > Anura > Bufonidae > Bufo > Bufo gargarizans. The sequence goes on along the minus strand of NC_058085.1, from coordinate 64,539,192 downwards.
GAAAATGAATGGGTCTGCACCCGTTCCGCAATTTTGCGGACCCATTTTGCGGATGTGTGACTGGACCCTAAATCTATTTGCAAGGCATTATCTTCAATATGGAGCGCAATTTGGGGTTCTAAGCTATAAGGCCCCATGCACAAGACCGTATTTTTTTTCACATCCGATCCGCATTTTTTGTGGATGGCATGCGGACCCATTCATTTTAATGTGGACAGCACAAAGTGTGCCTTCTGCATCCCTATGTCCGTCCCGTAAATAAATAGAGCATGTCCCATTCTTGTTCATTTTGTGGACTGGAATAGACATATTGACAAGGGCGCCCCCGGAAATTGCGGGATGTACACGGTTGGTATCCGTTTTTTGTGGATCCTCAAAATGCATATAGGACCCAGTGCAGAGGATAGTCATGGTAGTTTCCCTGTTGAGGTGTTGTGTCACAGTGTACTCCCTCAGGCTGTTGGTCGCTGGGGATCAGTGCTGTCTGGATCCAGCATTGCCGGAAGCTGCCTGAATTCCCACCGGCCCCATTAAATAGGGACCGGCGGAGATCTGGCCGCAACCCTGCAAATATGATTTGTCTCCAGATAATGGCGTATGGTGGCTGGCAAAGTGGTCGTTGATAATGGCGTATGGTGGCTGGCAAAGTGGTCGTTGATTGAAATCAGATTAGCTACCTTGCTGATGACTCTCTCTTGCACTTCCGGCTAACAGCTGTAAGCTGTCATTTGTGGATATAGGTGTCCACTGTATCATGCAGGCTTTGGTCTGGTCTGGATATTATCCTAGGTGGTGGGTGTCTGTATTATCGTCCCTCACCTGCAGCAGCGTCTTTAACACTGTGGTTTCTGGTCACTCTGATGTCTATACAATGCCGTAGCTTTTAGGAAAGCTGCATCCTTTCAGTTTTCCTGGTGTTCTTGCAGGCTCTCTGCAGTAGTGGTCTCACAGGAGAATAGGATATCTTGCTGGTCCCTAAGACTCTAGGAGTAGGAGCAATTGAATGTGCTTCCTTCCTCCTCATTGTCCTCGCTAGAACTCCCCCTCCTGGCAGGAAGCAGGACCAGCCCACCTCTACCAAGAGGAGAGGAACAGGGTGGTTAACTCTGTCCCTGCCAGCCATACCTCTTCATACTGGTGTACATAATATTAATATTAGCAAAGCATAACATGACATTTGCAGATACCCCAGGACAATGTCAAGAGACCTGTTGAAAGACATATCATTAAAGTCAGGGACTTGCAGGTTTCATCCAGCAATATAGAAATTCTTATCGAGGGGGGAGGGGGTTTAGGTGTCACCCTCATAAACAAGGGATTTCGAAGGTCATTTGACAGAGCCAGTACAGGAGATTAAAGATGCTTACATCAGACCTTCCAAGTGTCCTTCTTTTGGAGGGACAGTCCCTCTTTTTGACCCAAGTCCTCCTGTCCCTCTTTGCTCCATAAATGTCCCTCTTTTTGATCTAAGGGGGTAGATTTATATTATTATATTTACAATGCTGATCCAGAAAGTGTTTGTCTGGTTCCTGTCTGTATATTAGAGTCCGCCTTGTATATTATTTCATTATTTGATGTAATTTGGATTTTAGACATTTCTCTATTCAGATAATTTTTGCGCTATTGTGACCTAAAAAAAAAACTATTAAAAATGTATAAATATGTGAGGAATGTTACAGGACTACTAATATTGATCTAGGTGATCAATATCAGATTGTGGTCCGACACCCATCACTCCTGACAATCAGCTGATTGCTGGGGCCACAGAGGATCATGGACATGCCCGGTCCCTGCAGTGCTGCTCCCATTCACTTGTATGGAACTGAGCTGCAATCAGCTGATTGGCATGGGTTATGGGATCGGACTAAGGACAGGTCATCAATATTAAAATCACTTTAATTTTGTGAATTCATTACATTAATAATGATAATAATTCATAATAATCCACTATACATATGATTTACCATTTTGCCAAGACGTATTCTAGCTACGCTCTCATCTCTTCTGTTTATAAGGGCCACATATAGGGCATTTATAGACTGCTAGATGAATCCAACAGAAAAAGAATTGTGGCATGTTCCAATGAATGCCATATTAAAGAGGTACTCTGCCCTAGACGCATTTCTACAAGCCTATAACTAACGGATGGTACTGCACAGAGCACCACATGGTGGGATATGAAGTCCTTATGGCCCCCGAGGACACATTTCTCTGTGTCCTGCTGTATATCCTCCTACATATGGCTCTTCATTGTACAGGAGACCATACAGTCAAGGATATGAAAGATCACAATGATTAAAGGGCTATTCCGAGAATTTGATATTAATCATCTATCCTCCGCCTAGTGCCAGAAACTATACAATGAACAGAATTCTCTGTCCACTGTGTAGCGTCTGGCACCGGTGTAGTGCAGCTCTCCACTGTGTAGCGTCTGGCACCGGTGTAGTGCAGCTCTCCACTGTGTAGCGTCTGACACCAGTGTAGTGCAGCTCTCCACTGTGTAGCGTCTGGCACCGGTGTAGTGCAGCTCTCCACTGTGTAGCGTCTGGCACCGGTGTAGTGCAGCTCTCCACTGTGTAGCGTCTGGCACCGGTGTAGTGCAGCTCTCCACTGTGTAGCGTCTGGCACCGGTGTAGTGCAGCTCTCCACTGTGTAGCGTCTGGCACCGGTGTAGTGCAGCTCTCCACTGTGTAGCGTCTGGCACCGGTGTAGTGCAGCTCTCCACTGTGTAGCGTCTGGCACCGGTGTAGTGCAGCTCTCCACTGTGTAGCGTCTGGCACCGGTGTAGTGCAGCTCTCCACTGTGTAGCGTCTGGCACCGGTGTAGTGCAGCTCTCCACTGTGTAGCGTCTGGCACCGGTGTAGTGCAGCTCTCCACTGTGTAGCGTCTGGCACCGGTGTAGTGCAGCTCTCCACTGTGTAGCGTCTGGCACCGGTGTAGTGCAGCTCTCCACTGTGTAGCGTCTGGCACCAGTGTAGTGCAGCTCTCCACTGTGTAGCGTCTGGCACCGGTGTAGTGCAGCTCTCCACTGTGTAGCGTCTGGCACCAGTGTAGTGCAGCTCTCCACTGTGTAGCGTCTGGCACCGGTGTAGTGCAGCTCTCCACTGTGTAGCGTCTGGCACCGGTGTAGTGCAGCTCTCCACTGTGTAGCGTCTGGCACCGGTGTATTGCAGCTCTGCTTCCATTCACTTGAATAGGAGCTTAACTGCAGTACCTGGGCACAGCCACTAGACAGTGGACAAGACTTTTACTTCTGGCTCGGATGACTGCCTTCATCTGGATCAACCTTGTAGAATAATAAGCTGAATAGGACGGACGGACGTCTTTTTTCAGCCTGACAAACCATGTTATTATCAGTGTTGAGCGAATCGCAGTCTACGAAGTGGACATTAATCCGAATTTTAGGGATATAATCACATTTGCAAGCCCGTGTGTGTCAGGCCCACACAGACTGTATTGTGGCCACTGGCTACTGGCTAGGCCTCCACTCATACCGTTACAGGGTGTCACTCACTCAAATACCTTGCAAAAAAAAAAAATTATATTAAAATTTTTTCTGTGATATAATCACATTTGCAAGCCCGTGTGTGTCAGGCCCACACAGACTGTACTATGCCCACTGTCCACCACTTATATAGGGTGGCAGCTCTCCACTGTGTAGCGTCTGGCACCAGTGTAGTGCAGCTCTCCACTGTGTAGCGTCTGGCACCGGTGTAGTGCAGCTCTCCACTGTGTAGCGTCTGGCGCCGGTGTAGTGCAGCTCTCCACTGTGTAACGTCTGGCACCGGTGTAGTGCAGCTCTCCACTGTGTAGCGTCTGGCGCCGGTGTAGTGCAGCTCTCCACTGTGTAACGTCTGGCGCCGGTGTAGTGCAGCTCTCCACTGTGTAGCATCTGGCACCGGTGTAGTGCAGCTCTCCACTGTGTAGCATCTGGCACCAGTGTAGTGCAGCTCTCCACTGTGTAGCGTCTGGCGCCGGTGTAGTGCAGCTCTCCACTGTGTAGCATCTGGCACCGGTGTAGTGCAGCTCTCCACTGTGTAGCATCTGGCACCAGTGTAGTGCAGCTCTCCACTGTGTAGCGTCTGGCACCGGTGTAGTGCAGCTCTCCACTGTGTAACGTCTGGCACCGGTGTAGTGCAGCTCTCCACTGTGTAGCATCTGGCACCGGTGTAGTGCAGCTCTCCACTGTGTAGCATCTGGCACCGGTGTAGTGCAGCTCTCCACTGTGTAGCGTCTGGCGCCGGTGTAGTGCAGCTCTCCACTGTGTAGCGTCTGGCGCCGGTGTAGTGCAGCTCTCCACTGTGTAGCGTCTGGCACCGGTGTAGTTGCCCAGGCCCCTTGTCGCTTTTCATACGAAACCCCTCCCCCTTCACCCCTCCGGCCCGCCCTAGGGGGAGGGGTTTCGTATGAAAAGTGAAGAGGGGCCTGGGCAACTGGCGCATGAATGCCGCTCCTGGGCACCTTCAGAAGCTAATTAACATATTGAATAAAAGTCTTTTTCTGAGAAAATCGGCGATGGACAGCAATATGGAAGGTAGCATTTTACTATCGGGAATGTAATGGAGAAATGGAGATCCTGATGTTAGTGTTCTATAATGGTGATTTTAGGTAAAAGACTCCCTTTAATCCTGCCATGTCTCAGCAAGGTAAAAAAAATGCTTAATAGGCACAAAATGTGCTTACAGTGAATTAAAATAAATGGATTAAAAGTGATTCATACGTGTATTGCTTCAGATTGCTAATCCGCATTTATCTGTTCTAAGCAAAGAAAGCACTGCCAAGAAATTCTGATGTCTCTGATTTGACAGGAGGATTAATAAAGGATTTAGTTATGAAACATCACTGACAGCCTTTACCGCTTTTCCTAGTTGCAGCCATCATACTGTGCAGTGTGCCGCCCATGAAACGTACTTGAATTATATTTATATGCAGGGGCGTACACAGATCTCATATGGACCCATAGCAAAAGTTGCTATGCCGCCCCAATGAAATATTTCGGATATTTTTAATTAGGATGTTTGCCTCACTACTTTATCTGATAGATACAGGACTGTGTAAAAGTTTTATGCAGGTGTGGAAAAAATGCAGGAAGTAAGTATTGATTAAAAATATGAACAGTGAATGAACAACAAAAAAAAATCTACTGTATTTTTCACTTTATAAGACGCACTTTTCCCTCCAAAAGTGGGGGGGAAATGTCAATGCATCCTATAAAGCAAATAATGGTGACTGCTACCATTATGGAAGTGCTCACTAGTATGCAGTAGGTGCAGGGAGTGGGGAGTAGGGCGCTGCTGGTACTTACCCCTCCTCCCTGGTTTTCTTCTCTGGGGCCGAGCTGCACTGTATTGACTGCATACAGCTCCAGGACCTGGTGTGCGCACTATGACCTGACACTGCACGCAGTCAGGTGACAGTGCAGTGCGGGCCGCAGAACACCAGGGAGCACGACTGCATTAGAGACTGCCGGACCTGGAGAGTAGCGGTGGAGCAGGACTCCCCTGAATAACGGAAACAGGATGGATCCGTTATGCATGCCATAGACTTCTATTATGACGGAATGAATAACGGAATGCCTCTAAATGCCATCAGTTATGCATTTCGTCATAGAATTGCGTTATGGTCCTTGGTAACGGAATCCATGAATTCTCCTGTAAATGGGATTGACTTGAGTCAAAATATTTCATTTTTATTTATAAAAAAAATACCAAAATTGACAAATTCGCAACTTTAAAAATGTAAATTTCTCTGCTTTTAAAACAGATAGTGATACCTCCTAAAATAGTTATTACTTTACATTTCCCATATATCTACTTCATGTTTGGATCATTTTGAAGGCTTAGAAGTTTAGAACAAAACCCACTTTTTAAGGACCAGTTCAGGTCTGAAGTCATTTTGTGAGGCTTACATAATAGAAACCACACACAAATGGCACCCACAAATTTCAGAAACGACACTCCTCAAGGTATTCAAAACTGATTTTGCTAACTTTCTTAACTCTTTAGATGATCCACAAGAATTAAAGGAGAATGGAGATGAAATTTCAGAATTTCACTTTTTGGGCAGATTTTCCATTTTAATCATTTTTTTCCAGTAACAAAGCAAGGGTTAACAGCCAAACAAAACTCAATATTTACTTTTTGTGATGTAAGGTAAAAAATGATTATTTTTTACGGTGTTTACCTGAGGGGGTTAGGTCGTGTGATATTTTTATACAGCAGGTTATTACGGACACGGCGATACCTAATATATATAATTTTTTTATTTATTTAAGTTTTACACAATAACAGCATTTTTGAAACAAAAAAATCATGTTTTAGTGTCTCCATATTCTGAGAGCCATAGTTTTTTATTTTTATGTTATTGTCTTAGGTAGGGTCTCATTTTTTGCGGGATGAGATGATGGTTTGATTGGTATGATTTTGGGGTGCGTCTGACTTTTTGACCGCTTGGTATTACATTTTTTGTGATATAAGGTGACCAAAAATGGCTTTTTATTACAGTTTTTTTTGTTTGTTTTTTACGGTGTTCACCAGAGGAGTTGTTCATGTGATATTTTTAGACAGCAGGTTATTACGGACGTGGCAATACCTAATATGTATACTTTTCTTTTTTTATTTATTTAAGTTTTACACAATAGCTGCATTTTTGAAAAATAAAATAAAATCATGTTTTAGTGTCTCCATATTCTGAGAGCCCTATTTTTTTTTTTTTTTTTGGCCGATTGTCTTAGGTAGGGTCTCATTTTTTGTGGGATGAGATGACGGTTTGATTGGTACTATTTTGGGGTGCGTATGATTTTTTGATCGCTTAGTATTAGCCATTTTTTTGTCACCTTAGATCACAAAAAGCGTTTTTTTTACACCGTTTTTATTTTTGACAGTGTTCATCTGAGGGGGTAGATCATATGATATTTATATAGAGCAGGTTGTTACGGATATATGGCAATACCTAATATGTATACTTTATTTTATTTATTTAAGTTTTACACAATAATATCATTTTTGAAACAAAAAAAAATCATGTTTTAGTGTCTGCATAGTCTATTTATTTTTAATTTTTGGGCGATTGTCTTAGGTAGGGTATCATATTTGCGGGATGAGATGACTGTTTGATTGGTACTATTTTGGTATGATTTTGGGGTGCATATGACTTTTTGATTGCTTGGTATTACACTTTTTGTGATGTAAGGTGACAAAAAATGGCTTTTTTGACTCCATTTTTTTTTACAGTGTTCACCTGAGGGGTTAGGTCATGTGGTATTTTTTATAGAGCAAGTTGTTACGAACGTGGCAATACCTAATATGTGTACTTTAATTTTTCTGTTACATTTAACACAATAAAAGCATTTTTGAAACAAAAAAATCATGTTTTAGTGTCTCAATAGTCTGAGAGACATAGTTTTTTGGGCGACTGTCTTAGGTAGGGGCTCATTTTTTATGGGAGGAGGTGACGGTTAGATTGGTACTATTTTGGGGGCATACGCCTTTTTGATCGCTTGGTGTTGAACTTAGTGATGTAAGGTGACAAAAAAATGTTTTTTTAGCACCGTTTTTATTTAATTTTTTTGACGGTGTTCACCCGAGGGGTTAGGTCATGTGATATTTTTATAGAGCCAGTCGATACGGACGAGGTGATACCTAATATGTCTACTTTTCTTTTTTTCTCAATTTTTTACAATTTTTTTACTTTATTTTGGGAAAAGGATGTTTTTAAGGTGATGTGAAAAAAAATCGCATTTATGGCATAAAGGTGCAACTTTTTGTCAAAGTTAAAGTTATGAAAAGAAAACCTACACATTGTGGGAACAAGAGACAGGTAAATATTAAAACATTTCTTTTTCTCTAATATAAATAAGCTAAACAGCAGGGTTTTGAGACAAAAGTCGTGATTTACCACTGGAAATGTCGCAAATATGCTTCAAAAGTCGCAAGTGCGGTCTGGCAGGGTTGGCTGAAATGGTGTTTCGGTTCAAAAAAGCCGCATTTTATGCTACTGGCATTAAAGCTTTTGCAAATCGAGAGAAATAGGCAGATAATAAAGTTTATATTTAAAAAAGTTGCGCGCCTTGTGATATATCAGGCATATTTTTTGGGCGCAAATTACGCCATTATTGATAAATGTCTCTCACTGAGTTTCATATTAGCATATACAGCATATTACATGACATTAAATGCAGCACCTTACCTTAACAATGCATTAACAAAAAATGGCAGCTATCCCATCTGGGGTACTGCACCGGCACGTTTCTATGATGTAGGCAGTGCCTCCTGTGATGTTCCACACAAGCAGACCGTTCAGAAGAGGTGAGTATATGCTAAATGCACTAAATGGGGGGCCCAAAGAAGAGCCACTACACTCAGGGGGCACAGACAAGGTGGTATTATATATAAGGGGGCATAGACAAGGTGGTATTATATATAAGGGGGCATAGACAAGATGGCATTATATATAAAGGGGCATAGACAAGGTGGCATTGTATACAAGGGGGCATAGCCAAGGTGGCATTGTATACAAGGGGGCATAGACAAGGTGGCATTGTATACAAGGGGGCATAGACAAGGTGGCATTGTATACAAGGGGGCATAGACAAGGTGTCATTGTATACAAGGGGGCATAGACAAGGTGGCATTATATATAAGGGGGCGTAGACAAGGTGGCATTATATATAAGGAGGTTTAGACAAGGTGGTATTATATATAAGGGGAAATAGACAAGGTGGCATTATATATAAGGGGGCATAGACATGATGGCATTATATAGACAGGGTGGCATTATATATAATGGGTCATAGACAAGGTGGCATTATATATAAGGGGGCATAGACAAGGTGGCATTATATAGACAGGGTGGCATTATATATAAGGGGGCATAGACAAGGTGGCATTGTATATAAGGGGGCATAGACAAGTGGCATTATATATAAGGGGGCACAGACAAGGTGGCATTGTATATAAGGGGGTAAAGACAAGGTGGCATTATATATAAGGGGGCATAGACAAGATGGCATTATATATAAGGGGGCATAGACAAGGTGGTATTATATATAAAGGGGCATAGACAAGATGGCATCATATATAAGGGGGCATAGACAAGGTGGCATATATAAGGGGGCATAGACAAGGTGGCATTATATATAAGGGGGAATAGACAAGGTGGTATTATACATAAGGAGGCACAGACAAGGTGGCATTATATATAAGGGGGCATAGACAAGGTGGCATTATATATAAGGGGTAATAGACAAGGTGGTATTATACATAAGGAGGCACAGACAAGGTGGCATTATATAGAAGTCTTTTGTTAAATGTATCAAAGACAGTCATACATTTGTTTTCCCAAAATCGTCTATCCTTTTGGGATTTGAAATAACCCTATAATAATATGAGGAGAACGAGGGGACTGAATTTGTCTCAAGGTTTTATGGCCTGCTACAACATCTGGGGAGAAAGAGGGGTCGTCTCCTCTCTAAAGTCAGAGACAAACAAACTTTTACACAGCTTATCTGTAAACTAATTAGGCCTCATGCACACGACCGTTGTTGTGTCCCGTGTCCATTGTTGATTTTTCTGCTAATGCACCGTTTGTCATCCTTGTCCGTGATCTGTGTTTCCAGTCCGTGAAGAAAATATGACCTGTCCTATTTTTTTAATGGACAACGGTTCGCGGACCCATTCAAGTCAATGGGTCCGTGAAAAAACACGGAGGCACACAAGATTGCAGACAGGTTTTTAGGCATGGGTTTCAGCAAGGATTCAGTACAAAAAAATGGCCTAAATTTGCGCCAAACCTCCCCCACCCTCCCATTCAATGGGGTGGTTTGTGCGGCTGAAAGTTTTTGCCAAGCAGTTTTCAAGAACGCACCAAGAATGTACGGGTCTGTTTTTGGCACACTTGCCATGCGGACCCCTCAAAAGGCCACAGCAGGAGCCTGCTCAAGGTTTATTTCCATTCCATGGAGCTAAACTGAGAGCAGGCAGCAGTTTCAGTCTTGGGACAAAATCTCCATCTCAACATACCGAAACAGTCTTGTAGAAATCCTGCAGATAACACGGGGTGAATCGCCTGCTGATCTCTTCTATCTTTGGCTTTTGGCCAGATGAGGGGCAGGGTTTAGCAATGATGGGGTCATTTCACAAACCTTTGTCCTTCTGCAGACAATGCACAGCAGGGAGGCTCGTTCTGCGGACAGTTGTCTCACAGCCACAAACAGGACAATGGCTGAGCTCCTGTGACACAGAATATTTCTTTATATGGTTCTCTAATTGTAATATTTCACGAAAAGGGATAAGGAGGGGAGGAGGGACTGTGCTATTGTTACATTTTTTTGGGTGCATTTTATGTGCTTAGCGTTCCTTTAATGCCTTGAGTCACACATGGTCAGCTGATAATAAGCATGTAACACTGTGGTTTAGAATTCTGTAGAATCTGACAATGTACTGTAATTGCAGAATAATCTACTGTTTACTTTCTGGGCGGCAAATAGTCGTACAAAGAGACCGTCTCGTTCTTCATCAAGCAGTCTACAGTTGTGTTTGCCTGGTAGTGATATCAGTTTGGCGGACATATTGCACTATAGTAGCTTGTGTTTATACTGTAGTAGTGCTAGCTTTGTAACTACACTACCTGTCCAAAAAAAAAGTCACCACCTGGATTTAAGCAAGCAAATAGTTATGAGCCTCCTATTGGATAATTACTGCATGGGCGATTATCTTTCAGCTGGCAACAAGTTATTTAACCCCAACTGGTGCAATGAGTTGCTTCTCATTTCATAAACAACCATGTCGAAAGACACATCTCGTGGTCGTGGAAAAGATGTTAGTCTGTTTGAGAAGGGTCAAATCATTGGCATGCATCAAGCAGAGAAAACATCTAAGGAGATTGCAGAACCTACTAAAATTGGGTTAAGAACTGTCCAACACATTATAAAAAAACTGGAAGGATAGTGGGGACCCATCGTATTCGAGGAAGAAATGTGGCGGGGAAAAAATCCAGAATAATCATGATTTGTGATCACTTAAATGTTTGGTGAAATCAAATCGAAGATAAACAACAGTAGAACTCAGGGCTATGTTTAATCACAACTTTTTTCTTTTCGATGCACGGTTCTACCACCAGCTCAGGGGAACGGCGATGGGCATCCCATGTGCCCCATCATACGCCAATCTCTTCCTGGGCTGGTGGGAGGACACCCACGTGTTTCCGGACCACGTCGTCTGGTGGGCTGATTACATCCAATTTTGGACCAGATATATAGACGACGTGTTTATTGTCTGGAAGGGTGATCCTCTTAGCTTCAAACGGTTCGTTGTTGATCTTAACGCCAATGATGTGGGTCTTAAGTTCACCTGTGAATGGGATTATGAGTCCATTACCTTCCTTGATGTAAGGGTTACTAAGGTGGGTGACAGTTTATCAACCAATATCTATCGGAAGAGCACGGCCACCAACTCCCTTCTCCATTGGAGCAGCTATCATCCTGCCCCTCTTAGATGAGGTATACCCAAGGGTCAATACCTTAGGGTTAGGAGAAACTGCTCCAATGACTCCTCCTTTTTTCATGAGGCTGGTAGGCTTCAGGATAGATTCCTGGCAAGGGGTTACCCTAGAGGAGTACTTCGGGAGGCGTTTCAGAGTGCGTCCGCTAGACCGCGGACTGAACTTTTAGTTCCAAGAAGGAGAACCGATGATGGCCCTCAACCGGCACGGATTATCGCCAATTTTGACTCCGCTAACCGCGAAATGAGGGAAGTCCTTCACAAATAATGCCCGATCCTACACATGGATGCTGATCTTTCGGACATCATAAGCAAATACCCCTCGGTCTCTTATAGACGGGGTAGGAGCCTTAGGGACCGTTTGGTTCATAGCCACTTTTCACCACCTCTGAAGGTTGGCTCCTGGCTGGACCGGAAACCCATGGGTGTTTTTAAATGTGGTCGATGTAAGGCCTGCCAATATGTCCTAACCACTAAATCAGTCACCTGCTCGGCTACAGGTCACTCGTTCCAGGTCCAGGATTTCACCAACTGCCTGTCCAAGGGACTAGTCTACCTATGCCAGTGCCCATGCCCCATGGATTACGTGGGCAAAACGATACGGGAGTTCAGGAGAAGAATCCTTGAACATGTTAATGACGTCATCAAGAAGGAGCCCACACCTGTGGCCACACATGTGAATGACTGCCATGGTGGCGATCCCTCCTGTCTCCAGTTTACTGTCCTTGAACTGATACCCCCCTCTCCAAGAGGTGGTGACTTGGACAGGCGTATTTTACAGAAGGAGAGCGAGTGGATTCATAGGTTCCGCTCCCAACCACCTCGAGGACTCAACGAGCGCCTGACCTTTTCATGTTTTTTATAATCGCCCACTCTCTCCATATGCCCAACTACATCTATTTTTATATTTGACTGTAATTTTCCTTGCTGCCTTGCTGCTCTGGCCTATGTGCGGGGCCTCCACTGCCCGGTGATTGTCCCTTTAGCACCTATGGCCTCAGTAAAAAGTTCTTTCCCTGGTACGTAGCCTGGGTACGCGAAGTACCGAAAGTTACTTATATGGGGTGGCTCTGCACGTTCGCACACCCCTTAGTGGGCGTCCTTGTTATCCTCAAGGTAGCCCTATTTATGCATTTAAGTATTTGTATATATATATTTTCATTAGCCTATTCTTATCTCCCCTGGCACATTATTTTCTTGCCCCCCCTTTTTCCTTCCATCCTTGGTTTGTCCCTTATCAGTATGCCCATTTATTCATGAATTACCCTTTTTAGAATTTACCCCATATGTGGCCTGGGCTACTCCTGCCGCGTAACAGTACTATTATTCATTATTATTTTCCTTTACCCTTATAATTTCTGTACCCACTCAGCCCACTTCGGGTTGATAACATTTCTGCCAATCGAAGTTATTCGGTTCAAATCGGACTTCCGGCTCGGCACTAACCAGGTGCGTCATTTCCGGCGGTGCGTTCCAAGCTGGCACGCACACCGCGTACTATACACCGCACTCCCGGCCCGGCAGCAATTTCCTGTGCGTCACTTCCGGCGTGCGTTCCATGCTGGCACGCACGTCGTATGCTGGCTATACATGGGCTGGTTTGATTGTACCCACCGGATATCCGCCCGGCTGACCATCTGTGTGGACGCATCTTAGAGTGCGTTCCTCGGTGGAACGCACTGATTATGGCGGCTGTACTATAGCCGTCCCTCCCCCTGGGTATTAGCATTTTTCTATGGACTGGGCGCATGGGATACTTAAAGGGTGGGGCAATCCAGTATGACCGCCTCAGACCCTTTTCTCCACACTGACGGCGGCATTATGTAAGTACTAGACAACTAGTTTCTCCATTGTTTTCATACAGCTTAATTCCTGACTCCATTTCAGGCATATTTGCATTTCAGGTATCTTTTTGGCGGTTAGCCCTGCACCTTAGGAGCTACGAACCGTGGTACCTTTATCTTTCGTGTGCTTATCAGGTATCTATGTAGGATCCTCTTTCTTGGGCTCTATTCAATATGGGTCATGTATTCGGGGAACATTAACCTCATCTTGTGTTTTATACAGCTAGGTAGGCTGGGTGTTCTTATTCATGAGCCTCCTCACTAATGATCCGTACGTGATCCTTTGCCTTCGCCAATCTCAGGTACTTACTATTACTTTAACATTTAGTGTTATGGGCGTTCATCTTTCGTTGTCCTATATTTTCTTACCCAAGTCCCTGTTTTCTATTTAGATCTGCAGTGTGTATCTAGGCAGTTGATTTCACTAACCATGCCGCCGAGTAACCGTATGTAATTTGCCATTAGGCAATCACTTATCTATTCTGGGTCTGTCGTCGTGTCATAAATGATTATCTATTCACGCATCTATTTACGCACGTATCATTGGACTGGGACGCTATAATCGCTGGTTCCAGGTCCCTAGTACACCTACCCCGTATAACCCCCTGATGATCCCACTGGTATGGGTGAAACGCGTCGGGGTTGTAGGTCATCTATTGTTCTTTATATCTGTGTTTGTTCGTGCGTGTGTCTGTTCATGTTAAGTATCTTTTATCCTCTTGGTGTGCCCTGTACCTCCTGGCAACGCCACGAGGGCAGTATACAGTGGACACCTCTTTACCTCTCTTATTCTGTGCTAGTTATCCGTTAGGGCACCACTAATCACCAGTCTCCCTCCACCGTTTACCTCACCAGGGACAGTCAGGAGTTGGAGATTAGGTACGTGGACAGGGCATCCCCACCACTAGGAGACGTCCCTGGGCAGAGGACCAGTTTAGGGTATCAGTGCTAGGGATTCCCCCCCCCCCCCTTTTATCTACCACCTACCTAGTGCATTCGACTATACCCTGGCCTCTTACCTCGGATTAACTATATAGGATTCTTTTGTATATGTATATTTTCACATTTCTTATTAAATTTAGTTATCTCTTGATCTAACAGGGTACTCTTGCTGGACTGTTTGTTTTACACACTAATACCCTGATTCGGTTTAACTTTGGTATCTTTATTGCTGGACTTCTATGTTTAATAGTGAAAGTAAGAGCATTTCCACATGCACAATGCGAAGGGAACTCAAGGGATTGGGACTGAACAGCTGTGTAGCCGTAAGAAAATCACAAATCAGTGAGGCAAACAAAAAAAAAAAGGCATCAATTTGCTAGGGAGCATAAAGATTGGACTCTGGAGCAATGGAAGAAAGTCATGTGGGCTGATAAGTCCAGATTTACCCTGTTCCAGAGTGATTGCCGCATCAGGGTAAGAAGAGAGGCAGATGAAGTGATGCCCCCATCATGCTTGGTGCCTATTGTACAAGCCTGTGGGGGCAGTGCTATGATCTGCGGTTGCTGCAGTGGGTCAGGTCTAGGTTCAGCAACAGTATGTGCTCCAAGAATGAGGTCAGCTGACTACCTGAACATACTGAATGACCAGGTTATTCCATCAATGGATTTTTTATTCCCTGATGGCATGGGCATATTCCAAGAAGACAATGCCAGGATTCATCGGGCTCAAATTGTGAAAAAGTGGTTCAGGGAGCATGAGACATCATTTTCACACTGCCAGCTGCATCCAGCGCCCCAGAAACACCGCTACCCACTACTCAGATAACATGACCACTGATGAAGGTCCACCGTGACCGAAACGTCTGGTCAGAGATACTTTGTTGTTGACTTATATATACCATGGGCAAATGCAAAACCTTCAACCTGAGTGCCTCAATATTTTATTACTGCGTATACATAGAGACCTGCTCCTTTACTAAAAGGGGTTATCCAGGTTCAGAGCTGAACCTGGACATACCCCCTTCTTCCCCCACTCAGCCCCTCTCCCTTGCCCTGGTCCATTGGAGATTGGAACATTTTTTTCTCTGGAGATCCGGTGACGTATCGGGTTCTTCATGGGTGAGCTAGGCGGAGGCTTCCGCCCAGCAGTGATCACATTGATGTCACCAGGAACACTGCTAGGCAGAAGCC
This sequence comes from Bufo gargarizans, assembly GCF_014858855.1. Taxonomy (NCBI): domain Eukaryota; kingdom Metazoa; phylum Chordata; class Amphibia; order Anura; family Bufonidae; genus Bufo; species Bufo gargarizans. Next base: position 64,523,718 of record NC_058085.1, on the reverse strand, counting down.
TCTGCCTAGCAGTGTGACAAACACTAACAGCCATTGCCCTGCAAGCAAGGGAGAGTTGCTCTTAGAGACTAATTTGCATATATAAAAAAAAACATTTTACATCATTTGCCAAGTGCACATGTAACAGGTCAGCCAGTTTAGGTACAAAACTGCTGACAGATGCCATTTAGTGGCTGGGACTCACTCTGAGCTTCAGTCCAGTGCTTGCAATGATATGGAGCTTGCCCTCTTGCAATCCATTCATCTGTTATCGGCTGGTACAAAGGTTGTGGTTACGGTTCCTTTCCGATAATTGGCTGCCCAGTCGGCACATGTAAAAGTGATATTATATGTTTCCCCCCGGTGTTAGAAGGAAGCATTAATCTGATATGGAAAAAGACGGCAAGCTGCTGTGGTTACTTCAGTTTCGTCTAGATTTGGTACTCTTATTAGGGCTTTCTATGGTACTATTCTTTATGCTGTATATACGGTAGGTATTTGTCTATACTATATTTCAGCCCCCTATTACATTTGAGAGATTGGGGAAAATGGAGGATGGTGTCGCCATTAGAGGTGGACTCACTGATTCCCCTGTGTCACCTTTAGTACATAAGAAGGGATTTGGCTTCTTGGAACAAAAAGTATCGGAAAAAGCTGCAACACTAGTAATGGCGAAAGAAATAACAGAATTCAACGTAGGACTAGACACCAATGTTGGGGCTAAGGCTTGGACTTACCGTAATTTGACTTAACCATATTACGACTGCCCGGGTCATGAAGATTGTGAATTTTTTCTCCTATGAGGCATAGTTAGCAACTGCGCAGGGAGGTTCGCTCTGACGTACTAATGACCAAGTATATAAATCTGAGAATCGTAATCCCTGTAATTTATGTGTATGGACGAGCTTAATTAAAGTTTGAATTATGCATTGCTATTGATATAAAATTAAGTTCAACTTAAATAGATTGCTCGTCTTTTGCAAACGTGACTGCACAGTTCATAAGTCACAGGGGCCTGATGGGATACACCTAAAGCTATTAAAAGAGCTTAGCGGTGAACTAGCAAAACCATTAACAGATTTATTTAACCAATTACTGACAACAGAAGTTATCCCAGAAGATTGGAAATTAGCAAATATTGTGCCCATTCACAAGAAAGGTAGTAGGGAGGAATCGGGCAACTATAGGCCAGTAAGCCTGACATCAATAGTGGGGAAATTATTGGAAACCATACTTAAGGAGAGGATTGTGAAACATCTAAAATCCCATGGATTGAAAGATGAAAAACAGCATGGGTTTACTTCAGGGAGATCATGTCAAACTCATCTTATAGATTTTTTTGATTGGGTGACTAAAATAATAGATGGAGGAGGTGCAGTAGACATCGCTTCAGTAAGGCTTTTGATACTGTCCCACATAGAAGGCTTATCAATAAATTGCAGTCTTTGAGCTTGGACTCCCATATTGTTGAATGGATTAGGCAGTGGCTGAGGGACAGACAACAGAGGGTTGTAGTCAATGGAGTATATTCAGACCATAGTCTTGTTACCAGTGGGGTACCTCAGGGATCTGTTCTGGGACCCATATTGTTTAATATCTTTATCAGCAAAATAGCAGAAGGCCTCGATGGTAAGATGTGTCTTTTTGCCGATGACACAAAGATTTGTATCAGGGTTGATGTTCCTGGAGGGATACACCAAATGGAAAAGGACTTAGGAAAACTAGAGGAATGGTCAAAAATCTGGCAACTAAAATTTAATGTTGATAAGTGCAAGATAATGCACCTGGGGTGTAAAAACCCAAGAGCAGAATATAAAATCAGTGATACAGTCCTAACCTCAGTATCTGAGGAAAGGGATTTAGGGGTCATTATTTCAGAAGACTTAAAGGTAGGCAGACAATGTCATAGAGCAGCAGGAAATGCTAGCAGAATGCTTGGGTGTATAGGGAGAGGCATTACTAGTAGAAAGAGGGAGATGCTCATGCCGCTCTACAGAGCACTAGTGAGACCTCATTTGGAGTATTGTGCTCAGTACTGGTGACCATATCTCCAGAAGGATATTGATACTTTGGAGAGAGTTCAGAGAAGAGCTACTAAACTGGTACATGGATTGCAGGATAAAACTTACCAGGAAAGATTAAAGGACCTTAACATGTAAAGCTTGGAAGAAAGACGAGACAGAGGGGATATGATAGAAACTTTTAAATACATAAAGGGAATCAACAAGGTAAGAGGAGAGCATATTTAAAAGAAAAAAACTGCTACAAGAGGACATAGTTTTAAATTAGAGGGGCAAAGATTTAAAAGTAATATCAGGAAGTGTTACTTTACTGAGAGAGTAGTGGATGCATGGAACAGCCTTCCTGCAGAAGTGGTAGCTGCAAATACAGTGAAGGGGTTTAAGCATGCATGGGATAGGCATAAGGCCATCCTTCATATAAGATAGGGCCAAGGACTATCCATAGTATTCAGTATATTGGGCAGACTAGATGGGCCAAATGGTTCTTATCTGCCAACACATTCTATGTTTCTATATGAGACCAATTCACGTGGGTGATAATACCGTAGCTCAGACCACTGCATTGCTAGAGCAAAACTGCTTGTACTGTAGATACAAGTGTTTTTTGCTGCAGTTTTACACAAGGTTTTGCTACGGTTGTAAGGGTATGACCACAAAGAGCGGTCGTACAGCAGTTGGGACGCAGTTACCTTGCGGCTGAGTACCTCATGGCCATACATGCCTGAGCAGCATCACATTAACTGATCAGACCCGAGTAGTTTATTCTATGTTCATTGTTAATGGCTGCACAGCTTTGTGGGTTACCATATGGCGATTAACAATGGCCACGGAATAAAGCATTCAGTTCTAATCAGTTAACATGATACTGCTGCAGCTTGTACGGCGGCACCGTAAGGGGCGGACTGGGAACTTAAAGTGACCATGTAAAAAAATTGTAAAAGTGGCCCCATTTTGTAGTGGGGTCCAAAATGATGGCGGTCAGGGCCAACACAAGAAGGCGAGGCCAGCAATACCACATTGCGGAACATTATACCACCCCAACAGAGCCGAATACCACAGTCCCCAAAAACGTCCACTGACCGGCAATGAGGAGGCATCAGGCGGCCCCCCAGCTATTGGCCCACTGGGAAATTTCCCTGTAAGGTCAATGGCCAATCCGCCCGATGCACAGTACTTGCCAACCACAGCGCAACTGTACCCTCATAGCTTTCTGCTCCATAATTACTGCACTGTTTAAACATACCCTAAGGTTATATGCTGCGTTCTGCGTTCGAGTACCGTGCGGCTGTACGGGCCACAACACGCTCTGATGAAACTATTGAAGACCGCACTGTTTAGTGTTTCTGTATAGTTAATGCCAAGCATGGCATTGAGGGTGAATGCGTGGCCATTAACAATAAAGATCCACTGAACAGTGCGGTCAGTCATCTTTAGCTCTATTATACCCCACGGCAGTGCGGTGCTCGAACACAGCGAGGTCGCATTGCAAACACCACACGGTCGTACCCTAAAGCACAATTATCCATCTTGTAAGCTTTTGTTGCTGTGATAGGGCTGGGGCAACATAGTGGTGACATGTCGCAACTCTCAGAAAGGTTGCACAACCAAAAACATTTGCACAACAGTAGTGTTTTGGCTGTAAAAAGAAAGGAGAATTGCAGAAAAGCCACAGGCATTGCATTGCACTCTATGATAGCAAGGTTGCATGTAACATGAGGATCTGCAGCGACCGGGACACGCAGGGGAAAACACGTGAGGCTCACGGTGGGCCGAGGCGTGCAGTGATGAGGAAGACAGCACGAAATCTTCCGGGGCACACTCTGTTGCAGGGAACACCAGCCAGATGGAAGTTGAGGTGCCCTTGATGGTGGTGGTATTTATGGTGCTTGTGGCTGCTGGGCCCATGGTTCGTGACGCCAGCACTGTAAGGTGCAAATGTTGAGAGTAGCAGTAGTAAGAATGAGGAGTCGTTTGTTGTAAACTAGTTGAACATTTACTTAAAAAAATAAATAGTCTCTGGACAGTTGGTACAGTTCATCAATGGAAAGCTATTTGTATAGCATAAGTAATAATAAGTTCAATTGTACTCCTGTTATCAGGTAGTGGCAGTTGTCAATGAAGGAGTTGTCCCTTTTAAAGTAGACACTTTACAGGCAAGGATTCTGGGGGTAATCCCAAGTCCACTCTATAGCACTCTGGTACTAAAGTATGCTAATATATCTAGAGCTATCCTTTAAGGGCGATCTCCCTTGTGGCAGGCAAACACTTCTGCTTCATTACTTGCAGGATACTCTTATAAGTAGGTTTTTCCACTATGACCCGGAAGGCTTGTGTAGTGGATAAGGACAATTCTGCGCACTAACTGTCCATTTGTGTCCAGGCACTCAGAAAGTTACTCTCAGGCACTTGTGCTAATGAGGTCCATAAGCTGAGTTTAGCTGTTACCCTGGCTAGTCTCTCTGCATCTTTGTACATAGACTCACTGTCTGGTGCTTGGTTGCTGTGGTTGTCTTCTCCAGGCTTGATCAGAGCCCAGAGGAAAGGAAAACAGCTACATATCGATTTAGGCCTGTTTCTCTCCTCCATGAACTTGCTTCTCCTCTCTCATTCTAACATAACATTCTTCTCTAAGCTAGACACACCCCACTATATATATATATTATGTGGTGCCAGAACCACCTAGGGGCAAGTGTGTGTAAGGACATTGCCAGCCAGATAATAGGAAATACCATACAATGCAATTAACCTGTTGCGGACACAGGGCGTACCTGTACGTCCTGTGTAGTTCCGATCACCGCTGGCCGGCGGGCGGGTCAATGCGCGGGGGGGGTCCCATGACCCCCCTGTGTCGGCGATCGCCGCAAACCACAGGTCAATTCAGAAATGCGGTTTGCGGCTTTCACTGTAGGTTGCAGCGGCGGGCGGTGGTGCCATCGCGTCCCTGTGCGGTTGTAGGGGGAACCCGATGGCATGGAAGGCAGCGCAATGCCTTCCTTAGGCATTGGCGCTGCCTTCCGGTGACGAGCCTGTAAGCTCCAGCCCCCTGGATCATACAGGCCGGAAGCTGTATGAGTAATACACACTGTATTACTCATACAGCCAATGCATTCCAATACAGAAGTATTGGAATGCATTGTAAAGGGGGTCAGACACCCCCAAAAATATAAAGTCCCCCCCCCCCCCAAAATATAAAGTTTCAAGTAAAAAAAAAAAAAACATAATTTCCCCCAAAAAAAGTAAAAAAAAATTGGTAAAAATTAGGTATTGCCGTGTCCGTATCGACAGGCTCTATAAACATATCACATGACCTAACCCCTCAGATGAACACCGTAAAAAATAAAAAATAAAAACTGTGCTAAATAACAATTTTTTTGTCACCTTACATCACAAAAAGTACAGTAAGTGATCAAAAAGGCGTATGCCCACCAAAATAGTACCAATCTAACCGCCACCTCATCCCGCAAAAAATTAGCCTACCTAAGACAATCGCCCAAAAAATAAAAATATGGCTCAGAATATGGAGTCACTAAAACATCATTTTTTTTGTTTTAAAAAATCTGTTATTGTGTAAAACTTAAGTAAATTAAAAAAAGTATACATATTAGGTATCGCCGCGTCCGTAATAACCTGCTCTATAGAAATATCACATGACCTAACCCCTCAGGTGAACACCGTAAAAAAATAAAAATAAAAACGGTGTAACAAAAAGTATAATAGCAAGCGATCAAAAAGTCATACGCACCCCAAAATAATGCCAATCAAACCGTCATCTCATCTCGCAGAAATCATACCCTACCCAAGATAATCGCCCAAAAACTGAAAAAACTATGGCTCTCAGACTATGGAAGCACTAAAACATGATTTTTTGTTTCAAAAATGAAATCATTGTGTAAAACTTACATAAATAAAAAAATATACATATTAGGTAACGCCACGTCCGTGACAACCTGCTCTATAAAAATATCACATAATCTAACCTGTCAGATGAATGTTGTAAATAGCAAAAAAACTGTGCCATAACAGCTATTTCTTGTTACCTTGCCTCACAAAAAGTGTAATATAGAGCAACCAAAAATCAAATGTACCCTAAACTAGTACCAAGAAAACTCCCACCCTATTCCGTAGTTTCTAAAATGGGGTCACTTTTTTGGAGTTTCTACTCTAGGGGTGCATCGGAGGGGCTTTAAATGGGACATGGTGTAAAAAAAACAGTCCAGCAAAATCTGCCTTCCAAAAACCGTATGGCATTCCTTTCCTTCCACGCCCTGCCGTGTGCCCGTACAGCAGTTTACGACCACATATGGGGTGTTTCTGTAAACTACAGAATTAGGGCCATAAATATTGAGTTTGGTTTGGCTGTTAACCCTTGCTTTATAACTGGAAAAAATAACAAATCTGCCAAAAAAGTGAAATTTTTAAATTGTATCTCTATTTTCCATTAATACTTGTGGAACACCTGAAAGGTTAACGATGTTTGTAAAAATCAGTTTTGAATACCTTGAAGGGTGTAGTTTCTAGAATGGGGTCACTTTTTGGTGGTTTCTATTATGTAAGCCTCACAAAGTGACTTCAGACCTGAACTGGTCCTTAAAAAGTGGGTTTTTGAAAATTTCTGAAAAATTTCAAGATTTGCTTCTAAACTTCTAAGCCTTGTAACATCCACAAAAAATAAAATATCATACTCAAAATGATCCAAACACGAAGTAGACATATGGGGAATGTAAAGTAATAACTATTTTCGGAGGTATTTCTATATATTATAGAAGTAGAGAAATAGAAACTTAAAAATTAGCAAATTTTTCCAGATTTTTGGTAAATTTGGTATTTTTTATAAATACATATTTTTTTTTTACTCCATTTTACCAGTGTCATGAAGTACAATATGTGACGAAAAAACAATCTCAGAAATGGCCTGGATAAGTCAAAGAGTTTTAAAGTTGTCACCACATAAAGTGACACTGGTCAGATTTGCAAAAAATGGCCTGGTCCTTAAGGTGAAAATGAGCCCGTTCCCTAAGGGGTTAAATACATATATATTCATATATTTAAAGTGTCCCATTTACACACATATGTGGGATGCTGCAGATCCACATCATGAATGGTATGACTTCTCCTAATGGAATCAAGGCTCGGTATCAATGGTATAAAAATATGCTCGAGCTGCACCCAGCTTTAATTAAGTTGGATCTGTGTGACTCTTTCTTGGAAAATAATGTACATTTAGTCATATATGTAAATGAATCATTGGGGATCCAGCAAGGAACATCAAGACAAACACAATCTTACGTCAGAATGATTTACCTCTGGAAAAACAGCAATCTGAGGAATTAACTATACAAATGGCAGTCGGTGACTTTTACTATAAGGCCCTGTTCATACGACTGTATTTTGGCTCCAGATTGTTTGCAGATTGGATGCGGACCCATTTGTTTGAATGGGGCTGCAAAAATGCAGACAGAGCACCGTGTGCTGTCTTTATCCTTATGTCCATTCCGCGACCCCAGAAAAAAGATTGAACATGTCCTATTATTGTCTTTTTTGCAGACAAGGATATGCATTGTTACCAGGGTTGCAACTTTTTCTCCGTTGCCTGTTTTGGAGTTCACAAATTGCGGATCCGCAAAACACGAACACCAGTCATGTGCATTACACATTTTGCGGAACAGAACTTTTGGCTCTTGTCTGTAACAAGATCTATATTTTTGCGACATATGAATGTGGACAACAGACAGTGTGCTGTCCGCATCTTTTGCAGCCCCATTAAGGTGAACAGGTCCGCATTCGACATGCAAAAAATGAGCATCGGATGCGGAACAAAAATACTTTTGTGTGCATGAGCCCTAACAAAGCTAGAACCAGCCCTGTACCACATATGGATCCAGAGATCTCCCCATTCACTGCTCCAATTGCTCTGCTAGATTTATTTCAAGCTGTCAGCTTAGGGGGTGTGTTCTTTCTCAGGGGGGTGTCCTGTCTGCTGCAGCTAGTGGCAGTTAAAGGGTGGAACTGAGCCTGTGCTTCCATATCAGTGAGCAGAACAGAGAAATTACAAAAAGAGCAAACAGCAGGTGGCGCTATACAGATTTTCATTGGATAACTCTGTGACTATACTAAATTTTTAAATACATATGCAATTACAAAAGTATTCAGATCCAGGTGCTGGTTTGAAAACTTTAGAAAAGTTTTTGTGGTACAACATCTTTTAAAGGATTTTTGCAGTATGCATCAAAATCCTTTAAAATAATCACTGATAGAGGTAGCTGTAATTTTATAATGTATTTCTTTTAACCTTATTGCTTCTATCTTCTCATCTGGGCTGTGGTCGCATGACCATGTCCACGTTGCTCTTTCTTATTTCCTATGAAGTCATGTCCATGGGTGGGGCAGTGCCGGGGGAGAGTCTATGTAAGTAGCTGGGTGGATGGAGCTATAAACTAGCTGGGCGGTGCTGGAGCAGCAGCAGAGAAAAGAGAAGTGCATCATGGCTTTGGTTGGATACAGCAACAGGAAGTGCTACATACAGGATGGAAACAAACCAGAGTGTTTGGTGTACATGGTGAACATGGATAAGGAGTGTCCAAACTGAAAACAACATGAGGAAGATGTACATAATGTAAGCAACTACAGGGTGGTCCAAAAGTAATCTGTGAGGGGAGGTGTCCAACATGGCAGCTATTTTGAAAGCAGTTGATATTCTCAAATGAGAAGGGGTGCATGTAACATTATGTATGTCAGGGACCACCAAGTCGATAGCTCTTGGAGTAGTTTCTGTTCAAGTGTCGACTGACCCACAGGGGTCAACAGACACAGAACACAGAAGGATCAGGCAAAACCGTACTGAGGGATAGGCTGAGGTTAGGGCATACAGAGTTCATGCAAGCCAATAAAAAGTCCAAGATCTGGTTGGGCAGCTCAGAATGGAGATCAGGCAGAGGTCAGGTTAGACAGCAAGTGTCAAATCTAGAAAACTGTCAGAAGTCGGTACACGGGTAGAGGAAAGTAGAATAACACACCTTTTAAGGAGACTATCAGACTAAAACCTATTGCTCAGGCACCTTAACACAGGGGAAGGTGCTTCAAGTACCCCAAGGTGGCCAGCCATTGCCTGGTGAAGATTTGCATGCACAGCTGGCCCTCAGATAGCTGGATGAAGCACACAAGCTCCAAACAGGCAGAGAAGGAGAGGCCTAACCAACAAGGAGCAGACCGCAGGCTGGGTGGAGGGATAGAACTACTCCAGAGGCTGGGCCAGCAGGGAAAGAGGGTAGAGAGACCGACTGGTCCATGCTCCCGGATCAGAACTGACCTTGCAAAGAAGTCAAAGAATGCTAGGAATAAAACGTAACTTTTAATCACCAATTAAATATTGAATCACTTCAAATTCCTCAAAAAAAATAACTGACATAAATCATAGTGGACCAAAAAATCCAAAAATACAAAGAGGGGAGAGCAGGGTTATTGTACACTAGGGAGAAATGTCCCTGACAAGTCCCTAGCTACTACCTCAACCCACAGGAACACCCTGATGGTGGATGGCCTGTGGTCTCGTACCTGCCCTGCCTCACCCTCTCATTGCTCTAAACACTTCCAACGCGTTTCCCCAATTACTGGTTCATCAGGGGAATAATATGGAGCAATGTTTCCTCAACCAAGTGATAATCAAAAAATAGTCCAGAAAAAACGTATGATTGTTAACTGATAATTAATCCACACTGAGAGAAGAGAAAAATATACCTGATTATTAACACATAAATATCCGATGCATTGGATTATCAGCACACACAACAATCGATACACATGATCAAAACTGAATCTCAGGTAAACATGATTGTAACAAAGACATATTCAGGGTTGTTAATCACCAAATTAATGGTAAAGCCCGCCCATCATAGCCGGTGACGTCACCGAACACACTGCTGGGCGGGCTTTAGCTCTGCCATAGCCATTTTACAGGCTAGGGTAGCGCTAAAGCCCGCCCATCAGTGCTGGTGACGTCACCGAACACACTGCTGGGCGGGCTTTAGCTCTGCCATAGCCATTTTACAGGCTAGGGCAGCGCTAAAGGCCGTCCATCAGTGTCGGTGACGTCACCGGGCTCACTGCTGGGCGGAAGAATAGGCTTCGTTCGGCAGAAAGGGACCCGGTATGTCACTGACTGTAAGAAAAACTGCACTTCCGGCTGGGATTTTCTCAATGGCAAAAAGGGGCATAAGAATTGTCTGGTAAAGGTAGGGCACAGTGTAAAATTTAGGGCACTGTTGTCCACACACACCAATCTTCCCAATTCTGGACAACCCCTTTAAATCTTATGGGGTTTTTTATGGCAATTTCAGGTTATTAATACTTTTGTGAAACTATTCAACATGTAAATGATCCTACTAATAATGTACATCTTTCTGTTAATTTTAATATTTTTCAACCTATGGATTTATGGAGTTATTCATGCTTTCCTTACTACAGGTGCTTTCTGATGGTCTTGTTGACAGTTAATCTGATCTCATGGATCATTGCAGTAGCTGAAGAGGCCAAACATCACACTAATGAACTACTAAAGCATCTACAGGGAAATGAGTCTGAAAACACCGCTTACAACATCAGTGAAAAAGAAGGTACACAGTTCTTTAGACCATGTTCACACAAGATAGAATTGCAGTAGATTTTTTATGCAGATTTCCATTACAATGGGATTTGCACGACATGTATAAGCATGTGAATACATGGAAATCAGAGCACTCAGTGCATTTCATATCCACAATATACTCATTCTGTTGCAGAATGTAATTTTACCCTTTTTTAGGGGATCTGGAGGTTACCAGTTCTCCTTGAGGAGAGCGCCTAAGTCTTATAGGCCATGCAGTGCTTTTATGGAAAAAATGTATACAAATGAATGAGCTCTATTTCAAAAAGTAAAAGAAACGAAAGCTGTGCCTGTGGTGCCACCAGTTGGAAGCTAGCTATCATATGAGTCAATATTTGACGTTTTAAAACAGGCCTTAAGGTATAATTTAGGATCAGAGACAAGCCAGTACCTCATCTGTAGAAAGGTGTTTTCAGGTGTTTGCTCCTCAACAGTGCAGAGCAGGAAGAACTGAATTGTGGGAGATCTGGGGGTACTATTATTCATGGAAAGCACCTAGTAGGAGCTTTATAAGTCATGCAATGCTCCTCCACTAAAGAGATAAGCAAATTAGCTCTCCTTACAAAAGGAAAAAGAAAGCATTAACATATAGGATAGCAAACTTCCAACTGGTGGCTCCAGATGCACAGTTTCTTTACTTTGGGGAGAGAGCTAATTTTTAGAGGTTTGCAATGTATATGGAGGAAATCTGTGGAAAATTCGACCGTGGAAAAACTCCAGTACATGTGAACAGAGTCTAAATGTGATTACAGATACAAAAAAAGTAAGAGAACCCTCTGGCAGTACTTGAATTTCTGCATTGATTACTTATAAAATGTGATTTGGTTGTTAAGTCACAATTAGAGAAACAACATCTAACTAAACTAATAACATACAATTTTACCATTCATGTCTTTTACTGAGTACATTGAGTAAACATCCACAGTGCAGAGAGAAAAAGTAAGAGACCCTCTGTGATAATGATTCCTGCAAGAGCTAATTTGTGTTTTAATTAAGGAGATTAGATTGGAAGTTTTATGGCTGCTCTATCCATTAAACAAAGGCACACAAAGCCTGGTTACTGACAAACCTGTTCTTCTCAAGAAAGATTGGTTAGTGTGAATGTGGACCATGCCTTAAAGAAACAAATGTTCAGAATATATGTTATAGACAGGGGCATAGCTATAAGGGAAGCAGCTGCTTTGGGGCCTGAACTCAGAAGGGGCCCACCCAGGAGGAGGACTAAAAGATTTTATTCACACGGCCCCCTCAACAGTATTATAAAATGACATTATATACACAGACACTGTAGGAAACGGACATAGCGACTAGCCTCAGGAGTGAGGGCTTTACAGGAGGAGGGGATTGCAAAGAATTTGTTGGGGTGATCCAAAAGTTGTGGAGGGCTCACTGTGCATGCGCAGCCACACTCCACTCATTTCTATGGGACCGCCATTTCTGTCAGCCTCATATAAATGATTGGGGGCGGTGGTTGGGCAAGTGCTGTGCACTCCTATTCACTACTATGGGGACAGGGCTTGGTGGTGGCCTGACCCGGGGAAACCCTGAGTCCTCCAGCCACCACCTTTCCCACTCCATTCTCAGTGTAGGTGCATGTCCCCAGGTGCGGGTATCCCTAGTGAGATGCCCCTATTATCTCAGATGGGAATACCCCTTTAAGCTGCATGCCATGCTGTGCCTGAAGTATGGCTTGACAGGCAGCCTGTAAAAATTCCATGGAGTGCAACAGTATTGTATTGCAGTCTATGGCACAAGCAATGAGAGGTTAGCATATTTAAAAAACTTTTTTTTATTTAAAAAAAAATTACAAAAATATTGAAAATATACGGTAATCACCCCATTCCCAATGTTACATATAAAAAGTAAGTAAACAGTGAAAAATAAACACTATAGGTATTGCTACTTCCAAAAATGTAAACTTAAAAATCTAAAAATATTTTTCTTGCATAATGACTGCCATAGCAAAAAGAAAACAAAAATGTGCGATATGTTCACCTTCTCTTCTCAAAAATTTAATAAAACATCATATCTACCCTAAATATTAAAAAGCGTCAGAGTAATGAGATGCAATTTCCTTTTCAAAGGTTTTTATATATTTTTAAAGTAGTGAAGCATAACTGCAGAGATTTGGTATTGCCTACAGAATAAGATTGTAACGTTATTTTTAGCACATAGTGAACGCTGTTATAACAAAACCCCAAAAACTATTTTTTCAATTTCACATCACAAAAAAAGTATTTGTTTTCTAATACAAGGTATCTACGGTTAATTAAATGGTGCCATTTTAATGTACAACTTGTCTCACAAAAAATACATTCTTATATGGCTATGTGAGCTGAATAATTAAAATGTTGTAGAACTTGGAAAGCAGGGATTAAAAAAAACACAGAAAGAAAAACTGGCCCGGTTCTTAAGGAGTTAAGAAAGAGGTGGGAAAGAACCCAAGGGCAACAGCAAAAGACCTACAGAAGTCTGTGGAACACATTTATATGTCCACTATTAGAAAACCACAAGAGTGGGGTTCTTGGAAGGACACCACAAAGGAAGCCACTCGGGTTTGCCAAAGACCACCAAAATGTTCCACAATGCTTCTGGGGAAATGTTTTAGGGCCATAAGAGACAAAAGTTGAACTAAATGCGCAATGTTATGTTTAGAGGAAAAAGAACACTGCATACCAACACTGCATCTCAACTGTGAAGCATGATGGAGGAATCATCATGGTTTGGGGCTGCTTTGCTACTTCAGGGCATGGATACCTTGTGATCATCGCTAGACATGAGGCATTAGTATACAATTTGATCAAAAAGCATAGGCCCACTCACCGCGACAAGGTTGCCTCTTGGAAATTGTATACTAATGCCTTATGTCTAGCATGCAGCATAGGGGTAGGTATACGATAAAATACGCTGAGAAGCAGTTAGATAAAAGCATAGTATTGAGGATGTGCGATCCAGTTCTGTTTCTTGTATTTATTCATGTAATAATGTATTTACATTGTGTTTGTGGATAGCTAATTGTGACTTAGATAACAATTAGTCCGCATTTTATTAGTAATCAATACAGATATCCAAGTAAATTCACAATTTCACTAATATTTTTTGGAATCTGAATTGGGTAGGACGAGACCATAAATGATCCCTTGTTGCACCAAACGTCTAATTTGCATATTAGGAAAACGTATCATAACTCAAAAATAAAGCCGCAGATCAACAAAAGAAAAACTGCCCTTTAATAGGGTGGACTAATGCTATGTGTCTAGTTGGATAAGGAAGTCTCTTGTGACTGACTCTCTTTAAAGTGCAAAAATAAAGCTTTATTGCTAACTGGTTAAAGGCAACCTGTCACTAGCATCATTTTATAGAGCAGGAGGAGCTGAGCAGAATGATATATAGTTTTGTGAGTAAAGATTCAGTATTTCATTTATTTAAAATTCCTGCTTGTTCTGGGCTGTGACATCAAGGAGGCGGGCCTATCAGTGATTGGCTGCACAGTGTTAGGGAGAAGGCTGTCAATCACCGATAGGCCTGCCTCCTTGATTTTGAAGCCCAGAATAAGCAGGAATACACTAAATCTTTTCCCACAAAACTATATAGCAATTTACTCAGCTCCTCCTGCTCTATAACATGGTGTCTACAGCTCAGACACTATTTTCAAAGTGACAGACCCCCTTTAATAAAAAATACATGTACATTTTTCTTCCTTATGCAATAGTAGTAGACTATATGCCTCTGTCAGACAATCTAACACATTTGTTTGCCTTTACAGAAGAAGATGAGAACTTGAACACATGTGCCTGCAGATCTTTGTGCGAAATCATCACCACTACGATTAGCTATTTGTACCCCTTCAACATTGAGTATAATCTGTTCGCTGCAGCTATGCTTTACATCATGTGGAAGAATGTAGGACGTCAAATTGATGAAAGTGCATCCCACTACCATGGAATAGGACCAGGAATCCGTCAACATATTCCCCTCCTGGGACTTTTATCTGGATTGTTCATTTTGATAATTGGTCTAGCGATGTTCATCTTGTATGAAATGAGTAGGGATACAAATCATGCTGAATGGTTCTCACTGACTACCTTCTACATTTTTCACGTGGTCAGCCTCATTCTCATGTGCCTGGCCAATATAATGGGGCTTATTATCTTCAAATTAGATAAAAGAAGCATGGACAATGAGAAGAACCCAAGTCGTACGCTGGATATGGCTCTACTACTTCTGGCAACATTAGGCCAATACTCTATCTCCTATTATTCTATTATAGCCATGGTGTCTACACAACCCTTCAGCTTTTTGTGTGGACTAACCCTTAGTTATTCAGTCTTGATGATCTTTCAGCACTCTATACAAAACTTTTTTATCATTGAAGGGCTCCATCGTCTTCCACCCAATGTATTATTCAGGCCCTCTAGGCATACGGAACCACATGAAACCATAAAGCAGATAGATATGGAAAAACGACAATCTCTTACTGGTGCCTCCACAAATTCAAAGCAGAAAATGACAAGAAGAGAAACCTTGACAGCTCACATCAAAACTCACCTCAAGAAAAGAAAAACCATGAAAGACATTTACTTGTTTCTTTTCCTCACTAACATAATAGTAAGTTATAGGTTATATTATGGATGGAGTTTTTGTTAGCCCCACCAATTTTTTGACTGGGGACAGTGCAAATTTGCGTGGACTGTCTCTAAAAATCAGGTGCAGCAAATTCTGGACAGTTGGCAACTATGGACTGGACCAATGTCAATTATTGGATGTCATACATCTAGATTTCCCCCCCAAAGCATTTCATACTGTATCCCAGAAAACATGGTACATAAAATGAGGATGCTTGGACTGGGTGAAAATATATAATGTTTTGGGGTAAATAACTGGCTAATGATAGAAAACAGAGGAGGGTTATTAACGGTACATACTCAGATTGGGTCACCCTTACCAGTGTGGTAGCACATGGGTCAGTGTTGGTGGGGTCACCATTACTAGTGGGGTACTACAGAGGTGGGTATTTGAGGGTTTGCCATTATTAGTGAGGTACCACAAGGGATCAAGGGGTGTGGTTTAGTGGGCAAGAGAAGTGGCCTAAGATGTGATATTTTGCACCAAATTGGCACCACAATTCTGTCATAAAATACTCTCATAACCCAACCAGTAAGTTCCATAGTCATGAACCAAATTTATCATCCAGCCTGAGCCCCTGTGACAAATCTGCTGCAGGTCTAGACAGCCACCTATAGGATTAGTAAATCTTCCCCAGTGTGTACAATTTTTGGCAAGAATGCACAAGAGAGACATAGAAGAACTTGAATGGGTTAAAAGGCGGGCAACTGAAGGAATACATTTAATGGGTAGACTACAGGATCTAAAAAGATGATTCAAATTATAGAGTTAATTAGTAAAAGAAAAAAAACATGGCTGAGGGGTAATTATTATTATTTGTTTAAAAGCACCATTAATTCCATGGCGCTGTACATCCAGATGGGGTTATACAAATCTAAAAATATAATAAACAAGAAAGTGTCAACAGACTTGTACAGAGAGGTAGAGGACACTGCCCGCAAGAGCTTACAATCTATAAGGAAAGGGAAGAACATAGTAGGTAATGGTATAGGCTGCTCATGTAGCTGTGTGGCATGCTCATTGCAGATGGTAGGCTTTCCTGAAAAGGTGGGTTTACAGGTTACTCTTAAAGGTTTGGATGTTAAGGGAGAGTCTGATGTGTTGGGGTAGTGATTTCCAGAGTAGGGGATAGGCACGTGAGAAATCTTGTAGTCGAGGAGAACTAAGGAGGAGGTCCTGTGAGGAGCTGAGATTACGTGTGGGGATGTATCGGGAAAGCAGGTCAGAAATATAAGGAGGGGACAGGTTGTGCACAGCTTTATATGTAGTTGTAAGTATTTTAAACTGAATTCACTGGGCGTTAAGAATAGATTGGAGGGGAGCGAGAGTGCTGGATAGGAGGCCACACAGGAGAATGTTGTAGTAGTCCAGGCTGGAGATGACGAGAGCATAGTATTTTAGTTGACTCAGAGGTGAGGAAGGCACGAATACAAGAGATGTTCTTACGTTGAAAACGGCAGGTGGAGGTGAGGGTTTGGATGTGTGGCTTAAAGCACAGGGCAGAATCAAGTGTTATCCCCAGGCAGGGGACCTGCGAGACTGGAGAAAGTGTTCTGCTAATAACTGTAATGGATAGGTCAGGTAGGGGGTCTGAGTTAAGCTTTAGAAAGCGGGAGGAGAAGAATATAGCTGACACACATGCAAAGTTAGCAGCAAAGAAACATTGGTGCCAGAGAGGTAGATTTGAGTGTCGACAGCATAGAGGTGGTATTGGAAGCCATGCGACTCTATGAGCTGTCCCCGGGGCGAATGTATAAATGGAGAAAAGTAGGTGACCCAGGACAGAGCCTTGAGGGACACCAACAGAGAGGGGGCGTGATGAGGAGGTAGTGTATGAATGGGAAACGCTGAAGGTTCTCTTGGTGAGGTACGAGGAGATTCAGGAGAGGGCTAGGTCTTTGATGCCAAGGATGATTTATAGGAGGAGAGAGTGGTCAACAGTGTCAAAGGCAGCAGAAAGGTCAAGAAGGAGGAGCACCGAGTAGTGACGTTTAGCTTTGGCAGATCGTTGGTGACTTTGGTTAGGGCAGTTTCAGTGCAGTGTTTGGGTCTGAATCCGGATTGCATCGAATCAAAAAGTGAGTGCGATAAAAGGTGAGAGGACAATTCGAGATGGATATGTTGTTCAGGGACTTTGGATGCAAATGGGAGCAGTGAAGTGGGACGATAGCTGGATAAAGAGGATGGGCCCAGGGGAGGCTTCTTGAGTATGGATGTGACGGTTGCAGTGTTTAAAAGAAGAAGAGAAGATGCCAGTGGTTAGCAATAGGTTAAAGAAGTGGGTTGAGACAGGGATAACTATAGTGTTGAAATTAGGGATGAGGTGGGATGGGAATGAGTTAAGGACACAGGTGGAAAGCTTTTATTCTGTGACAGTGGTAAACCGGGTTATATGGGAAGAGCATTGGGTGGCTGTGTAGGGGTGTAGTGGGGGTGTTTAAAGATTTCACAGATTGATTTTGTCTCTAAAATATATGGCAAAGTTTTCAGCTGACTTGAGGGTTGTTGGAGGGGCCATGGGGGATAAAGTAGAGAGTTAAAGGTATTAAACAGTTGTTAGGGTTTACGGGAGAAAGAGGATATCAGAGTAGTAAAGTAGTCCTGTTTAGAAAAGCTGAGTGCAGACTTGAATTTGAGAACAGCTAGTCTAATAATTGCCGTATGTGTAAATATATTAAGGTCAATACAGAGATCTCTCCCATGATCTGTTATACTCAGGATAGTAAGAACAGGACATCCTCTATGTCTAAAGTAAAGAAGATTTCTACACTTATGGCACCTATTGGAAATTTATGGCATAGGTTTGGTTTCCTACAAAAATATTTCCAATCTAGTTGCAGCCTTTATTTCAACCATTCTTTTTTAATGATCATATCTTATTTTACATCTGATAGTTTAATGCAGTTACTGTCCTTGTGCTGTTCCTTTACTGAGTCTTGTTTCTTGTCTTCTCACAGTTCTGGATTATGCCAGCCTTTGGAGCTCGGATCCGATTTGACAACGGTTTAGAGGTTAATTTTTATGGTTTCTCACTCTGGGCCATAATTACCAACGTTTGTCTTCCTTTCGGGATCTTCTATCGTACGCATGCAGCTGCTTGCTTGTTGGAACTGTACAGCATGGCCTAGAGGTGCCTTTCGTCTCCTCTCCACATCAATGATGCTCCTGTGGTGTCATCATAAACACCTACAGGCAGATAATTAACATAGTAACATAGCTTATAAGACCGAAAAAAGACATCTGTCCATCCAGTTCGGCCTGTTATCCTGCAAGTTGATCCAGAGAAAGGCGAAGAAATTCTGTGAGGTAGAAGCCAATTTCCACACTTTAGGGGAAAAAATTCCTTCCCGACTCCAATCAGGCAATCAGAATATCTCCCTGGATCAACAACCCATCTCTAGTAGCTATAGCCTGTAATATTATTAAACTCCAGAAATACAAAATCGTGGAACTACAGATGTAGCAGGGGTAACACACTCACTCTTAAAGGGAACCTGTCATGTGGATATTTGATTATAATCTAACTAATTATATACAATCATTAACTACAAAAAAAGTACCATAGATGTATTCACTTACTGGTGTGACAGATGGTTACCTCATAATATACACACAAAGATGCCGCATGCTAATGAACTGATTTGAGTCCAGCGTGATGTCATTGAGTCCAGCGTATATTTAATTCAGAGCTATAGCTACTCCGCTGCCCACCTGCTGCTGATTCATATGGAAAATAACTGTCAATCAGCAGCAGGTGGGCGGGGAGAGTCAGGAGCTCATGAATATTCAGGACTCATCATTATCAGCTGGAGCTTTTCAATACAAGATGTTGGCAGATTGACTGGGTCAATTAAAGAAAGTGACCCAACATTTTGCTAAGAGAATCAGTGACTTATTTATGTTGCCCTTAGTTAGGACACCATAAAACTGGTGACAGGTTCCCTTTAACTCAAATTTCTTAACTCATTGCGTTATCTTGAAACAAAAGCCATTGAAAAGCAATTGCTTAACGCATTTAGTTTAGCTAACATGTCTCATAAAGCACGTATGTTAACCAGTATAAAACTACTACCATTTATGAACTACAGCTTACAGACACAACATAATGGGATTTTTCTGAACTTTCTGCTTGATAATGGACTGTTACATGAATTTGTTGAATGTCATATTTGGCCAGCGCAGTAAACGTAGGCAGAATTTTAAAAAAATTGTTTTTTAGGTGGTACATTAAGCATTTTTAGCCATATAATATTCTTGAGCATACATGTTTTTAATAATACTTGTCATTGCAAAATGTCGCTTCCTCTATAGAGCAGCAGAAAAAAAAATACAAAAAACATTGAAAAGTTCCACTTTTGTTTTGAAGCAGGGCAAAAAACAAACAATGGATGTCTATGGGAGAAAAATACCAGAACATGGGGGACAAAAACACCATACACCCAAAAAAAAGTGTAAAAAAAACATCACTACAAAAACCTGCATGTGCTGCATCAAAAAATTCCTATAGACTTCCATGTAACATCTGGAGCTGCTGTTTTTGTAAAAAAAAAAAAAACTGTAAAAAAAATGTAATTAATAAAAAAAAAACACAAATCTAAAACTTGGTTGTTATTATTGATATAGCCACTGACAGGCAGTAAATTGATTTATGTGGAAAAATTAAGAAAAAGGTAAAATATGAGTGGGGATAGCCTATATACAGTGTAGAGAAAACCCCATGTGTGTCTCAACAAAGATTGTGTAGTAAAGAAAGAAGACCAAAAAAATGGATGGCATAGGGTGGACAGAGGGGCATACACAGATCTCATGGGCCCCTATAGCAAAACTTTGCCCCACCCAGTTTCCCAATATTTTTTATTTTATTAAGGGCTCGTTTACACAAACGTATTTTGCGTTCCGTATGCGGCCCGTTTTCTGCGTTCCGCATACGGTCCGTATATGGAACCATTCATTTCAATCGGTCCGCAAAAGATGCAGACAGCAATCTGTGTGCTGTCCGCATCCGTTGCTCTGTTCCGTGGCCCTGCAACAATTTTGAGTCCTGTCCTATTCTTGTCCGTTTTGCGGACAAGAATAGGCATTTCTATAATGGGCAATGGGCCTCCTGTTCCATTCCGCAAATTGCGAAAGGCACACGGGCGGGATCAGTTTTTTGCGGATCTGCAATTTGCAGGACCGGCAAAAAACGTCACGGTCGTGTGAACGAGCCCTAAGTGGAAGAAATTGTAATTGAAAAGAAAACTAATTAAAAAAAAAGTCACCCTTCATCTCATCTACTTCATCCGACTTCTTTGCTAAAGAAAGTGAAATAGATGCTTTATAAACATAGTAGTGTTGAGCGAGCATGCTTGACTGAACACCATTTTGACTCCAGCATCACCACGCTCGGCGAGTTGCGGTGTTCGGCTGAACACCGCATGTACTCGAGTGCGATGCTCGAGTCTCCTTCCCGCATGTTTGTTGACTGCTACCCAGTCAATAAACGTGCGGGGAGGTACT
Source organism: Bufo gargarizans (assembly GCF_014858855.1). Classification (NCBI taxonomy): domain Eukaryota; kingdom Metazoa; phylum Chordata; class Amphibia; order Anura; family Bufonidae; genus Bufo; species Bufo gargarizans. The sequence goes on along the minus strand of NC_058085.1, from coordinate 64,502,955 downwards.
GGCACTCACTGTAATGTCGTAGCCATGATGGTTACTGGAATTACAATGATTGGCTGGCTGGAACCCGTCATTGGGTGCTATATAGCACCCGATGACACCTGGTTCGGCTCAGTCTTAGTCAGGGAGAGCTGCAGCAGAAGGGACAGAAATTGTTTAGTGTTGAAAGGTGCTATAGACCCAAATGTCCTTTTAAGGACTATTGTTTTATCTGGCTGCTACATATATTACTAGCGCAACCTACGCTAAATTGCATGCAATTGTTTGGCCGCTGTTGACAGCAACATTACCTGCGCTACATCTCCTGTATAAAGTTTGCGCATCCTAATATCTCTCACATTCAATTTATTTGTATATACACTTACAAAACCTGTGCTACTGCACATGTGACATACTTGCAAGCATATATACCATTTAATATGCTCAAGGCGAGCAGTAAGGGACAGGGAAGTGGCTGTGCTTCTGATGGTGCGCCTGAACTGCGCCTGCTGCCAGAGCACAAGAAACACACTCATCCACAATACCTAGCTTCATGTCCCGGTTTGCAGAGCGGCGCAGGACACCACTTTTGAAGTCACACCAGTGCGACCAGGTGGTCGGTTGGATTGCAGCAGATAATGCTTCCAGTCGGTTAAGCACCACCCTGTCTTCCTCAAAGTCCAGTCTCAGTAGCCAAGAGTCTGGTCAACAGAATCCTCACCCTGATCCTCCTTCCTACCACCATGGAGAGTCCTTGGCAAACAAGTGATCCCACACTCGGATATTCTGAAGGAGCTCTTTTCATCGCCATTCCTTGATTTGGGCCTCTCGCCAAGCCTGCTTGAAGAGGGACATGAGGAGATCTTGTGCACTGATTCTCAAGAGGTTAATGATGAGACACAGTTGTCAATAATTGAGCTGCTTGTTAGGTCAACAAGTCAGGAGGATGACCAGAGTGAGGAAGTGGAAGAGCAGGTGGTGGACGATGGAATTACTGACCCAATCTGGAAAGGTGGCAAGCCGTGCGAGGACAGAAGTACAGAGGGGGAGGGATCCGCAGCACTGCAACAGGCTGGAAGAGGCAGTGGGGTGACAAAAGGGAGAATGCTGGCCACACTAAACAGGCCCACAACTGTTCCCCGGAGCACCCCCTTGCGGCAACCTCCCTTGTCAAGGGGTAGGTGTTCCGCAGTCTGCCGCTTTTTTGAGGAAAGTGAGAACGATAAAAGAATTGTCATTTGCAACCTGTGCCGTACCAAAATGAGCAGGGGCGTGAACACTAGCAACCTCACCACCACTAGCATGATCCGCCACATGGCATCAAAGCACCTTAATAGATGGGCCGAACACCTGGGTCCACAATCCAGTGTCTGTGGGTCACACCGCTGCCTCCTCTTATCCTGTGTTACGTGCTGGCCAATCCCCTGTCGAAGATGCAGGCCCGGATGCCTCCTGCCCTGCACCTGGACCTTCGCAAGCACCATCAGCTAGCACTTCCACTTCTGTGTCACAGCACAGTGTACAGAGGTCCATACCCCAGGCCTTCGATCGAAAGCGCAAATACCCAGCCACCTACCCACAGGCCATAGCACTAAATGCACACCTTTCCAAATGGCCTTGAAATGTTGCCATTTAGGCTTGTGGACACGTCCCTCGTTACTCAGTCCCCAGCCGCCACTATATTTCCCGGTGTGCCGTCCCCGCCTTACACCAGCATGTGTCCCGTAACATCACCCGTGCCCCGACCAACGCAGTTATTGGCAAGGTCCACTTAACTACTGACACGTGGACAGGTGATTTTGGCCAGGGATGCTACATTTCCCTGACGGCACACTGGGTGAACGTTGTGGAGGCTGGGAGTGAGCCGTACCCTGGGATGGCACAGGTGCTACCGACGCCAAGGATTGCAGGCCATACTTCCATCAGGATTTCCGCCACCACCTATATTAGTATCTACAACCCCCCCCCCCCCTTCTCCTCCTCCACTTCCACCTCTGAATTCTCATCTTGCAGCACCAGTCAGCCATCAGTGAGTAGCTGGAAGCAGTGTAGCACTGCAGTGGGGAAGCGGTAACAGGCCGTGCTGAAACTACTATGTTTAGCTGACAAACAGCACACCGCCGCAGAGCTGTGGCAGTGTACAAGAGAGTGCAGAGAGGCAGGAGGCCTCCCTCCAGCAGGCAGCTACATCATGGCTGCTCACTGACTAGACTTCACTAGACACTGCCTAACTAGGCCTGAGCTAAGCTATATATACACTGTAACACTGCCCCATCTAGTGGAGAAACTAGTGTAGTGCACCCTAACTAGGCCTGTGTAAAGGATCTTACACATAGAATCACATGGTGACATGGGAGAATATGACATGAGATGAAGTGCAGCATACAGGCATAATATATCATAATAAAACACAATCAAACTAGTTTGCGGTGCCCACGATCATGAGTGGGACACTGCATCATCCCTATCACAGCCCCCTCCCTCCCCTCCACATCAGGTCTAGTATGTCCCCCACCAGTCCCCACAGGATGGTGAGAATTCTGGAGTGGTTGCAGACACTAATGGAGCCCATCAGACAGAGCCTGCTCCTCACAGCAATCATCCTCACTCACAGCCCACTCCATCCTGCTATGTTTCCAGAGCTCTCCTCCTGTGCCCAGAGTTCAGGAGTGCAGGGCCACTCACCAGCCAGCCCACGGCTGCATCCAGGTGCTGCCTCCCCCGCACAGTCCTGTTCTCATTAACCCCAGCACTGCCAGCAATAGGCCTGAAGCAGCAATTTACAGAGCCTCTTCTATAGGAAGTCCCATCCAAAGAACAGAAGTGAGCTGACAGTTTTCACACATGTCACTAGTCCCCTCTGTATACTGATCCCCATGTTAGCATATCACTTGTGCATCCCAGCACTGTTAACAGTATGTCTCCTGAGTCTGTGAGCCTTGCGGCTACACCTTCATAACCCCCATCTCTCCACCTGTATCATCAGCAAGAGGATCTACCGCAGATAGCTCCCGCTGTCGCACCTCTGCTACCACCGCTCCAGATCCCTTAGGCCTCAACCTAATATTTACTCACCAGTGTCCAGCCTCCGCAACAATGCTTCACCTGCTCACCGTTCCGCTTCACGGCGGCTTCCGCTCATTTGCCGGAGCCTTTCCAAGAATCTCTCTGTCACGGTGAGGGATATCACAGACATCGCGACTCCAGTTTAGACGATTCACCCATATGTAGGGCACGGTCCAGAGTGTCCACTAGGTAAGTGTAACTGGGACTCAGCGTGGAGTAGGCGGTTACCGATAGTACACAGAACATTACAGCACATCACCATCTTCACCCACCCCCTTCTGGTAATTCCAACTATTCTTTTGCTACCCTGGTAGCGGAGCAGTTGGTAGACAGCCAGAGCCGGTTTTCCGCTATTTCGGGGGCCCCTGCTTGTTCGGTGTCGCTGCTGAGCTGGTACCTGGCTGACGAAGTAAAAGAAAAAATCTGGGCCCAACAGTATGTAGATCTTTATTCTTTAGTCGCCGAACAGATGATCTGGATGAACAATTTAAACGTCCAGATGACTCTGAGGTAGACAAGTCTAATCTAAACAATCGAGAATTGGCTCAAGGCTTCTCTAATTTGCCAGCATCCTTGGTGTGTGTTTCCCGGAATTGCCATCCCCCCATTGTTTTCTTACCTGACATGATCTGGACGGTTATTCATGCTGGGTTATATATGACAAGCAGTTCCGCAGGTCATGGTAGCGTGACATGATTTAACTTGGGAAAGCCAGGATGTCAACCAGTGGCTTCTGGTAATGACTCCATAGTCATCCTGCACCTCACAGCTTTCCAGGAAGGGCTGGTGCACACAGCGGAGCATTGGCCTACAGAGCCAATCCCAAGATATTACAGCTCCTGTTCCCACAGCGGTGGATCACACCTAGCAGTGCGAGGCTTTGAGAATGCAAAGCTGGAGGCAGCAAAATCCACGGCTCCTGCCCCCTCTTGTAGGAAGGACGCCAGTGAACAGCCTAAGGATGGAACCGAGACTCGCCCATTATCCCAAAACTATCTGGGTTTAGGACCTTCACTCACTGCGACGACCAATCTTTTGCTGACAATGTGAATTCAGCCAAAGATTATCCAGAGGCGGTCGCAAAAAAAAAATTTTTATATCAGTTGAGTGAAAAATTCACTCAAATTCCTTTTGATAGGGCGCTACTCGAATTGTTGCAAGCTGGTCAAGGAACATTGATGGCAAAACCCATCATTGAGTCTGCTTTCCATCTCTTGGCGGTTCACCATGAATGCTTCCACCTCCTACGCTGTTTTTTCAGGGAAACTACTACAGTCATGGCCAAAAGTTTGCTGCTAAACTGCTTTTAGATCTTTGTTTGAGTTGTTTCTGTGATGTAGTGAAATATAATTACACGCACTTCATATGCAAAGAGTCAGTATTTGCAGTGTTGGCCCTTCTTTTTCAGGACCTCTGCAATTCGACTGGGCATGCTCTCAATCAACTTCTGGGCCAATTCCTGACTGATAGCAACCCATTCTTTCATAATCACTTCTTGGAGTTTGTCAGAATTAGTGGGTTTTTGTTTGTCCACCCGCCTCTTGAGGATTAACCACAAGTTCTCAATGGGATTAAGATCTGGGGAGTTTCCAGGCCATGGACCCAAAATGTCAACATTTTGGTCCCCGAGCCACTTAGTTATCACTTTTGCCTTATGGCACGGTGCTCCATCGTTCTGGAAAATGCATTGTTCTTCACCAAACTGTTGTTGGATTGTTGGAAGAAGTTGCTGTTGGAGGGTGTTTTGTTACCATTCTTTATTCATGGCTGTGTTTTTGGGCAAAATTGTGAGTGAGCCCACTCCCTTGGATGAGAAGATCCGGACAAGTCTTTTTCCTGATGCCCCAAACAATCGGAAAGAGGCTTTATTGGAGAATATGACTTTGCCCCAGTCCTCAGCAGTCCATTCACCATATTTTTTGCAGAAGATCAATCTGTCCCTGATGGGTTTTTTTTTGGAGAGAAGTGGCTTCTTTGCTGCCCTTCTTGACACCAGGCCATCTTCCAAAAGTCTTCGCCTCACTGTGCGTGCAGATGCGCTCACACCTGCCTGCTGCCATTCCTGAGCAAGCTTTGCAATGGTGGCACTCTGATCCCGCAGCTGAATCCTCTTTAGGAGACGATCCTGCCGCTTGCTGGACTTTCTTGGACGCCCTGAAGCCTTCTTAACAAGAATTGAACCTCTTTCCTTGAAGTTCTTGATGATCCTATAAATTGTTGATTGAGGTGCAATCTTAGTAGCCACAATATCCTTGCCTGTGAAGCCATTTTTATGCAATGCAATGATGGCTGCACGCGTTTCTTTGCAGGTCACCATGGTTAACAATGGAAGAACAATGATTTTAAGCCTCCTTTTAACAGGTCAAGTCTGCCATTTAACCCAATCAGCCTGACATAATGATCTCCAGCCTTGTGCTCGTCAACATTCTCACCTGAGTTAACAAGACGATTACTGAAATGATCTCAGCAGGTCCTTTAATGACAGCAGTGAAATGCAGTGGAAAGGTTTTTTATGGGATTAAGTTAATTTTCATGCCAAAGAAGGACTATGCAATTCATCTGATCACTCTTCATAACATTCTGGAATATATGCAAATTGCTATTATAAAAACTTAAGCATCAACTTTTCCAAATTCCAATATTTATGTAATTCTCAAAACTTTTGGCTACGGCTGTACTATGATATGAGCTAACCAATGGGAAGCTCCATATCCTGTTGCTACTTTTAAATATTTAGCTCCTTCTTACAGTTAGTGGTCTCAGAGGAGCCAGGACGTCCATCTTTACTGCATTATTTAGACGATTTCCTTTTCATAGGCCCAGCAGGGATTAGACACTTTCCACTGCATGGATAAAAACAGAGGGTCCACTAACTGTCCTTACATTTTTAGCTATTGAAACCGATGCAGATAGGATAGTATTTTGTTTACCCCAACAAATATTGACCAACTTAAAAGGCCTCCTGTCCCAAGTCCTGTCTTCCAAAAAGGCTACCTTTAGGCCCCTTTCACATGGGTGAGTTTTCTGCGCTGGTGCAATGCGTGAGGTGAACGCATTGCACCCGCACTGAATCCAGACCCATTCATTTCTATGGGGCTGTGCACATGAGCGGTGATTTTCACACATCACTTGTGTGTTGCGTGAAAATCGCAGCATGCTCTATTGTAGTGAATGGGGCTGCGTGAAAATCACAAGCATCCGCAAGCAAGTGCAGATGCGGTGCGATTTTCACGCACAGGTTGCTAGGAGACAATCAGGATGGGGACCCGATCATTATTATTTTCCCTTATAACATGGTTATAAGGGAAAATAATAGCATTCTTAATACAGAATGCATAGTACAAAAGGGCTGGAGGAGTTAAAAAAAAATATATAATAATAATTTAACTCACCTTAATCCACTTGTTCGTGCAGCCCGGCTTCTCTTCTGTCTTCATCTTTGCTGTGCAGTAGAAAAAGGACCTGTGGTGACATCACTGCGCTCATCACATGGTCCGTCACATGATCCATCACCATGGTGAGGCATGGGGGGCTACTTTCAGGGTAAATGGTTTGCTATAGCATGGCCACAGTCGTGGGAAGGGTCTCCATTGCTCCGTAATCTGACATGTCTGGAGCTCTATCTCATAGTAGCAGCGGTCGTGGTTTGGGGAGAGGAGATAAAAAAAAGACGCATAGTATTCTTGACAGACAATATCTCTCCCAGTCCTCACCCGACTGTGCCATTTCATCCTCCGTTGCCTAGAGCTACATTTCTGGTTTAAGGCAAAACATGTTCCTGGGGTACGCAATGATTTAGCAGACTCTCTGTCCAGATGACCAGGTTTCGCAGTCTGGCTCCACACGCGGAGCAGTCGGCAACTGCAGTGCCACCCTGCTTATGGAACATCGTTTCAGAGAATTGTTGAACCTGATGAAGGAATCCATAGCTCCTACCACCTTCCGATCCTATCACAGTACCTGGCTCCGATGGCTCGATGTCACAAATAAAGAACAGGGGATACGGGTTCATCATAACAGAGTAATCGCCACTGGCCATGCGGTCTCAAAGAGCCTCTAGAAATTGTTCAGGGCTGGAAAAAGTCCTCCTGCGCAAAAACAGACAAACATTGAGCAATTTCCCCTGCCATTTTGAATCAACTACTACTCCTCGCTCTCCCAGGTGTGTGTGCTGATTCTTCTGAAACACTAATTTTTCCTTCTGCATTTACCCTTTTGTTTTTCGGGGCTTTTCGCATTAGCGACTTAATATCACTACGGACCTCTTTACAAGGCGGTTTACAAAAAGATGATGTCCTCCTATTTTCTGATTCCATTCTTGTTTGGCTGCCGAAATCCAAAACGGATCAGCAGGGAAATGGCCGTATTGTCCCGTTATACAGTATTGGAGGCGGTTGCTGCCCTGTTCACAACCTCCGTCAATATCTAAGTATCAGACCCCCAACAAAAGGCTCACTATTTATTCACAGGGACAACTCCGTTCTTTCCTTATACCAATTCTGCCACATTCTGGCAGCCTGTTGTATCCAGGCAGGGCTGTAAAAATACCTTTTTACTACACATTCTTTTCGGATAGGAGCTGCCACCACGCCACGGTTTTTCTATAAGGTTTGTCTGAAATAGAGATTCATAAATAAATTTAAAAAATGAGGTGGTTGGAAATCTAACCGATACAAATCCTATGTTCATCCCAACTTTTTGTAATTTTAGAAACACCGCTGGTTCTGGTGTGGATGGTGGGACATTCTTTTGTGTACTGGGCCAGCAAGCGAGCAGCTGTGAGGCTTTTCGGCCACAACTTTGGATTCCCTCTGTCTCAAGTACAGAATCTGTTGGTTCCAGATTTACCCAGAAGTAACCCGCAGAATCTTTATCCTTCCCCCGCGATTCTCAATGTACATCTCAGGGGGAATGACCTGAGCTCTCAGAAGAATGTCCAATTTATACACACCCTAAAAACAGATTTAGGCCTCTTTCACACTACCGTTTTTTTTTTCCGTTTTGCAGTCCGTTTTTTGCGTTCCGTATACGGTCCGTATACGGAACGTATACGGAACCATTCATTTCAATGGTTCCGCAAAAAAAAAGAAGGAATGTGTTACGTATGCATTCCGTTTCCGTATTTCCGTTTTTCCGTTCCGTTGAAAGATAGAACATGTCCTATATTTGGCCGCAAATCACGGTCCGTGGCTCCATTCAAGTCAATGGGTCCGCCCAAAAAACGGAACACATACGGAAATGCATCCGTATGTCTTCCGTATCCGTTCCATTTTTTGCAGAACCATCTATTGAAAATGTTATGCCCAGCCCAATTTTTTCAATGTAATTACTGTATACTGTATATGCAGAACGGAACAACGGAACGGAAACGGAACCACAACGGAAGCAAAAAAAAGGAACAACGGATCCGTGAAAAACGGACCGCAAAACACTGAAATGGACATACTGTAGTGTGAAAGAGGCCTTAGCCAGATGTTGTGCCCTAGTTAATGGCGTTAATGGTGAGGTGCCGTAAAAAAAACCTGAATATGGGCAATCTCAGCGTTTGTCCGGCACATACAGTACAGACCAAAAGTTTGGACACACCTTCTTATTCAAAGAGTTTTCTTTATTTTCATGACTATGATTCACACTGAAGGCATCAAAACTATGAATTAACACATGTTGAATTATATACATAACAAAAAAGTGTGAAACAACTGAAAATATGTCATATTCTAGGTTCTTCAAAGTAGCCAACTTTTGCTTTGATTACTGCTTTGCACACTCTTGGCATTCTCTTGATGCCAAGAGAATGTCACCTGAAATGGTCTTCCAACAGTCTTGAAGGAGTTCCCAGAGATGCTTAGCACTTGTTGGCCCTTTTGCCTTCACTCTGCGGTCCAGCTCACCCCAAACCATCTCGATTGGGTTCAGGTCCGGTGACTGTGGAGGCCAGGTCATCTGGTGCAGCACCCCATCACTCTCCTTCATGGTCAGATAGCCCTTACACAGCCTGGACGTGTGTTTGGAGTCATTGTCCTGTTGAAAAATAAATGATGGTCCAACTAAACGCAAACCGGATGGAATAGCATGCCGCTGCAAGATGCTGTGGTAGCCATGCTGGTTCAGTATGCCTTCAATTTTGAATAAATCCCCAACAGTGTCACCAGCAAAGCACCCCCACACCATCACACCTCCTCCTCCATGCTTCACGGTGGGAACCAGACATGTAGAGTCCATCCGTTCACCTTTTCTGCGTCGCACAAAGACACGGTGGTTGGAACCAAAGATCTCAAATTTGGACTCATCAGACCAAAGCACAGATTTCCACTGGTCTAATGTCCATTCCTTGTGTTCTTTAGCCCAAACAAGTCTCTTCTGCTTGTTGCCTGTCTTTAGCAGTGGTTTCCTAGCAGATATTCTACCATGAAGGCCTGATTCACACAGTCTCTTCTTAACAGTTGTTCTAGAGATGTGTCTGCTGCTAGAACTCGGTGTGGCATTGACCTGGTCTCTAATCTGAGCTGCTGTTAACCTGTGATTTCTGAGGCTGGTGACTCGGATGAACTTATCCTCCGCAGTAGAGGTGACTCTTGGTCTTCCTTTCCTGGGGCGGTCCGCATGTGAGCCAGTTTCTTTGTAGTGCTTGATGGTTTTTGTGACTGCACTTGGGGACACTTTTAAAGTTGTCCCAATTTTTCGGACTGACTGACCTTCATTTCTCAACGTAATGATGGCCACTCGTTTTTGTTAACTTAGAATTTGTATTATGGCAAGAAAAAAGCAGCTAACAGTCTATTCAGTAGGACTATCAGCTGTGTATCCACTTGACTTCTCCACAACGCAACTGATGGTTCCAACCCCATTTATAAGGCAAGAAATCCCACTTATTAAACCTGACAGGGCACACCTGTGAAGTGAAAACCATTTCAGGTGACTACCTCTTGAAGCTCATCAAGAGAATGCCAAGAGTGTGCAAAGCAGAATTATTTTGTGAACTGGGTGTCTTAAAACATAACCTTTACTAGATCATTTAAAATATAATAAGTACCACTGGGTGAGAGACAACAATTAACATGTACCTCCACTATTTTATATCACATTAGGTAAATAAATGGGTGGATCTTACCACGTCTAGTGGGTTCCACAACCTGTGGAGGGCGGTCCTGGTGGTTGTTGGTAACCGGAAACCTGCGTGACCAAGGTGCTGGTGTCTGGTGGCAGTGTTAGCACTCCTATTACACCCTATTATGGCTTTCCTACCTATAAGAGGGCTAGGGGCTGTTATGAACACCTGCCTAGCACACATGGAGCACTCGCCCCAACAGGGGCGACCCCATACCGATCCTTTCCCTCAGTGTGGGCCTAGTACTACACTTAACCCTAATTACAATTAATTAGGGTTAAGTGCAGTACTAGGCTCATAGTGAGGGAAAGGTTCGGTATGGGGTCGCCCCTGTCGGGGCGGGTACTCCATGTGTGCTAGGCAGGTGTTCATAACAGCCCCTAGCCCTCTTATAGTCATAATAGGGTGTAATAGGAGTGCCAACACTGCCCAGACCCAGCACCTTGGTCACGCATGTTCCGGTTACCACCAACCACCAGGACCACCCTCTACAGGTCACATATTCCAGCAAAACCTAGTTTTGAATTCCCTCCTTATTGGTCACTGCTCCCTTGGGAGGGAGGGGTTATCTGCTACCTTCAGTGTTAGTTCTTCAGCACAAGTGCATGGCAGCTTTAGTCTTTCAAGATGACAAGCCCTCCCCATGTTTATCAGTTGTTTTATGTTTTCAAAATCTCAATTTGTTATTTAAAAAAATATATATATTTTTAAATAAAATTAATAATTACGAATGCAATAAATAATAAATAAATGCCCTGATATTGCAGTACGCAGCCCTGCAGGGTGAGTGATGGTGAGGTCACAGGGGTAGTTACTAACCGAGGGTGTGTTTGGTACTCACAGTCTTTATATACCCTGGGCAGGCATACAGCAGTGATGGAGAGGCTGGCACATGTAATGCCTTCTAGTGCAATGTTTAGTTTTTTTCTAGTGTAATGCTTTAGTTTAAATGTCAGTTCTTGTTCCTCTGTCCATGGCATCTAGGATTGCTCCAAACAACATTTCATTGTATTGTACATTGTATTACATTGTATTGTACAGTGACAATAAAGGCATCTTATCTTTATCTTACATGGATCCTCTGGGGCACTCTGTGTATAGGGACCAGGCCTGGTGTTAGGTGAGGTGCCCTGGGTGTTGCAGGTTTAATGTGCCGGTGGCAAGATCCCTTTAAGTTTGTGATGCCGGTGCCGGTAACGATGGCACACCGATTTATTGTAGGAATAATTGAGAAACAAAAGTTGCAGTGAACCAAAACTTCCTTTTACTGAAACAGTTCAACTATTTACAGTCTTTGGTTAGCTCCACATGTAAAAAGGTTGGATACAGGCAGGCTTTACAATAATGGCAGGCAAAGTCTTTGCAACATACTCAGAGGGCAAAAACACTTACAGATCAGGCTGCACTTTTCTTCAGATCCTGTCTGGCTTACTCCAAGGCCCGTATGCCCTTTTGCTGGGTTTATCCTTGGATAGGGAAACCTTCCTCTGGTATATGTCTCCTTGCTGTGGAATATCCTTCTGCCCTTCAGCTCTCTGTTTGGCTGGAAATACACTTGGTTCTGCACTGCACCTTTAAGAGAACTTGGTTTCTCAGGAGGCAATCTCTTCCCCTGGATGGCAGCTTCTGAGCTTCTTTGCTCAGGAAACTCAGGCAGGCTAGACTGCACTGACTAGCCTCCTGGACTATATTGCACTGACTCTTTCCTTTCTGGGCCTAACTATATATACTAGAGGTTCCCTAGCTCCCTCTACTGTCTAGGAGGAGGAACTACCCCTAACAGGCCTGGTACAGTAGATAACAGGAAAAATACACATAAAAACATCATATAAAATACAATGATCATGTTCCAGAAGAGGTGGAGAATAACGCTGGTCATATTGACCCTTGTGTAGTGCCCACATTTACCTAGTGGGACACTACAATATTATTTCTATGTATTGTACTGTTTTGTCACAGCTTTATTTTGGCGTGGTTGTGAGGCCAGAACTTATGGAATTTTGGGGAGTTAATACTGAGACGTGGTACCCCGTAGGTTCATCTCTCGGTTGGAGACTCTTGGAAGTTGGGTTATAATATCGTGCCCACAGTGCCTCACTGCGGCAGGCATATCGTTTACGGAGTTATGTGTTATTATTCAATAAAACTACATGCACTCGAACGTTATTTGTTTCCGTGTCCATTCAGTTTTTTTGTGTGGATAGGATGCGGACCCATTAATTTCAATGGGTCCGCAAAAAATGTCACACACCGTGTGCTGTCCGCATCAGAATGTCCGTTCCGTTGCCCCGCAAAAAAAATAGAACATGTCCTATTCTTGTCCGTTTTAGGCATTGTTACAATGGATCCGCAAAACAAAATTGATGGCATACGGATGTCATCCGTTTCTTTTTGCGGACCGCAAAACACATACGGTCGTGTCCATGTAGCCTAAATCTGTGGCCAGTTTAAATCCCACATGGAGTGTCCGCTTGTTCTTTTGGTTGCGCCACAGCTTTAATAAAAGGCATAAAGTCTAATAAGTATTGTGTTTTGCTATCGCCTGTATGTGATGCACCTAATTCGGCAGTCATGCTGTGTATGGGGCAGGCTCACCACTGCAGTCCGCTCCATCCATAGTCTGAGCACCGCATAGTGAGTGGGGCACAACACTGCCTGCATGTCCTGGCTTATCATAAGCTGGGCCATGCAGGCAGCCGCCTGGGACAGAGGTGAAAACCCAGTGACAGCTCATATTGATCCTTTCTATATGGACCCCTTTCTTCTCTCTCTGTACAGGGAACACTGACAATGTTGCGGTCCACACCTTTCGCAGCCCAATTGAAATGAATAAGTCCGCACACATTCCGCAAAATTGCGGAACGGATGCGTACCCAGAATTACAGTCGTGTCACTGGACCCTAAAGGTGGCACTGGACACTTGTTGGTGACAGCAGCGCTGAGTGACAGTAACTACTAAGGACACGCTCTAAGGATTTAGCATGGACAAGTACTACTTGTCCATGCTTAATCTTACAGCGTGTCCTAATTATAAGTAAATAGGACATCATGGGAGGGGAGTGGTGCTGGCTGAGACTGACTATTTGGCAAATGGAAAAATATCAGTTACTGACATGACTGAGCCTGAAGGGGTTAAACTTAAACAACTGAACAAAAGTTAAAAAAATAAAAATAAAAAAGAAGCACCTTACTAGATTGAAGACAGGCCAGCAGCAAGCAAAGCAGGGCCCAACTCTGCAGTGATGGCAGGAAGGCAGGAGGATCCACACTCTCTTTTTCTGACTCTGTGGTCACGTCTGGTGATCACAGAAGAACTTGGGGCATGACAGGAGCGGACTGGAGTGGTCAGGACTGCAGAAGGAGGAGGCAATGATCGGGTTATTTTCCTGGGACCCGGCCCCTTCTTCTGCAAGTCTCTCTCTTTCTCTCAAGGCTCCCGAGCTCTCTTCCCTGGCTGTGTGAGGAGGTGGCGCCAAGGACGCAGCATCGCAGACTGGCACAGTGAATGAGAGGCAGGACACTATTATCATAAACCGGGACATGCAGGCAGCCGCCTGGGACAGTGGTGAAAAACCAGGACTGTCCCGCTGGATCCGGGGCGGTTGGGACTTATGCAGTGGGCCCCAGCACTTGCCCGGGTGTGCTGGGTGCTGACGCCGGCCCTGCCTGGGGGTATTACAAATTGTTTATTGTTATGCAATATGCATTGCATTTCACTGTTTGTTTCCCGGTTATTATTACCAGCAAAGAAGGCATGGCAAAGGATGGCAGGAATAGGGTTAAGCACCCTGTTCCTCACCTCTTGGTAGGAGTGGGCTGGTCCTGCTTCCTGCCAGGAGGGAGGAGCTCCTGTGTAATCACAGAGAGGAGAGGACCCAGACTGCAGCGCTCCTTCTCCTACAGAGGATTCTCCAGAGAGAACCATTACTAAATTTCCTCAAGTAAAGTCTTGAGAGGATAAAGACAGCAGAGTGACCTGGTAATTTCAGCTTCTACAGATACTGCTGTGAAGTGAGGGAATACGGCTAAAGACACCCTCATTGTCAAACAACCACTAGGCCAGTATCATCTAAGTGCTGAATTGCCACCAACCAACGCGCCTAGATATTCTTGCTGGTGCCAAAAAAGAATTGCACAAAATATTGCTGCATGGGTATTTAAAATGCCACAAAAAGGGGTCTTGTGACCATTTTTATGCCAAAAACTGATGTAAAAAAGTTTGCAAAAGGCCCCCAATGTTTCCAGTAAAGGAGATGCACTGTGATCATAATTTTTTTTTATAATGAGCAAACGCTAATCATCATACACAGCGGTTGCTGACATTGTACGTTAAAAGGGTTTTCCAAGATTTTATAAGGCCGCTGCCTTCTCCATGTTCACCAAGCACAGCGCCGTGCATTGTATAGTGGCTGCTCTTGGTATCACAGCCCATTAACTTCTTTGGGGCTGATCTGCGGCTAGGCCACATGACCCATGAGCGTGTCATCACTGGCCTGTGAGAAAGTCTCGACACTACTGTGTACTCTGCTGACTTCTCAAACAGCTGATTGATGAGGGTCCCGGGTGTCAGACCCCCATCAATCAGATACTGATGACCTATCCAGGTGATAGGTCATCAGTTTTAAAGTCTCGGAAAACTCTTTTAAGTCTAGGAGCACATTTGTGTCTAGATTCAGGAATTCTGTTCGGATCCCATTTACTGTTACTGGTTCCGGGTGGAGTACCTGCATGCAACAGTATTTCATCCTTTTTAATTTGCCGGAATCTTTTAAAATTAAAAAAGGGCTGGCTTCCAAAGATTTAAAGGGTATCTAGGTTGTCACCAATTATCTCCTCTCCATAGGATATGGGAATAAATATTAGATCAGTGGGGGTCCTAAAAGTGGGACCACCACTGATCACATGAACAGGTACCCTGTACCTCTTAGAGCCTCCAAATGAACATATCATGCAAACTGCTACTCCATTCATCTTTGCAGGTCTTCCGGAGACAGGCGAGTACAGCTCTCGGCTATCTCTGGAACGCCCATAGAGATGAGTGAAGTAGTAGTTCACATGCCCAACTTGCCACTCTGTTCATTACAGGGGGCACTCAGGGGTACAGGATATCCGTTCTCATGATCCTGGAGGTCCCACCAATCTAATAGTTATCTCCTACCCTGTGGATAGGGTATAGAATGTGACATCTGGAGTACCCCTTTAAATACAACTGTCAAGCACTAAAATACATACTTAGCTTTATATTTATTAACATACATAACATTAAATAACATCAAGAATGCCGAGTTAATATAAAAAAAAAAATTTGGGCACAAGTTAGCGGAAATTGATATATTTTTTTCTCACAAAGTAGGGAGACTTTGTGAGAAAAAAAAAATATCAATTTCCGCTAACCTGTGCCCAAAATTGAATGCCCTTCATTTAATACCTTGGGGTGTCTTCTTTCCGAAATGGAGTCACATGTGGGGTATTTATACTGCCCTGGCTAACTTGAGACAAAAATTTCAATCTTTCATGGACTTAATATGCCCCTCAGCGAATACCTTGGGGTGTCTTCTTTCCAAAGAGGGGTCATTTGTGGGGTGTTTGTACTGCCCTGGCATTTGAGGGTCTCCGCAATCATTACATGTATGGCCAGCATTAGAAGTTTCTGCTATTCTCCTTATATTGAGCATACAGGTAATGAGATTTTTTTTTCCCGTTCAGCCTCTGGGCTGAAAGAAAAAATGAACGGCACAGATTTCTTCATTTGCATCGATCAATGTGGATGAAAAAATCTCTGCCCAAAAAAAAAAGGAGGGGAAAGGCGTCTGCCAGAACATAGGAGCTCCGCCCAACATCCATACCCACTTAGCTCGTATGCCCTGGCAAACCCGATTTCTCCATTCACATCAATCGATGTGGAAGAATAAATCATTGCTGGGATTTTTTATTTTTTTTATATATATACAAAGTGTTTGCCAAAGCATATGAATACCGCCGCCCCCTCAGCTCATATGCCTCGGCGAACGTATCTTTTACTGCAGAGGAGAAATCTCGTCTTGCAGCGCCGCATACACCGACTTGTGTGTAATCTGACAGCAGCGCAATGCTTCTGTCAGAATGCACATCAGTGCTGCAGCTAGTCGATCGGTTGGTCCACCTAGAAGGTAAAAAAAAAAAAAAAACAGGCCGCAACGCAATAAATTTATTAACTTTATAATAACTTTTGAACAGAACATATAAACTTAAACTTTTTGAACATAACTTAACTTTTTTGCTTACTGGTGATTTTTATTTTATTTAATTTTTTTTACCTTTATAGGGCAAACCTCTCCTTCCCCATGGGACAATGTGCAAAGTGCAAATCGGCCAGAGATGTGGCGAAGTACATTATGCACTTTGTCCCAGGTGAAAGGAGAGGTTTGCAGCAGCTCTGTGTGGATGGGCCCTAATAGCCCTGTGTGCCTGTCCTGTGAGATGCAATCCCTATGCTAACTGTACCTGTGTGTGGTACTTCCGGAAACACTCCCCTAAGCATAGGGCAGGGAGGTCAGGGCAGTCAGGACAGAAATGGCGGGTGTCACGCCTGCTACAGACACAACATCTTTTTCGGGGTGACGGCTGGGTTGAGGTACCAGCAACGACACTGGGGAAATGTCGCTCGTGGTGGATGGGGCCACGGAACCTCCTGGAGGTTCTCGATGATCTCTTCCTGAAATTTGAGGAAGGATCCTGTTCTCCCAGCCTTACTGTAGAAAACAAAACTATTATGTGCAGCCAATTGAATTAAATATACAGACACCTTCTTTTACCAGCGTCTGGTGCATCGGGAAACTAATTACGGAGCCAACATCTGGTCAGTGAAGTCCACCCCTCCCATGAGCAAATTATAGTCGTGGACACAGAGGGGCTTTTCGATGACACTGGTTGCCCATTCTATTTGTATTGTCGTGTCTGCTTGAATGGAGGAGAGCATGTAAACGTCACGCTTGTCTCTCCATTTCACCGCGAGCAGTTCTTCGTGGCCCTGTAATAGGATCTACGTGGGCCAGACAATGCAGGAGCTCAGGAAGAGAGTACAACAGCACACTTCGAATATTCGGTTGGCAGCGCGGGACAGAAGTAAGGGGGAAAATCCCCTAACATCAGTGGCAACCCACTTCCTGGATAACCATGATGGTAGGTATGATGATTTACGGGTGGTGGGGTTGAACATTGTTCGAGGTAACATTAGGGGGACACATATTACCAGGAGTCTGCTCTGTTCGGAATCAAGGTGGATGTTTAACCTTGGTTCACAGGCCCCAGGTGGTCTAAATGAGGCGCTCACCTTTACTGGCTATTATACATAGGTTATGTCTCATTTGAACAGACCTATGTATCACTTAGTTACTGTCTTTCACTTGGTTTTGTTTCACTTTCACTTTGTCCATTTCCCTTTTTAGGTTTAAAAAGGCCTGATGACACTGAAATGTGGGATTAGAGAACGTATGGATCCTCTTCGCCTGCTTTTCTTCACTTTTCTTTTATGTCTATCCCTTGTAGCTGTCAGGGTCTAATGGACAGCATTTATTCCGTCCATCTCTCACAACTGCAAAGGCACATGTAATAAGCACCCAGCACGTTAATCACTGGTGGCCATTGGATCATATTCAACCTATTGTTTGTTTTATGCTTCAATGGGACACCCCTTGCACTTATTGTTTTGTATAGAATTATTTGTAACTTGGATATTATTTGGAATTACCTATAATATTTCTATGTGGTGTACCTCTGTCCATATCAATCAACTGCCTATTTTATTGTTCATATGTATTTAGCATGCAGATGTGTGTGTGCTGGCTCTTTTCCTATTTTTGCACCTGCTCCGTTGGCCCCTTTCTCCCCGGTGCATGGTCTGTCATCCTTTTATTCGCTTACACCTTGATTGCATTGACATAGATTTTTTGAATTACTAAATTGATGTATATATTTTTTATTATTAATTCAGGGAAACAGTCAATGGGGGTACGGGACACGCTTTGGGTTGTACAATCCTGCTAATGGAGCCAATTAGAAATTTTTAGGGCATCATGTGTCTATGAATTTGTTCATTTTTATTTATCTATTTATTGCACTATAATATAAGATGTTTGTGTTCCTTTATTAATCATTGTGTTTTTTTGGTGGATCTATTATGGCTTGAATAGCCTGCTTATATTGTGTTTAAACAATCATGGGATGATCTTGTAATATTAATTATCTGTTGTGTGTATTACTTATTGTTCTAAATGTGGATCTATTTTGGCCTACAGCCTTTATGTTTGCTGGTTCTTATTATAATTATACTGTATGTACAGTTATGTAATTGATCCAGAATAGTTATATCATGTTAGCATTTCTTTGGCTCGATTTTATAATGTATTCGTATTTTCAATATATTTTGCCCTTTGTGCCCCATTGCAGCTTGCCCGTGCTTACCCAGGTGTTGCAGATATTTTACTGTTATCCTGTTGTGGTATTGTGATTGCATGGTGACTCCATTGATGCACTGAAGCACTTAATTTTTCCCCATCTGTGGGGTTTGCTTTGCTTATCCATGTATCCATGTTTTTGATTCATATGTCTCAATAAAATCATGTTTTATTTTTGGAGGTGGGGTTGAGTTATGGTATTTCTTTCTTTAGTGTTGTTTATGTCTGCTATTTGATACCAGGCCTGCTCTCTGTTTTGTATAGTTTGGTGTGCCCCTCATTGTTCAGTTTTGTTAAGATGGCCGCTTAAGAGCTCAGCTCCCGCCTGCACCGCCACATTCTGGCCAGCGACACCTGCAATTTCGACCAAATGGGGAAGAAAACCAGTAACTGAAGGCCCTCTTCTCCTTCCTGATCTCCCTCGCCACCTAGGACACTTGAGTGCTGCATGCGGGCTCCCCGCGAGGCCCTCGAAGCTGCAACGAGCCTCCCTTCATTGCTCCCTCCGACCACCTAGACAAATCGCTCGTGCGGGAGCGCGGGAAGAACAGCAGGAGCAGAGGGACGAGCCACCCGCCACCACCGAGGCGACATCACCATCTGGAGAATCAGCACCCCCGACTGGACTGGAGCTCTCACCTGTAGTGAGGGACTTCTTGCCTGCCACATCCAGGCAGTCAGGAGCTAACATGGCGGCCCTAGAAGGCAGTGCTCAACAGGGATCTGGGAATACAGGTACTGTGCCCTTACCCACCCTGCAGAACACAGCTCCCTCCTCCTCCTCACAGAGTCCACCCATGTCCTTTTCTGGGGACCCCTGGTCTGTCCCTCCAGACGGTACCCCACCTGCCCTGGCTAATGTAAACAGCAGCTCCCCATTCCCCGCAGACGCCTGGGCTAGTTCACCAAGCTCTCCCCCGCTGGCTGCTATTTCTCCTTGTGCTGCTCCTGAGCCCCCACCATCCTGGGCAATTTACCTCAGCTAATTCCCTATAAAAGAGGACTTTCGGATGCTCATATCTGAAGTTAAGGGAGCCTGCATAGCAGAGATTGCTGCTGTCCGCACCGATATAAAGCATATTGTCGACCGAGTGGACTCATTAGAAAATGTGTACGATGACACCAGAAAGTATATATCCGCCCTTCACGAGTCTGTAACATCTCAAACAGCGGCTCTTAGGGAAATGGGTCAGCACTTGGAGGATCTGGACAATAGGGGCCACAGGAATAATATTAGAGTCCGAGGTCTCCCGAAGGAGTCTGGAGATGAAGACCTATTTGTCACTTTGGAGGCTATGTTTAATATAATCTTAGGAGAGCCACCCATGCACAGGATCAAACTGGACAGGGCCCATAGGGCACTCAAACCCAAGGGCACCTCCACTTGTCCCAGGGAAATAATTTGCTGTGTACATGATTACACGCTCAAAGAGACCATTATGGCAAAGGCCCAGACCCTACGCAACTTTGAATTTGATGGGACCCCCGTGCAGCTCTTCCCTGACCTCTCATGGATTACCCTTCAAAAAAGGAGACACCTACATACTCTCCTCACATTGCTACGAGACCGTCAAATAGCATACCGCTGGGGATTTCCGTTTGCTTTGTCAGCATGCCAGCAGCGAAAGACAGCAACCCTTCGCTCCTTCTCAGACCTACACCCTTTCTGCGAGACGCTTGGACTTCCTGCACCTGCAATGACGGACTGGGAGATTGAACCTCCTGTGCCACCATCCGCCCCGTGTCTGGTCCCAGGGGACAAGGAAGAGAAGAGCAGGTCCGAACACCGGTTCATCCTCATCCCTGCAGACCCCTCCATCTCCAGGACATCAATCGCCAGATTGATCCCTCTTAATTAGAGGGCGACGATTCTACCCCTGAGCAACCTACACAAGCAGTAGCTCCGTTGCAGACATCCCGCCCACTTATGCTCCTATTTGTTATAACTATTTGCTATTTAGCCAGTCACTTATATAATGTTATTTTGTTTTTACTTTCATGGTGCAGGCCCCACCTGAGCACTGGTTGACCTCAGAAGGTCTTATTAGAACACGAAGAGCCTCGGTCAGTTGATCTCCGACACTGCAACCCCAGAAGAGGTCCCGATAGTTGCCTCTGGCAGGGAAATAGGTCCCTGGGAATTGTCAATTACTGCTAGTTATATCTTTTTGAGTTTTGTCTTGTCTTGTCTCCCCCTCCCTCTTGTTTCCATATCCCTTTCTAGCTACCTCACATTCCTCGATCAAAGCCCCTACGGACTCTGACCTCGACATCAGACGAGACGTGAAGCTCCTCGACTAATGAACAAGGAACATGCAGAATTAAATTCTGTGAATATTGGTGAGCTGTATTCTCCCTGCACTTCACTCCATCCTACACTACCATGGTACAGTGTATGACCCTAAATGTCAAAGGACTCAACTCCAACGCCAAGAGGGAACTTTTGCTCTTGGAGTTGAAATCCCTCAAAGCAGACATTGTGTTTCTTCAGGAAACCCACTTTGACAAAAACTCTTCCTTTCGCTTTGCATCCCATGTATATCCCACTGCATACTCGGCCACCCATTATCACCAGAAGGCGGGAGTCGCCATTCTCATATCAGCCCATTGCCCCATCAGAATTGAATCTTCAATATTAGATCCGCAAGGGCGCTATATCATTCTGAGATGTAAACTTGCAGGTCAGTCAATCACGCCTTGTAATCTGAATGCCCCGAACACGTCCCAGATTAATTTCCTTAGCAGAGTGTTCCACAAGATTTTCAGATTTCCCAATTCATTGGTTCTACTGGGAGGGTTAACTCACTAATCTTGTAAAGGGTAGGCGACAACCCAAATACTACATTTCACTATCCAAATGTTGTTGCTAAAATATAACTTTTATTAATACATCATATAAAAAGGATTTCTCCACTAAACATGTAAACACAAAATGTGCACAGGACGTCTTAGGTGGCGTAATTGCCGGGTATGAGTATGTTGTGTGACAATCACCCCTACACCTAAGTCTGTGTGCAGTAAAGGGAGCAGTGGACTAACTGGATATTAGGGGAGGTGGATTGATTGCACAATAAGCTTCTCCACCTACACTCGCACAACCTAACTCCAGTGACTCAGAGCCACTAGCACTGCTGCCCTATGTTAAAGATAAAAATGGCTAGAATAGTATCCCTTCCTATAAGAGCTGCCCCCTCTCTATCAGGGTGATTAGCCCAGCTCCATGGGTTTCTCTGGCTGCCTGTTCTACTGGGAGGGGACTTTAACACTATTTTTTCTGACTCTAAGGACAGGCTGGCTCTGCCGGGTAGGCCCTTATACTCAACACAACAGCGATTAGCCAGGGACTTTCGCAAATTAATCCGGCGATACTCCTTATTTGATCTTTGGCGACTTAATCATCCTACTGATAGGTTCTTCTCCTTTTACTCCGCCACGCATGGTACCCACACCCGTACTGATTTCTTTTTTTAAACCATCTCCTCTCCGTGTATTAAAGGGGGCTCATATGAGTCAAATCACCTGATCCAACCACGCCTCAGTAATGGTTGGAATGGACCTTGGTTCCGGTCATACTCGCCAATGTGATTGGCGTCTTAATGACACCCTCCTTAAGAGACCACTATTATGAGACGAACTACACGGTCACCTTAAATCCTATTTTGAGCTTAATGTAGGGTTAGTGGGGGATGTACGTTCCCTATGGGAGGCCCATAAGGCTGTAATGAGAGGGCACTGTATCACCCTGGGCACAAGACTAAAAAAGGTCAGCACTCTCCTGAGTGACATTTTTGCCTGCAGTATACCACCTGACCCCATATCCTTCTTACTCAATATCACTCCAGAACATATAAGGAAGCATTCACTTAAACTGTTAATACAAGCCTTCAACAGTCTTGAAGGAGTTCCCAGAGATGCTTAGCACTTGTTGGCCCTTTTGCCTTCACTCTGCAGTCCAGCTCACCCCAAACCATCTCGATTGGGTTCAGGTCCGGTGACTGTGGAGGCCAGGTCATCTGGCGCAGCACAGCATCACTCTCCTTAATGGTCAAATAGCCCTTACTTTCAAAGTTTTCCCAATTTTTTGGACTGACTGACCTTCATTTCATAAAGTAATGATGGCCACTCGTTTTTCTTTACTTTTTCTAACAGTCTATTCAGTAGGACTATCAGCTGTGTATCCACCTGACTTCTCAACGCAACTGATGGTCTCAACCCCATTTATAAGGCAAGAAATCTCGCTTATTAAACCTGACAGGGCACACCTGTGAAGTGAAAACCATTTCAGGTGACTACCTCTTGAAGCTCATCAAGAGAATGCCAAGAGTGTGCAAAGCAGTAATCAAAGCAAAAGGTGGCTACTTTGAAGAACCTAGACTATTACACATTTTCAGTCATTTTTTGTTATGTATATAATTCCACATGTGTTAATTCATAGTTTTGATGCTTTCATAGTCATGAAAATAAAGAAAACTCTTTGAATGAGAAGGTGTGTCCAAACTTTTGGTCTGTACTGTATATGCCAGGGAGACGGAAATCTGCACCCTGGAATATATGACTGCAATGTTCCAGGACAAAATGGATCAATTTCATGCTATTTGGGATGTTTGGGACAACTGCTGGGCTTCTAGGCAACGCTGAGAAGAGCCCGAGGGAATGAATTACCCCCCCCCCCCGCTCTCCTCCCCTGATGTGTCATTGTCTGTATTGTCTACGTCCTTCTTTATTCTGTTGTTGTAGTGTTAATAAAATAGGTTTAAGCTTGGATCACACACACACCCTAATATTAGATCAATGTAGCTACTCCCTCATAAAAGTTCCTCATACATTGGGACACCATTGATAATTGTCTTTCTTTTTTTTTTTCAATTTCCATATTTATTTAAGAAATGAGTACGACAAGATTCTCGTGTAACCTTTATTGGTTCTTGTCTGATTTACACTGCACATAAACTGTGAAGTTATAGTCAGTGGCGTAACTAGAGTTCTATGGGTCCCAGGGTAAACTTTGAATTGAGGCCCCCTCAAGACCCCGCCCACTATAGGTCTGTACCGATGCTTGGTATTAACATATTGGGCACCAAAACTTTGGGGGATCAGAATGGGGCAGACGAGGGATCTTTCAAGAAAAGAAAAATTCTGGCAGCATCAGCGGAGGGTACTCCCATGTAAAGGTACTCAGTTAAAATGTGAAAAACTCTCTCTCACCATATATATTTTATTTTGCCATTTTGCCCCCTCTGTATATATTCGATTTTGCCCCCTGTATATATTTAATTTTTTGCCCCCTCTCTCACTGTATATATTCCATTTTTTGCCCCCTCTGTATATATTTCATTTTTTGCCCCCTCTGTATATATTTCATTTTTTGCCCCCTCTGTATATATTTCATTTTGCCCCCTCTGTATATATAAACATTTTTTCTCCTCTCTCTCTCTCTATATATATATATATATATATATATATATATGTATATATATATATATATATATATATATACATTTTGCCCCCTCTATATATATCCACTTTATCCCCTCTATATATATATACATTTTGCCCTCTGTATATATATTAATTTTGTCCCCTCTGTATATATTCCATTTTGCCCCCTGTATATATATATATATATCCATTTTGCCCCCTCTTTATAGATATTCCATTTTGCCCCCTGTTACAGGGGGCAAAATGTGTGTGTGTGTATATATTAGAAAAAAGAGAAGCAGCACACAAAAAGAAAACGTGTGGGTGCAAAAAAATCCTCCTGGGGGACCTGCGACCAAGGTCCCAGGTATGGATAATGAAGCAAAAGAAGGCAGCACTCCAGATGATTGTGAAAAAGTGGACGGTTTATTCACTCATCAGCAACGTTTCAGCTCTCTCTATGGAAAAAGGCTCCATAGTGAGAGCTGAAACGTTGATGATGAGTGAA
The DNA here is from genome assembly GCF_014858855.1 of Bufo gargarizans. NCBI lineage: Eukaryota > Metazoa > Chordata > Amphibia > Anura > Bufonidae > Bufo > Bufo gargarizans. The sequence goes on along the minus strand of NC_058085.1, from coordinate 64,478,444 downwards.
TAAACCGTCCACTTTTTCACAATCATCTGGAGTGCTGCCTTCTTTTGCTTCATTATATATATATATATATATATATATGCAGGGGGCAAAATGTATATATATGCAGGGGGCAAAATGGAATATATACATTTGGGGGCAAATGGATATATATATACAGGGGGCAAAATGAAATATATACAGAAGAGGCAAAATGAATATATATATACAGGGGCCCTGCGTATATATATACATTTTGCCCCCTCTGTATATATTCCATTTGCCCTCTGTATATATATTCCATTTTTTGCCCCCTCTGTATATATATATATTTTTTTTCTTTTTGCTATATATTTCCAGATTTTGCCCCCAGGCCGGTCCCCTGTGAAAGATTTGCTGCCATGCCAGTGCCGTGCTGGCGTGCCACTGTGCAGCACTGCCAGGTGCCCCCCTGTTAGTTATGAAGCCAGCGGTGTGTGCACATTTACACATACAAAAAATAAAAATACTTACCTAATCTGAGACTGCTTCACTCCCGCCGTCTTGTTCTCGCACAATCCTCTCTTCCAGCGTGCGTCGCGGGCCCGCGTCATCCTGTCAACCCTGAGTGATCCTTCGAGACCAGGCGCGAGGTCACGGGTCTGGTCTGGATGACAGCAAGAAAGCAGCGTCGGATGGGTGGAGACGGGGCGTAAGTTACTAACTGCGTAGGCAAATAGGCCGGGGCCTGACCGGCCATTTACCATTAAAAAAAATTAATCACTTGTGGCGGGGCTGCGCAGAGGCTGCGACCGCGACCGTTACGCCCCTGGTTATAGTATATGTTCACTTGTTGCATACGTCGTGCATATTGCCTTGTTCACTTTACCTTGTACAATTGTGCATACAGTTGAAACAGAATTGTTTTGTTGTATTTCAATAAAAATACAATTATTAAAAAAAAATTTTTTATGGGTCCTAAAATGCTGTGATCCAAAAATAATTTTTTACATATATATAAAACAAGTGTATCACAAGTTGAATGCTGTAAAAATAAAAACTTTAAAAACTAAACCTGGAGCAATTTGTTGTGTTTAGATGCACACACGCACACACAAAAGCAAAATAAATGCTAATTGAGGTTACACAATTCTCTAAAACCATCCCAAAAATTACAATATAGCACTGCAGGGAGCAATAAAAGTCAATTTCTTCTTTGATTTCAGAACACATTTGTAATGCTAAAATGTTGCAACATATTTCAACTATACCTCACCCTCCCCCAGCAGTGGCATCCACTACCTTATATTGCAAGTAACTCCTCCCAAACCTTCCAGGACCGATACTAACAAGCACATATTTCCCTGGTTGCTTAAGCAGTGCCTTTGTATATCACTGAAGGTAACATCTCAATGGAGAAAGCTACAGCAAAGGGACCACAGACTCAAGAACACATGGAGTTCTAAGAGAATGTAGGACAACCCAAAAAGAAGACACTTCTCAAGACAGTTGTCAGGATCTTGCACCAATTGTACCATAGTGTGGATACTGAAACTCAAACTATTCCTAAAAATGTATTGCTGACCTAATAACCATGGAAATGATGCTAGACCTGCACACCGTGAGTGTCAAACTACAGGACAACAGACCCATTACACTAGTGAGAAATGCGGATGACTGGAAAAAAGGTGGACGGCTCCTCTCTGGTCTCCTGGCCTCCAATGTCATGCTTCTTGGTGGGGCTTTGGCAACTTGTGTGTTCACAGAAGACAATGACATCTATGAATTTGACTTTCTCATCTTCCTGTCCATCATGATGGTAATCTGCATTCTGTGGATGCTTTTTCAAATGTACTTCACTTGGAAGCACAAAAATGCTGTTCTCTTTAAGGACTGTCAGGCAGGACCCATATGGATGAGAGGTCAGTGAGGTGGTGCAATCATTTACATGTTTTGGTATAGTTTGCTTTTTTTCTTCTTTATTTATTTTAGGATATGCCACATGGTCAGGTTTCTTAATGCAGTTTTGGAAGCCAAAACCAGTAATGAATTCAAAAAAAGAGAAGAAGTTCTATCTAGCCTTTGTACTTTCTTTTTATGATCAACCCTTGATTTTGGCTTCCAAAACTGCACGCAGACACCTGACCATGTAGCCGTACCCTTCTACTGAAATAACAGAAGAAGATGGAGACACATTTTCATAAATGGAGATGTTCTATAGAAGTATATATAGAAATTGGTGTTTGTACAGCCCCTGTAGAGTCACAAATTGTATTACAACTTGTGTCCAGTATTTCAGCTCATATGGTACTACGGAATTCTAGTATAGTGGTACACGTCCCTTACATAATAATCAATTTACCCTAAGCCTGATAGGAGCGTTAAAATAAAATAAATAGACTTTATTGGTATTACTGGTTTAAAACTTACGGGTGTGTTGCCCCAAACTTCATACGTGTAAAAAAAAACTGGCTTCAAGAGGGGCATACACTGTGTGGCTAGAAGAAGCAATAAATCACCACACAGTGAATGTTTCTGAGCCAAAAAGTATGTCAGGGCTCACTGACACACGGCTCAGACCCTCCTCTAGCTAAACAGGATTTCTGAAGGCCAGCTCACAGGAGCCACTGATATGCCTTCAGACAATTATGCCAGAGAATTAAACGGCCATCCTAGCGCCGATACTTCCACCAGAGTATCATAGTTTGGGCAGACTAGATGGGCCAAATGGTTCTTATCTGCCGACACATTCTATAGTTACTTTCAGGCAGGGATATTATGCAAACAAGGTCTCCTGTGTATGGCTCCTGACGAAGTGCTAACAATAAGAGCACAGAAACGCGTTGAACCACTTGTATTTGATCTTATCCTAAAACCTGGGATTGATCTACTGTACTGGCCATACTAGATGCCAGACTTTAAGCAACATTGAGACTTATAGTTGCAATTCCTAGGGAGGTTACTAGTTAAATTCTCTGGGATAATTGTCTGAAGGTACATCAGTGGCTCCTGTGAGCTGGCCTTCAGACATCGGAGGGTCTGAGCCGTGTGTCAGTGAGCCCTGACATACTTTTTGGTTCAGAAACATTCACTATGTGGTGATTTATTGCTTCTTCTAGCCACACAGTGTATGCTCCTCTTGAAGCCTGTTTTTTTACACATATGAAGTTTGGGGCAACACACCCGTAAGTTTTAAACCAGTAATACCAATAAAGTTTATTTATTTTATTTTAACGCTCCTATCGGGCTTAGGTTAAATTCATATGGTGCTGATCTGGAAAATACCAAATAAAAAAATAAATCCCTAAGTGTCCATTCAAACATCCGCAACCTGGGTGCAGATCTGTTCCGCAATTTTGCGGAACAGGTGCGGACCCATTCATTTTCAATGGGGCTGGAAAGGATGCGGAGAGCACACTATGTGCTGTCCGCATTTCCGAATCCACACTTCTGGATTCACAATTCCGTTCCCGAAAAAAATTGAACATGACCTATTCTTATCCACAACTGCGGACAAGAAAAGGCATTTTCTATTATAATGCCGGCGATGTGCGGTCCGCGAAATGCGGAACGCACATTGCCGGTGTCCGTGTTTTGCGGATCCACAATTTGCGGACCGCAAAACACCTACAGATGTCTGATTGGACCCTAACAGTGAGCCAAATACACTGCCCGTCCCAAAAAAAAAGTCGCCACCAAAAATATTTAGTTGGACCGCCTTTAGCTTTGATTACGGCACACATTCGCTGTGGCATTGTTTCAATAAGCTTCTGCAATGTCACAAGATATATTTCCATCCAGTGTTGCATTCATTTTTCACCAAGATCTTGCATTGATGATGGTAGAGTCTGACTGCTGCGCAAAGCCTTCTCCAACACATCCCAAAGATTCTCAATGGGGTTAAGGTCTGGACTCTGTGGTGGCCAATCCATGTTTGAAAATGATGTCTCATGCACCCTGAACCACTCTTTCACAATTTGAGCCCGATGAATCCTGGTCATTCAGTATGTTCAGGTAGTCGCTGACCTCATTCTTGGAGCACATACTGTTGCTGAACCTAGACCTGACCAACTGCAGCAACCCCAGATCATAGCACTGCCCCCACAGGCTTGTACAGTAGGCACTAGGCATGATGGGTGCATCACTTCATCTGCCTCTCTTCTTACCCTGATGCGCCCATCACTCTGGAACAGGGTAAATCTGGACTCATCAGACCACATGACCTTCTTCCATTGCTCCAGAGTCCAATCTTTATGCTCCACAGCAAATTTAGCCTTTTCTTCTGGTTTGCCTCATTGATTAGTGGTTTTCTTACAGATACACAGCTGTTCAGTCCCAATCCCTTGAGTTCCCTTCGCATTGTGCGTGTGGAAATGCTCTTACTTTCACTATTAAACATAGCCCTGAGTTCTACTGTTGTTTTCTTCAATTTGATTTCACCAAACGTTTAGGAGATCGCGATCACTATCATTCAGGATTTTTTCCCCGCCACATTTCTTCCTCGAATACGATGGGTCCCCACTATCCTTCCAGTTTTTTATATTGCGTTGGACAGTTCTTAACCCAATTTTAGTAGTTTCTGCAATCTCCTTAGATGTTTTCTCTGCTTGATGCATGCCAATAATTTGACCCTTCTCAAACAGACTAAGGCTACTTTCACACTTGCGGCAGGACGGATCCGACAGGCTGTTCACCATGTCGGATCCGCTCTTCCGCTATTTCGCCGTGCCGCCGGACCGCCGCTCCGTCCCCATTGACTATAATGGGGACGGGGGCGGAGCTCCGGCGCAGCACGGCGGTGCACGGTGAAAGCCGCCGGACTAAAAAGTCGGACATGCAGGCCATTATAGTCAATGGGGACAGAGCGGCGGTCCGGCGGCACGGCGAAATAGCGGAAGGACGGATCTGACATGGTGAACAGCCTGTCGGATCTGTCCTGCCCCAAGTGTGAAAGTAGCCTAACATCTTTTCCACGACCACGAGATGTCTTTCGACATGGTTGTTTAAGAAATGAGAAGCAACTCATTGCACCAGTTGGGGTTAAATACCTTGTTGCCAGCTGAAGGATAATCGCCCATGCAGTAATTATCCAATAGGAGGCTCATAACTATTTGCTTAGTTAAATCCAGGTGGCGACTTTTTTTTTTTGGGGCAGGCAGTGTATATACAGACAATTAAAAGCCCTTTATTTCAACATGTGTCTGCTCTGTTGACTGCCGATATACTCCTTCTGATCAGTTCAGTTAGGCTACTTTCACACTAGTGTTCGGGGCTCCGCTTGTGAGCTCCGTTTGAAGGCTCTCACAAGCAGCCCCGAGCGCTTCCGTCCAGCCCTAATGCATTCTGAGTGGACGCGGATCCGCTCAGAATGCATCAGTCTGGCAGCATTCAGCCTCCACTCCGCTCAGCAAGCGGACACCTGAACGCAGCTTGCAGCGTTCGGGTGTCCGTCTGGCCGTGCGGAGGCGTGCGGATCCGTCCAGACTTACAATGTAAGTCAATGGGGACGGATCCGTTTGAAGATGACACAATATGGCTCAATCTTCAAACGGATCCGTCCCCCATTGACTTTCAATGTAAAGTCTGGACGGATCCGCTCAGGCTAATTCACACTTAGCCATTTTTTGCCAATATAATGCAGGCGGATCCGTTCTGAACGGATCCACCGTCTGCATAATATCAGCTCCAGGCACTATGTTAATTGCTAGTAGTGTGCTTGATTACAGAGTACACAGTCACCTCCCCCCAACATGTTTCACCGTGACTGGCATCCAGGGTAAAGAAGCCACCTCCACCTCTTTAATATGCAACCATGTTATAAATATAATAAAAGGACACAGTAGTATTTCAGTGAAGGCACCCGAGCAACAGGGCATAGTTAGGTTACAGAGCATAGTTATGTAAGAGAAGGATTTCTGAGGCTTCTTAAAGGGCTTTTCTGGGATTTAAAGGGGTTGTCTCACTTCAGCAAATAGCATTTATTATGAGGAAGTTAATACAAGGCACTTACTAATGTATTGTTATTATCCATATTGCTTCCTTTCCTGAGTGGATTAATTTTTCTTCACATTATACACTGCTTGTTTCCATGGTTATGACCACCCTGCAATCCATCAGTGGTGGTCGTGCTTGCACAGTATAGAATAAAGCGCCGGCCTCTCTGGTGGCGGGGACCGTGGGACCGCACATAGGTTAGTTGTTTTTCCTATATTGTACAACACAACCCCTTGAATATGTAAATTAGACCTTTGGTGCAATTATTGCATCACCATCGTTCTTGTTGCACCCAAGCTCTCTTCCTACTTTCTCTGATCAGCCCTTCCTCACTGCTTTGCCACTGCCTGGTCCTGTCAATCAAAGCACATAAATGATTCCTATACACCCTCGTTCCTCCCAAGCCTACTTTGCTTATTAAGAAAAAGTATCATAACTCAGGAACGGAGAATCAGATCAACAAATGATTAATTGCGCTCCAAAAGGCTGTCTATGGGAGGAAGTATTTAAAAGGCATGCCTTGGTTACAATTGCTGGGTGGTGGGCTGGTTCTACCCCTGGTTTGGAGTCTTCTGGTTTACAAGCCAGAGAGAAAAAGTGTGCATGTTGCTGCTACTAAAATGGCAATTCTACTGAGGACCGAACTCTGAGAGAGAACAGATATTTGCAGAGGGTTGAGGACCACTAAGGGAGAGTGCATAGACTATGTTTACAGCTAAGACAGTAGCCCATCAGAGGGTCAATATACTAAAGGTAGTATAAATCCAAATAGACAATTCACAGATTACCACCCTAATTAAAACGTAGCCTTTATTATAAATAGTAAAAATACCCAAATGAAAAATAAACCAAAAGAAATTCACAAGAATGAGCAAATAGATATAATAATCAATACTCTAAATTACAGGATGGGGTAATGCTGTAGGCAAAGGTATTGGTGATAAGATGGGGAACTTTCCCTGGGTCTCAGTTCACCCTGTATTATTAAGTCCTGCCTACAGAATGGAATAGCCGCCCCGATAGAGGCGATCCAGTATTCAGGAAGCTCCTAAAAGCCCTCGGATGGCCCTGAAGCGGGATTATGGATGCAAACTTTGGTAAGGTAGCCTGAAACGGCTCTATACAATCACCTACTGTAAGTACAAGAAAAAAAAATATAAAAAAATAATATAAATAATGAATACATGAAAATAAATAGTACATTCAATTTCTGCAGTGTCGGATTATTTTACTATTCTCAAAAAGACACCCTCAACTACCAAAAAGTCGTTGGATTAAAAGGGTCCCTTAGATCCAACGCGTTTCGCCCAATATGTTCAATGGGCTCGTCAGGGGACACTAATACAGTATTCAAATAAATATCCATATAGTTGTTAACATAGGCCAGGCATGTCCAAAGTGCGGCCCTCCAGCTGTTGCAAAACTACAACTCCCAGCATGCCCTAATAGCTGTAAGCTATTCAGGCATGCTGGGAGTTGTAGTTTTGCAACAGCTGGAGGGCCGCACTTTGGACATGCCTGACATAGGCAATCCGACCCAGTATATAGCAGCTTATTGCAGCACCAGTAATCACTGGTCAGAAATACAAATTGATGAGTTGCTGATTGAATAGATAAAGAAACAATACAGAGGTTGGGCCAGTGAGTCTAATACCCCCTCACACTTAGTACAAGTGGATAGTATGCCCCCTCGCATTAGATACAAAATGGGTAATACTAGATTTATTACTGCCAAGGCAAACAGTTAACATAGGATACTTGCGTGCCCCACATATTTTAACAAAGATACTGGGAAAGATAGCCAGCCAGTCTAGTTGCAGTCAGATGACATAAGCAGGCCGCTGCAGCGTATTATCTGCGTCACATGGTCAGTTTCTGTAATGGAGTGGCCTACTCACTGGCCCAACCTCAGTATTGTTTCTTTATCTAGTCCAGGGATGGGCAAACTGCGACTCTCCAGGTGTGGTAAAACTACAACTCCCAGTATGCCCAGTCTGCCTACAGCTATCAGCCTACAGCAGGGCATTATGGGATTTGTAGTTTTACAACAGCTGGAGAGCCGCAGTTTGCCCATCACTGATCTAGTCAATCAGCGACTCATCAACTTTTATTTCTGACCAGTGATTACTGGTGCTGCAATAAGCTGCTATATACTGGGTCGGATTGCCTATGTTAACAACTATATGGATATTTATTTGAATACTGTATTAGTGTCCCCTAATGAGCCCATTGAACATATCTGCCGAGACGCGTTGGATCTAAGGGACCTATACTTTTAATCCAAGGACTTTGTGGTAGTTGAAAGGTGTCTTTTTGAGAATACTGAAATAATCCGACACTGCAGAAATTGAATGTACCATTTATTTTCATGTATTTATTATTTATATATTTTTTTCTTTTTTTCTTGTACTTACAAGTACTCATTGTATAGACCCGTTTCAGGCTACCTTTTGCCTCCATAATCCCCCTTCAGGGCCATCCGAGGGCTTTTAGGAGATTCCTGAATACGGGATCGCCTCTATCAGGGTGGCTATTCTGTTCTGTAGGCAGGTCTTAATAATACAGGGTGAGAACCAGGGAAAGTTCCCCATCTTATCACCAATACCTTTGCCTACAGCATTGCCCCATCCTGCAATTTGGAGTACTGATTATTATATCTATTTGCTCATTCTTGTGAATTTCTTTTGGTTTCCTTTTCATTAGAGTGCATAGACTAGTCAGCAAAGGTAACACGTGCTTATGGCTTTAGACTTTACTGCCTGTGGTTAGGGTTAATTGCTTCTGGTGCCTGCTACACTTTTGAGAAGGAGTGGCCATCCAATCTAGGACTGAACTCTACATTTTAGGAATTGCTGAAGTATTGGAAAAAGTTCTTGCATGTTCAAATTGAGAAGATTGTATAGTGTATCCAGAGAGAGATATTATTATCATTGTTTATTTGGAAGCGCCATTAATTCCATGGTTTTGTATAAACATGAAACTCTTAGCATTCTGGAATACTCAAATCTTCTTCACCCTCAGGAGTGACCAGTAGCCACTAATCATTATAGTACCACTTAAAGTGTAACCACCAAGCTAAAGTGTAAACTGTGCTGTTTGATGGTCAAGATAGAGAGAATAGTAAAATGTTCTATATGATCTGCAAATGTTTCTTTACAGGGGAACCCTTGACCATATCTTTCATAGTTCTACATCTTGCCTACGAATTTTAAAGGGTTTTCAGGGTCTTAGATACTGGTAACCTAGCCTTAGGATAGATCATCAGTTTCAGATCTGTGGGGATCCTACTACCAGCGACCATGCTGATCAGCTGTTTGACGGTGCCATGTTGAGTGCTGGAGCCTGTTCATAGTATAGCAAGCACAGTGCCATATATTGTATACAGGCTATGCTTGGTATTGCAACTCAGCCTCATTTACTTGAACAGGACTGAGCTGCAGAAAAGCCATTTGACCAGTGAGGAAGAGGCCACAGTGCTTGATAGCTCATCAATACTTAAAGGGTTTGTCTCACTTCAGCTTAGAGAGAACGCCACACTCCGTGTGAGTGCAGCCTTCCCTCATTGTTTATCTGTTCACTGTCAGCATTGCAGAGATGAGCAGGCATAATTACAAGCCGTCCCATTCACTTCTATGTGACGGGTCATTCCTATACACTTGAATAGGAAGAAGCCGTCCCATTGAAGTGAATGGGACAGCTTGTAATTATGCTCCTCATCGCTGCACTGTTGATGGCGAGCAGATAAACAAACAAGGGAAGGCTGCGCTTGTATGGAGCGCAATCTTCTCCCCACCCAGCTGACCGGTGGGGGTCCCGGGTGTCGAACCCCGACGATCCGATATTGATGACCTATCATGAGGATAGGTCATTAATAGACTTGAGCGAATCGAGCTTCAGATCATAGATCTGAAGTCAATTTGTTTAAAAAAATTGCTGTTAATGCTGTCTCCGTACAGCATTAAAATGTATTGGCTCCATGTAAGCAAACTTCGTCTTGCCCGAAGTTGCGCGAGACTTAGGTGAATGAATACGGACCTACGGTATTCCTATCTGCGTAATTAAAAACATTTAAAAATAGGAATCCAAAGTGGGCTTTGGTACCTGCTGGTAAATCGGTACCCACTTCTGATTCCTATTTTAAAATGTTTTTAAATGCGTAGATAGGAATACCGTACTAATTCAATGAAGTCTTGCGCAATTTCGGGCAATACGAAATTTGGCTACACGGAGCCAATACATTTTAATGCTGTACGGAAACAGCATTAAAAACAAAGTTTTTGAACTAATCGACTTCGGATCTATGACCCAAAGCTCGATTCGCTCAAGCCTAGTCATCATTATTAAAATCCTGGAAAACCTCCTTAAGAAAGGGTAACTCAGGAACAGAGCCTCCGATCAACAAAAGAAAAACAGCATTTTAATCAGGTAAAAAATAGCTATAGCTATGTGTCCATGCAAACAGCTGGATAGGGATGTCACTGATTTTACAGTAAACTAGGGCATTAATCCTAGAGCAACAAACTATAGCATTAACCCTTTAGCAGTGAACAACTCAGTCACTGCACTAGAATTAGACCCTGATTAGATACTTAGACCCTGATTAAATATCCTACAGTGTTAGATGAATGTATGTACGTCTTATGTATGTGTAGATCTACAGATGGATTCATAGATGAGCTGCCACCTCTGCTGACCTGTCTGTGAATGTATGTAAATCATTACCCAACAACTGTTGAGCATCTTTATGCAGAACTATGACCCACATTTACTACTGTGGCTCTGCCTGAATTCTGGTGCAATTTGGTGCCTCTAGCCTTTCTGCTGCCTGAGGCAAGATGTCCCCTAATGTGTGCCAGTACACAAAAATGCTTCTTATAACGTGTGCCAGTACAAAAAGTAACCCCTTATAAAGTGCGCCAGTACAATAAATACCCCCTTATAATGTACGCCTGTACAAAAAATACTCCCTTATCATGTGTGCCTGTACAAAAATGACTCCCTTATAATGTGTGCCAGTACAAAAATGTCCTCTTATAATGTGTGCCAGTACAAAAGTATCCCCTTATAATGTGTGACAATAGAAAAAAAAAACTCTTAGTGCCCCCAGTAGAGCCAATGTCCCCTAAGTTCTCCCCACAATGTGTGCCAATATTAAATGCCCCTATTTAGGGCCCCCATAGGCCTGAAGCCTATCAGAGGGAACAGCAGAGCAGGGAGACAATGCTTCCATACCACAGCATTCAACTGAGGACGGCGGTAAAGTTGAATATATAGAGATAAGCACTTCTCCAATTGAAACCTCCCTGCTGCTTTGCATTGCTGTGCTTGTCCCTGACAACTGAATGTTGCTTCTAGAGGCTGTGCACATATAGAAGTTCAAGAGATCTTTAAGTTGTATTTTGGTCGCACCTGTCACAATATTTTTATATCATATACTGTTATTTAGTAAATAATTGCACATTGCATCACCTGCCTTATGGTGAATTTATACTGCCTGACCTAACAGGCAATTATCAGGAAGGTACTGTTCCTTCTCTATAATTACCTGCTTATCACAGGAGGGGAAAGCTGCAGTTACATGATGCAGTCACCTCTACTGTATGAGGAGAAGCAATCATTACTGCAATCACTTGAACTCATACAGATTTATTGTATGAGGTAATCGCCTGAGGCACTCGCCTCATCTGGCCTCATTGATCTGGGCACAATTTGGAGCAACTAAGTTTAAACACGTTTTTGAAGCAAGTAAGCCCAAATGATAAAGACTGGTCTACATGGAGACTGTATTACACAGCCCAATGTGTCAGACAATTGTCTGGAGGGAATCATTCCCTCTCGGCAATCGCCTGCTCACTAGTCGAGGTGACCGCTGATATAACATGCCGCCAGGGGCGTAGCTATAGGGGAAGCAGGGGAAGCGGCTGCTTTGGGGCCCAAACTCAGAAGGGGTCCACCCAGGAGGAGGACTAAAACATTTTAATGTCAAGGCCCCATAACAGTATTATACAATGACGATATATACAGTGACACCAGGCTCGGACTGGCCCACAGGGGTACAGGAAAATCCCCCTGAGTCTCCCATCCCCTGCACAAGTGGCACAGAACACATTAGATTTACTGCACTACATACATATATTCAATGTATAGCACCTCAACCAGTCTATGTTCATATAAAAAAAAGTATTAAATGATTTATTATATTTGAATGTATCCATACGGTGGGCCCCCAAAATAAATTTTACCGGTGGGCCCTAGGTACCCCAGTCCGACACTGAGTGACACTGTAGGAAATGGATGGAGCAGCTACTGGGTTTGGTCTGAGAGAGTTATCTTGACTAGCCACAAGAGTGGGGGTTTCACAGGAGGAGGTGATTGTGAAGACGTTTTGTCTTGGTGCAGGGATGGCCGGAGTGCGCTTGCATCATCAGCGCGCCCGGCGTCACCCATTCCCATGGCAACTGCAAGGTCACGGTGGGCTTTGTGCGGGGACGGCAACCACGATGGGGCTGAGCGCCGAGCTGCTCACTCAGCGCTTGGCTGTATTGGTATTCTGGAGTCATGTGACGCTGGCCACGTCACATGACTCCACTAGTGCCCTATTTAAACAGGCAATCTGCTTGTTATTGAGGTCCTTCCTGCGTTTTACTTACCTGGTGTTCTGATCTTCTGCTCGTGTTTTGACTTCCCGGCTGTCTTTTCCCTTGGTCTTGGAGTTTCCTCCTGGTTTTGACTTCGGCTTTTTCCTGGCGATCCTCCACTTGCTCATCTGGTACAGTGCTGCTCTCTTGGTTTTGACTCGGCTTGTTTTACGTCGCTTGTATGTTTGTCCGTCTTCCCTGCACTTACCTAAGTTAGGGTTTGTCGACTAGTTGTCCCTTGTCACTAGGACTTGCGAGGCAAGCAGGCAGGGACAGGGGTACGGGTTGAGCTCAGTGGTCACTTCCCCACTCCCTGTGTGCGTGACAGAATAACAGGCCCATTTATCACTGTTACCATGAATCCTTTGGTTACCCTAACGGAGCACGTCTCTAATTTTACCCAGACGGTTCAGGAATTGGGGGAAAAACTCAGTCTACATGAGTCAGGGCAGAGTGCCTCCACTCCGCATCTACCTAGCCCTCATATGGAGCCCCAGATTAAGCTTCCTGAACAATTTTCTGGTGACCTTAAAAAATATCTTTCCTTCAAAGAAAACTGTAAGCTTTACTTCAGGTTCAGAGAGCCAACTGGTGGGCATAGTTATCTCCCAACTTCAGGGGGACCCCCAGAATTGGGCCTTTTCCTTGCCTTCTGATGCTAGTTGTCTCAGTTCCGTCGAGAGGTTCTTTCAGGCTCTGGGAACGCTGTATAATGAACCTGACAGGGCCATGGTAGCTGAAACCACTCTTAGAGCTTTGGTTCAGAGGGATCTACCTGCAGAAGAATATTGCACCCAGTTCAGAAAATGGTGTGTCCCCTTGGGTTGGAATGAACCAGCCCTTAAAAACCAGTTCAGGTCAGGCTTGTCGGAGAATCTTAAAGACCTATTAGTCAGCTATCAGCTTCCTGAGACATTGGAGGAGACTATGACACTTGCTGTTCGACTTGACAGACGTGTTAGGGAGAGACAGCAGGAACGTTAGAAATATGCTCCCTGTTAATTCTTGAAAACTTACCAGTAGAGGTAGTACTGGGGATGCCTTGGCTCCAGTTACATAATCCCATTATTGACTAGACCAAGGGAGAACTGGTGAAATGGGGGTTTAAATGCGACTCGTGTTTGTCTATGGTACAAGCGGGGGTCTCAGCAGAATCTGATATATTACCTCTAGTCTTAAAGGAATATATATATGGATGTGTTCTCCTCATCTGACCCCGAGGGTCTACCACCCCATAGGCCTTACGACTGCGCCATTGAATTAGTAGAAGGTGCCAGGTTTCCCAAGGGACGCATCTGCAATCTTTCTAGGCCTGAATGCAAGGCCATGGAGGATTATATTAAGGAGAGTCTCAGTAAGGGGCACATCAGGCCTTCTGTATCTCCTATGGGGGCGGGATTCTTCTTTGTCAAAAAGAAGGATGGAGGCCTCAGACCATGTATCGATTATCGGGAATTAAATAAGATTACGATCAAGAATCAATACTCCCTCCCGTTGATTCTCGATTTGTTTAATCAGGTACAGGGGGCTTCCTGGTTCTCAAAAATTTATTTGAAGCGGGCATACAACTTAATTCGAATTAAGAAGGGAGACGAGTGGAAGACAGCGCTTAATACTCCTGCTGGACACTTCAAACATCTTGTTATGCCTTTTTGACTCAGCAATGCGCCAGCGGTGTTCCAAAATTTTATGAATGATATTTTCAGGGAATTCTTGGGTACATTTTTGATTGTTTACCTTAATGATATTTAGATTTTTTCCCCTGATATTGAAATGTTAAACAAGTTTTGGAAATTTTGAGAAAGAATGAATTGGCTGCTAAACATGAGAAATTTATTTTTAGGGTTCAAGAAATATTATATCTCGGGTATGTTCTCACTCCTCACGCTTTTAAAATGGATCCTAGCAAGGTATTAGCAATTATGGATTGGGTAAGGCCAGCTTCCTTAAAGGCCTTACAATGCTTTTTGGGGTTCGCTAATTATTACCGTAGATTTATAAAGAACTTTTCAGTAATTGCTATACCCTTGACCGACCTCACCAAAAAAGTGGCGGACCTGGATAACTGGTCTGTTGAAGCTACTGAAGCATTTGAAACTCTTAAAAAGGCCTTCAGTAGCGCTCCTGTTATGATTCAGCCGGATCAAGAAAGACCTTTCATTGTGGAGGTGGATGCCTCTGAGGACGGAGTAGGGGCGGTCCTCTCACAAGGCCCCACTACTCTTACCAATTTAAGGCCTTGCGCCTTCTTTTCCAGAAAATGTTCTCCCACCGAGAGAAATTATGTCGTGGTGAATCGGGAATTGCTGGCCATTAAATGGGCGTTTGAGGAGTGGAGGCATTTTCTTGAAGGGGCTAAACATTGTGTCACTGTTGTCAACGATCACAAAAATCTAATGATTCTTGAGTCTGCTAATAGGTTAAATCCCTGTCAAGCCAGATGGGCGTTGTTTTTTACATGTTTTAATTTCTCCATCACTTTCAGGCCAGGAGGTAAGAACGTGAAGGCCGATGCCTTATCTCTGAGTTTTTGTGCGTTTCAGCCTATGGACACACCACCTGAAACCATACTGCCAGCTAATCAGGGCTGTCTTTACCAAGGGGCAAAAGGGGCAGCTGCCCCGGGCCCAGTTGCTCCTGGGGGGCCCAAGGCAGCTGCCTCTTGAGCCCTGCTAGCCACTGCCCCGGGTGTCAGGCTCTCAGCCACACAGGGGGTGCTGCCATGCCATGCCTGCCGGCACTGAGTCCCAGGCATCGTACTGTGTTAGAGCTGTGAATGTGATCTAGGACCTTAGATGACATCATCAACATGTGACCAGTAACCTAGTAATATTACTGGTCACATGGCTATGAGGTCATCACAGGTCCTACCAGGAGTGTTGCAGAAGTTAACTGTGGAGCTTTTTTGTGTGAAGATTAGATCAGAAAAAGGTGACAGGGGCTGTTATGTTAATATACTGTACACTACTGTATAGTGGGGTGCTGTACACTGTGTGGGGGCCTGTATACTGTGGTGGGCCTGTATACTGTGTGGGACTGTATACTGTGGGGGCCTGTATACTGTGGGGGGAGCCTGTATACTGTGGGGGGGCCTGTATACTGTGGGGGGCCTGTATACTGTGGGGGCCTGTATACTGTGGGGGGCCTGTATACTGTGGGGGGGCCTGTATAGTGGGGGGGGCCTGTATAGTGTGGGGGGCCTGTATAGTGTGGGGGCTGTATATTGTGGAGTGCTATACTGCTGTACTGCACACTGTGGGGGTCTGTATACTGCATACTGTGGGTGCTGTATAGTGTGGAGTGCTATACTGCTGTACTGTATAGTGTGGGGGGCTGTATCTTGTATAGTTTGGGGTGCTGTATACAGTGAGGTGCTATACTGTGAGGGGTTGTATACTGTGGGCTGCTATACTGCTCTACTATATACTGTGGGGTACTGTATAGTGTGGGGTGCTATACTGCTGTACTGTATAGTGTGGGGGGCTGTATCGTGTATAGTTTGGGGTGCTGTATACGGTGAGGTGCTATACTGTGGGGTGCTGTATACTGTGGGCTGCTATACTGCTCTACTATATACTGTGGGGTACTGTAGAGTGTGGGGTGCTATACTGCATACTGTGTGGTGCTGTATACTATAGGGTGCTATACTGCATACTGTGGAGTGCTGGGGTGCACTGTAACACTAGGGTGAGCCGAGCCCTGGTCTCCTTCCTGTAGAGCGGTGCCCACTTCCAGCCTGAGCCCAGCTGCCCAGAGCACTGATCCTGAGCCGCTGGAGTCTTCAGAACTGGAAGTATTTACAGTCATTCACTGTACTCTACCACATGTGTGGATTTTTTGTGTGTGTGTTCTGGTGGAGGGCGTGATTGCATGCTAAGGTGTGGGAAGGCGGGATCCAGGGGGCCCAAGTAAATTTTTGCCCAGGGTCCAATCAATATTAAAGACATGCAGCTAATGTCGTTTTAGCAGCCTTATCTCAAGATTTTACGGCTCTTATTAAGGCAGAACAACATCTGGCCCCGGCACCCACACCAACAGATAACTTGTTTGTCCCCGAACAATTCCGTCTCCAGCTGTTGGGTGAGTGTTATGATTCTGTTTTGTGTGGACATCCTGGTATCAGGAGTACTAAAGAGTTGGTATCAAGGTCTTTTTAGTGGCCCACACTATTCATGGATGTCAAGTCCTATGTGTCAGCCTGCGAGGTTTGTGCGAGGTCTAAAACCCCTAGAACTCGTCCTGCTGGTGAGTTGCGACCCCTACCCATTCCCAGTAGACCCTGGTCTCATATTTCGATGGATTTCATCACGGACCTGCCACCTGCTGAGGGTAAGACTGTGGTTTGGGTAGTGGTCGATAGGTTTGGCAAGATGGTACATTTTGTTCCTCTTTCTAAGCTTCCCAATGCTAAGACTCTGGCCTCTGTATTTGTAGAACAAATTGTACGTTTGCACGGTATTCCCGAGAACATTTTTTTTCGATGGGGGGTTCAGTTTGTGTCTAGATTTTGGAGAGCCTTCTGTCAGAGGTGCCAAATCTCTTTGTCTTTCTCATCTGCCTATCATTCTGAGAGTAATGGGCAGACTGAACGACTTAATCAGTCTGTGGAACAGTTTCTCAGGTCATATGTCTCTGATGATCAACAATTATGGGTTAAGTACCTTCCTTTGGCAGAATTTGCTATAAACAACCATGTTAATTCCTCTACTGGTGTCTCCCCATTCTTTTGTAATTATGGGTTCCATCCTCATTTTCATTCTGGGTCATCCATCTCCTCGTCTAACCCTGAGGCGGATAAGGTCTCATCAGAACTGTGCACAGTTTGGGCTCGGGTCTAGTCAATCCTGGAAAAAGCTCAAAACAGTATAAAAATCAAAGCGAATAAGAAACGTTCTAAGGGGATGGATTTTCAGGTTGGGGAGAAGGTGTGGCTATCTTAAAAAAATTTGCATCTTAAGGTGGCCTCCACAAAGTTTGCACCTCGCTTTATAGGTACATATGAGATTACGAAAGTGATTAACCCAGTATCTTTTAGGTTGAAACTGCCTTTCCACATCCATGACGTCTTCCACAAATCTCTGCTTAAGAGACATGTTGCACCTGTTATTTCTTCACAGTCCGCACTGCCGCCGGTACTAGTTAATGTTTGCGTGGAATTTGTGGTTTCCAAGATATTGGATGTTAGGAGAGTCCGTAGCTCTTTACAGTACCTGGTGCACTAGAAAGGCTATGGACCGGAGAAAAGGTCTTGGGTACCAGCTAGGGATGTTCATGCCTCTAGACTTGTTAAATTTTTTTATGCGAAACATCCTGAAAAGCTGTCATCTGTCATCGCCTTGGGTCCGGTGGCCCTGCGTAAAAGGGGGGTACTGTCACGGTGCTGGGACGGCCGGGGCACGCGCGCATCATCAGTGCGCCCGGCGTCGCCCGTCCCCGGGGCAACCACGATGGGGCTGAATTGGTATTCTGGAGTCATGTGACGCCGGCCACATCACATGACTCCACTAGCGCTCTATTTAAACAGGCAATTTGCTGGCCACAGATTGCCTGTTATTGAGGTCCTTCCTGCGTTTTACTTACCTGGTGTTCTGATCTTCTGCTCGTGTTTTGATTTCCCAGCTGTCTCTTTCCTTGGTCTTGGCGTTTCCTCCTGGTTTTGACTTCGGCTCCTTCCTGACGATCCTCCGCTTGCTCCTCTGGTACAGTGCTGCTCTCTTGATTTTGATTCAGCTTGTTTTACATCGCTTGTATGTTTGTCCGTCTTCCCTGCACTTACCTAAGTTAGGGTTTGTCGACCAGTTGTCCCTTGTCACTAGGACTTGTGAGGCAAGTAGGCAGGGACAGGGGTGTGGGTTCAGCTTAGTGGCCACTTCCCCACTCCCTGTGTGCGTGACACGTTTCTTGGGGGAATGGGGCCCAATCAAAGATTTGCTGAGGGGCCCAGTAATTTCTAGCTATGCCACTGCACGCCGCGATCTCTTCCGCAGCATAGGGAGGAACGATCACATGTCATTGCTCGTCCCCAAGCTGTATAGTGGTTTGCCGGCAGCAGATTGCTATTAGACACCATGATATGTCGCCTGCAAATGATAATTTTTTGACATGTCGAAAGATTTGGATTGCCCGATGATCAAGCGTTTGCTCGTTCATCGGGCAATTGGTGGCAATATTACACTGCAAGATTATTGCTTAGTGATTATCTGCCAAAAAATCGGGCGGTGTAATGCAGGCTTTATTGTGATGCAACTAAACAATGTAACGCTACAGAAAACCTTTTGTGTAGCCCAGGCCTAATTAACAACTGGATGTCACTAATCCCCTTGACAATAGGATGCATCATTACACAGTGTGATACCGTCAGTGATTACCGGAAGCTGTCAGACTGTCTAGGGTCTCAGCCCTTTTGGACAAGTAGAATAGTAACAGCCAAGTGTCAATTTATTCATACATTTCCAGGAAGAATAACAGGCATAGAAAAAATGCCAGCCCATCCCCTTCTCCGCCCATGCTACTCCTACAATTTTAGAACTGGCGTGAGCGAGGAAAAGTCGCAGATAGCGGCGCCTAAAGTACGCCTAATTTAGGCATATTTCAGCTTAGTAAATGACCCCTGCATTGTTTTTTTGTATAGTAATAGTATGCACTTGTCCCAGACTGAAAAAGCATATACCTGTTCCTGCCCTTATGATTATGTGTTTCTATGTTCTTCATATTTTCTTCCTTGTGTTGATGATGTAATTTACATAATTAAGGAACAGGTGAGGAGCATTACCAAGGAAAGAAAAATTCCATGGTAATGCTCTAGTGTGGCACTAGAGTGCAGTTCTAGATTAGATGGCCACTCTATCTCAAAAGTGTAGGAGGCACCAGAAGCAATTAACCCTAACCACAGGCAGCAAAGTCCAAAGCCATAAGCACATGTTACTGTTGCTGACTAGTGTACACACTATCCATTTGTGGTCCTCAACCCTCTGCAAATATCTGTTCTCTCTCAGAGGTTGTTCCTCAGTACAGTTGCCATTTTATGATACTTTTTCTTAATAAGGGTGGAATTAGGGCATCACCCTTGCTCTCGTTGCACCCAAGTTCCAATCATTTATGTGACAGCTTCTCCCTGGCTGCTTTGATTGACAGGACCAGGCAGCGGAAAATTAGTGAGGAAGGGTTGATCAGAGAAAGGAGGAGAGCTTGGGTGGAACAAGAGCAATGGTGAGGCCTTTATTTCCACAAAGGCCTAATTTGCATATTAAAGGGGTTTTCAGGGATTTTAATATTGATGACCTATCAGCCGATCAGCTGGTAAAAGAGAAGGCCACGCTTCGTAATTATGCTGCTCACTGTTGCGCTGTTGATGGCGAGCCGGTAAACAAACAAGGGAAGTCTTAGCTTCTATGGAGCGCAACCATTTCTTCAACCGATTGATTACAATATTAGAGGAATGGATGTTTAGTGGAGAAAACTGAACTGAAAAGAGGCTCTAGGACCCCGTTGGGCTCCTTTAGCCTTTATACAATGTGAGATACGGTTGGGCAGGAGGCATACATGTTCTGTATGGTATGTTGCGGCACATTTGCCCACAGATGTTGCAGCTGGGCGTGTAGATCCTGCACACTGGAAGGTTGCTAAAGCTGGTGTACCAACTGGTCCCATAAATGCTTGATTTAAAAAAATCTGCTCCAGACAGGCCAAGGAAACTGCTGCAGTCTGACAGAGACATTCCTGTGAAACCTTTGCTAAGATTTATACTGCTGAAAAATGTCAGTCGGAAGCCCTGTGTCACGGAGGGAAGGGAAGAGTGCAGCCCTGGACTCCACCCGCACCTCTGTCCCTACCTACTTGCAGGACCCGTCCTATCTGACAGCGTACAACTTGGCGGCGGTCCCTAGCTTAAATACGTGCTGGGGCCTAAAAGCAAAAACCGTGAACAGAGTCAGGGAAGCAAAAGTCAAAAATCCAGGAGGTCACACAGTACACAGGGAAAAACACAATAGCAAGGTCATAAATAGAACCGAGGTCGGAAGCCAAAAGAGGTCAAGTCAAATACAAATGGAGGTAGTGAGGTCGAGGTTACAAACAAAGCCGAGGTCAAAACAAGCAAGGTCTGAATATATAAAGAAGACTGGTGAGGGTAACAAGACCAATCACAGGCAACCTGTGGCCAACAGGCTGCCTGTTTAAATAGCCCAGACTGGTGAGTCACATGACGTGGCCAGCGTCACGTGACTCACATTACACAGCCAAACACAGCCGAGCACCGATTCATCATTATCGGCGCTCGGCTCCCCTGCTGCTCGTAGTCTAGGGGAACGCCAGCCACGCTGAGGAGGCGTGCACGGCCGGGTCCTCCCCGCCCCCTGGACCCCATGGAGACGAGGCCGCCGGCCGCGTCCTCGCTCCTGCACACAGACGGGATGCCGATGGCGATGCAAGAAGGAAGCACGTCGCCGGCTCCTGTTACAACCTGCCATGAGAGGCAACATATGTGGCTACAGAAGGTCGTGCATATATCGCTGAGCTGTTAGTGTCCCCTGCATCACTAATAGGGCGACCAACTGTTAGACTCCCCAGACTATCACACCAATAGTCAAGACAATGTTTCATTCCACATAAAAGGCAGGATTGAAGCACTCACCATAAGGCCTCCATACGGGCAGACAGGGGCATGTAATAAAAGTCCCACCTGTGTCTGGATGGTGGCCAACAAAACTGTGGGAGCTGCTCATGCTCGTAGGAGGATCAAATGATCCTCTCTACTAGTGGTCTGTCTGCACCAACCAGAGCCTGTTCACTTTGTGTGCCCTTGTATAACCATTGCTTCCAACATCTCGTTATGAACAGCCAGATGACAGCCAACTTGTCAAAATGACCATCCTGCTACTCTCAGTCCAATAGTGTGTCCCCTCTCAAAGTCTGTCACCTAGGCAAAATGTCAAAAAGTACATAATGTCTAGTGGTCAACAATCTCTCACCAAGAGGTACACTACCCAAAAGTATCTTCTGAAAGTCTTTTTATAGGGCAGTGGGGAAGCATTTTTACACCCTCTTGTGGGAAGACCCAATGTCTAATCATGCCACACCTGTAATCATTTACATATCTGCCTGAGACATAACTGTATGCTGAGTTTTGCAGCAATCTGACATTTCTGTTTGGGTCAATGAGTGACTATATATCTTGACAGGTACCATTGTCACAAAATCACCAATGTTACCCCTATGAGGTGTGCTAATTCCTGAGCGTCCATCTTGAGAAATTCTAAAAAATTATTAACTTGTTCCCAAAATCATGCAATAAGCATTAACCTTGAGTATCTGTGTATTGCATATGTAGACCTAAGAAAACTTCTATTTTAGTTTTATGGATTATTTATATGCTTTAATATATTTTCTTTTCTTTACAGTTGGAATCATTCTCTTTGGAGTTGGCACACTTGTTATGGCAGTTTTTAAAATCGTATTTGCAATCGAGCACATAGGCTGCAGAGAACCTCTAACAGTTATCCAGCCGATCATTCTGGCCCTTTTTGTCATTGTACAGGTGAGATCCACTATACCTGCCCTTCTGTTTCTGCTTTGTAGAATTTATTATACAATCTCCTAATATAATAATCAAACAGGCTTCAGACTGGAAGTTCACTTCAAAATGCACATGAATAGTGAAGGCTATGCCAAATTAACCCATTATTATCTGCCTTGGAAGTTTCTGCAGGGACAGATGATTTTGGGGTTATCCCACTATAGAAAAAACCTGTAATCAAGGGCGTAACTACCATAGCGGAAGACCATGCGACTGCCATGGGGCCCAGGGCAAGAGGGAGCCCAGTCTTGGTTGGGATCATCCCCTCTTATACTGGGGATGAAAACTTGGTCAGGACTCTACCCTCTAAAGCAGGGCTCAGCAACCTCCGCCACTCCAGGTGTTGTGAAACTACATCTCCCATCATGCACACTTGCTTGGTTTTTCTCTAAACTCCACACAAGTGGAAGGAGCATGCTGGGAGTTGTAGTTTCACAACAGCTGGAGTGCCAAGGTTGCTGATCCCCGCTCTAAAGGAACAATTTTTAGCAAATGAGGCAGTGGAAAAACGGCCAAAGTGTCATTGCAAAGGGTTAGGCAGAAACCCTTCTGTCCTGTGTGGGGGGGCCTGGATTGATCCTTGCTATGGTGCCCTTCTTTATGTACGCCACTACCTGTAATGGTATATTTGGTGATTCTATGACTTATGAATATGAATTATTATGGGTTTTCTTAATATTTATTTTATAATGTACCTTTATTTTTCTTTTAGACATGTTTTCTTTGGATATCCTGCAAACATTGTGTCCAGATACATATAAATGCTACCAGGTAATCATCAATCCGACTAAATGAATGAATAAACAAAAATAATAATCCCTCGTTGATCATAAATTTAGTAATCCTGAGTTGCAAAAAATAAACCCTTGAGGTTTTAATTGAAAAATGAGGTTGTTATAAACAACAGGCATCTCCCTAATGCTTTATGTTCACCTATTTAATAACTTTGTTGGGCCTTGCATCTTAATATGGGATTAGTTCTCTTTTTACTTTGCCTGGTTTATTAGGTTGGAGTGATGCTGATCCACCAAAAGTCCATTTTGTGGATGATTCACATCGTTCATCAGAATGAAAGATGCTTGATTATCGGCAGTATATGTTGATCATCTTTAGAAATGAATAGGAGGGAGGAATGATTGTGAAAACTTCCAAATGAGTGTCAATCGATGTGTTTATGGTTGACTGGCTCTCGTTCTGACCAGACATCAGGCAGACTAATTGGGCCATGACAGAGCAAGTAGAAGACTTAGGCTGGGTTCACACCTGAGCGTTTTACAGCGCGTTCCTATCGCGCTGTAAAACGCCCGACGCCCCAAGAAGTACATGAGCTTCTTTGGGGCGTCTCGTCGCGCGTTCCCGTACATAGACTTTCGTGAACGCGCAACAATGGGCGTTCGCTTGTCTCTGTATGCGCGATTGCAAACGTCGGTACAATCGCACATACAGAGCGCTCCTTTCAGAACGCTCAGGTCTGAACCCAGCGTTACTGTATATATATAGATTATCAGTAAGCTAAGCAGTATGCAATGCCAAGCAGTTGCAAAAGCAGATATAATTTCTGGGCAAATAAATAGGGAAATCTGTGACTTTATCATTACCCCTTTATAAAACCCTTGTTGTAAGGTCTTATCTTAATATGGTTTTGGGTTCCACACTGTTAAAAAATAAAGATAAAATGGAGCTGGAGAGAGTTTAAAGGCAGGCAACTAATGAATGGGATTGATAACAAACTCATTGGCTGTGAAACTATTTATTTAAAGTAAGCAAAGCAGCACTGTATCATAGGAGTAAAGGCTGTAGTAGACCTGCAGATTAAGCAGTAGATTGTCGGGAAGGAAATATTCCTTCCCAGGAATTGCCTGCTGATCAGTGGAGGAGACTGCTATAACATGCAGTGATCTTCTCCACTGTATGGGTGTCACGGTGGGTAGGATACAAGATACAATAAACACACAGTAAACCACAAAACAAGCATCTAGGCCAGAAGCTGGGGATAAAGGTCACCTCCTGACAATTCCCTACCAGCTCTCCCTGGACTTCTGTGCCCACGTTCAGAGCCTAAAGGTGGGAATCAACGTGCCCCCGTGCCTAAGGCTGAAGTTTCCCTAAAATCCCTGAGATGGTGTAAAAGGGGAAAGAGGCAGCCTGCTTCCTCAGGGCCTGGAGGAGGCAGGTGTCTCTCTAACAGCCTAGACAGAACACAAAAAGGAAACCAAAACCAACTTATCTTGTAGCAGAGCAGAAACAGCAAATCCACCTTTCCTCAGAGCAAGATAGAAGCTATAACCCGCACAGGACACTGGGAAGGGGCGTAATTTAAACTCACACAAACGACCCCACCCAGTGCACCTGAAGGGAGGCAGATACAGCTCAACTCCAAACCCAAAACAAACAAAAAACTACACACGTGCTGCTAACCTGGCAGACCTCCGCACATAACCTGAGCAGGGCATGACAATGGGGAGGAGCAATGACTAATGCCATCGCTCGTCCCCATACTGAATCATTTTTGCCGGCAACAGATCGCGATTAGACAGCACCATCTGCCACCGGCAAACAATTACTTTTAAACCTGTTGAAAGATTGGGATTGCCTGATGAATAAGTGTTTGCTCATTCATCAGGTAATCAGTGGCAGTATTGCACTGCCAGATCATCGCTAACTAGCATTACTACGAATGGTCGTTAGCGATGATCTGCACACTATCTGCCAGTCAAATACAGGCTTTACAGTATAGCATACGTGATGTGAAGGTAGCAAGTGAACAGTCTGTTTTCAAATTTGATGTACAGATGTAGCAGGGTTTGCACTCCCGCTCTTAACTCAAATTTCTTAACTCATCACGTTATCTTGAGACAAAAGCCACTGAAAAGCGATTGAAGGTGTTTGCTTAGATTAGATAACACAACTCAGAAATCTCAGAAAACAGGAGTGTTAACTCTACTCCATCCGTATTGATAGTAGAAATGAACGAAACAATTCAAAACTAATCAGATTTGTTAGGAATTTCACAAAAATTTGCCTGCCAAATGAATCTGAAGATTTTTGGATTTGTTTGGACAAATCACGTAAAAATGATGACTAGCTCCATTTTACTGTTAATATTGTTGGAAAAAGCCACGAGAGAGGAAGAAGATCGAGGATCACATAACACTGGGAGGAGGTAGAGGGAGGCTTGCCCTTATTGACTTAGAGGCTGACAGACAGCTGGGATTTGCCAATGAAAAGGGCAGTAGGCAGAGAGATGCCTAAGCTAAGATACAAGAATTGTCAGTTTGTCTTTAGCTTGTGACCTGAAAGGATGTGTTATGACAGACCAAGCGTCTAATGTAATGTGATAGGGACACTATAGGGAGAGAATAAGAAGATATAATTGGGTAGATTTTAGGGAATTTGATCAGGGAAAGGTTTTCATCATGTTATTAAACTAGTTTTATTGTAGCAAAATCATTTTACGTCAATAACACATTTTTTATACCCTTGTTATTAAATACATAGTTCAAAGACATTTTTGATTAAACATTGCATTGTTATAGCCGTGATAGCTAAAGCTACTTTCACACTGGCGTTTGGTGCGGATCCGTCATGGATCTGCACAAACGCATCCGTTCAGATAATACAACCACATGCATCCGTTCAGAACGGATCCGTTTGTATTATCTTTAACATAGCCAAAACGGATCCGTCTTGAACACCACTGAAAGTCAATGGGGGAAGGATCCGTTTTCTATTGTGCCATATTGTGTCAGTGAAAACTGATCCATCCTGACACACAACGTAAGTCAATGGGGACGGATCCGTTTGGGTCACTTTCGTCAGCCTTTTGGTGTCCGCCTCCAAAGCGGAATGGAGGCGGAACGGAGGCAAACTGATGCATTCTGAGCGAATCCTTTTCCATTCAGTATGCATTAAGGGCAAAACTGATCCGTTTTGGACCGCTTGTGAGAGCCCCGGATCTCACAAACGGAAACCAACACGCCAGTGTGAAAGTAGCCTAAGGCTACTTTCACAATCGCGTTTGGTGCGGATCCATCATTGATCTGCACAGACGGATCCGTTCAGATAATACAACCGTCTGCATCCGTTCAGAACGGATCCGTTTGTATTATCTTTAACATAGCCAAACGGATCCGTCTTGAACACCATTGAAAGTCAATGGGGGACGGATCCGTTTTCTATTGTGCCGGATTTTGTCATAGAAAATGGTTCCGTCCCCATTGACTTACGTTCTGTGTCAGAACGGATCCGTTTTGCTCAGTTTCGTCAGATGGAGACAAAATTGCTGCAAGCAGTGTTCTGGTGTCCGCCTCCAAAGTGTAATGGAGATGGAACGGAGGCAAACTACTGCATTCTGAGCGAATCCTTTTCCATTCAGAATGCATTAGGTCAAAACTGATCTGCTTTGGACCGCTTGTGAGAACCCTGAACGGATCTCACAAATGGAAATTCAAAACGCCAATGTGAAAGTAGCCTAACTCATTACTGCATCAGACCATGTAGTTCAAAGACATTTCACGACAAAAGCTGCTTTATTTTCCTCCATCAATCTGCACTCAATACCCCATAATGAGAAAGAAAAACAGAATTTTAGAATTGTTTGCAAATTTTTCAAAATATAAAACTAAAATTTCACACGGACATAAGTATTCAGACATTTGAAATTTAGTTCTGGGGGCTTCACATTTCTCTTGATCATCTTTGAAATGTTTCTACACCTTGATTGGCATCCACCTGTGGTAAATTCAGTTGATTGGACATGATTTAGAAAGACACTGGTCTCACAGCTGACAATAAGGGTTGCCACCCGTACGGGATTGACTCGGACAGTCCGGGTTTGTAATCCTGTGTCTGGGTACAAGCCTTTCTCAGATCTGGACACATTAATTTCAAACTGCAGTGCAGACTGTCTGACTTGCTCGCTCACGGTCCTGACAGCTGATGGTGAGTGAGCGGCGGAGAGCTGTGAGCGGCCGGCACTCTGGGACCATCTTGAACCTGAAGAGGATGGTCAGAATGGATTGGAAGCCGGAGAGCTGGGGACTTCGGGTGGTCAGGAGCAGGAGCATGAAGACGCTGCTGAAGGAGAGCAGCAAACCCTCGCCCCACAGCATGGCGGCCTTGACGGGACTGAGCTGCTCTCACTCCCAGATCAGGCCGGATAACAATGAGACGAGCCTCGGGCATGCGCTTCTCCCGTCCCCAGGTCTTCTGCTGCACTCCTTTCCTATCACGACACCTCCCCTCTCCCCCAGTCTCTGTTACCGAGCCCAGGAAGGCTGCCGGACTCTCACACAACACTATACAGTCAGTGTGCCGGCCCCGAGTGACGGTTCCCGGGGGATGAGGGCCACATTATTCTAACTGGGGGTCACTAATGGGGGCATTATTCTTAATGGGTGGCACTAATGAGGGCATTACTCTTACTGCGGACATTATTCTTACTGGGGGGGTACTAATAGGGGGCATTATTCATTCTGGGGCACACTAATAGGGCCATTACTCTTACCGGGGCACACTAATGGGGGCATTACTATTACAGAAGGGGCATTACTATTACTGGGTGCATTGCTATAACTGGGGGCGCTAATGGGGACTTTAATATTCCTGGGGAGCCACAGTATTACAGCGACTTCACACCCCGTGCTAAGCCATGCCCCCACAACCACACCCCCTTTGGGGTGTGACTTAACTTGCCCAGTATTTTTTGTTGGGAAAGGTGGCAACCCTACTGACAATGCATATCAGAGCAAAAAACAAGCTGAGTTGTAAAAAAAACTGGTTGTAGAGATCAGAGACAGGAGACACAGATCTGCAGAAGGGTACAAAAAAAAATCTGCTCCATTGAGTTCCCAAGAGCACAGTGGCCTCCATAATTCTTACATGGAAGACGTTTAGAACAACCAGGACTCTTCCTAGAGCTGGCCTCCCCACCAAACGAAGTAATTGGGAGAGAAGAGCTTTGGTAAGAGAGGTGACCAAGAACCCAATGGTCTCTCTGGGCAGCTATGTGCAGATGGGAGAATCTTCCTGAAGGTCAAGAATCACTGCAGCACTCCACCAATCTGAGCTTTATAGCAGAGTGGCCAGAAAGAAGCCTCTTCTCAGTAAAAGACACATGAAAGTTTGAAAGAAAAGCACCTAAAAGACTCTTGGAAAACTTATCATAAAGAGGCATACTATTCATAAAGATAAAAGATCTGAAATTAGGCGAACTCTGAATACCCAGGTATTTGAACTTGGACATCAATAAGTGAGGTTTGGGTCACCGAAGACCATTTGGGGTAACTCATCAATGGGCATTAGGATTAAGATTTATTCTAATTTATGCGGCGACCAGAATAGCCACCAAATTCTCAAATCGATGGTATAGTAGTAAGCATTGAGGATGTCACCCAGAAACATTTAAAGGGGTTTTCTGGGATTTCAACACTGATGATCTATCCTTGAGATCGTTGGCGGCCCATCTCCCGGCACCCTTACCAATCAGCTGTTTGAAGAGGCCATGGTGCTCCAGTGAGCATAGCACTGTACATCATATAAGTAACTGTGCTTGGTATTGCAGCCCAGGCCCGTTCACTTGAATAGAACGGGGCTGCACATAGGCCATGTAACCGATGAACATCTCATCACTGGCCTAGGAGGAGGCCGTAGTGCTCACCGGCACGCCGTGACCTTTTCAAACAGCTGATCAGGTACCAAGTACAGAGCCAGACCCCCACAACCAGATATTGAAGACCTATCCTGAGGATAGCTCATCAATATTATACATCGGAAAACACTTTCAACAAGTCATCCCTACAGAAAGACAATTTTTCTATGACTGATCCACAAGTCCTGCTAGAGACGAACGAATCGAAGTTGACGAAGTGTAATTCGACCCGTGGTAACGAATCGCATTTTTTCCTAAAATGGCTGCAGCACATGTGAGGACATGGAGAAAGGAACTCTGGGAAGGCGGGATCACCCATAATGCCATGCATGCAGCCAATCAGCAGCCAGCCCTGTGATTTCACAGCTCTATAAATAGTCTCAGCTATCTTGGATTCTGCCATTTTCCAGTGTACTTAATGCAGGGACAGACGTCAGCAAGCCCTAGGAACAGTGCTAGAAAAAATTTCATTGTGATAAAAAAACGATTTACAAGTGCAGGGAAAGATTATTCAAGGTGTAAGGAAAGGATAGGGAGGAATCATTCTACAGCATTTATGTTGAACAGGGTTCAGTAGGGGAGGTTACAGCCTGGGTAATAGGAACAATCCTATTACACCTTGCTGCACTGAATGGGGGCCCAATTTGCCAAATTACAGCTCTGTAATTCCAGCAAACCGTTTTTGTTATTGGGGTGTTACAGCCATTAACAGGGTTTATTACAAGGAAATATTTCTATGTCTTATTTGGCCTTGTGCGGTGCATTAATATCTTCTAAAGCATTTTTTGGCTTGTATTAGTGGGAAAAAATTGCTTATTAGCCGCTGTGTGGTGAAGTGCTAAAATTACAGCACTTTTTGTCGTGTATTAATAGCAAAGTAAAAATATATTTGCCGTTCAGCGGTGCAGTTATATGTTCTAAAGCCTTTTGTGGCATGTATTAGTGGCAAAAGTAAAACATATTTGCTGTTCAGTGGTGCAGTTATATGTTATAAAGTACTTTTTGTCGTGTAATAGTGTCAAAATAAAAATATATTTGCCGTTCAGTGGTGCAGTTATATGTTCTAAAGCCTTTTGTGGCGTGTATTAGTAGCAAAAGAAAAATATATTTGCCCTTCATCGGTGCAGTTATATGTTCTAAAGCCTTTTGTGGCTTGTATTAGTGGCAAAAGTAAAATATATTTGCCATTCAGCAGTGCAGTTATTGTCACGGTCTCTCCAGTGACAGGGGACAGGAGATTGGCTGCATGTGATGTTATCTGACTGTCACGACCCTTGGTCATGGTCGTGACTCCTTGGGTGCCGCATGCTGTTGCCCGCGGTTTCCGTTGTCAACCGCAGCTGGGAGCACTTCGTTGTTGCCTCAGGTGCGGTTGCCGCGGACAATAGGCATGCGTGTGGTTGCCCTTGACAACGTGTCTTTGTGTGCACTCCCTTTGTCTGTTTGTTGTGCACGAGGTGGTGTTTGTATGCACTTGGATTCCTCCCTTCACCTGCGGTTGTCCGCGGCAACGTCTGGTGATGTTTGCATGCTGTGGAAGTGTCTCGGCCCGTTAGCTGTTCTTGAGGACACGGTTGCCACGCATGCCGTTGCCGTCGGAGACAGGTGAGTGAGTTTGTGTGCTTTCCCCTTTATGTGTGTTTTCCCTTCTGTGGTGTAGGAAGGGTTAACTCCCTTCCCAGTGTGTCTGTGAGTCACTGGGTGTGTCTGACCGTGGGTGTGGCCACCTGGCCTATAAAGCCTCAGTCCCTGGCTTGGTTCAGTAGGTTGCTCTCAGCCATGCTGGCTGGAGCAGCCTCCTGTCTCCTCCATCTGCTTGGTGGGGACCATCCTTCTGTTCATAAATCTTCGTTAGTTATATTCATGTTTGGTGTTCTGAAGATGTTTGTGTGGTCTCTTTGTTGGTGCAGCATATGGTTTCCTGAGTTCCCGTGTTATGTCTGGTGTGTGCTGTGTCCTTTATGTTGCTGTGGACATCAGCACTTGTTCATGGGTTCCAGGGTTGTGTGTCTGTGGCAGGTAAGTGCAGGACTAGTCTCACTTACCTGTCATTTCCATATGTCTGTTGATGTTCCCCCTGTGTTGCTTGGCCGTTGAGACTCCTGCTCCTCCGTGCCTAGGAGGAGTAGGGCGTCTGACTCTGTCCCCTAGTTCAGGGCCGACTTGAGGGCTCGTAGGGACTTTTAGGTTCCGGCGTATGAGCCCTCCTACCACCAAGGTCGGCTCATACTGACAGGAGACAGGGTCAGCGTTAGGGACGCAATAGGAGGTGACCTGCTCCCTAACTCTGTGGTCCCGGCCAAGGGGTAACCCTATCATCTCCTGGCACCGCACGGCTGGGGGTTTCCCCCACCGCCAGCCGTGACACTGACAGTCCCTTTGGTTTCACTTTGTTCAATGTTGTTGCTGGTCATGGCCACACCTCTTGTCTCAGGTGTAGATTAAGTGTTCATTCCAATTCCTATTTAGTCTGACCTCACCCATCATTCTATGCAGTTGATAGCTCCTTTTGGATGTTGGAAATGCTGGTGTTGGTTCTCCTCTGAGTTCCTGCTCGTCCGCATACTTCGGAGTTAAATGTCTTTCCTTTATTTCTTGTTTGTTCAATTTCCCCTACCGTTTGGTTTTAGGCCTGAGGGGGTCTCCTGTTCCTTCAGCTGGGAAGGAATAGGCCATCCGTTGTCCTGACACTATCTCCAGGGCCCTGTTAGGGTGAGATAGGGCTTAGGTTCCTGTGTATGTATGAACATTCCTACCATCAAGGTCTGTTCATAATGACAGTAGTCAGGGCTCGGATTAGGGACTCACTAGCTGTAACCATACCCCTATCCCTAGTTTCTAGGCCTAGTACCTTTCCCCTCCCCCTCTGTGTTCGGTGTGAAGTTAGTTCCCACATCACACCGTGACAGTTATATGTTCTAAAGCCTTTTGTGGCATGTATTAAAACATATTTTGTGGCAAAAGTAAAACATATTTGCCGTTCAGTGGTGCAGTTATATCTTCTAAAGACTTTTGTGGCATGTATAAGTGGAAAAATAAAAATATATTTTCCATTCAGCGGTGTAGTTATATGTTATAAAGCCCTTTTTGTCGTGAAGTATTGGCAAAATAAAAATATATTTGCCGTTCAGAGGTACAGTCATATGTTCTAAAGCCTTTTGTGGCATGTATTAGTGGCAAAAGAAAAATATATTTGCCGTTCAGCGGTGCAGTTATATGTTCTAAAGACTTTTGTGGCGTGTATTAGAGGCAAAAGTAAAACATATTTGCCGTTCAGTGGTGCAGTTATATCTTCTAAAGACTTTTGTGGCGTGTATAAGTGGAAAAATAAAAATATATTTTCCGTTCAGCTGTGTAGTTATATCTTCTAAAGCCCTTTTTATCATGTGATATTGGCAAAATAAAAATATATTTGCCGTTCAGCGGTGCAGTTATATGTTCTAAAATCCTTTTGTGGCGTGTATTAGTGGCAAAATAAAAATATATTTGCCGTTCAGCGGTGCAGTTATATGTTCTAAAATCCTTTTGTGGCGTGTACTAGTGGCAAAATAAAAATATATTTGCCGTTCAGCGGTGCAGTTATATGTTCTAAAGCCTTTTGTGGCATGTATTAGTGGCAAAAAAATATATATTTGCTGTTCAGCGGTGCAGTTATATGTTTTAAAGCCTTTTGTGGTGTGTATAAGTGGAAAAAGATAAATATATTTACCGCTCAGCGGTGCAGTTATATGTTCTAAAGCCCTTTTTGTCATGTGATAGTGGTATATTATCAAATGCGACTGTCCAAAACTATATGTTGGAAAGACTATTCAGGAGTTAAGAAGGCGAATTTCGAAACACCTGAGTAGTATCAGTACAGGAGAAGACACCAGCCTGGCCAGACACATGAGAGACAAACATAAAGGTAACAACACGAACATAAAAGTCTGGGGAGTGATGAAGGTGAAAACAGGCCCACGAAAAGGGGACATAGACAAAAAACTTCAACAAGAAGAAACTAAATGGATATACTTATTAAACAGCTTATCTCCAAATGGCCTCAATGAAGGGTTCACGTACTCGTCCTTCCTATAGATGGTACCCCTACTTGAGAACAAATGAAAAAATATTAGAAGGAAAAAACTATAGAGTAGGATTTACGATATATCAATAATAGAAAGAGCAGCCTCAAGTTAGGCTAGACCTAAGCAACAAAAATATTCGCAAGAGAAAAATACAAAAAGAACAGAAGAATATGATCAACCCTATGGAAAAAGTTGGCAATTCAAGTAAGCCCTTGATGAAGAATTGGGGATAAATATTTTTATATAAGAAAAAAAGGGGGAAAGAGAGGAGAGAGGAAAAACGAAATCAAAGAGATGAAAGAAATCAAAAATGATCATTCTCTGAGCCCTATTAGATAAAGAGCTGGGCAGAGGATAACCAGAGAAGAGGGCAAGATACATGCAAGGTACAACCAATCGAGGAACAGTACAGAGGATAGTAAGTCAAGTCTGTTGATATATATACAGACATAGAGGTACTATAATCATAAAGTAAATTAAATAAAGGAAAAATCATAATAGACTTTGCCCATCAGTCTCTGCCTTTTCCCCCTTCCTCCCTATTAAATCTGGGCAACCAGTAAAAATAAGTCCAACACTACTATACTAAAATTCGGATGAAGAATAAAACATATGCGAAAATGAGGGGAGATACACCAATAAACATATTCAATCGAAGAAATGAGAAGCTAACCGTGAATGGAGGAACTAATATGGAAAAGACATAGGGGACATCAGTGGTGTAATAGGCTCTGCCGCTGGCGAATAGAGACAAATAGCGTATCGATAGCTAATAAAGTTGGTAGAATATATCAGTTAACATCAGAGGAATAGATGAGCTACGATATTCGCTAAGTCCATGGGCATGCGCATTGGAAAATCCTGATTGCAAGTTAAGCATGAAAACATACGCATTGACACAGGACCTGTGAGAGCGCCTACGTCATCAACAAGTGCGGCACGGAATGATGACCCGCACCAATAGCGAGCAGAAGAACTATACACAACTGACGTCAGGGGGCGAGGCTAGGTCGTCGTCGAGCCGAGCCCCACGACTCATCCAATTAGCAATGTAGCAAAGGTGTATACCACGCCCCCAAGTAAACGCATAGGATACACGTCATTAACCTAGGTCATAAAAGCCCCAAACGAGGCAAACACGCTCACACCCTGCCCGAACCCCTGAGGACGCCGTGACATGGCGAAACATGTCGGGGGGCAGCGTGAGGCTCTAATTTTAAAACAGGAATCACTGGCGCTTACGCATATGAATTAACTCTAGACACGGTGCCGTGAATAAAGACAGGCAAACGCGGAGCCTGCAATGGCAACATTGTATCTAGACAAAAAGTGAAAAATAAAGGCCAGTGTCACTGGAAATTTTAAAACACAAGTGTTATGTCGGTGCACTACCAAACATTTTAAATTGAATACAATTAAAAGTTATGTCTTAGGCAATTGGTAGGTGCAGGGAAAAATAGGTGCAAGAATAAGTCCCAAAGGACATTAGTATTAATTAGTTGTTAGCCCAACACACCTTATCCCAGCACCTAAAGGGAAAACATAGATGTTGATCCCCAATAGCAACACCCCCATATAGTAATTTCCACCACACTGCCCCCACATAGTAATCCCCCCATAGTAATTTGCCCCCACACAGTAATTTCCCCCAAACTGCCCCCATATAGTAGTTTGCCTCACACAGTAATTTCCCCCAAACTGCCCCCATATAGTAGTTTGCCCCCACACAGTAATTTGCCCCCCACTGCCCCCACATAGTAATTTCCACCACACTGCCCCCACATAGCAATTTCCCCACACTGTTCCCATATAGCAATTTCCCCACACTGCCCCCACACAATAGTTTTCCCCCACATAGTAATTTGCCCCCACATAGCAGTTTTCCCACATAGCAATTACCCCACACTGTCCCCACATAGAAATTACCCCACACTGTCCCCACATAGAAATTATTCCACACTGTCCCCACATGGCAATTTCCCCCACACTGCCCCCACACAATAGTTTCCCCCACACTGCCCCAACATAGTAATTTGCCCCCACACTGCCCCATATAGTAATTTGTCCCTACATAGCAATTTCCCCACACTGTCCCCACATAGCAATTACCCCCACTCAATAAATTCCCCCACACTGCCCCCATATAGAAATTTGCCCCCACATAGTAGTCCCTCCCATAATAATAAATTGCCCCCACACTGCCCCCACATAGCAATTTTCCCCCACACTGCCCCATCTAGTAATTTGCCCCCACATAGTATTCTCTCCCATAATAATTTGCCCCCACACTGCCCCACATAGCAATTTGCCCCCACACTGCCCCATCTAGTAATTTGCCCCCACATAGTATTCTCTCTCATAATAATTTCCCCCCACACTGCCCCACATAGCAATTTGCCCCCACACTGTCCCATCTAGTAATTTGCCCCACATAGTATTCCCTCCCATAACAATTTGGCCCCATACAGCCCCCACATTCCCCCCATGTACTCGATTTATCTTCCCTAATATGTCCTCCTGTGTGTGCCCCCCCCTCCAAGTAGGCACATGAAATAAAAAAATTAAAAATGAACAAAAAATGAAAAGATAAATACTCACCTATGTCCAGGGCCAGGCGCTTGCTCGCAGAGGAAGCTGGGATGAGTCAGGCGCATCTCAGTGCTGCGTCCCGGCACAGGCGCGCAATTACGTCATCACGCACGCCTGCGCCGGGATTTCACTACCGCATAGGCCTCAGGCCTACAAGGCCTGAAGCCTATGGCGGTGATCGGCGACGGGACAGGGAGCTATGCGCTCCCTTGCCCCGCCGCAGTATGTGGGCGTTCGGGTCAGCGTTGGGCCCCCCAGCGGTTCTGGGCCCGGGGCTGCCGACCTGAACGTCCCTATTGTAATCCGCCACTGGTGTCTGTGCTGCGTCAAGGAGGGCTGAGCCATGCGCCCTGCATGGCACACATGTTCAATCTGGTTGTCAAGTGGTTCCTGAAGGTTTCCACCCATCTGCAAGACATCCTAAAATGGCCAGGAAACTTTGCATGCACTTCAGCCACTCGTACACCGCAAAGCACACCCTCCTTGAGCTGTAGCGGCAGAACGGCATCCCCCAACATAGGCTGATATGCAATGTTTCCACCCATTGGAATTCCACCTTCCATATGTTGGACCGACTATACGAACAGAGAAAGGCCATAAACGATTTCTTGATGATCCAAGCAGACAGGCGTACTCCCCTGTGTAACTTCGATGTCAGCCAGTGGCAGCTCATGCGTAAACACCTGCCTGTTTGCTCAGGCCCTTTGAGGAGGCCACGTTATTTGTCCGTCACCAGGACTCCGGGATGAACGATGTCATTCCACTGCTTCATGTCCTGGAACAGATACTGGTAAATCTGGCTGGTCAGGGGACTGGAGACGTGGCTCCTAGATCTCACGGCCACATGACCCCTGTGGGGGCTGAAATGGAGAAGGAGGAAGAGGAGGAGGACATTGAAGCACAAGCAATGTGTAGTGAAATGGGTGGTTTTTATACACAGGTGACAGAAGAGGAGGAGCAGGAGCAGCCAGAGGAGCTATAGGGCGATGAGGAAGACGAGGCAAAGGACCCAGACACACCGTGGCAGTATGCAGTGTAGATGGAGGCAGGGAGTCCCTCTGAGTCACTTGCACAAATGGGACGATGCATGCTCTCTTGCTTGCGTAGCGACAGCCGAATTGTCACCATTCGGCAGAGGGATGACTTCTGGCTCTCCACTTTGTTGGACCCTCGCTACTGGTCCAAAATAGGGGCCTTTTTTACATCCACTGAGAGGGAGGACAAACTGAACTACTAAAGAGACTACTATGTAGCCAGTTGGCTGCTGCCTATCTGCGCCATTGTCAGTCCTCTCGCAGGTCTGACCGGGGGGGTCCTCTGCGCTCACATTCCACTGCCATGGCTGCTGGGGAGGGGTGGCGTGGCAGGAGCAGTACCAGCTCCATCAGCAGCAGCCTGAGTCTAGATTCGCTGATGACCAGCTTTCTTCACCCGCATAGAGAAGAAACTACTCATCAGCAGCTAGACATAGAGCAGGACCTGAATCAGCAGATGGTGGCATTCTTGGACAGCACCCTGCCACCGCACATTGAAGATCAACTGGACTACTGGGCAACCAAACAGGATTTCTGGCCCCAACTGGCAGAGTTTGCCCTGGAAAATCTGTCCTGCCCGGCAAGTAGTGTGGCATCAGAGCTGGTGTTTAGTGTGACGGTGGCCATAGTTACCCCAACAAGAACTCGCTTGTCCACCCAAAATGTGGAGAGACTGACCTTTGTCAAAATGAATCAGGCATGGATCAGCCAGGATTTCCACCCACCAATGCCTGATACATCAGACTAGATCTTCCATAGTGCCACACCAACACTTTGACAAAAGAGACCGGTTTCTTCTGGCTACCTGCCTCAGCTACTATTCTGATGCTGCCACCCGCCTGATGCCACACATCTGATGCCAAGTGCTCCTTCTTACACCCACCATCGTCAGCGGGTACTGTTATTGCCACCCACCTCCCCACTCTGTCGTCTCCTCATGCTGCTGCCAACTCCACACTATGTCACCTTGCCACTCTGTGGACTCCTGATGATGCTGCCACCTCCACCCTATGTCACCTTGCCACTCTGTGGTCTCTCATGCTGCTGCCACCTCCACACTATGTCACCTTGCCACTCTGTGGCCTCCTGATGCTGCTGCCACCTCCACACTATGT
Organism: Bufo gargarizans; assembly: GCF_014858855.1. Classification (NCBI taxonomy): domain Eukaryota; kingdom Metazoa; phylum Chordata; class Amphibia; order Anura; family Bufonidae; genus Bufo; species Bufo gargarizans. Next base: position 64,440,832 of record NC_058085.1, on the reverse strand, counting down.
CACCTTGCCACTCTGTGGTCTCCTCATGCTGCTGCCATCCCCACACTAGAGATGGCCTTGCGGTTCGCCCGGCGGTTGTTTCAGAGCGAACTTTGCTCGTTCGCGGTTTGCTGAACAGGTGAACATATAGCGATGTCTGACAGCGCCATATTCTTTTTAAATTGTGAAGAACTTTGACCCATGACACATCCATCAGGTGGTACAGGACAGCCAATTGAGATGTTTCAGCACATGGACATACCCCCTACCTTATAAATAAACCTGATCTGGCCGCCATTTTACATTCAGTCTTTTGCCAGTGTAGGGAGAGGTTTCTGTGTGGAGCAGGGACAGACTGTTAGGGACACCAAACTCTAGCTAATAGTGCCACAAAAGTCCTTTTAAGGACTGGTATAGGTGTGCTATCGTTAGGTGTGACTTACTGAGAGGTGTAATATACTTATAATATACTTTCTAACATATAAAGTATATTATAGTGCACTTGTATTGTGCAGCAGTTGTGTGCGGTTCTGCTGCGATACTGCAGCTACACAGAGTGCCAAACACCATTGGAACAAATAATTTCTACTGGTGTGATATACCAGTTGCCCCCGAAAAAACTGATTGAAGCAGGGGTGTTATATACCAATTATATACTTTCTACATAGTGCATTTGGGTAGTGCAGCATTTGTGTGCGGTTTTGCTGCGTTACCTCAGCTACACTGACTAACAAACGCCATTGGAACAAATAATTTCTACTGGTGTGATATACCAGTTGCCCCCCAAAAAACTGATTAAAGCGGGGTGTTATATACCAATTACAGGGAGTGCAGAATTATTAGGCAAATGAGTATTTTGACCACATCATCCTCTTTATGCATGTTGTCTTACTCCAAGCTGTATAGGCTCGAAAGCCTACTACCAATTAAGCATATTAGGTGATGTGCATCTCTGTAATGAGAAGGGGTGTGGTCTAATGACATCAACACCCTGAATCAGGTGTGCATAATTATTAGGCAACTTCCTTTCCTTTAGCAAAATGGGTCAAAAGAAGGACTTGACAGGCTCAGAAAAGGCAGAAATAGTGAGATATCTTGCAGAGGGATAGAGCACTCTTAAAATTGCAAAGCTTCTGAAGCGTGATCATCGAACAATCAAGCGTTTCATTCAAAATAGTCAACAGGGTCGCAAGAAGCGTGTGGAAAAACCAAGGCGCAAAATAACTGCCCATGAACTGAGAAAAGTCAAGCGTGCAGCTGCCAAGATGCCACTTGCCACCAGTTTGGCCATATTTCAGAGCTGCAACATCACTGGAGTGCCCAAAAGCACAAGGTGTGCAATACTCAGAGACATGGCCAAGGTAAGAAAGGCTGAAAGACGACCACCACTGAACAAGACACACAAGCTGAAACGTCAAGACTGGGCCAAGAAATATCTCAAGACTGATTTTTCTAAGGTTTTATGGACTGATGAAATGAGAGTGAGTCTTGATGGGCCAGATGGCTGGATTGGTAAAGGGCAGAGAGCTCCAGTCCGACTCAGACGCCAGCAAGGTGGAGGTGGAGTACTGGTTTGGGCTGGTATCATCAAAGATGAGCTTGTGGGCCTTTTCGGGTTGAGGATGGAGTCAAGCTCAACTCCCAGTCCTACTGCCAGTTTCTGGAAGACACCTTCTTCAAGAAGTGGTACAGGAAGAAGTCTGCATCCTTCAAGAAAAACATGATTTTCATGCAGGACAATGCTCCATCACACGCGTCCAAGTACTCCACAGCGTGGCTGGCAAGAAAGGGTATAAAAGAAGAAAATCTAATGACATGGCCTCCTTGTTCACCTGATCTGAACCCCATTGAGAACCTGTGGTCCATCATCAAATGTGAGATTTACAAGGAGGGAAAACAGTACACCTCTCTGAACAGTGTCTGGGAGGCTGTGGTTGCTGCTGCACGCAATGTTGATGGTGAACAGATCAAAACACTGACAGAATCCATGGATGGCAGGCTTTTGAGTGTCCTTGCAAAGAAAGGTGGCTATATTGGTCACTGATTTGTTTTTGTTTTGTTTTTGAATGTCAGAAATGTATATTTGTGAATGTTGAGATGTTATATTGGTTTCACTGGTAAAAATAAATAATTGAAATGGGTATATATTTGTTTTTTGTTAAGTTGCCTAATAATTATGCACAGTAATAGTCACCTACACACACAGATATCCCCCTAAAATAGCTAAAACTAAAAACAAACTAAAAACTACTTCCAAAAATATTCAGCTTTGATATTAATGAGTTTTATGGGTTCATTTAGAACATGGTTGTTGTTCAATAATAAAATTAATCCTCAAAAATACAACTTGCCTAATAATTCTGCACTCCCTGTATATACTTTCTATATAGTGCAGCTGGGTAGTGCAGCGTTTGTTTGCGATTTAGCTGCGTTACCTCAGCTACAGATAGTGACAAACGACATCGAACAAATAATTTCTACTGGTGTGATATACCAGTTGCCCAGTAAAACTGTTATTCAGTGACCGCATAATGTACCTCGAGCCACATAATCACAATTTCTTTTATGTCAGGTGAATGGCTAATTTTTAAGGCCCGTACTTCTGTGACCTAAAATAAAAATTTTCTAGGCTCCAACAGGGCACATTTCACAGAATTTCCCTTTAAGACGCATAAAGATGTCCCCTGATTAAGATACATATTTTTTATTAGAATTTTTGTCATTGATCCCCCTCTAGTATGTCACTGTCCATGTTGTGGGACTATTTGTACACTTCTACTTAGTATTTGGTGGCTGCAAATATGAGCTGAAGTTTTTTCAGGTTCGCCTGCCATTAAAGTGAATGGGGCCCGCCGCGAACTTGTGGTTCACAAACATTTGATTTTCCGCACTGTCCCGGCCGATGTTCGTCTATCACTATTTCACACTATGTCACCTTGCCACTCTGTGGCCTCCTGATGCTACTGCCACCGCCACACTCTCATTCTGCTACTCTGTGGCCTCCTCATGCTGCTGCTGCTGCCACCTCCACACTGTCATTGTGCCACTCTGTGGCCTCCTCATGCTGCTTACACCTCACCACTATGTCATAGGGCCACTCTGTGGACTTCTCATGCTGTTACTACCCTCCCCACTTCATGACTAGGCCACTATTTTGCCTTTTGGCCTGGCTGACATCATCATTTATTTGACCCTTTTTCTGATCTGTCAGAAGGAAGGAAACATGAGACGCACAATGGATCCTGTCTGTGTAGCTGTAAGGCCTGTATGGTCCCATCAGAATTGGCTTATGATTTGGTAGCCAAAAGCAGGAGTGGGTACAAAACACAAAAGACATGCAAATATACCATTCACGTGTAATCTGTTTTGGATCCACTCCTGTTTTTTTGGGCATTAGCAATACTGATGGATTAATGACAAAATGCTGACCGAGTGAAGGCGTATGCTCCCCAGACAGAGTCCGTTTTTTGTGGGTTATTGTTCTGACGGATCAGAGGAAGGGCAAATTAATCAGTGACCTCTCCATTCTGTTGAGGGGGCTCTACTTGTATAAGCGTTTAATAGAACAGGTTCTGTAGACATCTCTGTGGAATCAGCTAGTGACGGTGAAGGAGTGCGCTTCTTCTTGGCGCTAACATCGACCTGTAAGGCTGAGTTCATACTTGAGTTATTTGGTCAGTTTTGGCCCCGTGACTGCACGAATAAGTGAAGTGTGCAATGATTCTAAGAACGACGCCTGTCATCTGCATGTCATACTGACAAGGCACAGTGTTCTACACCCCTATAAAGGCTCTCTGCAGCCAGGAAATAGCGATTTGTCGCAAATAAATTCGGATCAAACTGAATTTTTCCATAAATTTTTTTTTTTTTATTCACTCATCTTTAATCTCTGCTAATGATTCTACAACCAGAGCCAATAGGAGGGGTGAAAGAGAACACCCTAGTCTAGTGCCCTTGTGAAGACAAAAGAGCTTGGATAGTATGGTAATCCATTGGCCCTGATACTAGCTAAAGGGTTTGAATGCAATAATTGGGGTAAGGAAGGTAGAACACCAACATTTATAGATTAAGCTCCTTCTTTTGAAATAGTATGGCACACTACAGCAGCATCCGCCAACTCCACATGACCTCTGACCTCCTCATATGGGCATGCCTCACAGTAGGTAGAAATAAGCATTATTTTAAAGAGACAATAAAAAATAAAATAAAACAAGGCAATAAACAGTGCAACAGTCATCATAATATACACCTGGTCACAGGCACACCTTACATGGCGTCGTACTCCACATTTACTGCACTGTTTGAATAAACCATAAAACAATTATTTCTCTTGTAACCTTATATCATCGTGACTAAATACCATTCGTATTATGGTCTGACCTCTCCAGAAGATGCCAGGCTTGTTGTGAACAGAATAAAAATATGATGGTGCTGCACCAAGCATTAATTAAACTGGCATGTATGCCATGTCTACGTCAGTCTTTTTCAGGATTACACTAAGCATTTATTGAAATGCAGATTGAGTCCTATATTTAGAGCCGCGATGATGCTTTACAGTAATTGAAGGTGTTCTTTACTATGAGAATATATGTACGAGGGTGAACTTTTACCCTCTCCCTTAAAACACACGGACTAAGGATGTATCCTTTAAAAATGTTTACATGTTCCTTTCACATGAAAAGGTCAGAAATTGATGGAAACACCATTGAAATGATTCGGGAACAGCATGGGGAGGATGTCAGGATGCATCTTGGACTCCCAGGTTACTGCTGGGAATGATGTTGTCCGAGTAGTACGCCACTCTTACAGACTGACAATAATACGCACCAAAGCGAAGATAAAATCGATTTTAGAGAAAAAATTGTTAGGAAACCTTCTTTCCTGTATATTTACTTGTATATAAAGTGCAAGTGCTGCCAAAAATTACAAGGAAGAGGCACTCCGATACAACCTGTATATCACATAAAGGAGGGCCTCATTCACATTGTGGTACAATTGTTCAGGTAGTGGGACTCCTACACTCATAAAGCCTATGCACTAAGTAGAAGGGCTGCCAAAAATTACAAGAAACCGGCACTCCAAGACACCCTTTATTACACATAAAGGAGGGTATCATACACAGCCTTGAAAAATTATGATTGATGGCCTGCTGGTGACCCTCAAAAACATTAGGGGGGAGGGCCTGCTGCTGATCTGACCATCTAACAAATTAGGGGTGAGGGTCTGCTGCTGAGCTGACCTTCTATACAAAAATTAGGGGTGAGGGTCTGCTGCTGAACTCACCTTCTAAAACATTAGGGGTGAGGGTCTGCTGCTGATCTGACCATCTAAAAAATTAGGGGTGAGGGTCTGCTGCTGAGCTGACCTTCTATATAAAAATTAGGGGTGAGGGTCTGCTGCTGAGCTGACCCTCAAAAACATTAGGAGCGAGGGCAGCCTAATAAGCATGTTGATATGATGGAGGAGGAGGACGAGAAAAGGAAGATTGAACCATATACACTTTTTTGTGGTGGAAGGGGTGCATGGGAATACAGTGTGTACATGTCAATGACCCTACATATTCCTGTTACTTTGAATATTTTTTAACCTATGGAATGGATCTATGGTGGTTAATCATGGTGAACCTCTCACCCGTTCCTCATCACAGGTGTTTTCTGATGATCCTGCTAGCTGTAAATCTTATCATATGGATAATTGCAGTTGCTGAAGAGTCCAACCATCACACTCATGAACTAGAGAAGCATCTAATGAGAAATGAGTCTGAAGACACCAATAGCAGCTCCAGGAAACAAGACACAGGTACACAAATCTTCCACCCATGTTCAGGCATGGATTTTCAGTGTGGATTCACAGTAGTGTACAATTTGCATAGCATTTTGCAGTACACTGTATGTGAACGTGCACAAATCAGAACATGCGTCAGATATTCAAATCTGCAGCATGCTTATTCTGCAGCAAATTTTCACCCCAAAATTTGCGCTTTGCAATGCATACTGTGGAATCCTTAGCAAAATCCACAGTGGAAAAACTCTACTGTATATGGACATACTATAGCTCAACTGTAAGTAACCCTGATCAGACCATAATGGCTGTAGATGCACCTGCTCAGGTTAAAAGTTTCTAGCTGAACCCAGAGTGGATGCGTTGCTTGCGTGGAGGCATAGATGAGGCATGGCAGTAGAATTGATCTAGCTTCCTATATTAAAAAAAATGGTCATGGACGTTAAAGGGGCTGTCTCACTTCAGCAAATAGCACTTATTATGTATACAAAGTTAATACAAGGCACTTACTAATTCATTGTGATTGTCTCTATTGCTTTCTTTGCTGGCTGGATTCATTTTTCCATCACATTATATACTTCTTGTTTCCATGGTTATGACCACCCTGCAATCCACCAGCAGTGGTCGTGCTTGCACACTATAGAAAAAAGTACCAGCCTATGTGAGCTCCCATGGTCCAGGCCCACAGAGAGGCTGGCACTTTTTCCTATAGTGTGCAAGTACGACCACTGCTGGTGGATTGCAGGGTGGTCATAATCATGGAAACAAGCAGTGTCTAATGTAATGGAAAAACGAATCCAGCCAGCAAAGGAAGCAATATGGATAATAACAATACATAAGTGGCTTGCATTCACTTTCTCTACATGATAAATGCCACTTACTGAAGTGAGACAGCCCCTTTAATGTCAACATTTGTCTTATATCGCTCCATTTAGTTTTATAGTGTATGTAAATGCTTCTATATACTTTATTAAAATGTATTTTGAATGCCATAAAATTAATTTCCTAATGCACCCGTATTTTTATGACTTATAAGATGCACGTTTTAGCAAAAAAAGTGGCTGCATCTGCATTTACTGTGTTTATGTACTGGCCGGATGGTCCCTCAATACTATTTCAGTGCTTAAGGGCTTGTTGGGGTTAAAGTGCCCCAGGGTTGGCTAGGCAACCATGACACTTTCAGCAGAGAGCTCTCACTGTCTGCAGAGCACGGGCAGCAGGGTGAGGGTAGAGGGCTGCTTTAATCATTCATATCTCTGGATTGGGAGCAGCTATAGACATGGCATTCTAAGCTTTAAAACAAGATCAGAATCACTGCATTTTCTCCACTACATCGGGAAGATATAGCTGTTAGAAATCAGGTTGGAAATGATAGCAGGTAAAAGTGAAAACAGTTCACTCCAAACCCAATTTCTACCAGCTACAGTATATCTTCTTATGTAGTGGAAATAATACTATGATCCTGGTCTTGTTTTATAGTTCTCAACTTTCAAACAAGACTAGAACCATGTCTATAGATGCTCCTAATCTGGAGGTATGAGTGGATAAAGCATCCTTCCCCATTCAGTTGTTTGTGACTGAAGCCAGCTGAAAAGGCGTTAATGTGATCCTCCCCTGAGAGTTTTTTATCATACTCTCGGCACTTATGGAGTATACACTGGATGGCTCTTTATTCTCATTTTTTTCCATTTTTATTTAATTTTTTACTTTAACAAGCATGATTTAAATGTTATTTATATTATACTATCTAATCTTGAAATGTTTTATTACGTTTTTTTTTTTTTTTTTTCAAATGTTCTGATGTCTGTACCTGGGGTGTGTCTTATAGTCCTGTATGTCTTATAGTCCCAAAAAATTATAATTTTTTTATGCTTTCCCAATGAAATAAGCACCTGAAGTTCAAGTGTCTAGAGCAATTTGCAATCCATACTTCTGTGCTCTCCACTTTGATTAACAGGGCAAGGCAGTGTAAATGTCATCACGCCTTGCCCGGTCAATTAAAGAGGATAGGGTGCGGCAGTTGCAGAGAGAGCAGAGCCTCTAAGTGTAATGGCAATGCCTCAATTGCTCCTAGAGGCTCATTTGCAAACATTAAAACATAATTTTTCGCAGCAATACAGGCACATATGAGCATGGCACCAACACAGATCCCTTCAGCTGCCAAGTGTAAATGCAACAGGTCAGCAAGGTTCATAGGTACAAATCAGCCAACAGGTGCGCATTAATAAAAATTTGTAAATTCATTAGAAATCTAGGGAAGCTCACTTTGCATTCCACATTGTCTGGGACAGTTTGAGACATGCCTACTGAGTAGGACAGTGACTGAGTGGGAAGGGGGGGGGGGGGCATATTAACTCTTGCTATGTATGCCCCTGCATAGAGTCTAAAATAATCTTTTTTTTTTACCTATATAGTGCAGAATAGGCTAATACAAAACTTTAATGTAGAGGTCATTCTTTATTCCTTGTGTATATCTGTTTTAGTATCATTTATGGGTTTTCTGCCATCTTGATTCCTTCTTCCCGTCAGATATTTCTCCCCTAATTCAGCTCTAATTTCCCATCTTGTCTCTGTGTCTTCAGGGTGGAGATTTATCACACTAAGAGTAACTCATACTACAGAGTAGTGGTTCATATGAGATGCAGCTTCAGCCTATCTCCCCTGCCTCCTGTTAGGTCTTACAAGCAGGAGGAAGGGGAAGCAGTGTGAAGCTGCACCACATAGAGTACACAGCACACATAGTATAGTCAGGGTATTGTTCACTCGAAGTCAGCCACACAGAAGAGACTGATCTCCTGTGTACACAGGAAAGTATCAGACCGGAGATCACATAATCAGGTGGCACCCTTAATGACAGGGTTCAAAATGTATGGAAACACCTGAGGCGGGAATGAAATAAAATTTTTTTTTTTTTTTAATTAAACAGCAAAAATAAAGATGCATTACTTGTCTTCTGATCAAAAAGAATGTCGTTTTTTTCCCCAAAAAAGAATAGTAGTAGATGACAGTATATGCCTCTATGAGACAATCTAAGTAAGCATGCTCATTTGCCTTTACAGATGAATTTGGTGAAGCGGTGAGTTGTGAGTGCAATTCACGGTGCATAAACGCCACCGTGTTTACCTACTTGTACCCCTTCAACATTGAGTATAATCTGTTTGCTGCGGCTATGGTTTACATCATGTGGAAGAACGTAGGACGTCAAATTGATGAAAATGCTTCCTTCCACCATGGACTAGGACCAGGATTCCATCAACATATACCACTCATAGGACTTACCTTTGGTGTAGCCATTTTGGTAATTGGTCTAGTGGTGTTCATCATGTATGAAGTGGGTATTCATACTAATCACACGGACTTGTTGTCACTGACAACCTTCTTTATTTTTCATGTGGTCAGCCTCGCTCTCATGTGCCTGGCCAATATAGCAGGGATTGTTATCTTCAAATTAGATAAGAGAAAGATGGACAATAAGAAAAATCCAAGTCGTACACTGGATACGGCTCTACTACTTGGGGCAACATTAGGCCAATACGCCATCTCTTATTATTCTATCATAGCCGTGGTGTCTACACAACCCTTCAGCGTCTTGTGTGGACTAAACCTTGGTTATTCCATGCTGATGATTCTTCAGCACTCTATTCAGAACGCTTTTATCATCCAAGGGCTCCATCGTCTTCCCCCCCATGTATCATTCAGGACCCCTAGGCCTACGGAACCGCATGAAACCATAAGGCAGGTCACTGCGCAAGGTGCAGACAGAAGAGAATCGCTCACAGGTGTCCAAAATAATTTTCACCGGAGACTGACAAGAAGAGAAACCTTGAATGCTTACATCAAAAGCCACCTCAAGAAAAGGAAAACCATGAAAGACATCTACTTGTTTCTTTTCCTCAGTAACATAATAGTAAGTAATGGGTTATATATATATACATATATATATTAAGACTATAGCTCTTTTTTTTTAGCTTTTGAGTATCCTTGTGAGTATCTCAATATTAGATTAGTTTGGGTCCGAATTTTACCTCTCCCTCCCCTCCACTGATCACAGCCCAATCCTAATTGCTTAAATGGAGCTTAGTACTTTTAGTAGCGACTGTGTCTGACATTTCAGCCTAGTCAGCTTCACTGGAAAGGGAGAAAGCTGGAATACCAAGTACAGCAGCTACTGAATGTATGTAGCTAAGTCTGTTAAACCATGAAAGGGGGTGCAGACCCTAGCCCCTTAAAACAACTGATCGACAGAGGTGAGTGAGATCGTGCCAATTCATTTTGTTGTGTAGAACCCCAGAATAGTGTACTTGCAAAATTGTTTATTGTTATTTAAATGTTCTTTAATGTTCTGATGTATTATATTAACCATATAGTTTTGTATGGATAAGTCAGGGTTAACAATCCTGACTTTACCATGTAGAAGACTAGGAATTGGACCCAACTCTGCCCCTAGTTTAGTGTTAGTCTAACTTTAGCTTAGGAAGAGAGAGGGGCTACATGTGCTCACTCCTCAAAAGACTATGCCTGAGTCACATAGAACCACCATCTCTAAGACATTTGCATCAAGAAAGTCATTTGTACTTTACAGTACTCTAGAGAGAAGTACAGTACTCTCTCTAAAGGAGAGAACTAGAATCACCAGAATCTGCATGGCCAAGTACTGGCATCAGTCAGTAAGGTATTTGCTGTTTTAGGGTGCATTCACACGACCGCAATTCTGGGTCCACAAAATTGCAGAACAGGTGTGGACCCATTCATTTCAATGGGGCCGCAAAAGATGTAGACAGCACACCGTGTGCTTTCTGCATCCTCTGTTACATTCTGCAGCTCCGCAAAAAATATATTTTCGATATAGTGCCAGCCATGTGTGGTGTGCAAAATGCAGGATGCACATGTCCGGTATCCGTGTTTTGCAGATCCGCAATTTTCAGACCGCAGAGCACTTACCGTTGTGTGAATGCACCCTGAGGCTGAAAAGGACTTTACTGCAGAGAGAGGGACACCCTTCACACTATGACACAGTCCTGGCCACCAGCTGGGAATTACAGACACATTTACAAGTGCCTTAGGGGCCTAGCATATTTTTATAATTTACTCTAGAAAATTATGTCTGCAAACTACTCTAGCTCCTAGATGGTGTAGATTTTTGCTCTGGCACTTTGATGGCCTGCCAGCGAACCACACATCAAGACCAGCTTATAAAATGCTGTCTTAAAGGGAATCTGTCATCAGTTTAATGATGTCTTAACTAAGGGCAACATAAACTAATGACAGATCCCCTTAGCAAAATGCTGGGTCAATTTCTTTAATCAACTAGGCTGTTTGCCATAATTTTGTATTAAACAGAATGAGTTTTGATATTCATCAGCTCCTGGCTCTTCCCGCCCACCTACGGATGTCTGAATGGACCCTAAAGCAATAAACTACACAGTGATGTCACAGTACAGGGATAGTGCATATAGTGACGAAATAATGGCAGGATAATGCGCATAGTTGTAGTGTACGGGAGAGTAATACCCCGTCACTACAGAAGGGTCACTTGGGTATTGTCGTTCCCCCTGTATTTAAGGGGAGGTTGGTATAAAACATCTTATAATGTCATGCTATGTATTTTCCTGTTACTGTGAAACGTGCATATGCAGGCCGGCTAGGGTGTCATTCCAGCTCTGAGTCACTAGAGGGAGCTAGGGAGCCCTAGGTTATATAAGGCCCAGTCAGGAAGTAGTAGCGAGAGACAGACAGTGGGAGCAGAGGTCAGAAATGATCCTGTGTCTGAGTGAAGGCCAGGCTATGGGCCTGTGAGAGCATAGCAGGCCTGAAGCCTGCCGGCTAGGAGAGGGTAGTAAAGGCCCTGTAACCGGGTTCCGGATCCAAGGAAAAGGTTCCCCTCCTGAGTCATCATCCGTTTAGCTGAAGCAGCATAAGCAAGCCACCAGCCAAGACACAGATTACCACAGAGGCCGATCAGATAAAGCAAGAGGTACTCAAGATAACAGAGGAGGTACTAGATAAGGACAGCTTCAAGGGTACGCCAGATAAAGGGCATTAGACCTTGGAGGGAAAGTCACATGTGTCAGGACCAGTCAGGAATAGTGTGCAAGCCGCCTGTACTGCATCTCCTGCAATCAACACTCTGTATTATACATTGCTAAGACCGGCCATTCTGTAATTCCAAGAACCACCTGTATTCTTATGGAAAACCAACTGTCTTTCATGGAACGGCGCTTCCAACTGCGTCCATGTATGTTTATAACTGATATTCAGTAAAGTTCCAGTTTCTGTTGGCTACCCTATGCTTGCTTCATTCTTCCACCATACCATACACGGCGTGTCACCGTTTAATTGACACTGGCGTCACGAACTTTTAAATACCTGCCTGTTCCAGTATCTGACCAAAATTGAAGACGACAGTGGATCCCAGGTTAGTGAGTCAATCTGCACTACAAAGCCCAGCATACACTACTGACCCCCTGGGACACTGCATCGCTCTTTTTGGCGTCACGAACAGGATCCGCATACTTCTACAGTGCAGAGAAGTGTGAACTGTGTGCTTTAACTATTCCACCACCGTATTGCGAGGACTGTACCCTTTATTTCCAAGCCGGTGGATTAAAATTGTGCCTGGGAGGAATCAGAGACGCTGTACTGTGTTGCGCTACCCCCAGAGAGAAAATCGTATTTGTGGACTGTGTTTTATTGGACTTTTCATCATCCTGCTTGCTGTCAGTGAATTGCGGCATCAGGACACTTAAAATGGCCGCCGACGCCATGAGGCTTTTTACTGCGCCATCAGGATGTGCAGAGGCGTGAATATTTGGCGCCGAAACCTTCCAAGAAGAAGGAGGAGACGATTGCCCTGGAGCGCCACCCACCTTGAGGAGTGACGACGCGGCTGACTACTTTGAAGAGTTACGCCTGGGAGGCGGGGCTCAGATGGAGATAGACTGGCCCAGTGCGTGGGAGGAGTCAGTGTCGACGCGGCAACCAGGAAGAGGAGAGATGGCGTACGCGGAAGAGCCGGAGTTCGATACCACGTGCGCCGATGCCTCGTGCGAGTGGGGCGCCACTCCCCCGGACTTTCCTGAGTTGGGGCCGTGGGACCCTCTAGCCTGGACGGCCACCCCCTGGGCCCAGGCCATGGACTTGAGTATCACTCGTCCTCAGTCCCCACCGATCCGTCGCCGGCACGCAGAATGGCCGGCTATTATGGAAGAATTGAGAGCCGCGGTGGCTAAAAAGAACACCAGCCGGAAAAAGCGGTTTGAAGAAATGGCCAAGTCCATACAAGGAGACTCCTTTCCGGGTAAGCCCCAGCTAGAAAGGCGCCGCGGGATCGTGGTGTCCTTTGATAAAGAGAAAGGCTACGGGTTTATCCAGGAGTTGGGGACTGGCCGGGACTTCTATGTAAACCGGCAATCGGTGAAGCGGCACTATCTCCCGGAGCATCTCCATAATTTAACTGTGGGAGAGATCGTTGAGTACACCCCCGCCGAAAGTCTACGGGGCCCCTACGCCACCGCAGTGACTCGCCCGAAGGCGCCGGCTGAGACCTGGGACTCTGAGAAAGAGAGGACAGATCAGGTTGAGACCGAGGGGGTGCAAGTGGAACAAGCCCGAACCACCCATCTGCATAGCCAGGCGTACCTCAGTCCCGACGTTTTCTGGGAGCCCATCGTGCTGCAGGGGCTGGAGGAACGATATCCCCCTCCGGATGCGGTGAGACGTGAGGAAGAGGAGGAGCGGCAGGACAGCTGCCGGCGGGCAGAGGAATGTGCTGAGGCCCGGCGCCAAGCAGCAGCTGCCACCGTTACCCCAGCGGCCACAGTCCCTGAACCTCCGGTAGCTCCGACCACCTGCACCAAAGCTGAACTAGAGGCCCAACGTAAGAGGGTGTATTGGGTGGCGGACCTCGGCTGCGCTGGAGGCGTGCGGTGGTTCCCGTTTCCGAGGACGGAGGCCGAAATGGAGGCCGTGAAGGACAAGCCTCCCCCTCTAAAGATTGTCAGGGGAGACGGTTTCCAAATGTGGCCGGCCTTGCCAGAACAATTGCTGCAGGTTCCGTACGTCGATTCATCATCCGAGGAAGAATACGACACTCGCCTGTGAGTACTCCGGCCCTCCTGTCCATCTCCTTAATGGCCGTTTTGTCCCTCCAGTTGGCAGAGCTGGTGAAGTTCGCTGCCAGTTACACACGGCCGGTGGCATCCTAGTTGAATAATGTGCCACTGTATACCACTGCTTCCAGCTGCCCTTGTTATGTTTGGGACATCCGGTCTGCTGCTATTATCCCAGTTGTGCCTTAAAGTGTTGCACCATTTTACCCCTTTTTACCCCCATTTCAGGTTGAAAAGACATTTTTATGTCAGCACTATTTTAAAGGGTAAGCAGGACTTGCCAGGATAACATGGCCCTGGTATTGTCAGAGTCCTGTATTGTCATTTTATATATGTGCTGCTGACAGTATTTAATAACCGGTTTTTTATTCAAGTATATGTGCCCAGAGATGGACTTCCTATGTGCAAGCCTCTGAGAGGTTAATTTTATTATGGACTTATTTATTGTCATGGACTATCCTGGTTCTTTAAACATCCGCTGTGCCAGGTCAGCGCCCCCGTTCCACTCACTATCCTGTGAAAAAGAGAACGACGCCCCTTGTCACCAGACTTAACCTTTGCCAATTGGGTCTGATATGAGTGTAATTGACATATATGTATGCATGCATGTGTCTTTCTCTGTTTCAGGTCATGATTCCAGTTGGGTGGGCCCTGATGGAGTACGAGGTCGTACTCAGCTCAAAGCAGCGGGGTATGTAGTGTACGGGAGAGTAATACCCCGTCACTACAGAAGGGTCACTTGGGTATTGTCGTTCCCCCTGTATTTAAGGGGAGGTTGGTATAAAACATCTTATAATGTCATGCTATGTATTTTCCTGTTACTGTGAAACGTGCATATGCAGGCCGGCTAGGGTGTCATTCCAGCTCTGAGTCACTAGAGGGAGCTAGGGAGCCCTAGGTTATATAAGGCCCAGTCAGGAAGTAGTAGCGAGAGACAGACAGTGGGAGCAGAGGTCAGAAATGATCCTGTGTCTGAGTGAAGGCCAGGCTATGGGCCTGTGAGAGCATAGCAGGCCTGAAGCCTGCCGGCTAGGAGAGGGTAGTAAAGGCCCTGTAACCGGGTTCCGGATCCAAGGAAAAGGTTCCCCTCCTGAGTCATCATCCGTTTAGCTGAAGCAGCATAAGCAAGCCACCAGCCAAGACACAGATTACCACAGAGGCCGATCAGATAAAGCAAGAGGTACTCAAGATAACAGAGGAGGTACTAGATAAGGACAGCTTCAAGGGTACGCCAGATAAAGGGCATTAGACCTTGGAGGGAAAGTCACATGTGTCAGGACCAGTCAGGAATAGTGTGCAAGCCGCCTGTACTGCATCTCCTGCAATCAACACTCTGTATTATACATTGCTAAGACCGGCCATTCTGTAATTCCAAGAACCACCTGTATTCTTATGGAAAACCAACTGTCTTTCATGGAACGGCGCTTCCAACTGCGTCCATGTATGTTTATAACTGATATTCAGTAAAGTTCCAGTTTCTGTTGGCTACCCTATGCTTGCTTCATTCTTCCACCATACCATACACGGCGTGTCACCGTTTAATTGACACTGGCGTCACGAACTTTTAAATACCTGCCTGTTCCAGTATCTGACCAAAATTGAAGACGACAGTGGATCCCAGGTTAGTGAGTCAATCTGCACTACAAAGCCCAGCATACACTACTGACCCCCTGGGACACTGCATAGTGATGTCACAGTACAGGGTTAGTGTGCATAGTGATGTAATAACAGCAGGATAATGCGCATAGTGATGTCAAGGATACTGTACACAGTGATGTAATAATGGCAGGATCATATGCAGTGATGTCACAGTACAGAGATTGTGCACATAGTGATGTTCTTTTCAGCAGCACAGTGGAAAAGGATGCCCCCTCCCTCCCCACTGTGACGTGGCTGCCGCTGCCACCAGTGGGAATAGCAGTGACGAGGAGGGGAGGGACTGTGGCCAGTGCACCACCAATGAATATCATTTATTATATTGAGTGGTTAATAGACGCGGTACAACATTTGTATTTAGGGATAAATTCTATGTGTTATGGCACCCCGAGTAGGTAAAGGGAGTTAACGCCGCCAAAGCTGTTCTGGTCCCCAAATATGACTATCAGCTACCGAACACTCCTAGGCGTTGAACAGGAATCATCCGAACTATGTATTGAGAGTAAAACAGGAACACCAGCAGGTCTTCCAGCAAGGGACATTCCCAGCAAATCTACACAACACCCCCCCCCCCCTCCCCCCCGCCTGTGATACACTTAACAACCACAATGGGCTTACTTAATTACTCACGGACAGAGAACATATATTTTCCCTCTGCCTGTGATACCATTAACAAACACAATGGGCTAGTTTAATTACTCTCAGACAGAGAACACACATTTTTTCCCAAACACAGAAAACACCCCAAAACACCACATAAATTATACGTCCCTGAATAGCTCTGATCTGGGGGAACAACCAGCAACCGCTGAACAAACAGACTATTTAGGTTTTATATAGTAATCCAAAGGCAAGGAGGTCTGCCACACTATGCATTGGAATATTATAGTCATTGGTGGCAAAAAAAAAACACGCGATTTGCCATTTTTTTGTCACCTTGTCCCCCCAAAAAATAGGATAGGTTTTATTATAGGCTGGACGTTCCATAAAATGCGGAATGCACGCAGCTTTTTTTGTGTTTTTTTTTTTCCGTGCGGTATCGAATGGTATTGAGTATCGCAATACTTTTTTTATGGTATCGAAATTGAATAATAATTTTGGTATCGTGACAACCCTAGTCACAGTGCAGGGATAGTGCACATAGTGATGTAATAATGGCAGGGTATTATGCACAGTGATGTCACAGTACAGGGATAGTGCACAGTGATGTAATATTGGCAGGATACTGCACACAGTGATATAACAGTGATCTCATGGTAGGCATAAAGCTACAGGAATAACACAAACAAATGTCAACGAGTACCTGTTTCCTCACAGCACAGTCAAAAACAATGTCACATGTAGTTATAATGCACAGAGGATGAAGGAATAATATGTCACAACACAGGAATAAGTGATGTCATTGAGAAGGTATAATGCACACAGCTGGCTAAATCATAGGGTCTCTGTTACAAAATTTAGAATGGGGTCACATTAATTTTTCACGCCACTTTACGTATATTTCATTACTAACTGCACCGTTCAGTACAGCTGAGGACGTTAATTGGCTGCAGTGGTCACATGCCAAATCCAGGCATGTCACTGCTGCAGTAAACGAACAGCAGGAGGAGAACTGGACCAGCACTGCAAAAAATGAAGCTGGAGAAACGGGTGAGAACGGTGAGGTTTGTCCCATTTCACCAGAGAAACTAGGCGGCTGGGCTTATGGAAACGGTTGAGCAGGGTTTCCTGGGGGTAATTCTCCGGGAGGTACAGAGGCAACGTAGCTTGTTCTGCTATGTTCAGTGGGAGTTATAGAATCCCACTCAGGCCTGGATGTCTGTTTCCGTAAACGTGGACCTGGGGCCAATGCTTAGTCCCATCTTGCTGTAGAAATGGCAAGATGGGACAACCAATTGTAGAGGTTGTCCGAGATTTTTAGCTATCCTGGACAACCCCTTTAAGTTACTGCCCTTGTCCTGTTCCTTTACTGGTCTTGTTTCTTCTCTTCTCACAGTTCTGGATTATGCCAGCCTTTGGAGCTCGGATCCGATTTGACGATGGTTTCGAAGTAAATTTTTATGGTTTCACACTTTGGGCCATAATTACCAACGTTTGTCTTCCTTTCGGGATCTTCTACCGTAT
This sequence comes from Bufo gargarizans, assembly GCF_014858855.1. NCBI lineage: Eukaryota > Metazoa > Chordata > Amphibia > Anura > Bufonidae > Bufo > Bufo gargarizans. The sequence continues at coordinate 64,423,184 of NC_058085.1, read as the reverse complement.
GCATGCAGCTGCTTCGTTGTTGGAACTGTACAGCATGTCCTAGAGGAGCATGTCATCCTCTCTTCCCATAAATGATGGCCCTGTGGTGTGGAGGACTGTGGAGATATAAAACAATGACCATTCATAAACTACAGGGTTTACAGACACATATTGGGATTCTGCTGAACGACATAGTGTGGAAGAGACCTTCTGCTTAAAGAGCATCCAGGCATACTGGTAGAGTTGATCCTGCTGATTAAAATGATGCCTTGTGAAGATCGGTTGGGGCGTTCCTGAGAAATAAATAAAAATATTCTTTATGCAAATTAGGCCTGCAGAGCACAAGGGGCGGGACCTTGTCCCTCGGTGCACCTGGGATTTCCACTGCTTGTCACGCCCTTCTCTGCACTAAAGTCCTAAAGATTGCCATAGAGAATCAAATTTTTATTTTGTCTTTAGAACGGTGCAATCGGGTTTCACAAGACAGGTATCATTTTAATCAGCAAGATACACCCTACCAGGTGCTGCTTGGTGTAATAGGGTTGATCCTGATCATATTCGCCTTTTTTATTTTTTTATGGAATGTTACTTGAATCAGAAGAGGCAGAAGAAACTGAACCAAAATATCTAAATGTTTACATGGGGGGGGGGGGGGGGAGTGAAGAGAAAGGGTTGGTGCTTTTTGTAAGTCTGAGGGAGAAGTGAAAAGTAATATGCACTGAGAACTCATTTGAGATATGTGAATAAGGGTGGGTTCACGCAGATGTGAACCCACCCTAACCTTTTTTTTGTTAAAGGGAACCTGTCATCAACTTTATGCTGCCCATATTAACGGCAGTATAAAGTAGAGACAGGTGAGATGATTTCAGCGCTCTGTCATTTATAAGTTAAAAGTAAGTGGTTGCCGAGAAGCAACATCACAATCCTTGCAGACTGGGCCTGGAAAAGAGTCCCGGCCACCTGAGAAGAGTCCTGGTTATTCATGACTTCCTGCTCTCCTGCCCACCTGCTGATGGCTGACAGGCTTCTACCTAGTTTTCTCCCTTTCTCTCTAGAAGAGAACTGCCAATCATCAGCAGATGGGGGAGAGAGCAGGAGATTAGGAATAACCAGGACTCTTCTCAGGTAGATGTGACTCTTTTCCAGGCCTGGGCTGCAATGATTATGATGCTGGTTCTCATCAACCACTTACTTTTAGCTCATGAGTGACACACGGCTGACATCAGCATTTCTGTGACTATTTATGCTGCCCTCAGTGAGGTCACCATAAAGTTGATATTGATATATGTAATAACTCATAAGGAGTATATGTATGTTCTATATGGAATAAGGAAAAAAAAGATGAAAACAAGGAAAAAGGTAAGAAAAAACATACTGGAATGTCTCATGTCTACGTGGTTTTATATGCATTATCTTATTGCGATGTGTTTGCTCTTTAAAGATTATGGACACCTTTGGGGCAATTTTTATGATTGCATTTTACTCATTTTGGGCTTAAAAATCTTTTTTTTTTTTTCAATTAGTCTTCATTAAAAATTTACAACCATTTTTGTGATACGTGTACATATGAATCAAAATCCGGATGTAAAACAGGCTGGTCACTAAGCCGTTAAGTTTGTCCCTGAAATCTCCCAGTAGCCATGATCTAATGAAATTATCTCCTCCTTTCTGCTGCAGACATTTTACTTACATCCTTTGTATAAGGGCTCATGTACACGGCCGTTGTTCGGCCAAGCCCGTATTGCAGCCAGCAAACAGTGGGCACCGCCTGTGTGCATCCCACATCACGGATGCGGACCCATTCACTTGAATGGGTCCATAATCTGGAAGCTCAGTGCAGAATGGAGAGCACATAACACCATGTTCTATTTTTTTACAGACTCATTCCAGTTGAATGGGTCTAGATCCATCTGCGAAATCCGGACGGATGTTGCCCATGCATTGGGGACCGCAAATTGAACAACAGCCGTCTGCATGAGCCCTAATCCACAGTTTTGTGCATCGTTACAAGGATTCAGCCTGGAATTCTTCCTACATTTCTCATATAGATGTCAGATCAAAAAATGTCATTGTCTCAGTAACTTGTCATGTGGCCTTGAGCATCAATTACAGCTTGACAACGACGCCTCATGCTGTTCACAAGTCAACTTATTGTCTGCTCAGGAATGGCATCCCACAGATTATTGAGGTTCTAGGGTACAGAGTAAAGGGGTTGTCTCATCATGGACAAAGGGGGCATATCGCTAGGATATGCCCCCATTGTCTTATAGGTGCGGGTCTCACTACTGGGACCCGCACCTATATAGAGAACGGAGCCCTGCAAGGTGGTGGCTAGAGGACTCCGGACCGGCCACCACCAAGCCAGCTCCCCATAGAAGTGAATGGGAGCGTACCGTGCATGCGCCACCCCTGCTCTCATTCATTTCTTTGGGGCCAACAGAAATAGCCGAGCCAGTGCTCGGCTATTTTTGCCGGCCCCATAGAAAATGAATGGAAGGCGGCTGTGCATGCGTAGTGCACCCTTCTTCACTTGCAGGGCTCCGTTCTCGATATATGTGCAGGTCCCAGTGGTGGGACCCACACCTATAAGATAATGGGGGCATATCCTAGCGATATGCCCTCATTGTCCATGATAAGACAGCCCCTTTAAGCTATCCTGTAAAGGTTAGAGGGCATTTTAGGTTCATCCTGAAAGTTTATCCACAAGCCAAATATCCCTAACTTTACGTGAGTAGTATATCTGCTTGAGACATAACTGCATGATCAGTTTTGCAGCAATCCGAAGTTTACATCTGGGGGCATAATTCGATTTTTTATTTTTATCACTGAGTGTTCAATTGTAGGACTGAATTGTGATTTATCTGCTACAATACATCTGTAAACAGCAGTACATAGGGAGAAGAACACAACGCCTGCACTGCAGAATGACCAAACATACTGAAAACATAAAAAATAAATATCAGTAACATAGTGTATGGCGGTTCACCTTGGGAAACAAATCTGGTTAAACTGATCCCCATCGATCATGTTCCAGTGGTTATGCACAATGGCCTTGAAACCCTGCAAATAAAAAAATAAGTCGTCTGGATGTTCCAGCTGTAGACCTTCCAGCTGCAAGGACTGAATGAGATCTTCACCTGAATGTACAGTCCATAAAATAAAATAAAATATTAGAATGCCACAGAGACATCTAGTGGTGGCTAGTATTAGTACAGGTTTGGGTTGACATTGACCTTATCCATTTCATTGCATTGGTGTCAGAACTAGGGCTTGGTGGGCAGTTCCTAGAAGGACAACTACCTTAAACAAACATTACCCAGAGTTGTGCCTGACAGGTGAGTACACTGAGCACGTGTGTAAGTGACAAACAGTATTGGCGATGCTTCACATGGTGCTCTTTTTGTGTGTCTTTCTCTTAGGTTTAGAAATGGGAGTGATCCCATCCTTGGATTTAGAAATGGGACAGATCCCATTTTGGGGATTTAGAACAAGGAGAAATCTCAGCCTAGGGATAGGAAATGGGAGGACCTGGCGTTTAGAAATGGGAGGGGTCTTGTCCCAGGATTTAGAAATTGTTCATAAACTATCCAAGGACTTATAAATGGGAGAAAACTCTTCCTGATATTTAAATATTAGAGAAGTCCTTACCCAGGGCTTAGAAATAGAAGGCATCCTAACCTGTGGTCTAGAAATGAGAAAGATTTAGCCCCAGGGCTTAGAGCTAGGAGAGATCCCATCCTTGGGATTATAGATTGGAGAGATCTAAACTTGAAATTTAAGAAATGGGGTAGACCTCATCTATTTAGACATTGGAGAGATCCTATCCTGGAAAAATAAGAATTAAAGGCTAAGTACACCTTTGGAGTCAGTTTTTTAAAATGATAATCATATTTTCAATTGGTCTTTATAAAAAAACATTGAGCTGTTCAGTCACAAAGGGCTAACTGTTTTTCTAACTGTGTGACTGATACTTTTACTTTCACTTTGTGCCGGTCATCTAATTACCCTTATTTCTAAACTACTGAGAGATCATAAACACTTATTTAAGCCACATTCTAATCAGTAGAAAAGGATTGAGCTTTAATGAGTGTATGATATGAGAGAGAACAGATAAGAAGTCCCTCTGCTACTCAAATGATGGAAAGGACAAACAAAATCCATAGAGCTAGTAGACAAGTAGAGCATATCAGCTCTGTACAGAAAAAAGGGTTCTATATTGTTAATAAAGACCAATTGAAAAAAATATTTTTAGCTCAAAATAAGTACAATGCAGTAATAAAAAAAATTGCCTCCAAAGGATGTACATAGCCTTTAGTAACATAGTAACATGAAAGTGTCTTATTCTATTACCAGAGAGAATTTCGTGGTAGCACAAGCCCCACTTAAAAAAGACCTTTCATCTGTTTTACTTATAGGAGCTAAATACCCGTACTTGCGGGGCTGATGCTGCCACCCATTTTATTATTTTTCTCAAACATCGACCCTACGCCCACCTGAAGTCCTCGCGCTCAGTATGTAAATACTGAGCATCGGAACAGGGAGGAGGAGACGCCAGGGTTTCTCAATGGACGTCTCCTTCTCCCTGGCTGTGCCGCGATCCAATCACATCGGAGAGCTTCACAGCCATGGAGGAAAAACCTCTCTTCATTCTTCTGCGGCTTGACCACACAGAACGCTGAAATATATAGGTCATCTTACCTCCACTGGATTTCAAAAAGCCAGCCCTCTGAAGGAAAGATAAATCTGTCCATAGACCAGATGAAAACCACCGCTAACGATAATGCGCTGCTGACCAACCACGGGCAAAGGTAAGCATGATATTACACATATGAGATGGAGGAGACAAGAGAGGACAACTAAGGGAAGAAGAGGAGAAACCGAACCAGGAAACCAAAGAGAACAAATAGACTTATAGATGGGAGGGGTTGTGCAACCATGTGTCTTTCAAGCTAAGACGCTCTAGGGGCCTCTTACATGAGTAATGTGCACCAGTTATCTGCTGCACATAATAGTTTTGAACCGTGGGTGACCGAACTAGGAGAAAATCTGACCTGCCAACCCATGCTGGTTACCAGTACAGTTATCAGTAACATTTTTTCCGTCTATCTTCTCCCTTTTCGCTCATGGGTTTATTTGGGTTTGGGAAGGGGGTCTACATGCTTTCTAACTGTGGTATTATACTTAGTTTGTTCAGTTTGGTTTAGCGGAGTAATTGCAAATGGCGACCAGATCCATCTCCGTACAGTATTAAAATGTATGGGCTCCGATGAGCCGAAGTAAGTGATTCACAAAGTGGCGCGTGACTTAGTTGAATAACTTTGGTAGTTTATTTTTATAGTGAAAAATCACTTTAAAACTTGGAACCAAACTCGGGTTCTGAGGTACCAGTTGGAGCCGAGTTTGGTTTCAAGTTTTCAAGTTTTCCACTTTAAAAATCAATTACCGAAGTTATTCAAAGAAGTCATGCACAAATTTGCAAATAACTGTCATCGGAGCCCATACATTTTAATACTGTACGGAGACGGATCTTCGTACTGTATTAATCCAAAGTTTTGAATGAAGCGACTTCTGAAGTAGCTTCTGAAGCTCGCTTTGCTCATTACTAGTTGTCACCTAACTTTCCAAGATTTTCCACAGACTTCAATTTGCTACTCTACAAGTATCCAGTAAGATTACACATCACAGTTAAATTTCCCATTTTTGACATAAAATGGGGCAGATTTATGAAACTATGATCAAGCTATACAGACTCTGCTGCAAGGTGGTGGGAAGCATGTTAAGACACCATCACTGCATTTCAGAACATAGCTAGAAGCCTGCATCATACAGTGGCAGATACAGTCACAGGCAGGGGTGCACCTAGCCTTTCTGCTGCCTGAGGCAAAAACTGAAATGGCGCCCCTCTCTCCCCAATGTCAATTTCTTAACCTAACCCCTTCCCTTCAGCCCATGGCCCTTCGGCTGCCCCTCTCTTGCCCCTACCTGGTGCTGCCTAAAGTGATCGCCTCACCTGGCCTCATTGGTGGTGCACCCCTGGTCACAGGTGCCAGAGTGCTGCTGTAAGGAATGGAATCAGGAGAGAGACATTGTCAGCTAGCAAACCTCTGAGTGTCATCTTCTGCCACATTGCCGGCTACCATACCCCATCATCTGGGAGGAGAGAAATTGCACTTTGTACGAACTGCTGCTGGATGTGCTGTTATCTTTTTTTATCACGTAGTAAAGAAAGATGCTATTTGTTCTACAATCTCTACCTGGTTCCTTCACGTCATCTTTTTCACTGCACCGAGCAAAATCTCATCGGGTCTACTACCACGAACATCCTCTGCAACAGCTCCTCGAGGTTCATTGCAGAAGGACTAGATTATGGACCCTTTAAAAACATTATCCTATCACAGCTCTTAATGTCAGAACATAATTAAATCTGAATGCTTAACCTTGTCCAGAATTTTCAGTCTAATGATATTGGAGAAGACATGATCCATTATTTTTCCTTCAGGAAAAAGCAAGTCTGACCTTGAAAGCAAGAATCCCAAGTATGGACCAACCCAGCAAATCAGTAGCTGCGTCCTCACTCATATGATCGTTCTGTCTTGATTTTGTAATAATGCCTCTGATCTTCTGGTTATAGATGTTGGGTATTTATATGGAGTGGTCACCTATCGAAAGCGGCTCACTTCTAAAATGTTGCTCAGAGGATCCCTCACCACTCTCTTGTCTCACTTCTGAAGACTCCATAGGACTTTCAACTTGTGTGCCAGTTTCTGTGACTTCCCATAGACTCCAAGGAGATAGCCGAATCACTGGTATTTGTCTCATGTTTTGTCACAGATTTAGTGGGATAATAGGGGGCACATGATATAGATATAGCCATAACAGTCACTTTTTTTTAATCCTGTTTTAAATGCAAATTCAAATAGTTGGACATGAAGTTCTACTAGGTATAGGTGAAAAGTGACACCTAGTGGTAGGCATGAATGTTTTATGGCACTGTGAGAGGACAAAAAGATACTAAAGAACTGGAGAAGACCCTGCCCATGCAAGCTTACAATCTACAAGGGAAGGGGCGAAGACAGGAGGTGAGATGTATGGAGGGGACAGATTATGGACTTGACATTACCTGTGGTAGATCAGGTCAGAGAGTTATGAGAGGACAAATGGTGGATGCCTTTGTATGTAATTTTTAGTATTTTAAACCTAATTTGCCAGGCAATAAGGCACCAAAGAGGGGAGGCAGAGGAGAAACAAGGGAAGAGGTGCATGGGAGGCAACAGAAAAGGAGGTTGCAGTAATCTCGGTGGAAAATGAAATATTTACTGAAAGATACCATACATATCAGAAGACCGGACAACGCCTTTTTAAAACTTCAGTTTTTATAGAGCTGGAGTTAGTGCATTAAGCCTCATTCACATTTCCGTTTTTCACTGATGTGTGCTATCCGCATTTTCTGCAGACAGCACACATACCTATAGATTTCAATGTGTTTGTTCACAAGTCAATATTTTTTTACGGACTGTGGGTCAGTAAAAAAATCACAGAGACATGCACTATTTGGTCCATGATGCGGACCAAACACACCCATTGATGGGTCCGTGACATTAATGGACCCAATGCATCCGCAGTTGGTCCATTTTTCACTGATAGGAGATGCTTTGGAAATTAATTTTCAGCTGAGCAGTGTCAGTGGAATACGGATGACAAACAGAGGGCAAAAACAGACCAAACATAAATCCTTCATGGACATCTTCACAGATGAAACATGGACTGATTTTTTTTTCCGCTGAATTGTGATCAAGGACTTATAGAAATAGTTTACAAACATATTTGCTTGAACACCACCACCAATGGCTATCTATTCCAGCCTTGCCATCCTGCATTCATCTTTATCCCACTTTGCCAGTTGATCCATGATTCCCTCTAAACAATTTAATGGAAGGCAAAAAAAAAGCCATATGGCAATAATAAAACAGAACGTTTTCCGCCTTTGTCTGGACCCTAGATATACAGCCAGCTGTTTTTCATCCATTTTACCTGTCCTATCTATATCTGTCCTTAAAATCCGGCTTGGGAAAAGAAGCACATTAGCGAGCACATAGCGTTCTTCTTTACATCAATAGTTTATCAACAGTCACTGTGCTATAAAACCATAAATGACTACTTTGTCAATATTGCTTACAGGACTGGATCTAGTTGGGCTAAATGAACAGAGGAAGAGATATGACTATCTGAAAGCTAGCGGCAGTAAAATTTGCCCTGCCCAACCTCCAGTGATAGAAATTCCCAGCGAGACTCCCATAATGTGGTTATGCCTATGTGAGGGCAGCATAAACTTGTGACAGAGACCTTGAGCAAAACCCTGGTTCACGTTCTTGCACTGATTGATTAGTTTTGTTGAAATCTATACTGAGCAACCCCAAAGAGAATTGATTGCTATAGGGAAAAAAGCTGTCAATCAGTGGCAATTGGGGTGGAAAACAGCAATGTCGAGATGGAGATAACCCAACCCCCCCAATTAACCACTTAGATGCCTTGATTGATAGCAACGACGACATCAAGGGGTTTGACAGGGTAACTGATAATGTAGTGCTCTGGAGCAGGGTTACTTTGAAGCCTGGACATGCAAAGTCAACTCCTCACTTTATTTCACTATAAAGAGTTAACTTGCATTGACTTATACTGTTTAATACTGTGTAACTGCATTTTATATGTATGTTGAGATGTATATCCTGTTCATTTGCACTGTGTTTGCACAGCACTGTGGGAAGGGTTAATGAACATTGAGAGACTTTTGGGACTTTCTATCTAATAATGAGAAGTTGGTAGTTTTCCACAGCTAGCATAATGTTTAGAGAAGAGCATGTTTTGGAGGGAAAAAGACAGACTTGTTTACCACCAAAACCAGACAGACTTACCTTTTGAATGTCTCGTTTAGCTAGGATATGTCTGAAAACACATTCTTGTCTGGAAGAACTGCTGTGTCATTGCCATTAGGTATCACTGAAGCTCCAATGCAAGTCTTTGAGAGACAGAAGCTGTGACATTGTGTTTGTGCTGATTTTCTCCACTCCACCCCTCCCACTAGAAGGTTATAGTTCAGCTAGACACTGTATATAAGGAGAGCAGTCAGAGCCCCTAGTGTTCTGCAGTTAGGGAACAGTGCTGCCAGATTACTTGAGTAACTAGCAGAAGATGCTGAGACGGGGGATATTCTTCCACAGACCCTGGATCACTAGCCTTTGACAAGTGTACCAGCCTTCTGAGAGAGAGCGGGACAGCTAGCTTAGGCCTTTCCTCTGCATCAAACCCTTTTTCTAACCAGGGAGGAGACTGGAGAAGACAGCCGTATGCATCACCTGTCTTGTTTTGCACCTGAATTCCTTCAGTAAAGAAGCACCTGGTTCACTGCAGACCCTGACACTCTGTACTCAATTCCCATTAGGGTGCAATGCACCACGCCTTACCATAACTTCTAGAGAGCAGCAACACATGGTGACACCTCAACGGTATCCAGGGGACCCAACGTAGTATTGGGACCACCCCAAACTCGGCCACTGCAATAACCCCTTCTGCCCCCCCACAACATAATCATGGGGTGCTGATGGTTCCTAGGGCAGTCAGGAGACGTAGCAATTGCCCACTGCAATAACCACCACCTTTCCATATCCACTGTATAGCATCCGATTTCCAGCCTGTTGTTGTACACATTGCTAAATGTTATTTGAAGCAGTCCTGATGATTCTACTATTTCTTGAAAATGGTTGTTAAAAATTACTGCCACAAACATTTAAGTTTTTTCCCCTGTTAAAAATAGCCTCTCTGTCAATCATAGGAACAGGGTTCCCTGAGACCCCTAAGTGAATGGAACAGTGGTGTACAGGCATCCATCACCACTGCTCATGGACGAACACTGATCTCATAGGGCCCAATAGAAAAATGTTGTATGCCCCCCATCTCCATGAGATTTCTAACACCACTAGGAGGAGCTCAGTGCATAGAAAGCTATACAGTTACTATTGGAATTGATGGACGCTGTAAGAAAAAAGATATTTCCACTTAGCTCCCTCTAGTGGCGACTGCTAAAAATAGCTATTGCTTAATGTCGGGAACAGAAGAAGGAGTTTAGCATCGGGTTCCCCTTCCCTTGGGCCCCATAGCAGTTGCATAGTCTGCCTCCATTGTAGTGATTATTACATAAAGGTTACAAAACATCTCAACAAATATTAGCAACCTAAAATAAGGGAAAATGTATCTAAACTCAGAAAACACCAATAACGAGCTGGCTCTTAATGAACAAATTAACCTACATAAAAACACTTGAGCCCTTATAGCTAAAAACATAACAATCTTTATTAAATGAATATACAAAACATAACAAAAAGAGATGAATCACATCAATGTAAAGTGCGGTACTCCCCAAGGAAAAATATGGAGGTATAGTCTAAGTGAGAACAATTACTAAACTGTGAACTATATAATAAGTAATTGATAACCAGTAATACTATAGAGCAGGGATGCACAACCTTTTTTGGTCTGGGGTCCGCATTGTCACATCACTATTTCAAGGGGCCGCAGTTCTATTGATTATCAGTAACACATTCCTGATTACACAGGGAGATGTGCTCACGATTATCATACACCTTTTATCCTGATAAAATATACAAATCAGCCGATTCCTTGTTTATCATCTAATCAGCGGCATGATTACACCGGACAGATATCAGGAATGAGAGTATCTATGAAGACTTGTTTCCAGCAATTGTCCCGAATATTGTGCAGTGTAATAGGAATGCATAGATTTCCCGGTAAAAAAAAATTTAACACGTTCCCGCAGCGTGGCCCTGAAACAGAAGATTCATACTCTCCTGCTCCCTGCTGCTCCCGCTGTCTCCATCTTCTGGTCCCCGGCCTGTTTACATCCGGCTGGCTGTGGGCATAGTCACTTGCTCCACTCCAGCCAATGACTAGCCTCAGTGGTGATGTGGCCACAAGCAGTGTTTCACTGCTGAAGTCAGTCATTTTCTGGAGAGGTGCTCCGGGAGCAGAAGATGGAGACAGTGAGAGCAGCATGAAGCAGGACAGTATGAATCTGCAACAGACTGGGACCGGAGTCTGGGGGTTACCTTACCCTTTAATAGGTTTTTACGATATATGTCCCTCTGAGTTGTCGTGACGCCAGTTGCATTTAAGCAATGAGGATATGGAGTCCTCTTTAAGTATAGTGGTGTTGGTACCCAGATGTAGACTTGCCAGAGTGGTGTAAGGGTTGCCTATAGTGTCCCTTGGGTGTGGATTTAGCACTTGTCACGGTGCTCCTACCTGGATATCTTTGGATCCCAGACGTGGTTGTCCGAAGCAGTGATAAAAGGGGTGTTGAACTTGGGTGATGAATAAGTAGAATAAATGGAGTCCAGACTTTGTATATACATTGAACACAGCTTCACTTGAATAAACTTTCATCAAGGAACAATCTTCCAACTTTATCTTGTTCATCAGCAGGTTTTGGCATTAGTTTTGACAGGCAAATGCCCTTTCAGCTCTGCTATATCTGTACTCTCAGCTCTGCTATGTCGGCTGGATTAAATAGGAACTTTTCCTCGTCTGCTGGAACTTAGCTTAGTTGTCTGTAGTCTGTCTCTCACTGTAATCCTAGGAACTTCTTCCTAGCTTCAAGCTTCCTTAGCTTGGCATTAGGCAATGCAAGCCCAGGAGGGGACATGCTACCATTTAGAACTCACAGGCAGGGCCTGTCGGGCAAGGACAAAGCCTGTTTCCTCCCCTAGCGGGGGTAAGCTAGATACGCAACCTCTCCCCAAGGAGGGGAAGGCTAGACTGACCTTCACTAGCTAAACTCCTCCCTCTCTAGAGATGGGAATAGAATGGAAGAAGGGTTCCATTCCATCTAACACACCTCTGCCACTGTTGCCACCAACTGCTGGCGAACCAGGCACATTACACTTAAACAGTTATTTTCAAAGGAAATATGAATACACTCTTTGCAGGACAAGGAAATACACATGATGACTAGTGTTGATCACGAATATTCGAATTGCGAATTTTAATCGTGAATATCGGCACTTCGAGAATTTGCTAATATTTCGAATATCGCAAAATATATTCGTAATTGCGAATATTCGATTTTTGTGAAAATACCAGTTCATGTGAATTTTTATGCGGAAATTTGTATGCGAATTTTATGCGAATTTTCGCAATCAAGAAACTAATGCCTGGAGATCATGAATTCGTAAATTCTCGAATATATATGGCGAATATTCGCCCAAATATTCGCAAAATATTGCGAATTCGAATATTGCCCCTGCCGCTCATTACTAATGATGACACAGGATCACCCAAAGGAGATAGTGGGGGTGTGCAAAAAGTAGTAATGTCACTCTGGGGTATTACAAAAGTGACAACATTTCCTTCCTGCCTCCTATTCTCAAATGAGCGCTTTACTTCACTGCAGAGGACGTCACTCACTGGTTCTTACCGCCTCCTGCACCCCTAGATATACTGTAGGTGCCCTTCAAAAAACAGTAAGCGTTTTTCCCTGAAGGCAGCATTTTTTGTGGCTTGGATGCAGACCCATTCACTTTGATGGGGCCGCAAAAGATGCAGACAGCACTCCTTGTGCTGTCCACATCTGTTACTCCGTTCCGCAAAATGCAGAACACACATGGCCGGTATCCGTGTTTTGCAGACCAAAAGTACGATCGTGTGAATAAGGCCTTACTAGCCGGGAAAGCACTCATTGGTTAACCCTTTAATGACCAGGCCTGAAAAGGCCTTAATGACCAGTCACTTTTTTGTGATTTAGCGCACGGGGTTCAAACACTTTTTTGGACTACCAAAATTACTTTTTTACATTTTTATTCAAACTATAGCTCATTATTTAAATATGCAAATTATTATAATTAGTTCCCTATATGTGTTGGATCATTTTATTATACAATATGTATAGTTTCACATGAATGGGGTGATAATTGTAATGGTTTTGGTTGATGTGGGCATTTTTTTCTTTTATATATTTTAAAAAAAATTTCTTTTTTGTAACTTATTTTTTTTATAATATTTCTGCTACAAAAAGACCTTTGGGGGACTTTTTATTGTACACATTTTCCTTTTTTTCCTTTTATTTGTATTTAATTAAGTTTGTATTTTTTTTTATCATTACTGTATTATTTATTTAAAAAAAATATTTATATTTTATTCTTTTCTTTTACTTGTATTTTATTCATTTATTTATTTATTTTACATCTTTTTGCTAAAATTTTCTTTTATTTTTAATTATATATATTTTTGCAGCACTGTATGTTTCCCAAGAGGTCTTTAAAAGACCTCTGGGGGACACCGACTTTTTTTGTGGACACTTTTTTTTTTGCACTATTTCCACTGTAACTGGAGCATCCAAAGGAGTCCCAGTTAACGGGAAAACCAGCCTCCTAGGGAGGCTTTATACAGGGTAGAGCTGGTGAGGCTCAGTACTCCTCTTCCCCTGACACCCAGTGATTACGTGATCGCCGGGTCTAAACTCCTCAGAGCGCCTCTCACCTATCTGAGGAGAAGGCAGAAGCTCTGATACACTGCTTTTGCCTTCTGCTCGGGTTTCGTGCTGTCTCTGACAGCCGGGAACCCGTCCTGCTCCTGCTACAGTGCAGGAGCAGAAACTGTGATCCTGCAATTGTGCGGCGCTCCAGGCAGAAACACGTAGTCAAGAGTGGTCAGCACTTTCAACCTCATGGGACACCCACACGGGAAGGAAGAAATCCACAATGTAGCAAAGAAATCCCAGCGGGCGCTTGATTTTTAATTCATGTATCCTTTATTTCATCTCTGTAACAATGTGACAATGGACGCGTAAAGGATACATGAATTAAAGATCAAGCGCCCGCTGGAATTTCTTTGCTACACCAGGCAGAAACACAGCTGATCGCACGATCAGCTGTGTTTCTGCCCAGCTGGATTAGGGTCACTGAATAATTATCCTACTTAAAACATAACTTTTAGTGATTATTATTTAAAAATAAGTCCCACAAGATACAATGTGTATATTTAGATAACTGCACAATGAAACAATATGGACTTAGGTAAGGTAAGACACAGAGGCAAAATACATAAATAGTCTCATGTGCTCAAAATTGGACCCACGGAGTCCCACTCACGGTTTGATGATATTTTCTTATATGGAAATGAGCCACAGCAGAGCAGGTGTAGTGGGATGGTCCACTGGCATCTTTGTTGAGAAAATTTAAAATAGAGCGGTACTTCTATTTGCAGGATGGAAAAAGGCAGAGGTGGGGAGAAGGATTCCCTATCAGACTATATACTTCTGCCTAAAAGCGGAGAAATCTCCCGCCTAAATGCGGGAGAATCACCTCCAAAGGAGGCGACCCCACTTATCGGTGGCTTTCCCTATTATCCTATCCCTGTAAAAAATTGCTCCCAGTGTCCATACAGCCAAAAATTGAAAAGATTTGAAATTCCCAACGCGTTTCCTCCAGTTCAGTTGTGACCGGATTCATCAGGGGAAAAAGAGAAGATGTAGGTTTATATGGCAGTGGCACAATAGCCCTCAGCAACAATGGCTCTTCTATTGATAAATCCAACTAGATTGCATCCGACTGCATCATCTAGTTGGATTTATCAATAGAAGAGCCATTGTTGCTGAGGGCTATTGTGCCACTGCCATATAAACCTACATCTTCTCTTTTTCCCCTGATGAATCCGGTCACAACTGAACTGGAGGAAACGCGTTGGGAATTTCAAATCTTTTCAATTTTTGGCTGTATGGACACTGGGAGCAATTTTTTACAGGGATAGGATAATAGGGAAAGCCACCGATAAGTGGGGTCGCCTCCTTTGGAGGTGATTCTCCCGCATTTAGGCGGGAGATTTCTCCGCTTTTAGGCAGAAGTATATAGTCTGATAGGGAATCCTTCTCCCCACCTCTGCCTTTTTCCATCCTGCAAATAGAAGTACCGCTCTATTTTAAATTTTCTCAACAAAGATGCCAGTGGACCATCCCACTACACCTGCTCTGCTGTGGCTCATTTCCATATAAGAAAATATCATCAAACCGTGAGTGGGACTCCGTGGGTCCAATTTTGAGCACATGAGACTATTTATGTATTTTGCCTCTGTGTCTTACCTTACCTAAGTCCATATTGTTTCATTGTGCAGTTATCTAAATATACACATTGTATCTTGTGGGACTTATTTTTAAATAATAATCACTAAAAGTTATGTTTTAAGTAGGATAATTATTCAGTGACACGCAGTTTATATTCCTACATTCTATCAATATTTTCTACTGTGAATCCAGCTGGATTAGGGCCGCAAACCATGGCTCTGGGGGCTGTGGGTTGTGCACCCCTGCTATTGATCAATAACCAGTGCCAAACAATTATGCAGCAGTATCTCATAAATAGCTCCCTCCTACCATAATGACCAGTGAATGAGTCCCCTTTGTAGATGGTAGTGTGGGTACCCAGGTGTAGGATTGCCAGAGTGGTGTAGAGTGGCCTACAATCTCTCTGAAGGTGTTGTATGCACGTGTCACGGTGCTCATAGCTGGATATCCTTGGATCCCAGACGTGGTGGTCGGAAGCAAGTGCAAAAAGGGGAATTGTTGAACTTGGATGATGAAGGAAGTTGAAGAAATGGAGTCCAGACTTAGTATTAAGTCAGCACAGTCAGCACAGAGTTGTCCTGGTAAAATGCCATAATCACTGGTGTGGGAATTTTTTATCAAGTTGCTTGAGGACGTCAGCGTGGCCGTACATAGGATCTGTGGACAAGGGCAATGTTGGCACCACTATCCTGCGTCAACACATGGAGCGTCACCGTACAGTGACCTGGGAAAAGAAATGGCGCTAATGTAGTGGTGCAGTCTGACGCATTTCCCACTGGCACACACCTCTTCCCCAGCAGTCAGGGCTCCATCATCTCAGCAGAAGGTAAATGCACTTCCTTCCCATCATCTACTGGTCCTGATGCTCCTCCTCCATCTACTCCTCATCACACGTTTTGCCAGCAATCGATCACCGAGGCGATTGCAAAGAGACAACAGTATGCATGCACTCATCCACCAGTGCAGAAGCTGTAGTTGACTCTGCCCATTTCAGAGAACTGATGGTTTGTGCTGAGCCAAGATGAGAGTCCCAAGCCATCACTACTTCTCAAAAAAACCTGTACCAGCTCTGCATACATACAGTATGCACAGCAGAAGGTGGGCCAGTCCTTGAGCCTGTTGGTGTCGGGTACAGTTCACAGTAGTGCCGACTTGTGGAGTTGTAACTATGGTCAAGGACAACATATGTCCTTTACGGCCCACTGGGTAAATTTAGTTCTGGCTTAGGCACACCAGTAACTTGGCCAGGTGATGGCAATGCCGCCTCTGCATTCTCATGCTGTGATTGCAGCACCAATTGCAGCAACCGGGACCACAGGGGCAATGTGTGAGTGTAGTGGCCTGATGGGCGTCATAGTTGGTACTCACGTTTCTGCAGCTCCCTGGGCCGGCATGCAGTGATGAGAAGAAAGGCACGGGGTTCCTTTGTGGCACACTCTGGTGTTGAGGGATCTGCCAGATGTTGGTTGAGGTGCCCTTGATAGTATCAGGTTTAAGGTACATGGAAGGCAGGGTCCCTGATGTCATGACACCAGCACCCTTGGATGCAAATGAGGTGGTGAAATAAAGAGGAGTATAAAGAAATGGAACATTTACTGAGAATCACTTGTTTTGAGGTAGATGTACAGATTATTGCAATGCAAAGTGGTAGTTCTAAAGGACATCACAAGTTCTGCGACGCTGTCCCCCTGCTTACCGCTGCAGTTCCAGTCACCGTGCTCATCTGTGATCATGGTTTGTGCTTCCCTGTCTCTGCTGCAGCTTTGGGTTTTGCCTGTGTGGTTAGTATTACCTTTGAAGAGTCCGCTCCACAACTTCCATTCAACCTGAACACTGCTTGAACTCAGCTTCGGTTGTAGCAGTACGCATCACTCCCTGGGCGGGGCTGAGTTGTGTCAAGTGATCTCGCTAACCTATCCTGGCTCTCCTGCAGGTGCTTTAGTAGCTCATCCCTCTAGCCAGACTCCTGAGTGTCAAGGTCCTAATCTTGTGCTAAAGAGCTTGCTTACCACTCGTGTTCCTGACTTCGTGCTTCATTCCTGGACTTCGTTTATCTCCTATCCAAGCCTGTTTGCATCTCCTCTCCTGTTGCCAACCCGGATTGTCTGACCTTGCTCCTGTGCCGCATGCCTTGACCCATTGCTCGTCCTGACTACGTCTCTGCATTATCCTCCGGTTCCTGTTTTGTTGCTCCTGGTCACGACCCTGTCTGGTTTACTTTGTATGTACTGACGGTACCTTTGTAGGTACCTCATGGTGTGCCTGGACCAGCTGTCACTGACTGGTTTACGCTCCAGAGTAACCCCTGGCAATTACCAATGGTCAAGCCTATCCTCTTCATCTGAGGCTCTAGTGAAATCCGGGTAGTTGCTTAGTCACACCCCTCTGGTGTATTGCTAGTCAGTGGCACAATGGGTTCACATCCGCTGTTCCGTGATAAGATGTATCTTTAATCCTAATAACAGACTCTTGGTGAGGTATTGACTCTGGTCACACTCTGGCTATTGTAACTTGGTTGACTGTCTATCTCACAGGTGTTGAGTATACATCTGTAAGCCGTGTACCGGGGTGGGCTCCCCAGTATACAGCAAAGTCACGGACAAGGAAAACGACTCTGACACCAGCTCTTGTAGAACAGACTTTGTTTTACTGTTACGGGATATCAAACACTCCCAAATTCAGTGAACATAAAATCAGATTACATACACTCAGCCCGGAGGCTGAGACCCTGTGTCGCACAGCACGGCGCCCTATGATGGTAGCCGGAACACACTTGTGCAATTTACCTACTGCGAGCAGAGCTAACTCTGCCTCGCCATACCTGTTATTACCCTGAATAACAGAAACAATCGTGTGTGTGTGTGTGAGATACAGGCTAACCCGTGGTGCAACACAGCAGCCTACAATCTTATCACCTCCCTTTTCCCAAACCTTAATGTGGCACGTGCCAAATATTTATCACTCCCTATAAACATGCTGGGGTAACTGGAGATTATGGTGAAGTGCTCTCTGTTCTCCGGAGCGAACCAGAACTTTAACTTACAAGTTCTTGTGATAAACAAGCAGCAATTCTTGATAGCCTGCCACTTAGCAACACTAACTACCGGCAGGTTTGATCTCAGTCTCTAGTATTTAGGTGCCAACCTTATATTGAGGTGCGTGCACGGTCTGTATTACCGACCCGGGTCTGCCCTGCCTCAGCTGGCAACTGCGAACTTAACAAAGGCTGATCCAACACACGCGCGGTACCGCAGTGTCTGTTTCTTTTCTCTTCAGCTGTCATCAGCGATCCTGGCAGCTGTACTCCTTCTCCTGGACGGGATTTGGGTCCTTGACACGATCAGCTTCACTTGGCTGCAGTAATGGTCGCAAAAGGGTGATTCCTTGCTAGGATGTTAGTGGATTTCTTCTCTCACACACTTTTCCAGTCTGCAGCCAAGATGGACGCCAGCTTCCTTCTTCTAGAGACACAGCTCCACCTCCTATAAATATTTAAATCTGAGCAGTCTGTTTAGCTGTGTGAGGAAACAGCGGCCTCTTGTGGCCAAACAGCAAAATAACAGTGTTCATGCACTAAGAGCCGTTTCACAATCTCACACATCACCAAACTTCTCTGACATGGCCGGTACATATATCTTGCCTTCCTGGCTTACTTACAATTTCCAGTAATACGTCCACACTGTCTATAGAGAAATGCGTCTCCAAATACAGCTTGTGACTCCAAATGCGTCTCCAAATACACTTAAGACTGTGAACAGGCACCGTAGGCTAACTTCTCCCATTGGGTGCTAATGGAGTCCAAAGGCTAAGGTAACACTCTAGTCTCTACTAGTCTTTCCTTATACTCTCTCAACTCACTGGGCTTCTGTTATACCTCTCTTGAGGCCTACCCTTGGTCTGCGCACAACTTAGCTTACTTGGCTTCAAGGGTTCAGAAGGTCCAGCCCAACCATTTTTTAGCTGGCTCGTTTTGTCTGACTCTGCAATCTGACCGAGGTGTCTGACTTTTGAGTTAGCTTTCCTTGGCTGTAGACTAAACATATGCTGACCTCACTGCACTGTACTTCTCTCAGCTGCTGCACTTCACTTCATAACTTCATCTGCACTACACTACACTTCCTGCCTTTTCCCTCATATATATATATGTGGTGACGGCACCACCTAGGGGTGACTGACTGTGTCTACATTGTGGGGGGGGGGGGGGGGTCGCTCTGGTAGACACTTGGTAGCTATGCAGGAAGCAGGGTCACAGACAGGCTAAAGTACAAATTAAATGTTTTTATTTCACACTTATATTTAACCCCTTAGTGACCAGCCTGTTTTGGGTCTTAATAACCAAGTGTTTTTCTTCCTTTTTTCATCGTAGCTTTCCAAGAGCTATAACTTTTTTATTTTTCCGTCTATATAGCTATATAGCTTTATAAGCGCTTGTTTTTTGCTGGACAAGTTGTAGTTTTTAATAGCGCCATTTTGGGGTACACAGAACTTTCTGATTAACTTTTATTAACTTTTTGTGGGAGGGAGATGGGAAAAACACTGCGTTTTTACGTTATAAATTTTATGGCGTTAATTTTTCAGTATAAATAACAATTTATTTATTCTCTGGGTCCGTACGATTAAATTGATACAAAATACATATAGTTTTTTTCCGTTTTACTACTATTTTGCAATAAAATCCCTTTTTTTTAAAGAAAAAAAAATGTTTTTGCATTGCCGCGTTCCAAGACCCATAACTTTTAGATTTTTCTTTCTATGGAGTTGTGTGAGGACTTGATTTTTTTCGAGACGACTTTTGGAGTAAATGGTGATTTTTGATCGCTTGTTATTAAGTTTTTTCAGTGGCAACTAAGAATAAATGAGCAATTCTGTCTTTTTTTTTAATTTAATTTTTTTTTTTTACGCCGTTCACCATAGGGGATAATTTACATGATATTTATGTAGTCTAGGTCGTTATGGATGCAGCAATACCAAACATATACGGGGGAGCTTTTTTTTTTGCTATATTTTTCATTGAAAAGCGTATTTTCAATGGAAAATAAGTAATTTTTTATGGGATTTTTTTTATGAAATAAATGTAGGTTTTTTGAACTTTTTTTTTACCACTTAATAGTCCCACAAGGGGACTATAAAAGGGGACTATAACAGACAACATTCTGATTGAATATCAATTCATTATCCCTACAGTGCGTTGCATTTTAATATCAGTGCTATTCTGACATTGGACAGCAGACTGCGCCAGAGAGGCACAGCCTGCTGGAAATTACTAAAGGCTGGTCTGGGGCCTATACAAGAACCCTGCCAGCCTTCACACACATCGGCACCCCGTGATCGCATTTGCAGGGTGCAGGGGTGTACATAGAAATCACTAGGCCCCATGGCAAGAATCTGAATTGGGCCCCCTTGTGAGTGACCCATCGCACCCCTTAGGGCATGAGCACATCTACTGCTGAGGTTGCAGCAAAAGCCTCCATTGCAGATTCTAGCAAAAACAAAGGGCAAAAAAATCTAGAATGACTGTATTATTGTGAATGAGATCCAGCAGGTGCCAGCAGTGTTTGGCATATGCTGGATCTGGCGATTCTGGTATTCTGCTGGTATGCTGGAACAGAATACCAAAATCTGATGGCAAGTGATTACCTAGCCTTACCCGATGAATTGTGCCCGCTGCTGCTACTTTTTATATTGTGTGTCATCCTTCTCCATGGACTGTGCCTGCTCCTGCTTCACCTCCTCCCCGATGCTGACTTACCGAATCTGCTGCGGGCCTGGAGCAGATCTTGACAGCACTAGTCTGGAGTCTGGAGTCTGGACTGGTAACGGTGCGGGATCAGGTCAGGTCTGGACTGGTCAGTCAGGTCAGTGTTACACATGCTGGCAGAGGAACAGGACAGGGACATTTTCAGAGTGGTCCTCCAGCATACCACCTAAGCAAAGCACGGTGGTGTCAAGTTGTTCTGTACCTGGCCAGCCTGGAAGGAACTGCTTGGTGTCATCAAGAAATCAAATCCTGGCTGTCTTCTTGCCAACTAAAGATCAGACCCATGGTCACAGATAACAGGAAGAACATTGTGTCGGCGCTGCGTCAAGGAGGGATGACCCATGTGCCCTGCATGGCGCACGTCTTTAATCTGGTTGTAAACCGGTTCCTTAAGTCTTCTACCCAACTGCAAGATGTCTTGAAAATGCCCAGGTAACTGTGCATGCATTTCAGCCACTCTTACCCTGCAAAACACGCACTCCTTGAGCTGCAAAGGCAGAGGAAGGCGGTGAACGATTTCTTGATTATGCAGGTAGACAGGAATACTCCCCTGTGTAACTTCAATGTTAGCCAGTGGCAGCTCATGCGTGACACCTGCTCAGGCCCCCAGCTCCATCAGCAGCAACTTAAGTCTGGAGTCTCTAATGAGCACTTTTCTTCATCTGCCTACTGAAGGACATGGAGCAGAACCTGAACCAGCAGTTGGTGATATACTTGGACTGCACTTTGCCACCCCAGATGCAAGATCCCTTGGACTACTGGGCAGTCAAACTTGATTTGTGGGCACAACTGGCCGAGGTTGCCCTGGGCAAGCTTTCCTGCCCAGCCAGTAGTGTGGCATCAAAGCAGGTGTTTAGTGCGGCTGGGGCATAGTTACCCCAAAGAGAACTCACCCTTTAAAGGAAATGTTGAGAGAATAACCTTTCTAAAGAGGAATTAGGCATGGATCAGCCAGGATTTCCACACACTGGTGCCTGATGCATCAGACTAGATCACTCTGGCAGTAATGCTTTGACTGCAGTGTGCTGCCATACCAGAACATTGTGATAAATGGCCCGTTACTTCTGGTCACGTGCTTTAGCTGCTATTCTGATTCTGCCACACGCCTGATTCCACACACCTGCTGCCTCTACTGCCAACTTCTCCTACTGCCATCCACCATCTTGTGCTGTGACTGCCACTGCTATTGCCTCCCACCTCTCAACTTTGTGACTGGACCACTATGTTGACTCCTCATGCTGTTTCCATGTTCACCACTCTGTGACTGGGCCACTATGTTGACTCCTCATGCTGTTGACACCCTCACCATTCAGTGACGGGACCACTAATGCCCCTGTTTGGCCATTTATTTTACCCCTTTAACCAAAAAATGAAAAACACAACGGACTCTGTTTTTGTAGCATCCATAAGGCCTCTTTTACACGGTTGGTATTTTGCATAAGGATTTTATCATGCTTTGGAAGCCAAAAGCAGAAGTGGGTCCAAAACACAGAAGACATGCAAATAGATCCATCTCATGTTATCTCTGTTTTGGGCCCACTCCTGTTTTTGTCTGATCAAATACTGATGAAAAAAGCTGACCAAATACTGACAGTGTGTTAGAGGCCATTAAAGTCCTGCATGCAGAACTTCTTTTCCATCTGAATAAAACAGATTTCAGAGGCAAATGGCCAAAACTCATGCAAATTGAGCATGAGGCCTCTATCACATGGTCAGTATTTTGTATCAGGAGTTGATCATGATTTGGAAGCCAAAAGCAGGAGTGGGTCCAAAACACAGACATGCAAATATTCACATCAGGTGTCATCTCTTTTTTGGACCCACTCCTGTTTTTTTGGCCTTACCAATACTGATCAATTACTGACCAAATACTGATGTGTAAAGGCAGATGCTCAAAAGATAGGATCCGTTTTTTTTTCTTTTTTTTCTTCTGATGGATCAGAAGAAGGGAAAAATAAACAGTAATGTCAACACAAACCTGGGCCACTACTTGTATCAGCGTTTAACAGAACAGGTTCTCTAGCAATCAGCAGACGGTGTAAAAGGAGAGCGCTCTTTCGGTCTATAGTAGAATCTCGGGCCACTGCCTGGTTACGTACATTATACCTGATGCTAACATTGAGCCACTGCCTGGTTACGTACATTATACCTGATGCTAACATTGGCCCTTAAGGCTGAGTTCACACTTCAGTTATTTGGTCATTTTTTGACCTGTAACTGAACAAATAAGTCAAGTGTGAACTTGGTCTAAGAGTGATGCCTGTCACCTGCCTGTCATAATGACGCACAATAACTGTTTCACTACCACAACGGACTAGCTATGCACATTTCTGTGCTGCACAGTGATGAACACCAAGATACACGCTCCCTGCAGGCCAGGAAATAGCTGATTTATAACAGACTTTCTGACGTCCAAATCAAATTTTTGAAAACTTTGCTTATCTCTACTTATATTGGTGACCTATCCTAAGGAAAGCCAATCAATATCAAAATCCTAGAGAAACCCTTTAAAGGAATACTGATCCTGAATGTCAAAGTTTATGTAAGCCAACTCATACATAAAAAGCTGTTGACCCCTTAGTGACCACCAATGCACCTTTTTATGGCTGTCACTAAGGGGCTTAGGCCTTTTCACGGCCGCCTGGTCAAAGCTTAGCACGGGTCTCCTATGGTGCTAAAAAGGCGCAGCGTGCTGGAGAACTGTAAAGGCAATCTTGGGGCCTATACCTTTTTTTTTTTTTATGCTTTTCAATGAAAAAATAGCAAAAATAAAATCTCCCCCATATGTTTGGTATTGCTTCATCGATAACGACTAGCACTACACAAATGTAAATTATCCCCTTTGGTGAATGCCTTAAAAAAAATATATATATACCAGAATTGCTCATTTATTCTTGGTCGCCACCGAAAAAACATAACAAGCAATCAAAAAGTGTTATTTACTCCAAAATGATACCAATGAAAACTACAAGTTGTCCTGCAAAAATCAAGCTCTCACACAACACAGAAAGAAAAATAAAAAAGTTATTGAATCCTTGGGATGCAGCAGTGCAAAAAGATTTTCTTTTTTCTTCTACAAAAAGGGGTTTTATTGCACATACAGTTGCAATAAAAAGTATGTGAACCATTTGGAATGATATGGATTTCTGCACAAATTTGTCATAAAATGTGATCTGATTGTCATCTAAGTCACAGCAATAGACAATCACAGTCTGCTTAAACTAATAACACACAAACAATTAAATGTTACCATGTTTTTATTGAACACACCATGTAAACATTCACAGTGCAGGTGGAAAAAGTATGTGAACCCTTGGATTTAATAACTGGCTGAACCTCCTTTGGCAGCAATAACTTCAACCAAACGTTTCCTGTAGTTGCAGATCAGACGTGCACAACGGTCAGCAGTAATTCTTGACCATTCCTCTTTACAGAACTGTTTCAGTTCAGCAATATTCTTGGGATGTCTGGTGTGAATCGCTTTCTTGAGGTCATGTCACTGCATCTCAATCGGGTTGAGGTCAGGACTATGACTCAGCCACTCCAGAAGGCATATTTTCTTCTGTTTAAGGCCTCATGCACACAACCGTGCTGTTTTTTGCGGTCCGCAAACTGCGGATCCGCAAAAAATGGAAGCCGCCCATGTGCCTTCTGCAATTTGCAGAACGGAACGGTCAGTCCATTGTAGAAATGCCTATTCTTGTCCGCAAAACGCATAAGAATAGGACATGCTATATTTTTTTTGCGGGGCCACGGAACGGAGCAAAGGATGCGGACAGCATACGGAGTGCTGTCCGCATCTTTTGCGGCCCCATTGAAGTAAATGGGTCCGCACCCAAGCCGCAAAAACTGCGACTCGGATGCGGACCGAAAAACGGTTGTGTGCATGAGGCCTAAGCCATTCTGTTGTTGATTTACTGCTTTGCTTTGGGTCGTTGTCCTGTTGCAACTTCCATCTTCTGTTGCACTTCAGCTGGTGGACAGATGGCCTTATGTTCTCCTGCAAAATGTCTTGATAAACTTGGGAATTCATTTTTCCTTTGATGATAGCAATCCGTCCAGGCCCTGACGCAGCAAAGCAGCCCCAAACCATGATGCCCCCACCACCATACTTCACAGTTGGGATGAGGTTTTGATGTTGGTGTGCTGTGCCTCTTTTTCTCCACACATAGTGTTGTGTGTTTCTTCCAAACAACTCAACTTTGGTTTCATCTGTCCACAGAATATTTTGCCAGTACTGCTGTGGAACATCCAGGTGCTCTTGTGCAAACTGTAAACGTGCAGCAATGTTTTTTTTGGACAGCAGTGGCTTCCTCTGTGGTATCCTCCCATGAAATCCATTCTTGTTTAGTGTTTTACGTATCGTAGATTCGCTAACAGGGATGTTAGCATATGCCAGAGACTTTTATAAGTCTTTAGCTGACACTCTAGGATTCTTCTTCACCTCATTGAGCAGTCTGCGCTGTGCTCTTGCAGTCATCTTTACAGGACGGCCACTCCTAGGGAGAGTAGCAGCAGTACTGAACTTTCTCCATTTATAGACAATTTGTCTTACCGCAGACTGATGAACAGCAAGGCTCTTGGAGATACTTTTATAACCCTTTCCAGCTTTATGCAAGTCAACAATTCTTAATCGTAGGTCTTCTGAGAGCTCTTTTGTGCGAGGCATCATTCACATCAGGCAATGCTTATTGTGAAAAGCAAACCCAGAACTGGTGTGTGTTTTTTATAGGGCAGGGCAGCTGTAACCAACACCTCCAATCTCATCTCATTGATAGGACTCCAGTTGGCTGACACCTCACTCCAATTAGCTCTTGGAGATGTCATTAGTCTAAGGGTTCACATACTGTTTCCACCTACACTGTGAATGTTTACATGGTGTGTTCAATAAAAACATGGTAACATTTAATTATTTGTGTGTTATTAGTTTAAGCAGACTGTGATTGTCTATTGTTGTGACTTAGATGAAGATCAGATCACATTTTATGACCAATTTGTGCAGAAATCCATATCATTCCAAAGGGTTCACATACTTTTTTTTGCAAAAGTAAGTAGTAAAACGTAAAGAAAAAGTATATGGATTTGGTATTGTCTGTAATCGTATTGACCAAGAGAATAAGAATATCATGTTATTTATGCTGAAAAATGAACGCCACAGAATTTATAATTTAAATCAAAGTAGCAGTATTGCTGCTTTTTCCCATTTCCCTTCTAGAAACAGTTAATAAAAGTTAATAAGAAAGTTATGTGTACCCCAAAATGGCAACATTAAAAACTACAACTTGTCCCGCAAAAAAACAAGCCCTCATACAATCAGCTATATAGATGGAAAAATAAAAAAGTTATAGCTCTTGGAAGGTGCTGATGAAAAAATGAAGAAAAACGCTTGGTCAGTAAGGCCCAAAACAGGCTGGTCATTAAGGGGTTAATATAATTCACACATATGTATGTAAATATTTCTAAAGGTTCTCAGAACTAGAGATATATCATTTAATGTGATAATTATGGAAGTAAGATTTTTATTATTCCCAGTGAAGACAACCAGTGTCTGACGGGGGTTCCTTGGGCCCACCAGATGAAATTATGCTTGGAGTCAAACCCCAATATCATTAATAATTTCTAATGGGTTTTGATTGGCCTAGTTACAAGTGATTAGGTAAAAAGGCAGCCCCAAATGGGTTTTATCTACTGGACTTTTGGGACCCACTATGGCATCAGAGCTTCGTCCAACAGAGAAACATCTGGTACTCTGGTGGGCCAGTCTGACACTGAAGACAACTACTGAAAGTGAGTAGATGCTTGGAAACTTCCAGCAGATATAGTTAGAAAATCATCGGTAAGCAAATATAAACCTGTCTGGGATTTACATACATCTATCCTAAGAGAAAAAAATTAAGCAAATCCTACAAGTACAGACTACATGGACAATATGGTCTTTTTCTTCTGCCATTCTTCTGTTTCTATGTATCTACAGATATTAGCTGATAAAACAAAACACTATGCTACTTTCCACTGCTCCTAAAATATACTTTATACACTGGTGTCAGAATATCTACAGAATGTGTAACGATACCAAAGAACATAGTTTATTATTTTAAAAAAATTCTATGTTCTATCACCATTAGAGAGAAACAAATTTTCCAAAATTTGCGTTGGGTCCAATTGGGTGGAAGCTGCCATTAGAATGGTTTTGGTCCAAGTAGATTCAACCCAAATTGAAAGTTTCACAACTGCCCTGAAAGGTCTATTATGCCACTCTGTGGTCCCCTGGGACTGTATCCAATCCATTTTAAGCTCTTTAAACCCTTCAAAACCTTACAGCTTTCCCTGCCTTCCTGGAGTCATAACTTTTTCCATTTACATAACTGTATGAGGACTTGGTGTATTATTTAATGGCACCATTTAATATTGCATATGATGTAATGAAAAACATAGAAACATAGAATGTGTCGGCAGATAAGAACCATTTGGCCCATCTAGTCTGCCCCAAAACTGGAGAAAAGTTCCAAATGTGGTGGGATTAAAAAAATGCTATTCCGCCATAGTATTATGCGTTTCACTTTTACTGTGCTTTCACTGTGCTCCTTACCTTCATTCTCTTTGTCAGTACGATTACATACAATAGCAAATTTTTTATAGTTTTCCCCTTTGAAAAAAAATTTTTTTTTGCATCATCATATATCATATTCTGACCCCCATTTTTTGGGAGGTGAAGCAATGAAAAGATGGCGAATTGGCTATTTAGATTTTTTTTTTACATTATGGTGTTCACTGTACGCGATAAATACAATAATATTTTAATAGTCGCCGTGATGCTAATTATGTTTAATTTGTATTGTTTCTTTAATATAGGGAAAAGGGTGATGTGAATTTACTGTATATAAAATTATATTTTTAAAACCTTTTTTCCCCCGCTTTTTAAAGTCTCTATAGGGAACTTGAATATGCAATCATTAGATCACTTCTCCCGTGAATTACCATTACAGTCTGTTACTATGGAGCCCTGTGGTAGCCTTGGAGCCTTTAGAAGGCCAACAAATGGACGGCTCCCCCATCTCTGTGCAGGGAAGCCGGTCAGCCCAGGTAGAGCAGCACTCCTAGGGAAAAACCTTTTAGATGCCTTGGTCACAGCTGACAAGGACATGGTAACAATTGACCATGGCATCTGAGGGTTAAATGTCCATGATCGGCATTATTGCCGATCAAAGACATTAGCTCCGTGTGTCTGCTGTTTAAAACAGCAGAATCTCAGCTGCTATGGTTCCGTGGTCGGCTCCTGGGTGGGCACCATGTTTAGTTACCCAATTTCCACCAATGGCAGAAGGGAGAAGGGGTTAAAACCAAGAAAGCATTAGTAATGACAAAGTGACAGTGACTTATATGGCTATGGGTAAACAGATGGTAGTCAGTGGTAACAAACAGCCTGTTTAATAACACACCATACTATCAGATTTTTATTTTATTTAAAAAACAGTTCACAAAAATGTCCCTTTTTGGTGGCAGACACCTTCCTGTATGTCATCTCATCTGTAAAGTTATGGCTGCCATTTTGAGCTGTTCATGCAGGACAAATCACAAAGGCTTTAGATTAAGTTAAATTAGAATCTTTTTGGAAATTCGTATAAAATTTGATTTGTGTACACTGAATTATTTTGCTCATCTTTAGTCACCAAGTTATATGTTCTGTAAACACGTTAAAGGAAATGTGTCTGCCAGTTAACCCTTTCTACCCCAGAGGTTTTTTCATTTTTGCGTATTCGTTTTTCGCTCCCTGCCTTCCCAGAGCCATAACTTTTTTATTTTTCTGTTCACACAGCCAAATGAGGGCTTGTACTTTCAAATGCCACTATTTAATATTGCATATGATGTAGTGAGAAGTAGGAAAAAAAAACAAATGGGGTGGAGTTGGAAAAAAAAGCAATTCCGCCAGTTTTTTATTTATGATGTTCTATGTGTGATAAAACTGACCAGTTACTTTCATTCTACAGGTCAGTACAAATCCGATGAAAACTTATATGTATAGTTTTGCTTTCATTTTGAAACTGCTAAAATAATAAAAGCCTTGGAAAAAAATCTGTTTTATTTATTCATTGCCATATTCTGACTGACCCCTATAACTATTTAGTAGTTACGAGCTTTGTGATTTGTTCATTTTTTGCAGGGAGATCTGTACTTTTCGTTGAACCATTATGGGCTGTATACGACTTTTTGATCACTTTTTATTTAATTCTTTGTTGGAAATGAAGCGGCCAAAAACGGCGAATCGGCCTTTTTTTTTTTTTTTCTGTTTTAGCCATTTGCTGTATGGGAAAGATAATTTAATATTTTTATAGTATGGGCATTTTCTCACGTGGTAATACCCATGATGTGTATTTTTTATTTTATTTTTTTTATTTTGGGCAAAGGGGAGTAATTTGAATTTATAAAAAAAAAAATTTAAAATGTTTTACATTTTTAAAAACTTCATTTTTTTTTCTCTATAGGGAACCATAACAAACAATCATTAGATTGCTATTCTCATAGACTCCAATGCATTATCATTGGAGTCTATGAGAAATGTACTAGTTTCCTATGGAGCCCTACTACAGACAGGAGCTCTATAGGAAACACTATGCAGCAGCCTCATGACAGGGGCTGCAATATATAGGTTCTGGCTCCTCTGGAGCTGAAGCATACCCGGAAGTGCGCGCTTCTGGTAATACGAACGTCAGATGCTGTGGTCAGGTTCTGACATGGTGTTAAATATCTGCAACCGGCATTATTGCTGGTCGCGGACATGAGCCGCCTGCTGTATGAAACAGCAGGCATCCTGCTGCTATGGCGCCCGCTCTGCTCAGGAGTGGATGCCATCTTTAAAGACCTGGCCAACGTCGTACATATTTTGGCGCTGGTCGGGAAGGGGTTAAAACCAGATAGCGACACATCTCCTTTTTGTCTAATCTGTTGTTATTTTCTGATCACAGAATTATTTATTCTGATTTCTGAACATAATTATGGGGGTGGCCATCTTGCCTTAGGCCCCTTTCACACGGGCGAGTATTCCACGCGGATGCGATGCGGGCGGTGAACGCATTGCACCCGCACTCAATACCGACCCATTCATTTCTATAGGGCTGTTCACATGAGCGGTGATTTTCACGCATCACTTATGCGTTGCATGAAAATTGCAGCATGCTCCTCTTTGTGCGCTGCGGTGCGATAATTCACGCAACCTAGGCCCCATAGAAGTAAATGGGGTTGCGTGAAAATCGCAAGCATCCGCAAGCAAGTAAGCATGCGGTGTGCGATTTTCACGCACGGTTGCTAGGAGACGATCGGGATGGAGACCCGATCATTACTATTTTCCCTTATAACATGGTTATAAGGGAAAATAATAGCATTCTGAATACAGAATGCATAGTCAAATAGCGCTGGAGGGGTTAAAAAAAATGATTTAACTCACCTTAGTCCACTTGTTCGCGTAGCTCGACATCTCCTTCTGTCTCTTTTGCTGAACAGGACCTGGGGTGAGCATTAATTACATGAACAGGACCTGTGGTGACGTCACTCCGGTCATCACATGTTCCATCACATGATCCATCACCATGGTAAAAGATCATGTGATGGACCATGTGATGACCAGAGTGATGTCATCACAGGTCCTGTTCATGTAATGAATGCTCACCCCAGGTCCTGTTCAGCAAAGGAGACAGAAGGAGATGCCGGGCTACGCGAACAAGCGGACTAAGGTGAGTTAAATAATTTATTTATTTTTTTAACCTCTCCAGCCCTATTTGACTATGCATTCTGCATTCAGAATGCTATTATTTTCCCTTATAACCATGTTATAAGGGAAAATAATACAATCTACAGAACACCGATCCCAAGCCCGAACTTCTGTGAAGAAGTTCGGGTTTGGGTACCAAACATGCACGATTTTTTTCACGCGAGTGCAAAACGCATTACAATGTTTTGCACTTGCGCAGAAAAGTCGCTGGTGTTCCCGTAACGCACCCGCACATTTTCCTGCAACGCCCGTGTGAAAGGGGCCTTAGGTGTTCTTAACAGCATTTAGAAAGCATTAAGAAAATTGCTTTACGGCAGCCACATGGTCCATAGACAGGAGAGGACCTCAGTGACTTCTATGGGAGAGGTTTCTAGACACGTAACATGTGCAGAGGTCATTGTACATTGAAGGAATAGATAAGCTTTGACAATCACCTTTGAATGGTGGATACTGTCTTATCTGTACACAGAGGTGATATTATTACAGTGAGGATTAGAATGATAGATAAGCAGATAACTGCAGTAAAGTGATCTGTACAGACCAAAAAGTGACAACTATTATCAAGCTTAGTGGCCAGTGCAAAAATTGCAGGATTTTATGATTTTTGTTTAACCCCTTCCTGCCGCATGATTTTCCATTTTTGTTTTTTGCTCCCTGCTTTCCTGGAGCCATAACTTATTTATTTTTCCATTCACAGCCATTTTTTTTTTTGCAGAGCAAGTTGTACTTTCTCATGGCTCCACTTAATATGGCATACAATGAAAAAAATCTAAATGTTGTGGAATAAAAAAAAAAATGCAATTCCACCACATTTTTAGGTGTTTTGTTTTTATGACATTCACTATGCAATTTACATATGTATAGTTTTTCTTAAGTTTTAATTTTGCAATAAATTCTGAAAAAATGTATTTTAACTTTTCATCACCTTATTCTGACCCCCATAACTTTTTTAAAGAGCACAATTATAGACAGCACACCAATGAGATTTTCAAACATGCTTGTTTATTAATTCATTTTAATTAGCCGACTTGCTAGAGAAAGTGCTTCCCACTAGAGAGGGCCCGAAACGATGCCTATGGCTGAATTAAATGAATTAATAAAAAAGCATATTTAAAAATCACGTTGGTGCGCTGTCTATAATTGCGCTATATTGGAAAATAAATCCTTGGGTGGAGAAGGGTCAACCATTGACGTACACCCAACAAAAGCCATAAAGACAAGTGCTGTGGCCAGTATCGGATTGATCCATAACTTTTTTATAGTTCTGTCTATGGGCGGGGACGATCTGTAGTTTTTGATAATACCCTTTTGGGGTGTGTATGACTTTTTGATCATTTGATTTTTTTTTCCTTTATTCCATTCATCGTATGGGATTTTTAAACACGGTGATGCCTTTTTAAATTTTAATCACTACAGGACCGCCGAACGCAGGATTGCGTCCTGGCATCGGCCCTGTTATTCCTCCTGGACTCGCCGGCGCGTCATCTTGCGAGACGCGAGATTTCCTGCGAATGCGCGCACACAGGCGTGCGCGTTCACAGGAACTGCAGGTAAACGAGCTGATCTACAGCCTGCCAGCGGTGATCGTTCTCTGGCAGGCTGTAGATGCGATTTTTTTAACCCCTAAAAGGTATATTAGATGCTGTTTTGATAACAGCGTCTAATATACCTGCTACCTGGTCCTCTGGTGGTCCCTTTTGCTTGGATCGACCACCAGAGGACACAGGCAGCACTGTAAAGTAGCACCAAACACCACTACACTACACCCCCCTGTCACTTCTTTAACCCCTGATCACCCCATATAGACTCTCTGATCACCCCCTGTCATTGATCACCCCCCTGTAAGGCTCCATTCAGACGTCCGTATGTGTTTTGCGGATGCGCAAAACACATATGGACATCTGAATGGAGCCTTACAGGGGGGTGATCGCCCCATATAGATTATCTGATCACCCCCCTGTCATTGATCACCCCCCTGTAAGGCTCCATTCAGACGTCCGTATGTGTTTTGCGGATCCGCAGATCCGTGGATCCGCAAAACACGGACACCGCAAATCCGAATCTGAAACTCAAAAGAAGTAGGGCAATGTGTATTTTTACATATACCCATGCTGGGTAAGAGAAATATCTCTCTAAAAGTCAACTTTTCTGTGACACTTTTTTGCAGCCTAGGTGGGCAAAGGGGCACAAATCCTAAAGAGCACCTTTAGGATTTCACAGGGCATTTTTTACACATTTGGATTTCAAACTACTTCTCACGCATTAGGTCCCCTAAAATGCCAAGGCAGTATTATTACCCCACAAGTGACCCCATTTTGGAAAGAAGACACCCAAGGTATTTTGTGATGGGCATAGTGAGTTCATGGAAGTTTTTATTTTTTGTCACAAGTTAGTGGAATATGAGACTTTGTAAGAAAAAAGAAAACATCATCATTTTCCGCAAACTTGTGACAAAAAATAAAAACTTCTATGAACGCACTATGCCCATCAGCGAATACCTTGGGGTGTCTACTTTCTGAAATGGGGTCATTTGCGGGGTTTTTCTACTGTCTGTGCATTGTAGAACCTCAGGAACCATGACAGGTGCTCAGAAAGTCAGAGCTGCTTCAAAATGCGGAAATTCACATTTTTGTACCATAGTTTGTAAACGCTATAACTTTTGCGCAAACCAATAAATATACACTTATTGCATTTTTTTGCGGATCCGCAAAACACATACGGACATCTGAATGGAGCCTTACAGGGGGGTGATCGCTCCATATAGATTATCTGATCACCCCCCTGTCATTGATCACCCCCCTGTAAGGCTCCATTCAGACGTCCGTATGTGTTTTGCGTATCCGCAAAACACTGACACTGCGGATCCGCAAAACATGGACACCGGCAATGTGCTTTCAGGCCTGTTCTTGTGTGCACACTTGCGTTCAGTCCGCCCCACTGCAGTGACAGAATTTTTTTTTTAAAAGATCACTTTTGAGGGGCATCGCGAGTTCATAGAAGGTTTTTTTTTTGGCACTAGTTAGTGGAATTTTTTTTTACAAAGTCTCATATTCCACTAACTTGTGACAAAAAATAAAATCTCACATGAACTCACTATACCCCTCACGGAATCCAAATGCATAACATTTTTAGACATTTATATTCCAGACTTCTTCTCAAGCTTTAGGGCCCCTAAAATGCCAGGGCAGTATAAATACCCCACATGTGACCCCATTTCGGAAAGAAGACACCCCAAGGTATTTTGTGATGGGCATAGTGAGTTCATGGAAGTTTTTATTTTTTGTCACAAGTTAGTGGAATATGAGACTTTGTAAGAAAAAAGAAAACATCATCATTTTCCGCAAACTTGTGACAAAAAATAAAAACTTCTATGAACGCACTATGCCCATCAGCGAATACCTTGGGGTGTCTACTTTCTGAAATGGGGTCATTTGCGGGGTTTTTCTACTGTCTGTGCATTGTAGAACCTCAGGAACCATGACAGGTGCTCAGAAAGTCAGAGCTGCTTCAAAATGCGGACATTCACATTTTTGTATCATAGTTTGTAAACGCTATAACTTTTGCGCAAACCAATAAATATACACCTATTGCATTTTTTTGCGGATCCGCAAAACACATACGGACATCTGAATGGAGCCTTACAGGGGGGTGATCGCTCCATATAGATTATCTGATCACCCCCCTGTCATTGATCACCCCCCTGTAAGGCTCCATTCAGACGTCCGTATGTGTTTTGCGTATCCGCAAAACACTGACACTGCGGATCCGCAAAACATGGACACCGGCAATGTGCTTTCAGGCCTGATCTTGTGTGCACACTTGCGTTCAGTCCGCCCCACTGCAGTGACAGAATTTTTTTTTAAAAAGATCACTTTTGAGGGGCATCGCGAGTTCATAGAAGGTTTTTTTTTTTGGCACTAGTTAGTGGAATTTTTTTTTACAAAGTCTCATATTCCACTAACTTGTGACAAAAAATAAAATCTCACATGAACTCACTATACCCCTCACGGAATCCAAATGCATAACATTTTTAGACATTTATATTCCAGACTTCTTCTCAAGCTTTAGGGCCCCTAAAATGCCAGGTTAGTATAAATACCCCACATGTGACCCCATTTCGGAAAGAAGACACCCCAAGGTATTTTGTGATGGGCATAGTGAGTTCATGGAAGTTTTTATTTTTTGTCACAAGTTAGTGGAATATGAGACTTTGTAAGAAAAAAGAAAACATCATCATTTTCCGCAAACTTGTGACAAAAAATAAAAACTTCTATGAACGCACTATGCCCATCAGCAAATACCTTGGGGTGTCTACTTTTTGAAATGGGGTCATTTGTGGGGTTCTTCTACTGTCTGTTCATTGTAGAACCTCAGGAACCATGACAGGTGCTCAGAAAGTCAGAGCTGCTTCAAAATGCGGAAATTCACATTTTTGTATCATAGTTTGTAAACGCTATAACTTTTGCGCAAACCAATAAATATACACTTATTGCATTTTTTTGCGGATCCGCAAAACACATACGGACATCTGAATGGAGCCTTACAGGGGGGTGATCTCCCCATATAGATTATCTGATCACCCCCCTGTCATTGATCACCCCCCTGTAAGGCTCCATTCAGACGTCCGTATGTGTTTTGCGGATCCGCAAAACACGGACACTGTGGATCCGCAAAACATGGACACCGGCAATGTGCTTTCAGGCCTGATCTTGTGTGCACACTTGCGTTCAGTCCGCCCCACCGCAGTGACAGATTTTTTTTTTAAAAAGATCACTTTTGAGGGGCATCGCGAGTTCATAGAAGGTTTTTTTTTTTTGGCACTAGTTAGTGGAATTTTTTTTTACAAAGTCTCATATTCCACTAACTTGTGACAAAAAATAAAATCTCACATGAACTCACTATACCCCTCACGGAATCCAAATGCGTAACATTTTTAGACATTTATATTCCAGACTTCTTCTCAAGCTTTAGGGCCCCTAAAATGCCAGGGCAGTATAAATACCCCACATGTGACCCCATTTCGGAAAGAAGACACCCCAAGGTATTCGCTGAGGGGCATATTGAGTCCATGAAAGATTGAACTTTTTGTCACAAGTTAGCGGAAAGGGAGACTTTGTGAGAAAAAAAAATCAATTTCCGCTAATTTGTGCCAAAAAAAAAAACTTCTATGAACTCGCCATGCCCCTCACGGAATACCTTTGGGTGTCTTCTTTCCAAAATGGGGTCACATGTGGGGTATTTATACTGCCCTGGCATTTTAGGGGCCCTAAAGCGTGAGAAGAAGTCTGGAATCCAAATGTCTAAAAATGCCCTCCTAAAAGGAATTTGGGCCCCTTTGCACACCTAGGCTGCAAAAAAGTGTCACACATCTGGTATCACCGTACTCAGAAGAAGTAGGGCAACGTGTTTTGGGGTGTATTTTTACATATACCCATGCTGGGTAAGAGAAATATCTCTCTAAAAGTCAACTTTTCACATTTTTTTATACAAAGTTGTCATTTTAGAGAGAGATTTCTCTCACCCAGCATGGGTATATGTAAAAAGACACCCCAAAACGCATTGCCCAACTTCTCCTGAGTACGGCGATACCACATGTGTGACACTTTTTTGCAGCCTAGGTGGGCAAAGGGGCACAAATTCTAAAGAGCACCTTTAGGATTTCACAGGGCATTTTTTACACATTTGGATTTCAAACTACTTCTCACGCATTAGGGCCCCTAAAATGCCAAGGCAGTATTACTACCCCACAAGTGACCCCATTTTGGAAAGAAGACACCCCAAGGTATTTTGTGATGGGCATAGTGAGTTCATGCAAGTTTTTATTTTTTGTCACAAGTTAGTGGAATATGAGACTTTGTAAGAAAAAAAAAAAAATCATCATTTTCCGCAAACTTGTGACAAAAAATAAAAACTTCTATGAATGCACTATGCCCATCAGCGAATACCTTGGGGTGTCTACTTTCTGAAATGGGGTCATTTGTGGGGGTTTTCTACTGTCTGTGCATTGTAGAACCTCAGGAAACATGACAGGTGCTCAGAAAGTCAGAGCTGCTTCAAAATGCGGAAATTCACATTTTTGTACTATAGTTTGTAAACGCTATAAAAAATGTAGGTAAATTTGGATTAATAACAAAAAAAGTTAAAATGTCAGCAGCAATAAAATACCACCAAATGAAAGCTCTATTAGTGAGAAGAAAAGGAGGTAAAATTCATTTGGGTGGTATGTTGCATGACCGAGCAATAAACGGTGAAAGTAGTGTAGTGCAGAATTGTAAAAAGTGGTCTGGTCATTAAGGGGGTTTAAGCTAGGGGGGCTGAGGTGGTTAAAAACCCGACATGTCATGAAGGGGTTAAATAAAAATATTGACATTGCAAATTTAAAATAACAACATCAAAAATTCTTTAAAATATGTGAAATGTAAAAACATAATTTAAAGAATGGGTAATTTTCTGATGACACATTCCTTTTAAGTCTTTCTGGACTATATATGTGTCATGAAATGAAATGTTGTGATCTGATTTTAGAAAGCATGAGGATCAGTAATTGGCCCACTGTGAGAAAGGAAAAGTTCGTTTTCTTACATCCCAATACCGTAGGATATGATGTTTGACCCTTGTATATTAGAGGCTCTAAATCACAAGGGATCAGAATGAAGAGTTTATAATGTCTTATTATCACAGTGTGTAAATCAGTCCTAGAACACACAATATAATCTGGAAAAAGAGGAAGCACATCCCATATTAAAGGACCTAGACGTAAAAAGACCATGGTATATAAAGAGAGAATCTAGCCCAAAGTCAAAGTCATGAGCAGGTTCCTTATAGCCTAAGGTAGAAGATCATATGTAGGGCCGGGGGTCTACTTACAGATAAATCAAAATCTCAAATCACAAAAAGAGTCCAAGACCTGAAGGTGAGTTTAAAAAAATAAGACGACACATACCTTAACCTGGAAAAGTTCTCACAATTCCAGCCAGAATAATCCTAAAATCCCCATATGGAACCAAGACCCTGAAGATCATCATAATCTATCCTGAAACAGAACCACCGGGATTACAGAATCAATTCTAGCTCTGGAAGCGGAAATCAAAGAAAAGAGACAACTGGTAAGAAGTGTTTTATAACGAAGATGTAAGATTAATTATTGGATAAAAATGTTGGTATTAATGTAACCAATTTAGATTTTTAAGATTAGCAATAGACTATAGGAGCCTTTGTCAATGTTACTTTGTGCATAAAAAATGTAAGAATTTGGTTCCTAGAAAATTCTGTAAAAGTATACAGAGATGTCAGTGCCTGGTTGCCCCCTGTGGCCTGAGCCGGTGATAAAAAATAAAAAA
This sequence comes from Bufo gargarizans, assembly GCF_014858855.1. Taxonomy (NCBI): domain Eukaryota; kingdom Metazoa; phylum Chordata; class Amphibia; order Anura; family Bufonidae; genus Bufo; species Bufo gargarizans. The sequence goes on along the minus strand of NC_058085.1, from coordinate 64,385,214 downwards.
AACAGCATTGAGCAATCTATCCGATGACATGTAAGCTGTGAACACCAAACCTAATAATCCATATCTTATCCCAACAATGACACAAAGAACTCTTACTTTCACTCTGAGGCTCAGTCCTCTCCCAGGACATATATACACACCTGCACTCTTAACTTGAAGGCTATACATTACTACTGCTACTTACGTGGAACAACCTTCCATTCAATTCTCATACTACATATAGAATTCTACGCACTCACCATATCCTACATCTTGTCTTCTACCTATGGTATGGCATATATCTGTTATCTGTGTCCAATTATCAGTTGCAAGATATATGAGATATACATGCTTCACGGTCATATATATTATTACCTTCCATCATGTGCCTACAAGTACACAAATTGAGTTATGCAAGTGTTGATAAGAAGAGAAAAAGCCTTGGATGTTAAGAGCAAGCAAAATATGAAGAAAGAAAAGTAGCTGGCAAAATTCATTTTTTTTTCCAGGACTTGATTATGGGTGACTTAACTGTCCACACCGTTTCTCCTGCAACTGTCTCTCGTATGGAAACGGACACAAAGTTTGAGAAGATCAGTATTGGCCAGCATTCCTTGGTAGCTGTTGAACCCACTGTGTTGTGGAAGAAAGGTGGTCGCTTGCTCTCTGGGCTTCTGGGGTTAAATGTGCTGCTGTTGGCCATTGTACTTATTAGCAGTGCTGCTTTCAATGATGTGGCGCTGGTTGAATGGCAACTACTCTCTCTTCTGTGCACTCTTATGGGACTCACAGGTTGCTGGATGGCTGTCTACTTGCTCTGGACATCAAAAAAGGACCATCACACAGGCCTAAAGGACTCCCATGCTGGACCCATCTGGTTGAGAGGTAAGAACAGTTATAGTTCTCAGTACAGGGGAAGTTGATCTTGGTGGGTAAGAATAATGAAGAACCTGGGGTACGAGTATATGAAGCAATTCCCTAGGAAAGCCACCATTAAAATTCTATGGCGTTAAAGGGGTTGACTCACTTCAGCAAATGGAATTTATCATGTAGAGAAAGTGAATACAAGGCACTTACTAATGTATTGTGATTGTCCATATTGCCTCCTTTGCTGGCTTGATCCATTTTTCCATCATGTTATACACTGCTCATTTCCATGGTTATGACCACCCTGCAATCCAGCAGCGTTGGTCGTGTTTACACACTATAGGAAAAAACACTGACCTCTCTGGTGGCCGGGACCATAGGAGTGCACATAGGCTAGCTCTTTATCAGATAATGTGCAAGCACGACCACCACTTCTGGATTACAGTTGGTCATAACCATGTAAACGAGAAGTGTATTATTCCATGGATTATTGGATGAAGCAATATGGATAATAAAAATATATTAGTGAGTGTCTTGTATTAACTTTGTTTACATGAAAAATGCCATTTGCTGAAGTGAGACAGCCCTATTAATAAGTTGTCCTATGAGATAAATAGATCAGAGATTTATACATGAATAGAAGGTCCTGTTCACATCATATTTTTAGCCTTCCATCACAAGTGTACAGGGTTGCCAGCCGTTTAGAAATTCCTGGAAAATTCATAAAAAAATAGGTGACTTTTTACCTGTGTCTGTGAAAAAAAAATTTACGTGTCAGTGAATTTTTTGAGGCTGGTGGTATTTGACTAGATTATTTCAGTGGTAATTATCATTTTACATCTCACAGTAAATGCTTGTAATGAGTTATTATCAGTATATTGAGCTGTGGACAAGTATTACTTACAATCTTTATCATTCTTTATGGTTTTCCAATTTGTCTTTACATTTTTTGGGATGTCCATGATTTTGGGATAAGTTGTCCAGAAAAAAGAAAAAGTGTACGTCTGGAGAACTTCAAGTGCATACCTCTCAGATGTATCCCAGTGTACAGGAATACAGTGGGCACACGTTCCCCACACAGTCCTTCTCTTTAGCACTGTAGTGCATTCACTACTTTCACCAACAAGCCCTGGACACATGGCCAGCTTGTTCAGTCCAGGACTTTTTAGTTCCCCTACCGCTTTGACTTTGAGGGAGCAACTTCCAAAAAGTGGCACTAACTTTTTACCTAAGAAATAGCTCTTTTTATATTATTCTCCCGTGAAGCATTCCCCCCTAAGTCTCCATACACACCTGGTCTCCTTAAAGAGTCACTGTACTTTCACACAATTTTATTTCTTTTAATAGAGAATGGTCTAAATAGCAAATTTCCTGAAATCACTTCATTTAAAAAAAATCTGCCTGCATCCACCTGAAAGTCATGGCCACTAGGAGTCTCACTTCCACCAAATTTGCAGTCCCCTGCCTGTTGTCAGACAAGATCCATCCCTAGTAACAGAGACTCAGAAGATGGCTGGGAAGTGGGGGCTTGTCAGAGCTAGCTGAGATCCTGAGCCTACTGCCTTTCTGTAAGTGTGATCCCCCCCCCCTTTCCCCCCTTCTTATCTGTTCTGTGAGCTCTGGAGCTGACATAAGTGGAAGGATGTCATAGTAGAGTGCTGGCAGATTGCACAGAAGAGAGCTAACAACTGCTTGTGAGAGAAATGCATCTCATTGTGCAGCTGAAGAGATGAATAATTAGGCTGAAAAAGATATAAGGGAAGCCAAAAAAGACCTATTTCTTTACAGTTATCATTGTAAAAATAAACGCAGGCATTATGCAAACTTTTTATGAAAACTCAGGCACGCTTTAAGGATAGCCAGTACCCCCCACCACCAACAAACACACAAACCCAAGCTGTCCCATTCCACTGAATTCTTTAGCAGCTTCAAGGGATGAAGGTTGTGTTGCCTATGATGGAAAGGTTTGAACTCTGCATAAAGTGACGTGGCTGAGAAGCTTTGTTGATGTGTAGAGACATCTGTGTACCCAGGATCTACCCTCCCTTCTGGCCCTTCAAACACAGCCGAGAAAGACTGAAGGAGTTCTCTTCTCTGTTCATCGGATGCATAGAAGTGACCAAACAGCCATACACGAGAACAGCGAGGGGAAAGGAAGATCCTGTGTGCATCAGCAATATCATATACTACACAGTACTGTGCAGCTGGGACTCATAGTCCCACACATACAGGTTGCAAACAGGGTGGCCACTTTATACACCTCTGCTGTCTGACTTGGGGAACTGCTTTGACAACCGTCCATATATGAGATATCAGTTTAATGGAGGCTAGTGATGAATGCCATAAAGTGGCATCCATCACCCATAGACTATTATGGCCTTCATTAGGGCTCATTCACACGACCGTATGAATGAGTCCACATCTGTTCCACAATTTTGCGGACCCATTCATACATACAGATACAGACAGCACACTGCGTGCTGTTCGCATCCGTTGCTCCGTTCCGTGGTCCCCGCAAAAAAAGATAGAACATGTTCTATCCTTGTCCATTTTGCGGACAAGACTAGGCATTTCTATATTAGGCCGCCCGTTCTGCAAATTGCGGAACACACACAGGCGGCATCTGCATTTTGCGGATCTGCAATTTGCACACCTCAAAACACAGCGCGGTTGTGTGAATGCGCTCTTAAACTGATAAGTCTTTTTACAGGATGCACACATTATCCATTTCACTGACAACATTGTCCAGTGCACTTACTAAAAGACCCAACTGGAACACACATTGACTATTTTGGCAGCTAAGGCCAGGTTGACATCACCATTTAGTTTTACGTTCTTCTGATTCGTCAGAAGAATAGAAAAATAAACAAATAAAAACAGATTCTGTATTTTAAGCATACGTTATGCTCAGTTAAGCACATTTTGCATCTGTTTCAGCCATTTCCGTCTGAGATGGAAAAAACAATACTTCGTGTAGGACTTTTTTTCCATCTAAAATAACAGATCTTAGACAGAAATGGCTTAAACGGATGCAAAATGTGCATAACGGATGCTTAAAATTCAGGATGACGGCTCAGAAGAACGGAAACCAAAATGGTGATGTGAACCTAGCCTAACGTCTTTGTTTTGCATTATTCTCTGCAGTTGGGCTGGCAGTTTTTGGGGTTTGCACATTGCTTCTTGATGTGCTGAAGATTGGAAAAGCAGTCGGTCTGGTCCAGTGTGCATCTCCTATCCAAATCATCCAGCCAATCTTTCAGTTTGTGTTCGTGGTGTTGCAGGTAAGATTTGTGACACTGTCCCTAACAACCCTTTCTTGGCCATTAGCGACCTAGCAGTTATGTGTAAGCCTGAAATATCAATAAAACTCCAGAATTTATTGCAGAATTTTTAATTGTATCCTCTTTAGTATTAGTGATTGTGATTGCCTGCTCTTCCCATTTAGACGTATTTCCTCTGGGTGTCCTGCAGGAACTGTGTTCAGAGTCACATGAACCTTACCAGGTAAGAACTAATGAAGAATATCCTCCAGAATAATCTTCAGGTCAGTCTATACTAATAACCTACAGGAATTTTAGTGGGGAATATTGCAGTAAGTTCAATGTAGCTTCGGTGCTCAGCTGTCATGTCCCTGTGTTATAGGTGCGGCCTCATGTTAACTCTCAGCACCAATCTAGCCATCTGGATGGCTGCGGTCACAGATGAATCTCTTCACCAAACGCCTAGTGCTAACAGCTCATCTGGTGGTCACAGGATGTCCAGAGGTAATACATCCCAGTAATAAAATAAATGGTTTATTATGTTGATGCCAAATTGACAACAATGGGGGTCGATTTAGACACCTGTCTTAATATTCCAGTGCGCTGACCTCTACATAACTTCGGCGCATCCACCGCCGGTCTATATGTAAGCCAGCTTCCCTGCTGGATTAAATTTAGACCGTTTCCTATGCCTAAAACAGGTGTAGTAACCTTTGTGCCGCAATCTGCTACAAATATACGCCAGAATATTGGCGTACATCAGCTGGTATATTGGAAATTGAATGGCTGGAAAAGTTCCACTTTCTTTTTGACCTCTAGCTTCTATAGTACAAGCAAAATCCACAAACTATTATGTATTGGAATTGCATAAATATAAATCTTCTAATATAGTTTTAATATTTTAATACTGGAATCTTTAGTGGCAGAAGCTTTCCAATGGTTAGATACAGAGCTGCATAGAATGACTAATTCTGCACCATTGTCAGACGACTACATCACCAGATGTAGCACAGTGGATGTGTACCCACTGTGTCACTGAACGAATTTGACTTAGGTCTACTCCTTTTAAAAAAAAAATCAAATAGAATTTTTATTGAAATAAAGTTTTTTTCATATACAAAAGATAAAGAATGGACATATCTTCATGTCGATAAATGATAAAGCAAGATAAGAGTACAAATATTGCCCTGTTTCATAAACAGTTGTACAGTGATGTCTACAAAAATAACAAAGTACATAAGCCAAACCAAATAACCCCCCCCCCCCCCAACAATAACAAAGCAGAGAGACGACTACACCATCCCCTATGTGGATGAGTAAAATAATTAGGTCTACTCCTAAGGGCGTTATCTAAGTGCCCCCTCCCTGGTTTTTTACCTACAAGGATCTAGTCTTCGCCAGAGGGGAACGACCAGGCTGCTTGACCCAGGCAGGTCGAAAGACAAGCAGAATCATAGTCAGTGAACAAACTTAGGTCAGGGCAGGAAAAATTTGTTCAATCCGGTAAACAGGCCAAATGTTGGAAAAGGCAGCACATGGTCAATACAATAAATAGGCAGAGATCAGAGCAGGCAAAGCAAGTTCAACACAGTCAACAAGCAGAGGTAAGGCACAGAAGGTCAGATGACACTAAACACACCTTTGCATGGAATAGGCAAGCTAGGAACCTTTTTGCTCAGCCATCCTCCCATAGGGATAGCCACCTAAAGGGAAGACTAGTCATAGGCTGGCGAGAGAGCGTGCACCTGTTCGCCATATGACCATGGGAACTGTGGACAGGAAGTAGAGAGGCTGCAGAGGCGTAGCATGGGACAGACAGAGCTAACAGTTCTACAGCAGCCATACCCGCTGTGGATATTCGCTCTGGTAGTCAGGATTAGTGGGTGCAGCACAGAGGTACAAGTTCTTGGTTCAAAACATCAGTGTTTATTCACACGTGAAAGCAAAACAAAAACGCAAGTTGCTTTGTGATCGTTCACACACATGAAAAGTTCATATACAAAACAGTCACCTTTTCTCCTGGGTGTTACTTCACACCCTGTTGGAAGTTTTGTCAAGTCCACAGGCAGGTGTTAGGTGGTCTGTTCACCCTCATAGGGGTCTGAGCCCTTCAACCCAGCTCAAACCGTGGATCCCAACACAGCCCTCAGATCACAGCACACAGACCTCCTAAGCTCCACTTTCAGACGGAGATAATCCTCTCCACCTGGCAGTGCTGGCTGGTTTTTATGCCTGGCAAAACCCGGCCTGGAACATGGGGAGTAGTCACCCACCCATCACTTTGACTACTCCCAGTAAGGCCCCTTTCACACGGGCGAGATTTCCGGCGGGTGCAATGCGTCAGGTGAACGCATTGCACCTGCACTGAATCCGGACCCATTCACTTCAATGGGGCTGTGTACATTAGCGGTGATTTTCACGCATCACTTGTGCGTTGCGTGAAAATCGCAGCATGCTCTATATTGTGCGTTTACCACGCAACGCGGGCCCCATAGAAGTGAATGGGGCTGCGTGAAAATCGCAAGCATCCGCAAGCAAGTGTGGATGCTGTGCGATTTTCACCCACGGTTGCAAGGAGACGATCGGGAGGGGGACCTGATTTTTATTATTTTCCCTTATAACATGGTTATAAGGGAAAATAATAGCATTCAGAATGCTTAGTACAATAGGGCTGGAGGGGTTAAAAAAATATTTTAAAAAATTAACTTACCTTAATCCACTTGTTCGCGCAGCCAGCTTCTCTTCTGTCTTCATCTTTGCTGTGCACAGGAAAAGGACCCGTGGTGACGTAACTGCGCTCATTACATGGTCCGTCACATGATCCATCACCATGGTAAAAGATTATGTGATGGACCATGTGATGAGCGCAGTGACGTCATCAAAGGTCCTATTCCTCAAAAATGAAGACAGAAGAGAAGCCGGGCTGCGCGAACAAGTGGATTAAGGTGAGTTACATTATTTTTATTTATTTTTTAACCCCTCCAGCCCTATTGTACTATGCATTCTGTATTAAGAATGCTATTATTTTCCCTTATAACCATGTTATAAGGGAAAATAATACAATCTACACAACCCCGAACCCAAACCCAAACTTCTGTGAGGAAATTCGGGTTTGGGTACCAAACATGCATGATTTTTCTCACGCGCGTGCAAAACTCATTACAATGTTTTGCACTCGCGCAGAAAAATCGCTCATGTTCCCCCAACGCACCCGCATCTTTTCCCGCAATTTCCATGTGAAACCAGCCTAAGAGCCGTCCCAGATCAGCTGTTACAGCCATACTAAGTATCAAGGTGTCAAACAGAAACTGCTGCTGACACATAAAAACCTGCTCTTACTCAACCGAGGCCAGGAACCTCGGTGACACGTACCTATCATCCACGAAGATTTCTTGTACCTTCTTACACCGCTGAGAAGGAGCAGGGAGATACCGGCAGGCATCGACCTCCAATGTTACATAGACTACAGTTTGCTATATTCTAAGGACTCATGCACATAACCATATTTTGCAGATTGCACATGGACCTACCAAAAGAAGGACAGCACACAAATGTCATCCATGTGCTGTTCACATCATGTCCTTTTCTTGTCCGTATTGTGGACAAAAATAGTCATATTTTAGTGGCGGAAGTGAGAAAAATGCAGATTACACAAAAAGGGTGTCTGTATTGTCGGACCCATGGTTTGCAGACAGCAATACGGATTTGGTCGTGTGCATGAGGCTTTAGAAGCATTGCTTAGTAAGTGTTCCAAAGCACAAGTATATCTTAGGTTGTATACAGGAGCCATTTATGGAGTGCCAGGAATGAGAAATAAAGTAAACCTTCCTAAAAGGTACTCCTGCCATCTGAATTGGACCTAAGGCCTAGTTCATACTTCAGTGGTTTGGTCAGTGAGCCAAAACCAGGTAAGGGGCAAAAACACCAAACAGGTGCAACTCTTTCCATTATTCCTTATCATTGTGAAGCCTCCATTCCTGGTTTTGGCTCACAATCACTGATGGAAATCACTGACCAAATCACTGAAGTGTGAACTAGGCCTAAGTGGCATCTAGAAGCCAGAATCTCAAGCTCACTTTCTGACAGTGAGTGGCACAGCACATATTCAGGTCAACCTTCTTCCTTATGCACACAAAGTATTTTCTTTCCGCGTGCATCCCGTTTTTTTTTTTAAAGACCGTATGCAGAACCATTCAATTCAATGGATCTGCAAAAAAATCGGAAGTTGCTCCATGTGCATTCCATTTCTGTAATAGAGCATGTCCTATTATTGTCCGCATTACGGACAAGGATAGGACTCTTTTATTAGGGGCTAGCTGTTCCGTTCTGCAAAATACGGAATGCACACGGACCTCATCCGTATTTTTTGCGGATCTGTTTTTTGTGGACAGCAAAATACATACAGTCGTGTGCATGAGCCTTTAGGCAAAGTCCACATGAATTGCATTTCCTCTCGATTGTTTCCACAACAACTCCACTCGGACACAAAAGAAAACTGATCTGGCACTAAAGTCAATGGGCGCCGGATCCATTTTCTTTTCTGTCATGGCCATTTTAGAAAGAATACAACCGGATCCGCTCACTAATGGATGGAGCCGGTTGTTACCCTTGCCTACTACTGTGGGCTTCATAGTGCTCTAGACTGATATTTAGGCCACTGAATGTTTATTTTATTCATTTTAAAATTTGCTAATCCAGACATCTGTTTTGTTTCAGCTGGTGGAGGATCTGATACCTGCGCTTGTAATAATCTGGCGTGCGAAACCTTCGAGACAGGATATTATTACCTGTACCCTTTTAATATTGAATATAGTCTCTTTGCTTCAGCCATGTCTTACGTGATGTGGAAGAATGTGGGCCGTGTAATGAGTCAGCATTCTCACCACACACATCACTCCCTCTGTCCACATAGACTTTTTGTGGGACTTATCTGTGGGGTTGCGGTCCTTGTGGCAGGCCTAGGAGTCTTCATTGTCTATGAGATTGATGTTTCATCGGATGAATCTAGGCCACAAGCACTTGAAATGTTTTACATCTTCAATATCATAGCTCTCAGCCTGATGTGTATTAGCTCACTTGCTGGAACCATCATCTTCAGATTTGACAAAAGGGAGGCCGACAGTCACAAGAACCCTACAAGGAACCTTGATGTTGGTCTGCTGATTATAGCTGCCCTGGGCAAATATTGCATCGCCTATTTCTCAATAATAGCCATTATAGCCAAGTCTCCTGGTGGCCTCATTGATCATTTAAATTTGGTATATTCACTGCTTATGATTTTACAGCACACCCTGCAGAACATTTTCATCATAGAAGGACTGCATAGAGAACCATTCAGTAGTGGACACTCGGGCCATCGTAGTTCTGTAGCCTATAATGAGAGACATGAAGTTTACATCAATCAAGCAGATGCAGGTATTCAGAGTAATCACTTGGAAGCTGAACATGGACATGAGTTGGATTCAAACTCCAATGGGGTTATGGCATACTCCATGATAAAGAATGCTCGAGAAGACTTGCGAAGGAAGGCCCTAAAGGAGATCTGTTTATTCCTCCTCATCTCCAACATCATTGTAAGTTTAATCTCCAATGGACAATAATGTCCTTATGCTTTTTGCACTGGTTTATTTTTGTTGACCAGCTAATGATGTGGCAGTAAATCTATGACATATAGCATCGACAGGATGTATAGAGGATGTGGATCAGCTGTGTCACGTGAACAGGTTTGACTGGCAGCTACTCCTAAGGGCGTTATCTAAGTGTCCCTCCAGATCTTTATCCTTTAACCCCTCTACAGGGATCTGGATTTTACTGCAGAGAAGCCACCAGGCCGCTACCTCTTGGAGTAGTCTCTGTTGAAGTGACTGCTGGCCCATGAGTGTCAAGAAACACCAGTGCAAAGCACTGTGGGATCAGGTAAAATTGCAGTCAGGGAAACGCCAAGATCAGGGCATACAAACTATAAGTAATACGATAAATAGTCTGGGGTCAGGGCGGGCAGCTCAAGGTCAGAACGTTAACCTGGGAGGGGTCATGTCAGACAGTGAAGGGTCAATTCCAGAAGTCAGGCAGAAGTTTGTACATGGAACAGACAAACAAACAAACAAACACCACAACTGTACAGGAAATTAGTTAAATAGAACCTATTGCTCAGGCACCTTCCCACAGGGTTAGGTACCTGAAGTACCCCAGGGTAACCAGCCATCGGCTGGGGAAAATTAGGGTGTGCCAGCTAGCACATTAAGAGCTTATGAGAGCATGCACATGCCTCCTATGAGCAGAGAGGGCATTGCCAGCAAGAAGCATGCTTCAGCCTGTAAAGAAGGAGCATTGTTACCCTGGAGGCCGGGACCGTGGGGCTGGGAGGGAGAGGCTAGGACAGGCATGTCCAAACTGCAGCCCTCCAGCTGTTCCCAAACTACAACTCCCAGCATGCCTGTAGCTATTAGGGCATGCTGGGAGTTGTAGTTTTGCAACAGCTGGAGGGCCGCAGTTTGGACATGCCTGCGCTAGGAGGTGCAGTATGTATAGCAGCAACAGGCACAGTTTTCAGGTATATTACTAAGTAGGCTTTTCCCAGTAGCTGTGTATAGGCAGTAATAATGATTGGTAGTAATCCTCCCTGAGTCTCTCTCTTTCTCTAGAAACACCTTGCAATCTTCCTAAATAACCACAAGAGTGCAATTCCATTCTCATTGGCACTTTCTGAAATTCCCAGTGCACGGGGTGCAGATCTTAGATCAGGGGGCCAGTCCGTCTTAGAATGTAGTGGCAATATACCCAGACCACAAGCAGTACAGTGCTTTGCCATAAACGAGCATTACCTTACTATCGTTAACCTGCACAGTATAAAACCTTCTGTGTGGATTTCAGGCTCTCTTTCTCTCAGGCGTAGTCTTTTAGTTTAGTTGCTTCTCTGGCATTTTTTCAGTCTGAGGGATAAAGGTTTCCTGGACTAGGCCTAAGCTTCAGCATCTCACACTGACACATCCTTCGTCTGGGCCTGCTTACTAGGGACTCTCTAACCAGGGCCGGGACCAGCCCATCACCCAGGTAGTTGCACTAAAAAGACATTCACTGGGTCACTATAATTGCAGGCACAGACCAAACCTATATAAGAATAGGCCCGGCCATGCCGTATTGCATCCCGCAAACAGCAGGTCCGCAATATACGGGCACCAGTCGTGTGCACACTGTATCACGGATGCAGATCTATTCACTTGAATGGGTCCAGAATCCGAAACAAGTGGTGTGGAACGGCGGCACATGTTCTAATTTTTTGCAGTGCGGATGGATCGCTTCACTGACCTTTTCAAGTTGAATGGGTCTGGATCCATCTACAGCAACCGCACGGATGGTGCCCGTGCATTGGAGACCCACACAGAAAGTCTGGCACATGTTCGTGTGCATGAGTCCTTAGGAGCATAATTCCATAGATGGTGCAAATTAGCTCTCCTTTAGAAAGAAGAATACAGTCTCTAGTATCACCTGTAGGTAGATATATTGTAAGGTGGCACTAGAGAGACAGTTTTCTTCCTTCTGGAGGAGAGCTAATTTGCATTCTTTTTTTCCCGAGGGAGCATTCACTATAAGACTCCCAGTCCCTACACCAGTTAGAGCTATGTAGATGGATAAATGATAGATTGATTGCTTCTTATAGACAGACATACCATGATCTCACTAGCATATGTTAGGTCATTCCTAATTATATTTATTAAAGGGGTTATCCCATGATTAATGTAACCAATGAAAATCAGATAGTACATGATAATCTCTTTCTAAAAAAGCTAGAACCAGCCCTGTACCTCACATGGATCCAGAGATCTCCCCATTCAATGCTCTGCTAGATTTATATTAAGCTGACAGCTTAAGGGGAGTGTCTTTTCTGCTGGAGCTCAGGGGCGTGTCCATGCTCTCCCTATCACAGCTCAGGAGGCAGTTGAAGGATGAAACTGAGCATGTGCGGCCATCTCAGTGAGCAGGTCAAAGAAATAAGGAAAAGAACAAACAGCAGGTGGCGCTATACAGATACATTTTCTTGAATAACTCACTGGCTATACTAAATTTTTTATTGCATGCAATTACAAAAATATTGAGATCCAGGTGCTGGTTTGAAAACTTTAATATTTTTCGTGGGACAACCCTTTTAATGCAGCAGTAATTAACTAATCCATTTGTAAAACCTATTTGGGGCACATTTATTAAGACCTATGTTTTAGACGCCAGTGTTAATCAGCCCCATAACTGTTGATGGATTGCCGAAGTTATGAAGTGGTGGCGCCCTTCTCCGCCCCTTTTTTTGACCTGGCGTGAGCGGGGAAAAAGTTGTAGATTCTGCCATACCATGGCGCGCAACAGAATCTGCGCCAGATATACGCCACAAAAGTGGCATATATCTAGTCATAAATGATCCCCTTTATTTTTCATTTACATTAGAATAGATTTAAGCCCACCATTGAACTTAAGGAAATGTGGCTAATTTTAAAATACAGAATGGTTGACAGGGTGCTGTGGAGTGGAAGAAAGGGGGGTGGGGTAACACTTTTGTTTTCTATTTCCAAAACCAATGCAGAAATGTGAACTGCTGTCTTCTCTATAGTATACAGAATGATCATTATGTGTTGTGTATTTAGTGATGAAGAAAGAAGAAATTATAAAAAAAAAAATTCTGCTCTTGATGTAAGAAGTCAAATCTCCATGCATTGACTTCCTACTGATTCTGAAATATAGATTTGTGTTGATACACAGCAGCCAATCACAAGCTGCAGAGCTGCTGGAGTGGGAGAGTGCAGAAGCCTTAGCCAATCATAAGACAGGAGGTGTGTCTCAGACTGCCTCAAACTCCCCGTAGTCAGTGCAGGTAAAATGTAGTCACAGATCACATCATTGCCCTAATGAAGCTAAGGTACAAAAAAGATGAAGGTACTGACATATCATATCATTATGGAGCTCCTGACTGAATAGTCGCTGTAATTTACATAGCTATCCCCAAAAAGTTGATTTACCAACATATAATGTAATAACAAATATCCATTCCATGCTGAAACCATAATATAAATGATAAAATGTATTGGAAATGTCAAAAAATTTTGGCCACCCATGGTTCTCCTTAGTACATAAATTGTATCTAACAATATTGTGTCCTGTTTCCCCAGTTCTGGATCATGCCTGCCTTTGGTGCTCGTCCAGAGTTTGACAATAAGATGGAGATGAGTTTCTACGGAAATGCCATGTGGCCCGCTATAGTAAACATTGGCCTTCCGTTTGGGATCTTCTACAGGATGCATTCAGTCGCCAGCCTTCTGGAGGTCTACGTCATTTCCTAGCACATCTGGAAGCATGGCAGAACAAGAACATTGTGATGAAACTAGAAGGCTAAGGAAGGCATTAAAGGACGGTCTATTGTTTCCATAGCTTGTAAAAAGCTTGCAAACATTTTCGGACCGAGATAAAAAAAACAAGCCATTTAATTAGCACATGCAAATAGCTACCCATGCTATATGTGTATTACAACATGTATTTTCTCATTACAGTACCTTTTTCAGAACAGTTGCAATCTATGGGGCTATTCACATGGCTGTTTTTTTTAATGGCTAGTTAATGGCGGCCGTCAAATAATAGGTCATCCTACCTTTTGCTGTTTTGACAGACGGATCCCCTTTGAAATCAATGGGCCCAATTTTAACAGCCGTTTAGACAGACGTGCACCATCTAACGGCCATTAAAAATTGGTACATTAAGGACCTTTGAGTAAAAAATTTTTTTAAAGGCAACGCTCCCAACATTGGGACATCAGATGATCACACTGATCTGATCCTGTTGCCTTCAGTGCAGAGCAAATTTTGCCAGATGCCTGTGGTGAGGTTTTCTTTGGTTTGTTTAAGTGTGGGCACTAGCTGGAATGGGGGAAGGAGCAAAAGCGTAGCATTATTCATATTAAGAGGTCTTGGGTGGCATTATATCTACAAAGGGCACTGTTGGAGGCACTCTTTAAAATAGGGGCACTATGTAGGAGCATTATTTGTCCTGGGGGCAGTTATGGGGCCGTTATATGTCCTGGGGGCACTATAGGGGCCATTATATGTCCTGGGGGCACTATGGGGCCATTTTATGTCCTGGGGGCACTGTGGGGGGAGGCATAATATGAACTGAGGGCACTGCAGTGGATGGGGTTTAAAAAAAGGCCAATAAAATTCATCCTTTTTTAATGTTACAAACAGATGCAAAAAGGACAGTAAGAACAGATAGACGGACAGAAAATGGATGCACACCTTGATGGTCAAGGGCCATGAAAATCTGACTTGTTACTTGTTTTTAACTGACTTTTTTTTTTTTTTTTTTACTGTCGTGTGAATGTACCCTAAAGATGAACAGCTGTTAATGTTATCGCTTTATCTGAGATTGTTTGATGACCTTTGTTCTGTTTGAAGGTGTTTAGCCAAATCATGACAGAAGGATCCTCAGTATGGGTCCTTGATCCTGGGGTCAAAACTTTTTCCTTAAATGACTGACTCAACAGATATAAGGGCCAATAATCCAAGACTATTAGATATACATTACCAGTTCAGTTCTGATGTAACAGGGACTTTGCCGAGGATGATTCTCTGTACTGTGAAATGTGAACTTCTCTTGAAATGTTATATTATTACCAATAAATGAAAGCAAGGAATATAACTCAATGTGTCGTGTGATGGTGTCTTTGATAAAGGTAATTTTGATGGACTACGGACAAATCTCTATAATCTCTTTCCATATTTCCCAACCCTATTTGGGCTTACGGACATCCCACCTTTGGGACCCTGAGACCCCACTCTACAAGCCAAGGCAGAGTTGCTCATTTGGGTGGAGCAAGTCCATCCATACATTACATGGATGACCACTGATTTTAATGGTTCTGTGTAATACATGTCCCCATTTCTCCTGTAGTAGCCACAGTAGCCTATCTTGGTGGAATATTTTTTTTTTCCAGGGGACCAAGACACATGCCAATTTTCTGTCTTCTATTTCTAAACAATAGTTTTATTTATATATTTTTTTCATTTCACTTCACCAACTTAGATTATTGTGTTCTGATCCATCACATAAAATTCAGATTAACAAAACATTGAACTTAAGGCTGTAATGTAACAAAACACGAAAAAAGTCAAGGGGGTGAATACTTTTGCAAGGCACTGTATATTACTTACATTACTTACTTACAATACAGAGGGTAGCGTTTTAGATCTCTGAGCGAAAACATGAAATACCGTATATACTCGAGTATAAGCCGACCCGAATATAAGCCGAGGCCCCTAATTTTACCCCCCAAAAATGGGAACATTTTTTGACTCGAGTATAAGACTAGGGTGGGAAATGCAGCAGCTACTGGTAAATTCCAAAAATAAAAATAGATACCGTACCAATAAAATTCAATTTTTGGGAAAATACCAGTTCATGCGAATTTTTATGCAAAAATTTGAATGCGATTTTTTTTTTGAGAATTTTCGCTATCAAGAAAAAAAAACTCCCTACTTCATACTTGGCTAGGAAGGGGGGGCTGTCCAGGGGGAGGGGGGGATGTCCAGGGGGAGGGAGGGCTGTCCAGGGGGAGGGGAGGCTGTGCAGGGGCCGGTACTTACTGCCGGTGTAAATCTCGCGGTCTGCTCCCAGTGTAAATCTCGCGGCCCACGTGTCTCGCGAGATTTACACTGGGAGCTTAACAGAGGTGCCGCGCGGACGTGCTGGGAGCTGACCGGAGCAGCTGTAAAGGTAAGTAACAGCTTCTCCGGCCCCCAACATGTCATGGTCTGTATTATGGCAATGTAAGTTGCCATAATACAGACCTAGACTCGAGTATAAGACGAGGGGGCTTTTTGAGCACAAAAATATGTGCCAAAAAACTCGTCTTATACTCGAGTATAAACGGTAATAGTTCGTAATCTGTATCAGGGCATCTTCAGACAATTCAAATGTTGGTGTGGGGGAAGGGGTTATCTCATAATAGTTTGACAACTTGTCAGGGAGTTATTTTCCTAAAAATTGCATTTTTCTCCACAAGGCCAGCACACAAAACCACAGCCCTGTGCAAGATCTGCAGAATTAAAAGAAACTGTGGGCGTTCAAACACAATCATAGGTACCAGAACTCTATAGCAGCACATAAGGCGGCATCACCAGATCTGGCCAGAATTCCCAACAGAACATGTTTGTCCTTCTCCTGGTCCAATTTGTGGCAGCTAATCAGCATCCCCAAGTAATACAATATCCTTGTCATCATCATCAGCTTTGTATTCTCCTGCTAAGACTCCTCCTCCTTGTCCTCCACTCCATCATGAGACATCCATAACGCAATGTGTGGCCATGAAAAAACTTTTTTCGACCAGTGATTAGCTTGTCTACAAGCTGAACCCCGACCTAGCCAAGTTGCTTGTTGTGCAGTCGCTGTTCTACCATTTAGTAGTGCCTTGTAGTCTCAAGTGGTGGAGAGAGCAGACCGCTCCTTGCAATTCTCGCTGTGTAGCTAGGTGCACGCCACTGTGGACACCTGGAGAAGCTGTTAGGGGCAGGGCAAATACATGTCTTTTATGGCCCACTGGGTGAATGTTTTTTGCGGAAGTGATGAGGCGGCACACCAGCAACAAGGCTAGGTCCTTTTGCCCCCCCCCCCCTCCCCACAATTACATCAGGCTGGCTCCCACTCCAGGCACTTATCAGCCTCCTCCATCTCCATCTCCATGTACACGATCCTGTTCCCAACAGCAGAAGGTCACGTCATTGCTCCCACTCCCCCTTTTTGCTATCACTTGTGTCAAGTCAAGCGTTGCCATGCAGTGTTTGAGCTGATTGGTCTGGGAGAGAGTAGCCACTAAAGAACATCAAGCAGTAAACATCCCACTACTGTGCCCCCACAACTCCAACTGGGCAAGGTGGTCAGTTACCATGGCTGCAACATTGTGACCACTCTGAACCTGTAGAAAATAACAGATATTCTCTGCGTGTTGCATGTCATTAACCTAGTCTTGCAATGCTTTTTTTAAAAGTACACTGGTTTGTGCAAGGTGCTGACAATGTCCAGGAGACTGTCCTCGCATTTCAGCCATTCTTACGTGGCGATGAACGATCTCATAGACTTGAAGCGTCAGAACAGTCTGCCACTACACTGCTTAATCCGTGATGTTCCAACTCACTGGAATTCAACATTACACATACTAGAGCATCTGTAAGAGCAGATTAAAGCTGTGAACAATTGTGTCATGCGCCAGACTCAGCAGGAAGCATGTGTTGTTTCCAATTCATGCTGCAGTTGTCCATCATCGCCAGGGCAGTTGTCCCTCTTCGCCAAAAGGGGCCCCCTGCTGTTAGATACATAAGTATCCCCCCCTGCGGCGCACAGTCTCCCCGTATCACCAGAGCTCAGTGACAGGCCAGCATTATCCACAATCTTGATGCCACAGACCGGCATCAGGACGTTTTGTGTGGGCGGAGCTAACATAGCTCTGTCACCATCTTTTGCCTGTACTTGCTCCAGGCTGCAAGGCCCAAATGTCAGACAGGGATGACTGGGCCTTCTGCTATGTCCAACCCACAGGCTCTGACCTCAGCTGCTGGACTGCAGGAGCTCCTAGGACCCTCCTATTAAAGCACCTGGTAAGTCCATCTAGTAAGAAGCATGCAGCAGTGTCTGTGGAGGAAGTGCAGGGCTGCTGGGGTCACACTCTTATTGTAGCAGCCCTGCACTGCCCTCAACTACTGATGGTCACTGACCTATTAGTTCCCACTGTCAGCTCTGTGTTTCCCCTGTGCCCCCTCCTACGGTCTCCCTGTGCCCCTCCTGTGCATTCCCTGTGCCCCCTCTTGTGCGCTCCCTGTGCCCCCTCCTGTGCGCTCCCTGTGCCCACTGTGTGTGCTCCCTGTGCCCGCTGTGTGTGCTCTCTGTGGCTGCTGTGTGAGCTCCCTGTGCCAGCTGTGTGAGCTCCCTATGCCCCCTCTGTGTGCCCGCTGTGTGTGCTTCCTATGCCCCCACTGTGTGAGCTCCCTGTGCCTCTGTGTGCGCTCCCTGTGCCCCCTCAGTGTGTGATCCCTGTGCCCGCTGTGTGTGCTTCCTGTGCCCCCCCTGTGTGACCCTTTTGGGTGAGCTCCCTGTGCCTCTGTGTGAGCTCCTTGTGTCCTGAGGGCTCCGTGTGACTCCAGGGCAAACCAAACAACATGCTCATGTGGTGCTTGTGACTTGGCCGTGCTGCGTTCAATTACCACACGGCTATCTGGCCCATAGAGGGTGTAGCTGGCCAGCTAAGATCTGTGCTAGGTTGCTAATATAGCTTGTGTGTTTATACAGCTAGACCTGTCAATAACCTTAATACAGTTCCTATGTTTGTGTGTTAAGGACAAAAGCAGAGTTATTTACTGTGACTTCATGTTTTTGGATGTCATGTAACAGTTATATGTTGTGTTCACAGAAGCAGAAAAGATAATATGCCTTTAAGATGCATTATATAGATGTGAGGTAAGCTCAATGACACAGCAGAAAAAACAGAAAGCATAGAGTTAAACTGTTACTGGGCAGGAATCTTGACCAATCACAGCCAGCCTCACACACAGCAGGAGTTTTGACCAATCACAGCCAGCCTCACACACAGCCTGTGTGGGAAATTCCCCTAGCAGGAGCTGCTAGAATCATTATACACCAGAGGAGAGGAGCTGAACAGACTTTCACTCCACTAAGAGCTGTGTTTTATGGAAGCAGAGAGGCCCAAATAGGTATTTAGAACAGTTACAGTCATGTGAAAAAATTAGGACACCCTTTGAAAGCATGTGGTTTTTTGTAACATTTTTAATAAAAGGTTATTTCATCTCCGTTTCAACAATACAGAGAGATTAAAGTAATCCAACTAAACAAAGAAAACTGAAGAAAAGTCTTTTCAAGATCTTCTGTAAATGTCATTCTACAAAAATGCCTATTCTAACTGAGGAAAAAGATAGGACACCCTCACATGTATTCCCTCTTAAATTGGCTCAGATCTCACACATGTATATCACACCAGGTGCACATAATTAGTAGATCGTTACTCTGCATGTTGAATGAGGCTTGCCCTATTTAAACCTCAGACATTTAGTTTGGTGTGCTCCTGACTGTTGAAGTGAGAGTGAGCACCATGGTGAGAGCAAAAGAGCTGTCAGAGGACTTCAGAAAAAAGATTGTAGCAGCCTATGAGTCTGGGAAGGGATTTAAAAAGATCTCAAAAGATTTTGAAATCAGCCATTCCACTGTCCGGAAGATAGTCTACAAGTGGAGGGCTTTCAAAACAACTGCCAACATGCCCAGGACTGGTCGCCCCAGCAAGTTCACCCCAAGAGCAGACCGCAAGATGCTAAAAGAGGTCTCCAAAAACCCTAAAGTGTCATCTCGAGAACTACAGCAGGCTCTGGCTACTGTTGATGTAGAAGTACATGCCTCTACAATCAGAAAGAGACTGTACAAGTTTAACTTGCATGGGAGGTGTGCAAGGAGGAAACCTTTGCTTTCCAAGAGAAACATCGAGGCCAGACTGACATTTGCCAGAGATAAAGTTGACAAAGACCAGGACTTCTGGAATAATGTTCTTTGGACAGATGAGTCCAAAATTGAATTATTTGGACACAACAGCAGAGGACATGTTTGGCGTAAACCAAACACAGCATTCCAAGAAAAGAACCTCATACCAACTGTGAAGCATGGAGGTGGAAGTGTCATGGTTTGGGGCTGCTTTGCTGCATAAGGACCTGGTCAGCTCACCATCATAGAATCCACGATGAATTCTACTGTGTATCAGAAGGTGCTTGAAGAACATGTGAGACCATCAGTTAGAAAATTAAAGCTGAAGCGGAACTGGACCATGCAACATGACAATGACCCAAAACATACTAGTAAATCAACCAAAGATTGGCTGAAAAAGAAGAAATGGAGAGTCCTGGAATGGCCAAGTCAAAGTCCAGATTTGAATCCCATTGAGATGCTGTGAGGTGACTTGAAAAGGGCTGTACGTGCAAGAAACCCCTCAAACATCTCACAGCTGAAAAAGTTCTGCATTGAGGAGTGGGGTAAAATTTCCTCAGACCGATGTCGAAGACTGGTAGATGGCTACAAGAACCGTCTCACTGCAGTTATTTCAGCCAAAGGAGGTAACACTCGCTATTAGGGGCAAGGGTGTCCTATCTTTTTCCTCAGTTAGAATAGGCATTTTTGTAGAATGACATTTACAGAAGATCTTGAAAAGACTTTTCTTCAGTTTTCTTTGTTTAGTTGGATTACTTTAATCTCTCTGTATTGTTGAAACGGAGATGAAATAACCTTTTATTAAAAATGTTACAAAAAACCACATGCTTTCAAAGGGTGTCCTAATTTTTTCACATGACTGTATATAATGTTCCTATTGTTAATGTAGTGATTATAACTGTATACTGAACCAGTTATATATTTGTTCACAGTTCCACCATGCTGCAAGTTGCAAGCATACAAATACAAACTACAAATTTCACAATCCAAATTCAAATACCATATTGCAATCCAAATTGCATACAAGTATACCAGATCATACTCAACCAATCTGCAAATAGTTACTGCTAACTGCATACTGCAAATTGCGACCAAATTCAGCAAGCAGAACTATTATTTAGACATCAGATATACCTCTCAAAGAGATCATAAAGTGCTTAAATAACTTAAAGTGAGAGTACAGATACTGAAGAGAGAAATATATGCACCATTTTATGTTGAATGACAAGATTGAACAGTTGAACCACCATCTTATGCATACCGCCATTTTATGAATCTTTATGCAACACGTGTTTTGTACATGGACTATCGGCTGCGGAGACATAAAGTTTGTACACACCCTAGAAGAAGTATTCAGCAGAATCAACAGGGTCATCTTGAAATGCCCTTACCTTTGAGAAAACTCGTCTGCCAAATAACAGGAATCTTGCCCCAGCAAGATTGAAATGTTTGAAGAAAAGGATGGGAAGAGATCCCAAACTCAAGAATAATTATTTGAAATTCATGGAAGGCATCCTCGAAGAAGGACATGCAGAGAAAGTTAATAACCAACCTAAAGAAGAAGTGTGGTACATCCCATATCAAGGTGACTACCATTTAAAGAAACCAGATAAGATTAGAGTGGTATTTGTATTTGATTGCTCAGCAAAATACGATGGTGTTGCATTGAATGACCATCTACTAAAAGGAGCAGATCTTACAAACACTCTGCCTGGAGTACTCTGTAGATTCAGAAAGTATCCTGTAGCAGTCATGTGTGACGTTGAAAAGATGTTCCACCAGTTTCATGTGAAGAATGAAGAAAGAGACTTCCTGAGGTTTCTATGGTGGGAGGACGGAGATACAGATACAGAGCCAGTAGAATACAGAATGAAAGTACACTTGTAGCAGCATCTTTTCCAGGTTGCGCCAATTATGGTATGAAGTACTTGGCCAATCAGAGTGAAAAGGTTTGCCCATTAGCAGCAAATTTTCTGAAGAAAAACTTTTATGTAGATGATGATCTCATAAGTCTAGAGTCCACAGAATCTGCAATCAAACTAGTGAAAGAAAGCCAAGAGTTATGCGTAAAAGGAAACCTGCACCTTCATAAAATCATCTCAAACAACAGAGAGGTACTAGAATCCATCATTGACTCTGAACGTGCATCATCAATGAAGAATGTAGATCTCAATTATGATCATCTTCCAGTTCAAAACATACTTGGATTGGGATGGAATGTAGAGAATGACAAGTTCTTCTTTGAAGTATCTATTGAAGAGAAAGTTGCAACTAGACGCACCATTCTTTCCTCAGTGGCTTCTATATATGATCCATTGGGATTCTTGCCCCAGTAATCCTCAAAACAAGAGAAATACTGCAAGAATTATGCAGACTGAAGTTGGGATGGGATGACCCCATACCTGAAAATGTGAGGCCAAAGTAGGAGAGTTGGATAAGAGACTCAAAACGTGACAAAAAAGTAAAACGTCTCACTACTCCACTCAAGTTGGAACGTCCTATAAAGAAGTTAGTTGTTTTACTTGTGAGTGATAAAAGACACTTGGAAGTTGAGTCCTACCACTAAGAACATAGAATTATAGGTAATTTTGGTGGGAGTGTAGCTGGCCAGCTAAGACCGGTCCTAGGTTGCTAATATAGCTTATATGTTTATACAGCTAAACCTACCAATAACTTTAATACGGTTCCTATGTTTGTGTGTTAAAGACAAAAGCAGAGTTATTTACAATGACTTTATGTTTGGATGTCATATAACTGTTATATATATTGTGTTCACAGAATCAGAAAAGATAATATGCCTTTAAGATTCATTATATGGATGTGAATTAAGCTCAATGACAGCAGAAACAACAGAAAGCATAGAGTTAAACTGTTGTTGATGGGCAGGAGTCTAGACCAATCACAGCCAGCCTCACACACAGCAGGAGTCTTGGCCAATCACAGCCAGCCTCACACACAGCCTGTGTGGTAAATTCCCCTAGCAGGAGCTGATAGAAGTTATTATTCACCAGAGAGAGAAGCTGAACAGACATTCACTCCACTAAGAGCTGTTTTATGGAAGCAAAGAGGCCAAAATAGGTATTTAGAACAGTTATATAATGTTCCTACTGTTAATATAGTGATTAGAACTGTATACTGAATAGTGATGAGCGGCAGTAGTCATATTCGAATTCGCAATATTTTGTGAATATTTTGTAGAATATTTGGCGAATATTCGCAAATTAGAATATTAGTTATATTCTACGATTTTTTTTACTCGAAAGATCGAAAAGATAATGATCGCAAATAAGCGAATTTTCGTAATGCAAATTTTTATCGCAAATTTTTCGATTGCCGAGCAAAAACATGATTCCTCCCTGCTTCTTGCTTGTGGGCCAATGAGTCATAGCACTATATCGAATATATTCGTTTTTTCGAATATTCGTAATATTCTAAAACAAGAATATATAGCAATATAGCAAATATTCAAAACATAGAATGTGTCGGCAGATAAGAACCATTTGGCCCATCTAGTCTGCCCAATATACTGAATACTATGGATAGCCCCTAGCCCTATCTTATATGAAGGATGGCCTTATGCCTATCCCATGCATGCTTAAACTCCTCCACTGTATTTGCAGCTACCACTTCTACAGGAAGGCTATTCCATGCATCCACTACTCTCTCAGTGAAGTAATACTTCCTGATATTACTTTTAAACCTTTGCCCCCCTAATTTAAAACTATGTGCTCTTGTAGCAGTTTTTCTTCTTTTAAATATTCTCTCCTCTTTTACCTTGTTGATTCCCTTTATGTATTTAAAAGTTTCTATCATATCCCCTCTGTCTCGTCTTTCTTCCAAGCTATACATGTTAAGGTCCTTTAATCTTTCCTGGTAAGTTTTATCCTGCAATCCATGTACCAGTTTAGTAGCTCTTCTCTGAACTCTCTTCAAAGTATCAATATCCTTCTGGAGATATGGTCTCCAGTACTGAGCACAATACTCCAAATGAGGTCTCACTAGTGCTCTGTAGAGCGGCATGAGCACCTCCCTCTTTATACTGGTAATGCCTCTCCCTATACACCCAAGCATTCTGCTAGCATCTCCTGCTGCTCTATGACATTGTCTGCCTACCTTTAAGTCTTCTGAAATAATGATCCCTAAATCCCTTTCCTCAGATACTGAGGTTAGGACTGTATCACTGATTTTATATTCTGCTCTTGGGTTTTTACATCCCAGGTGCATTATCTTGCACTTATCAACATTAAATTTTAGTTGCCAGATTTTTGACCATTCCTCTAGTTTTCCTAAGTCCTTTTCCATTTGGTGTATACCTCCAGGAACATCAACCCTGTTACAAATCTTTGTGTCATCAGCAAAAAGACACACCTTACCATTGAGGCCTTCTGCAATTTCGCTGATAAAGATATTAAACAATATGGGTCCCAGAACAGATCCCTGAGGTACCCCACTGGTAACAAGACCTTGGTCTGAATATACTCCATTGACTACAACCCTCTGTTGCCTGTCCCTCAGCCACTGCCTAATCCATTCAACAATATGGGAGTCCAAGCCCAAAGACTACACTTTATTGATAAGCCTTTATGTGGGACAGTATCAAAAGCCTTACTAAAGTCTAGATAAGCGATGTCTACTGCACCTCCTCCATCTATTATTTTAGTCACCCAATCAAAAAAATCAATAAGATTAGTTTGACATGATCTCCCTGAAGTAAACCCATGCTGTTTTTCATCTTTCAATCCATGGGATTTTAGATGTTCCACAATCCTCTCCTTAAGTATGGTTTCCATTAATTTTCCTACTATTGATGTCAGGCTTACTGGCCTATAGTTGCCCGATTCCTCTCTACTACCTTTCTTGTGAATGGGCACAACATTTGCTAATTTCCAATCTTCTGGGACGACTCCTGTTGCCAGTGATTGGTTAAATAAATCTGTTGGTTTTGCTAGTTCACCACAAATGGTTTTGCTAGTTATATGTAGGTACTGCGCGACTTGTACTCCCTATTGCTTTCTCAGTCAGAATGGCACCATGAAGATACGCAGTGGTTATAACAGGGACTTAAAGTTTGGTTGTGATGTCTTAGTCCTAGATGTTCCTCTGTGAGCGCTGTTCTTCTGCGTCTTTCCAGTTTTCTTCTTTTCTTATTTTTTCTTTTATTTTTGGTGCCGTTCGGGATGAGGAAGGGTTTGGGGAGCTGAGCCCTAATGGTAACGTTTGTTTTTAGTAAAACTGTTTCTTGAGCTTGTCCCGGCCGGTAGCACAGCTCGTGGTTTAAAAGAAGCCGCTTGTTCGCGCTCGCTCGGAGCGCTGGGTGACGTCACGACAGTGGCTACGGTGGACCAGGAGGACCAAAGTTTTCTCCAACGCGTTTCGATTAGTTCGCTAATCTTCGTTAGGGATGAGTCCTCTGTCTCCTGATGCTACTTTTAAAGGTATGTGACTCCTCCCTTCCCTAATTCCTGCATCCCTGGCTTGCTTGATTGATGTGTTAGTTGAAAGCAAATAGTTCTATCTCTGAGTTGAGACCCGAGGGTACCAGAGTGTTTAAGTTAAATATCCAGCGGCTGGATATTCACTGTACTTATAGTAAACCACACTGACTGGTGATCACTAGATCCCAAGCTTTCCCCTACAATAATATCAGATACCAAATTCCCATTTGTGAATACTAAATCTAAAATGGCCTCCTTCCGGGTTGGCTCCTCCACTACTTGCTGTAGAGATAATCCCAGTAGGGAATTTAGAATATCTGTAGTCCTGGCAGAACTAGCTATTTTGGTTTTCCAGTTTACATCTGGAAGATTGAAGTCTCCCATAATGATAACTTCCCCCCTCAATGTCATTTTAGCTATTTCCTCAACTAGTAGATCATCTAATTCTTTGACTTGGCTAGGTGGTCTATATATCACACCTACACGAGTTACCTTATGATTATCAAGCTGCAAGGTAACCCAAACTGACTCTAAATTGTTCTTGCTAACTTGTATCAAATTAGATTTTATGCTATCGTTCACATACAGGGCCACCCCTCCCCCTTTCTTGCCTTCTCTGTCTTTCCTGTATAGAGAGAACCCTGGTATTTGTATTTCCCCCCCCCCCCCCCAAAAAAAAAAAATATAGAGCAATTTAGCTAATATAGTGCTATAATCTTTTTTTTTAATAGTTGTAATTTTTTTCCAATCTGAGCTTCAGATGAGAAAAAATTTACAACCATTAGACAAAGAAGATTATAGCACTATATTAGCTAAATTGCTCTATATTTTTTTTTTTTTTCAATATTCGCTATATTGCTATATATTCTTGTTTTAGAATATTACAAAAATTACAATAATATATTAGTTTTTTCGAATATTCGTAATATTCTAAAACAAGAATATATAGCAATATAGCGAATATTTTTAAAAAAAACTAATATAGAGCAATTTAGCTAATATAGTGCTATAATCTTTTTTTCAATAGTTGAATATTTTTTCCAATCTGGACTTCAGATGAGAAAAAAATTACAACTATTAAAAAAATAAGATTATAGCACTATATTAGCTAAATTGCTCTACATTAGTTTTTTTTTTCAAAATATTCGCTATATTGCTATAGATTCTTGTTTTAGAATATTGCGAACATTCAAAAAAACAAATATATTTGATATAGTGCTATATATTAGTTTTTTAGAATATTCATCATTTTTCCCATTTAAAGTCATGATTCCTCCCTGCTTCTTGCTTGTGGGCCAGCTACACTCTTCCGTTCAGTCTTTTCGACTTTTCAGGATGGAGATAATACCGCAGCAATATATGTTAGTTTCAACTTTTAAGTTGCATTACTGAAATAAATGAACTTTGCACGATATTCTAATTTTTCGAGTTTCACCTGTATTTCTGGGCAGGCACACTGGAACAGTGGCCTGAAATGGTACAGTACACTCTCTTTCTTCTTTCTTGCCCAGCCTGTGTCATCTCGGAGGTGGTTTTCAGCACCGCAAGGGACGTGGCGACACCAAAACAGACCAAATTG
Source organism: Bufo gargarizans (assembly GCF_014858855.1). Taxonomy (NCBI): domain Eukaryota; kingdom Metazoa; phylum Chordata; class Amphibia; order Anura; family Bufonidae; genus Bufo; species Bufo gargarizans. The sequence continues at coordinate 64,358,584 of NC_058085.1, read as the reverse complement.
TCATCCACCAGTGTGCAAAAAAAAAGTTACTCAAAATGAACCAAGCCTAGATTCAGGAGGATTTTCACACTTCGCCAGCTGAGGCCGATAGATTGATCTGGCCTTGCCCTATCTTGGCACTGTTGCTGTCTGCCTGCCTTCCCACTTACCATCATGTTCCATATGGCTGCTCCTGCCTCCCATGCCACTGCCACCATCATGATACTACTGGTGCCCACGTACCAACATGGTCCATAAGGCTGTTGCTGCTGCTGCCTGCCAACATGTTCTATATGACTGCTGCTGCCTCCATCATGCCACTGCCACCATTATGCCACTACTGCTGCCCGCCTATCCACATGTTCCATGAGGCTGCTGCTGCTGCCTCCATCATGCCACTGCCATTATCATGCCAACGCAGCTGCCTGCCTACCAACAAGTTCCATAAAGCTGCTGCTGCCTTCCTCATTTTGCTCCCCCCCCCCCCCCTGCCAACATGTACCATGCGGCTGCTACTGCCACTGCTTCAGCTGCTACTCCTCGCTGATATTACCCTAGTGCCACCACTATTAATGCTACGTATCTGCCTCTACTACCATAACTATAAGACTACTACCATCACCATACTACTACTACTACCACCCATAGACAGCCGATCTACTGCCTTGTATGTTCCATGCTATGCTGCTTCTGCTGCCACTACTATTGCGGCCATATGCCACTATATCCATACCGTACCCTTTCCATATACACATTGCACAACTGCTGCTCCCAATTAAAAGGGAGAATTTTTCTAGGCTCATTCGCAACAAGACACTTTTTTCATCATTTTTGGACATTTGGTCCCACAACAAGCCACAGGTTATTTTTATTTATTTTTTATCCCATAACACCCTGTGTGTTTATGGTTCAATAAGATTCACCCTGTGTGTTTAAACACCATCTGCCCCATATAAGGGACAATTTTTGGAAGCTTTGGAATATGAAAAAGCATAAAACATGTGATGGCGCAGTGTATTAATAATTTTTTTACAAAAAGAGATAACATGTTTTCCTAAGCATTCCTAGTCCTAGGAGACTAGAAGGTGTTACCAGTATATACCAATTTCCAGGACAATTGGAGCCAATCTGGTTTGGCCTCAACGGTTCAGTTCTGAACCAACCTCTTTTAAAAATTTGGCGAACCTGAAATGAATCGAACTTCGACAGGTTTGCTCATCTTTAGAAGACACTTGTAGTAAGTTTATACCTGTTGCAAAAATTTTGATTAATTTGGGTCGAGCTCTTCCCCCCTCCCTGGTGAGTCCTGTATATATGTTTGTGTATGCAGATCTGTGTCTTGTCATACAGGGCCTTTAAAGTTCCCTTCTAGGTAGTCACACTTCAGCAACCCAAGATAGCACAGGGCCAGCGTAATAAAAGACAAGAATCTAGCTAAACTCACACAGTGACATCAGAGGATGGGGGAGGCAGCAGCTGTAAGGCTACTTTCACACTTGCTGCAGAGTTATTCGGATCCGTCAAACCGCATATGACCATACATGTTTTCATACAACGGATCCGTCATTCCATCGCCGGAAAGAACGCCTGGATCCGTCAAATCGTATAATAAGAGAAAAGCTCACGTTTTAAATCTAGGAGATACAGGTTTGCATCCCCTTCATTTTGACTAATCACTGCAGAAATGGGGGAATGCTTAAAAGACAAAGCAAAAAAACGTTATTAAACAATTCTTCATTAAGATAAGCACGAAGGTGAATAGAACCGGTACCATTTGCACCAGATTGTGTAACTTGTACAATAATATACAGCTAGGGACCCAAACAAAATTAAAAGCTCAGGCGCTAGGTGTAAGCGCCCCTATAAGAGCCTGTCCCTAGGTTGACTATATAAACAAGGTTACAAAGTCCTGGCACGTGGGGGGGGGTGTCAAGGCATGCTGGGAGTTGTAGTTTTCCAACAGCTGGAGGCACACTGGTTGGGAAACACTGATCTATAGATCACAGGCTCAGCGCATTTCTACACTACTATATGCCTCATCAGGAGCCTCATATGTAACCCTTCACTATGAGCAGTACTCTTAAGGTAGGAAAGTGGCAGGGACGCGCAACCCCTCTCACACAGGGGCCGCGCTCCGGCACTAGAATGGCCGTTCTCGTGCCGGAGCGTGGGGTCATTGGGTTTTGGAAAGAACTAAAACCCGCCCCACGTGCCAGGACTATTGTAACTTCGTTTATATAGTTAACCTACGGACAGGCTCTTATACGGGCGCTTACACATAGCCCTTGAGCTTTAAATTTTGTTTGGGTTAGCTGTATATTAGCTGTATATTATTGTACAAGTTACACAATCTGCTGCAAATGTACTGTAAAAGCAAATAGGATTTTAGGATTTAAAAAAAAGAGATACAAACGTGTAAACTCCCAAATATTACCCTTTTATAAATCTATCATATGGGAATATGGGATTCAGTTTTGGGCTCCATATACTATAGAGCAGGTATCAGCAACCTTTGGCACTCCAGCTTTTGTGAAACTACAATTCCCAGCATGCTCCATTCATTTCCTTGTGAGTTCTTAGAAGAGTAGATCTGTAAAGAATAAATCAAGGCAACTGGTTACTGTAGATTTCTTGAATACGCTAGATATTATGTAAGCATTTATAAAAGAGCCAGAGCCTATATAATAGTAAACGTCATTGAGGGTTACACTTAAGTTAACGATTAATACCATAAGACTGGTCTGAAAAAGGTTGAACTTGATGGACCAGAGTCTTTTTTCAACGTGTGATATTATGTAACTATGTAAACACCAGGTTTACTGCCAGTAATGACGAATCCTGAGATCTATCTGATTGTCACTAGGGTGTAAAGAAAACATTTCCATGTGTGGTTTTTGCTGTGCTGAGTGTGGGTATAGACGGTTGAACTTAATGGATATGTGTCTTTATGAACCCAAGTAAGTATCTATGGTGTAACTGGATACAAGTCATTAGCCATCCCTTCACTGGGCAGTATGTGCAGCACGCCAGACCTGCAGGGTATTGCGATAGTAAGGTCACGGTTATGGGCAATCGAGGGTTACTCACTTTTTAGAGAGGAGCCCTGGGCAGGCATGCGGCAGTGAAGGAGAGGTAGACACTAGTTCCTCTGGGGCACACTCTGTAAATAGGGACCAGGCCTGATGGTATATGAGGTGCCCTGGATGTTGCAGGTATTTTGAGTGCCTGGGGCAAGGTCCCTTTAAGGATCGTGACGCCAGTGCCTGTAACGGTGGCACACAGATTTATAGTAGTAGTAATGGAGGTACACAGATGGTATGGTGAACCAAACGTTGCTTTACTTGGAAACAGTCCAACTTGGTACATACAGATGTTTATGCAGTCCCTTATATCATAGATGCCACAGCAGGATTACTTCTCTATATGGCAGGTAACAATCTTGCAAGATACTTGGAGGGTAAACAGTTAATGCTTCGCAGAACTATGCTGCACTATCCCCACAGCTATTCTAGCTGGCTGGATCCCAAGGCCCGGATGCCTAATTGCTGGTTTTAATCCTTGGTAATAAATCTTCCTCCCGTATTGACCCTTGCTTCTATTTTGCAGTACCTCTGCCCATCAGCTTACTTATCTGAGCTGGTTGTATGGTTCCTGTTGTGAGGGAAGCTGCAGGTTTCTCCCAGGAGGTTCATCCCTACTACTGGGGTTACTTCTTCTGTGCTTATTGCATTACTGGTCTCCAGGCAGGCTGTACTCCTTCTCTAGCCTCCTGGTGGCAACTAGAAGCCTGGACTATCTAGCTGCATGTCAGGAGGAGGCCCTCAGCATATCCTGGGCTGGTGCCTTCTCACTTCTGTCTCCACAGGCTCCTGACTATGACCTAACCCCTCCCTGTCTGGGCCTGGACATTTATACTAGGGGCTCCCTATCTCCCTCTAGTGTCTAGGATGTCTCACTACACCCAAATAGGCCTGCTGAGCATATAACAGGGGAACCATACAATTGTAAAACACACAGAAAAATACATTAAATGCGTAGATAAATATAATATCACTGTCCCTTGTGAGCAGAAGTAACACGTTACCCAACTAACCCTTGTGTAGTGCCCACTCCTACCTAGTGGGACACTACACATGTACTTACCCAACTAAGCCCCAATTGGGTATAGTTCTCCATCTATGTCTTTACTAGTACCTCGACACCTCAAATGTTAACTACCTACCTTCTTAAAGACACCAGGTACCCAGGGCTGGCGCCACCCATAAGTAGAGTATGCCACCGCGTAGAGCGCACTCTTGCTGGGGGCGCCGGCGCTCTGATGTCTGGCCGCCAGTGGCGTTGCAATGTGGGGGCAAATTACATAATGGAGGGCAGTGTGGGGGGCAAACAACAAAATGTAGGGCATTGTGCAGACAAATTAATGTGAGGCAGTGTGGGGGGCAAATTACATAATGTGGGGCAGTGTGGGGGGCAAATTACATAATGTGAGGCAGTATGGGGGCAAATTACTTAATGTGGAGCAGTGTGGGGGCAAATTACATAATGTGGAGCAGTGTGGGGGCAAATTACATAATGTGAGGCAGTGTGGGGGGTTAATTACATAATGTAAGGCAGTGTGGGGGGCAAATTACTTAATGTGAGGCAGTGTGGGGGGCATATTACTTAATGTGAGTGAGGCAGTGTGGGGGCATATTACTTAATGTGAGGCAGTGTGGGGGCAAATTACATAATGTAGGGCAGTGTGGGGGCAAATTACATAATGTTAGGCGGTGTGGTGGGGAAATTACATAATGTGAGGCAGTGTGGGGGCAAATTACATAATGTGGGGCAGTGTGGGGGGCAAATTACATAATGTGAGGCAGTGTGGTGGGCAAATTACATAATGTGAGGCAGTGTGGGGGGCAAATTACTTAATGTGAGGCAGTGTGGGGGCAAATTACATAATGTGGGGCAGTGTGGGGGGCAAATTACATATTGTGCGGCAGTGTGGGGGGAAAATTACATAATGTGAGGCAAGTGTGGTGGGCAAATTACATAATGTGGGGCAGTGTGGGGGGGGGGAATTACATAATGTGAGGCAGTGTGGGGGCAAATTACATAATGTGAGGCAGTGTGGGGGTAAATTACTTAATGTGGGGCAGTGTGGGGGGGAAATTACTTAATGTGGGGCGGTGTGGGGGGGGGGGAAATTACTTAATGTGGGGCGGTGTGGGGGGGGGAAATTACCTAATGTGTGGTAGTATGGGGGGCAAATTACTTAATGTGGGGCAGTGTAGGGGGCAGTATTACTAATAAGGGCATTCTAGAAGGGAATTACTATTGGTGGGACTATGAGGAGCACTATTACTATGGGAGCACTATTATTTCTTCAGGATAATATTTGGGGGTATTGAGACGGGGCACAGCGAGCAGCAGGATAACACTGTGGGGGCTCCAGGTTGGGGGATGATGATAGAAAAGTGAGGACACTAAGATGTCTGTGTGTCACACTCTGCAGAGACAAGGTGGCTGAGAGAAGTGTCCGGACATAGATCATACCAGTGTATTACTGTAGTGCAGCGGCGGCGAATCCAGGCCGGGTTACCACGGACCGCTCATGGCCGTGAAACACGTCTGTTTGCATTTGGCTTTACACTGGTAAAAACTCCGACCTTACTCTAACCTTGGTTGAAGGTACTTTTCTAAATCCTTGAACTTCTATTCCAATGTTGTTCTGACCGTTGGCCTAAACTGTCCTCAGAGTTTGAACTGGTGGTGAGGATGCCTGGCGCTGTCTCCTACACCTGGTACAAAGGCGTGGATTGCTCACCTCTAGGAAGAATAGTTGCAGGCTTGAAAACCATGTACTGTGGAGCAGAGAGGCTGTGAATAAGCCTCCCTCCAGGTATACAGCTACATTGCTGCTGCTTTCTGACTAAGCTTCATGAGTGAACTGGTCTGTTCTAGAATGAACTCTGAACTGGATTGAACTGCCTAACTAGGTCTGAGCTAAGCTATATATACACTGACACTGCTCCATCTTGTGGAGAAACAAGTGTAGTGCACCCTGACTAGGCCTGCGTAAAGGAGCTTGCATGTAGAATCACATTGTGACATGGGAGAATATGACAGGAGATGAAGTACAAAATGCAGGCATATTACATGACAATAAAACATAATAAAAACAAGTTTGCGGTGCCCACAGTCACGTAGTGGGAGACATATAGTGCATATATGTGCAATGCTGCTATTTTATGTTTTGCATATGAGAAAATGTTTACAATTAAAATGTTTTAATGAAATGTTCTATTTTACTATTTTTATTATTTGGTCGAAAGGCTGATTAGGGGGGATTGTAACGGGACTGCTGTAGAATATCTAAAATTAGCTGGTCAAGTAAATGTTGCATGCAACAATCATTAAATAGGTAGCCGACAAAATGGGGGCAGGTCAAAGGGAGTGGTCAATAGGTGGAGTCAAGGGGGCGGCAAAATTAGTTTTTGCCTAGGGTGGCAAAAATCCTTGCAATAGCCCTGCAGGTACCTATCATTAAACTAAATGGAAGGCTTACCAATACCTGTTTATTCCCTACTGAACATCAGGTACCTACCTAAAATGGTAACACAGAAGGTTAGTTACCGATCCCCCCTCACATGAAACAAAATACCTACTTAACCGATCATCCATCATTCTTTTAACTGGTCATGCATTATCAGGCTCAAACGGAAATGTAAATAAATATAAAGTTGGTTACATTAGCCACAGAAAAACAAATAGTGGACAGCGTTAAAACAAATACCAAAAACGTTTAGAAATATAAAAATGCCCAAAAGAAAATATGGAGTAATACTGGCCCTCTAAAGGCTAACCATGGAAATATGTAAGACAGAAGGACTGGCACTACTACTGCAAAACATCCTCATGCCACTACCCCATGTGACGGACAGGGCTGTATATCGGTACACAGGAGTGCTCTTATGGTAGATTATCCAGAATATAAAACAGCAAAGAAGATTACGTTGCACTCACCATCCGATGCAATCATCCTTTGTTCAAAGCTGATACATAGGATTTGGATAAACAGGCGACAGCCGTTTTGTGCTACATCGCAATTTGTCTGGCCTATACAGTGAATCAGGTACCACCCTTTCTAAAACCATATCAGTATACACACATATCTAGTAACTTACAACTTAATTACAAACATAGTCAAGAGCAGTAGTATAAAATCCATATAAATTGCATGCAAAAAAAGTCCCATTGTTCTAATACAATGTACTAGTTTGACTGAAAGGCTGCTTTCACATTTACACTAGCTATTTCCATTCTCCTGTTCTGTCTTAGGTTACATTCAGACTAGCATTTACTTTTTCCGGTATTGAGATCCGTCATAGGATCTCAATACCGGAGAAAAACGCTTCCGTTTTGTCCCCATTCATTGTCAATGGAGACAAAACGTAACTGAACAGAAGGGAATGCTCCAAAATGCATTCCGTTCCGTTTGGTTACATTCCCATACCGGAGAGCAAACCGCATCAAGCTTTTTCCATCATGGGATGCGGAGCAAAATGGATCCGGCATGAGCCAGAATGCAAGTCAATGGGAACGTCATTGCTATGTTAAAGATAATACAACCGGATCCATTCATAACGGATGCAGATTGTTATATTATCAGTAACGGAAGTGTTTTGGCTGATCCCTGCTGGATCAGGCAAAAACGCAAGTGTGAAAGTAGCCTTAGGAGCAGAAGAACGAAAATAACGGAAGTGCTGATTTTAGCACATAACTGACACAAACAGAACCTAACAGATCCCATTGACTAAAATGGGATCCGTTCAGGTGAACGTTTGTATAGCGGAGAAAAAAGTCCTGCGTGCAGGACTTTTCTGTCTGCTATTTTTTTATCAAATATGTGATGGAAGCCCCAAACAGAGATTATGACACAGCTGTGAAAATAGCCTAAGCTGCCACTGCCACATAATATTTGGAGGGCAGTGATCAAGGTTTTCTGTCAAATATCACAGGTACATCTGAGCAAATTAAATATTGATAATGCCCCTGGCCCCGAAGGCATACATCTACGGGTGCTGAGAGAACTAAGCTAAATAATTGACAGTCCATTGTATCCCATTATCTTAGACCCTCTTGTAGCAGGGTCATTGTCACATCACTGCAGAACAGCTGATGTGGTGCTAATATTTAGGAAAGGTAAAATGTTGGAACCGTGTAACTACTGACCAGAAAGTTTGGTATTTGTGGTGTGTATGATATTTGAAGGTATCTTAGATATTTTAAAGTTTTGCTACTTCATCCAGGGCACTTCTGAGTGTGTTACTATAGTGTTTTGCAGCCAGTTCCAGACACAACAGGGAAGAGATTGTGGACAGAGAGCTTGAGTCTGTAAGTTTCTTAGTGTCAATGGCATGTAGATTTCTGAACATGTGATAAGTAGGAGTGTGCTGAGATGGATGAGGACTTGTGACAGTGAAGTAGAGGAGTGAGAAGAGTTAGAAAAATCCAAAACGGAGCAGAGCCAGAAGACGACCAGGTCAAGTGTGTTACCGTCTTTATGCATCTGACAGTATAAAAGTTGTGAAAGTCCAAGATAGGAGGTTAGAGATAGAAGCTGGGAGGAAGACTAGGAGATAGGACTGCCTATAGGGATGTTAAAGTCACACAAAATCAGAGTTAGTAGTTCTGAGAACAAGAAGTGTAGCAGCCAGTGATCCAGGAACTGGATGAGTGAGCCAGGGTTTGGTAAATAACTGCTACTTTTAGGTAGAGAGGATGAAAGAGTCTGAGGGTGTGGACCTCAAAAGATTGTAATGAGAGTGATGATACTGGGGGAATGACCTGAAATGTGAATTGTGGGAAATAAAAGTACACCTACTCCACCACCATATCCGTTGTCTGGTCTGGAGCGATGTAAAAAATGTAGGCCACCATATAAGAGAGTGGCAGCAGAAGCAGTGTCAGATTGCTGAATCCAAGTTTCGGTGAGGTCCAGCAGGTTAAGAGAATTAGTAAGAAGGAAGTCTTGAATGTAAGGGAGCTTGTTACACACCGACTGTGGATTCCAGTGTGCATAGTTAAAAGAGGGAAGAGAGGAGAAACAATGAATGTGTCACCACCAGACATCTGAGAAGCTCTGACAGACATTTTTCAGAACCTCCTCATTGAGGTTACTTTTGTTTTGCTTTCTCATCTCGTTAGCCTCTCTCAGCTGTCATGTAGGTGCACTGATTGCATCCCTTTAAATCCCTTCCCATACTGCATCACTTTGCGGTTTATACAACTTCCTGGAGTGTATGCATGCTGGATGCTACTACTGAGTCTTCTACAGATAAGTTTTGTTCATTCATTTGTATTTTCCTGTTTGCTGGATCCCAGGTGACCCTGACTCCCTCCGTATCAAGTGTAGGGAGCCGGTGGTCGTGTCCCCTCACTATTATAGGGTGTTCAGGTGTTATACAGTCGAGGAACGAGGATATGTGATCATCTACCATTGAGATTTTTGCATAGGCTGAGCAGTTAGGGAGAGAGCCAGGTCTGTTGCAGGGCTATCCCTTTGGTTCCTTAGTTTTGGATCCAGGTGTTGTGCAGTACCAAAATTTTCCCCGGAGACATTGAGGTCTGCCAATTCAGGACCCGGCGGCAAATCCTCCACGTCTCCCACCATCACACTCAGTGGGGTTGTTCCCCCTCCTCCTCTGAAGTGGCGGTCACCCCTACTGCTGGCCCTTTGGCCTCCTCGGGTTCCCAGGGTTGTGGTCACTCTGCTGAGGTTACCGCTGTCCAGGGGTATTGGTAATTCACGTAGCAGGCCACAGTGTCGGGAAGCCCGGGAAATCTCTCCCTATTATGAGTTCAGAATGTAGATTTGTGGTGACAGCCACCTCATGGGTCCTTTTACCGGTCATCGTGGTTGTGGTTAGATACACCAGCATGGTGGGGTAGTCTTTTAAGTCTATGTGGATGCACATCACCCTGACTTTCTGGCCAGTATACTCAGTGGACCACACTAGGGTAGCCCTTACTAAGGCCACCAGACTCCCTGAGTCCAGCAGCGCCTCTGCCGGAGTGTCTCCCACTTCCACCTGGCACAAGTGATCTAGAGACTCTGGGGTACCTGTTGCACACAGCCTCCTGGCATAAAGCGACTGACGGTAGCCATAGTTAGTGTCCATGGGCTCAACCCGATGGGGACAGTCAGCCCTTACATGGCCAGGCTCCTGACACCGCCAGCAGACTATCGGAGCCAGGTCCGCCGTGGGTACATCACGGGCAGGTTTTTATCAGCTCAAATCTCTGGGCCTGGGGTGGAGATTTCTGGGGAGATTTCCCTCCCGACAGAACCCTCTTTTAGCTTCTTGGTAGCTTCATAGCGTTCCACCAGGTCCACCATCTCAAGGGCATTGCCAGGAGACACCTGACCGATCCAGTGCTGGAGTGGGTATAGCAAAGCCCTCCAGAATATATCGGCTAACAGACGATCCAGCATAGCAGTGGGACTCAGCATGTCAGGCTGTAGCCATTTTTGCAAGAGGTGAAGTAAGTTATAATACTGGGGTCTTGCAGGCTCAGCCAGGTTGAACCCCCATTGATGCACCCGCTGGGCCTGGACCAACACATTTACCCCCAGTCCTGCCAGAATCTCACCTTGACTTTCTGGTAGTCGGCCGCTTGATCGTTCGGCAAGTCGAAATCGACCCGCTGGGAATCGGATGCCAGGAACGGAGCGACGCCCTCAGCCCACTGGTTTTGGGGTAGCTTCTCCCTTGTGGCCACCTTCTCATACATCGGCAGGTAGGTTTCAACGTCATCTCCGGGTGTCATCTTGGGGATCTCACTTACCGCTTTCCGGGCATCGTGGACGCTCAGGGTTGCTCCTGCCGTCTGCAAAGCCATCACTTGTTGTAGAAGCAGTTGGTTTGTTTCTTGCTGCTGCCTGTTAGCCTCCCACTGTTGCAGATTTGTTTCTTGCTGTTGTTTGTTAGCCTCCACGAGGGCCTTCATTACCGCCTCCATTTTGTCATGGGTCACAGGTTGAAATTTAGCAGGTTTAATGCAAGACCTACAACTGTGCCTGGCGGAAAACAAAAACAAAACAACAACAATATTTTGGCGCTTACGCCTACCTCTCTACACTTGCCCGCATCCTCCACCAATTGTGGGGATTCGGTCTGGTAGTTAGGATAAGCAGGTGTACTACAGAGGCAAAATACAAGTTCAGAATTCAATCTTCAGTGTTTATTCACACATGGTGTCAAAAATAAACGTCACTTTTGCAATGTTGGTGTTACTTCACAGCCAATGGCAAGTTAATATAACAAAAGTCACCTTGGTGGCAATTCTGCTTCAGAAAGTCCAAATACAGGCTTTAGGCGGCCTGTTCCTCTGACACACGGGTCTCAGCTCTCCATCCCCGCACAGGCCTCAGATACCAGCTCACAGACTTGGCTTCTGAGCCCAGCTGCCTATTTAAGGACAGCCAGGTGCTGCCAAAATCCGGATCGACACTTCAAATCTGGTCCGGTATTTGACCTCACCAGCACATGCTGGGAGGAAAATACCTGTTTTCCCAGACCAAACCTTTCCCACTGCACTACTAGGTAATGAGAGGAGTAAGGTTACCTCCTTGACCCCTATAAAGAAGTCAAGGGGGCCGCGTTTTCCATTTATTACTAAATTTCACCCATGGGTTAATAAATGTCGATACATTTTTTTTAGACATTGGAACATTTTGTCCCGAGCATACCCCTCTATTGAGGAATTTAAGAGCCCTCCTTTAATATGCTATAAACAAAATAAAAATATTCGCGACATGGTGGTAAGGGCCGATGTGGGCAGTGTTCAGACTGAGAAGCGTCAACAGACTCTATCAACTCCTAGAAAGGGCATGTTTCCTTGCCTGGGGTGTATACATTGTTCAAGTGTAATTAAAGGGGAATATTTTACACACCCTCACACAGGCAAGCGATTCCCAGTTAGGGGTCTGTTCACATGTAACAGTAGTTATATCATATACTTACTAAAGTGCCCTTGTGGACTTTTATACATAGGCGAAACATCTATGCGAATGAAAGATCGCTTCTCTAAACATAAGTCCACTATAAGGAAAAATAACTTGCTTTTACCGCTCCCTTACCACTTTGATCGCTGTAAACATAACATTGCGCAATTGCGCTTCCAAATAATTGAGCATGTGGCACAACCTCGTAGAGGTGGGAATCGGATTAAGATCTTGAAAAAACGTGAATCCTATTGGATTCACACATTACAGACATTGGAACCCATGGGATTAAACCGGGAGTATGATTTGAATAGCTTCCTATAATTTTTCAAGCTCTATTTTATATGTATATTATAACTTTTAATTTATTTGTCTTTTTATGTATTTTTTCAGAAAACGTGAGGAACCCCCAACCGCATCATCTGAATTACAAGTCGCCATGATCATTTAAAGAATTCCACATGATCTTCAATTATTACTATCTTGATTGATGCTGCTGCAGTTGGGTTGCTTCTCACGTGTTTCTGGTTTTGTTTCACTTTGTTTGTTTGATTGATTACCATGGCTACCTGATGTCATTTCCGCTTAGGCGGTCTATTTAAACCGTGTACATTGTTTCATTTCTGTATACTATACTTGTATCTGTTTGAGAAAGGCTCGTATTGGAGCCGAAACGCGCGTCACAGAATACCTTATATGTGACGAATAAAGAGATTGAACTAGCAGAAGACAAAGTGAGTGCCGGTCCTTTTTTTGCCCAAACCTTTCACTGTGTCACAGAGGTTAAACATCAATACCTGGAAAGGATTATCTACAGTAAGAGTTGTGAAACTGTGAAATGCCCTATATCAGCATTCATAAAAGGGCTAGACTCTTATCTAATAGCTAATGATATTTAGCGTAATAATTAAGCTAACAATGTCATATGATTTGTCTGAAAAAAGTTGAACTTAATGACCCTCTGTCTTTTTCAACCTGTGTGTAACTAACTATATCTCCTACTGGAAGACAGGGACCTATGTACTCTGAGGAACCAGGTCACCTACCAACCTCACACTTGATGTCACGTGGTTTGTGCCCCCTCTCAGGCGGTATCGTCTCCCAGTGGGTATTCAGGTCTGTTGCGCCCTTGCGTTCTGGCTACGGCGTTCCGTGGTTGCTAGGGGCAACGTCATGTATCGCAGCTTCTTTGCTGTGGTTTCTTGTTTACCCCTGACCTGATTAGGTACCTCCCTGAGTGGTTATGATGGGGTTAAACCCCCTCTTTGGTTCCAGGGGTGTGTTCTTTCAGGTGCGCTCGTTAGGCTGCTACTTCTGTCTTTGAGTGTGGAGGCTCAGGGCTCAGTCTGCATAGCTTGTGGTCAGTACTGTTAATTCAGGCTGTTCATGTTCCTGTGTGCATTCTGGGGTCCAGTTCTGTTAATTCAGGCTGTCCAGTACCCTGCTATGTTTCTGCTCTTGCTATCCATGCCACGCCATGCCATGCCTTGAGGGTGTCTGTACCCTGCTATGTCTTTGTTTATGTATGTCCTTGTCCATGCCCGGTGGGTGTCATGCACTTTTGGCTTTGCCATGTCTGTCTATGTTTTGCTTTGCTAGGTTTTGCCTTTGCCTTTGTCTCGGTATGGCTCGCCTGGTTCTGCATACTGTCACGTGCCGGAGGTCCCGAGGGAGGACCTCCGAGACACATTGCGAGCAAGGCGTGGACAAGGCATCGCTTGGAACGGGAATTCCCCCTCCGGGGAATTCATACCTGAATACCTACTGGGAGACGATACCGCCTGAGAGGGGGCACAAACCACGTCACGGCGAACCGCCACATGACACTTGACACCCAGCAATGTTTGCAAAACTAAACTGGCAATTTATTACCAGGCCTCTGCAGTTGGTGAAGAAGTATTTGTATCATAGATGTAATAAATCGATTTAATTGTTGAGCAGTGAAAGTTGTACAGTAGTCGACATGGAGAAAACCTGGACAGTAGTGCTGAGGTAAGTACGTTGCCAAAGTGATAGGAACATGTAACTGGAGAGAAAGGTCCTCTCAGGTTGTCACTGCCCAAAATGAATGTACATATGATAGAACAGCAAGTTCCAAGCAACTTCACGTCACACAAGTGGGGGTATAAGTGGTTCCAGAAGGGTGTGAGTTTGTACTGCAAATATTGCTGAATACACAAACATCAGCGGTTCACTTAAATAAACTCATCCCCATCCTTCCTGTTTACAGATCATCAATAATCACAGATTGCTACATAATGGTTCCAAGCTCTCCATAAACAGGACAGGAAAAGGCTTCAAATGCTTTCCGAGATTCATTGTTAGCCGAGCGTGGGAATTGGAGGCTTGAACATCATCATGTTTGGTTCTTTATGGTCTATTATTGTAAAAAACTATTTACAAATCAGAAGACATGATGTCATTTAGTCAATCGTGGGCATATATCACATCCTAATATCTACACTTGCCCAGTTTTATTTTTATTTTGCTGAATTATCGTTTCACATCAAATGCCTAGTTAAAGGTGGAATTAAGAAAATGTTAATAAATATTAATTTATAATAAATATATTCCCAAAAACCTTTCATTAGTTATAATGGCTCGTTTTGTCTAGGGAGCAATGATTAAGAGAAATAAAATGGCCGCCGTCCTATTAGTACACACAAAACCTGTCCTAATCACTCAGCAGGACAAGTTACTTTACAACACTGAGCTAAAAAGCTGCCTCATCCTCCTCTCTGTTTGTCTGTATACAGCTGATAAGATGTTCAGCTTAATCTCTGTAAGAATAGAGTTCATGAGGAGACTTGAAGTACAGAGGGGAGGGTGTGGATAATGAGCAGCAGCTATTATATGCAGTCTCCATTACCACAGCACACAGTCTGTCCTGTCAGTCCTCTATGTACTTCCTCATGAACTCCATTCCTACAGAGATTCAGCTGAAGATCTCATCTGTATTCAGGATCATAATCCCTGACAAGTAAGAGAGGAGAATGAGGCAGCTCTTTAGCTCATTGATGTGAAGTAACTTGTCCTGCTGTGTGATTAGGACAGATTTTGTGTGTACTAACAGGACAGCGGCCATTTTGTTTCCCCTGACGATTGCTCCCTAGACAACATGGGCCATCAGAAATAATGAAATGTATTTGGGAATATATTTATTATAAAGTAATATTTAAGTATTTTCATTTTCTTAATTCCCGGAGAATCCCTTTAAAGGGGTTGTTTCACCTCAGATAATGGAGGCATATCACTAGGTGCGGGTCCTACACCTATCTCCCAAATGGAATCCCCGCAAAGTGGTGGCTGTCTGGCCACCACCAAGTGCTCTCCCCATAGAAGTGAATGGGAGCGCACCGTGCATGACCGGCCACTAGCTATTTTCGGTGGCCCCATAGAAATAAATGGAGGGCGGCTGAGCATGCGCAGTGTGCCCTCCACCACTTTCGGGGCTTCATTCTCGATGTGGGTGCAGGTCATAGCTGTGGGACCCACACCTATCAGACAATGGGGGCATATCGGTAGAATTGTCTGAGATACTGAGAAACTTTAACTGTAGGGGTCCCAGCAGTCACAGTTGCAACCAAGGCCCCCTCACCACACTAAAGCTGATTGTTCTTGTTCAATCTGCTTTCTGATCCCCTCTGATGTTTGGCGGCCAAAGTATCTTAACTCCTTCCTGACATGGTGATTTTCCATTTTTGCGTTTTTGTTTTTCACTCCCTGCCTTCTAGGAGCCATAACTTTTTTTTTTGCCGGGTTAAGTTGTACTTTCTAATGGCACCATTTTATATGGCATATGTGGGAAGCTAGAAAAAAAATTCCAAATGAGGTGGAATAAAAAAAAAATAATGCAATTCCGCCATAGCTTTATAGGTTTTGTTTTTACAGCATTCACTATATAGTAAGAATGACCTTTTCCCTTTATACTCCGGATCAGTATGATTACATCGATACCAGTTTATTTATTTTTTTCTTGTGTTGTAAGACAAAAAAATAATGAAAATCTAAAAAATATAGTTACGTCTATGGAGCTGTATGAAGGCTCTTTTTTGCAGAACAATTTGTAGTTTTCAGTGATACCATTTTGGAGTGTGTATGACTTTTTGATCACTTTTTATTCAATTTTTGATGATTAAGGTGTTCACCGTACTGCATAAGTACATTTATATTTTGATAGAACAGACATTTTGGGATGGGGAAGTGCAAAAGATCTTTATTTGTTTATTAAATCACCCGTGGGCAATGAGTGGCAAGAGAGCGCTGGATAACACAGTCAAAACAATTAAACCTCTAGAGTGAATACTTATTCTGTTAATCTGTGCTTTGTAGCATAGAGCGACTGGTGCACAGAGGTTTTTACGGCATTGAGAGAAGGTAATGTCGGAGTTAGTCTCGAGAATGTCAAATTTATTGACAGTAGTAATGTTAGTAATTCCTTGGTTTACCTTATCTTCTAATCCACAGTGGTTCCTGGATTGTTGGTCCGCTTAGGATATGGTTGTTTGATGGGAAGTTGCTGATGTTGTTCTTGCGGCGTCTTCCTAGCTCACCTCTCAGCAGCCGTGCGGCTCCGGCCGGAAGCACGCGCGGCGCGAGGGAGCTTGTGTATGTGTTGCCCGGGAGACCGATGATGGTGACGTCACCAAGCAAAGTACGAGGGCCTCTGTTGGACAAAAGTTTAACCAACGCGTTTCGAAGCCTATCGGGCTCCTTC
The DNA here is from genome assembly GCF_014858855.1 of Bufo gargarizans. Lineage (NCBI taxonomy): Eukaryota > Metazoa > Chordata > Amphibia > Anura > Bufonidae > Bufo > Bufo gargarizans. The sequence continues at coordinate 64,341,896 of NC_058085.1, read as the reverse complement.
GTCAGGGTTAACCCTGACGAAGGAGCCCGATAGGCTTCGAAACGCGTTGGTTAAACTTTTGTCCAACAGAGGCCCTCGTACTTTGCTTGGTGACGTCACCATCATCGGTCTCCCGGGCAACACATACACAAGCTCCCTCGCGCCGCGCGTGCTTCCGGCCGGAGCCGCACGGCTGCTGAGAGGTGAGCTAGGAAGACGCCGCAAGAACAACATCAGCAACTTCCCATCAAACAACCATATCCTAAGCGGACCAACAATCCAGGAACCACTGTGGATTAGAAGATAAGGTAAACCAAGGAATTACTAACATTACTACTGTCAATAAATTTGACATTCTCGAGACTAACTCCGACATTACCTTCTCTCAATGCCGTAAAAACCTCTGTGCACCAGTCGCTCTATGCTACAAAGCACAGATTAACAGAATAAGTATTCACTCTAGAGGTTTAATTGTTTTGACTGTGTTATCCAGCGCTCTCTTGCCACTCATTGCCCACGGGTGATTCAATACTAACGTTTACATTTATCTGAGGAGAACAATAGCTCCTTATCGGCTAGTCAGCAGCAGGATCTGCTTTATCAGGCAGATCTACACAGCCTCAACAACAGGAGCGCAGGGGGGGCTCTATATAATTCTTTTATTTGTTTATTGTTTTTTTATGATGAGGAAAGGGGGAGATTGGTATATATTTTTATTTATCTTTTTTTTTCTTTTCCTTTACACTTTCATTAAGTCCCTGTCACTGCCTGCCCTGTGAGAGATCTGAGAAGATCGGATAGACTTGCAGCACGTGAGTCTATCTGACAGGTCTTTCTGTGTTTCCTTTCTGTTTGTTGTTGTGGGCTGGATCCCAACTCTCACAGGTTCTGCTCGCTGGCTGGTTAAGAGGCTCTATTTAAGTCCGCCTCTTACTGCTGACTTTGCGGTTGATATTGTCCTTCTGGAGTTCTATACTGGTTGTTTGTGGATCCTCTACTTCCCGCTCGTCTCAAGCTAAGTCCTCCTGTTTTCTACTTTGTGCGTGTGTTGCTGCTAGGTCTCAGGGAGACGCTGGTTCCTTCACGGTGGAAGGTACCGGCTGTCTCATTGCCTTCTCCCTAAGTTAGGGTTAGCTACAGTGTCAGGTTCCAGCGTATGAATTCGTTCACCATCAGGACTTGCTCATACTGTCAGTAGTCAGGGAGAGGCTCAGGGATTGTTAGGAGGTTACCATTTCCTCCTCCCTAGCTTTGGGGCCTAGTCTGTTTACCTGTTGTTTGTTTACTTGGTGTTCCTCTTATCCCCACTTGCCGTGACATTATCAACCGCCTCTACCGTCAATATTTTCCTTGCTTTGTGCATGGACACTGTTAAAGCACTGGTGGATCACATCCAGGGATTATCTTTGGACGTAGCTGAACTCCGTAATTCAGTTGCACAGTTTAAGAATTCTTTGTTTACTTGGTGTTCCTCTTATCCCCACATGCCGTGACAGTCCCCTTAGGGGGTTTGAACATGCCACATGCAGGACTCCATAAGTATGCAACGAGCCCAGGAGGAACAAATGGAGGTTGAGAATGGTAGTGGCTCTGACAATGATAGTTGTATACACGGATCACAGTGGTAATTCTTACACCGCTACCCCCTAGTCCACTGACAGGAGGGCCCTCCCTTTTATTCCCTTGGGGCACATCCTGATTTTGGAACTCCTGCCTGGAGGTAGTTGGGGTGTCCTTGGAGTTGTTATGCTGTGGCCGACGTATTGTGGAGTCAGTAACCAGACCAGTTTTAGTAAATGCTCAGTAAACTCAGTAGCAATGTATTGAAAATTAACAGTTAACAAATTGGTAGACAGTTTAGGCTGTCCGGTGAAGGACTGGTTCCTTACCCTGGTTAGGAGTTTAGCATAGTCTCATCTGCTATGGGGAGAGGATTGCACTGTGATCTATCTTTAAAACTGTTTGGGGCTATTTGTACTGCTGCTCCTCTCATCAAATTCAGCAAAGGGAAGCCATATATGTTGCAATTAACTTGCCTGGTTATTGTCTCCACCCAGTGGTGTAGCTAGAGTGTTATGGGCCCCAGTGCAAACTTTGGATCTGCCCCCCCCCCCCCCATTTTTACAAAGAAGCTCCAAGCCCCATTCTGGACAGCAGGCACACGGAGCAGTAACATGATTGATAATGCTCCGTGCCTCTCTGTGACCTTTTTACTACAAAATCACAGTGAGACAAAGTTGTCACCGTGATTTTGTAGCAAAACGATCATAGAGAGGCACAGAGCATTATCAATCATGTTACTGCTCCGTGTCTCTGCTGCCGGAGCGGCGCTTGGCACTCCTTCACACAGCAGATTAGCCACACGGGATCCTCTCGTGTTAAAGAGCCCTAAGCCCAATGCATGGCTACACTCACCCAGTCCTAATAAAATCTGGTCCTACCTCATCCAGGGTGTCGCTGGCGTCGGCGTGATGTCCGCTTTATCCAGAACAAGGTCCCTGTGGTGATAGAGAAAAATAGAATAATCACATAAGGAAGGGATGGTGACTGCCCCTGTGAAACTACCAGCAGGGGGCGCTGTGCTGGGCCTGTAAGACTGAGCCATGCCAATGTATAGCAAGGTAATTTAGGACATTTCCCCTAAGTGCTACCACACAGTACTAATGTCCACATTGTGGCCCCTCACAGTACTAATGCCCACCTTGTGGCCTTTCACAGTAATTAAGCCCACCTTGTGGTCCCTTCACAAAAGTTATGTCCTTCTTGTGGCCCCTCACAGCAGTTATGCCCACCTTTGTTCCTGTCACAGTAGTTATGCCAAATATGTGCCCCCTAACAGTAGTTATGCCAAATATGTGCCCCCTCCCGGTATTTATGCCAGATATGTGCCCCCTCCCAGGTGTTCTGCCCAGATTTGTGCCCCTCACAGTGGATATGTCCAGATATGTGCCCGCTCACAGTGGTTATGCCCAGATATGTGCCCGCTCACAGTGGTTATGCCCAGATATGTGCCCCTCACAGTGGATATGGCCAGATATGTGCCCCCTCACAGTAGTTATGGCCATATATGTTCCCCCTCACAGTAGTTATGCCAGATTATGTGCCCCTCACAGTAGTTATGACCAGATATGTGCCCCCCTACAGTGGTTATGCCAGATTATGTGCCCCTCACATTAAATATGCCCACATATGTGCCACTCACAGTGGTTATGCCAGATTATGTGCCCCCCTTTACAGTAGTTATGCCTTCATATGTGCCCTCTCATAGTTTTGCCTTTATATGTGCTCCCCTCACAGTAGTTATGCCAGCTATGTGCCCCCTACAGTGGCTATGCCAGATTATGTGCCCCTCACATTAGATATGCCCACATATGTGCCCCTCACAGTAGTGACATCGCTACATGTTATTCTTTGCCCCCCCCACCGCTGATTCCCCAAAGCAGCTGCTCTGCCTCTTGAGCCCCAATGGCCGATGAATACTAATGAGTGCTTCCATTAGTACCGAAGAATAGAAAGCGGTAAACGCTTTGTACTTACCGCTTCCTGGTCCTCGGCTGTCGGCTGTGCAGGGCTACGCACAGCGTGAGGGCGCTCTGTTACCTCACGCTGTGTGCGCCAGTTCAGAGCACAGTCGACTGAGGAGAAAGAAAATTGTAGGCGGCGTCCAGGAGCAGGAGAGGTAAGTGTTTTTTTATTTTATAAAAAATTAGGCTGCTGGGGGCAAAATAGGGGGTAATGAGAGGCATAATGGGTGCAAATTAGAGACATAATGGGGAAAATTAGAGACATAATTGGGGATAATTAGACTATTAGAGGCATAATGGGGCTAATGAAGCATATGGGAGCTAATGAGGCATATGAGGCATAAGGGCTGATATGGGGGCTAATGAGAGGCATGGGGGCTGATATGGGAGTGATGAGAGGCATAATGAGGGCTAATGAGAGGCATAATGGGGGCTAAGGAGAGGCATAATAACAGTGTGTCTTTCACAGATCCATATCAGCCCTTATGCCTCATAAGCCACATTATCAGCCCTTATGCCTCATTAGCCCCCATTATAAGCCCTTATGCCTCATTAGCCCCCATTATGCCTCTTATTAGCCCCCATTATAACACCATAAAAAGTGCTCTCATCCGACAGGGTAAGCTGCATCGTGCCAAAATGCTTGAACTCAAGGACACTGCTCTTAAGCGGACTTTGCCGGTGAAAGGGGTGACTACCACTGTGTGGGTTGGAACCAAGGGGGGGAGAAGACACCCCAGCATGTGGACATCCCAGTTGTGGACAACACAGAAGCACCTGAGGAGGAGACTGGCAGAACAAGCAAGGTACTGTGTGGGGATTATGACCAGGACTGTGATTTGAAGGCATGTGGGCCTGTTGGTCCTTGTGGGGACTTGTGGGATGGCTTCAAAACCACAGAAGTCACAGAAACCCCTATATCTCTGGATAATTCCTTCCTGGAGATGCCACCAGAGCTAAATGGACTGTCTCAGGAGGTTCTCGCTTATGAACCTGCATCTTCAGAGGAAAATTGCAGTGTTTCAGAAGAGACGGGCGAGTTGCAAGAGGGAAACGTTATTAAAGATTCCATTGTCCCAGGACTGGGAAATGAATGCATGGACACTGTCGGTGAGGGTCCGATTGACGGAGGCGATGCAGTGGGGGACAGTAACCTAACTACAGGGTCCTGTGATGCAGGGGCCAAAGATTCTGTTGATGTTGCAGACCTGGATGCATATCCCGCGGGGAACTCTAGTGTCCAAGACCCTGGACATGGAGGTATGGACATTACTGATAAAAGTATGGACATTGTTGATACAGGCATGGACTTTGTTAATATAGCTGAGGACAACATGGAATACAGTGAAGCCACGAAAGGATTTTCAGAGGCAGAGACTGTAAATTGTGTTAATGTTGGGGAGAAGGATAATTTACCTGTCAAGAAGTCAAACATTGAGCAGAGCATGGAGGAGCTAACTAGTAAAGCCCCTTCACTTTGTCCAGCCGTCATCATGGAGACCGTACTGACTGCAAATCCACAGCACCCATACTATGGACTGACAAATGGGACTGATAATGGTGACCTAGTGGCTGATACCTCACTGAATGTAGCAGTGGAGAATCAAAGTCGAGATGCGCTGAGACAGATCTTGTCACCAGTTGTGAAGGGGGTCAGAGATGATAGGCCGTTCAACATCAAAACTGAACCACCAGGTATCCACAGTTCTGGGGAAACCGGGGTGAGCCCTTTTCCCTTTTCCTGAGGTGAGGAAAGAGAACTTGCTTAAGATCATGGGACATCTACTGTACCATTGCTATGTGAGCTTAGCTATGATGGCCCCCAGTGATCTTGATATGATTGACCTTTTTGTGACATGTCGGCTGATCATCACTTAGCTAAACACCAAATTGTCAACAACACCATACATATCTTGCATGGAACCATGGGTCAGTACTTATTATCCAGGCTGGGTCAGTACTTATTATCACTATTCCACAGTGCTGCTACTATAGGCTTTGTATAAGGTTGTCGCCGTTCCCCACTGTGCACAGTGGTGAGCGGTGTATCCTGACAACATGTGTGCATGATTTGCCACCTTATCCCCAATATACTATGCAAATACAGTGTAATTAACCGCCTCCAGACCGCCTAACGCAGATGTGCGGTCCGGAGGTGGCAGCCCTGCGCACGACGATGCATATACGCGTCATCTCGCGAGGGCCGGGATTTCCTGTGAACGCGCGCACACAGGCGCGCGCGCTCACAGGAACGGAAGGTAAGCGAGTGGATCTCCAGCCTGCCAGCGGCGATCGCTCGCTGGCGGGCAGGAGATCTGATTTTTTTTAACCCCTAACAGGTATATTAGACGCTGTTTTGATAACAGCGTCTAATATACCTGCTACCTGGTCCTCTGGTGTCCCTTTTGTTTGGATCAACCACCAGAGGACACAGGTAGGTCAGTAAAGTCGCACCAAACACTACACTACACTACACCCCCCCCGTCACTTATTAACCCTTTATGAACCCCTTATCACCCCATATAAACTCCCTGATCACCCCCCTGTCATTGATCACCCCCCTGTCATTGATCACCCCCCTGTCAGGCTCCGTTCAGACGTCCGTATGATTTTTACGGATCCACGGATACATGGATCGGATCCGCAAAACACATGCGGACGTCTGAATGGAGCCTTACAGGGGGGTGATCAATGACAGGCGGGTGATCACCCATATACACTCCCTGATCACCCCCCTGTCATTGATCACCCCCCTGTCATTGATCACCCCCCTGTAAGGCTCCATTCAGATGTCCGCATGTGTTTTGCGGATCCGATCCATGTATCCATGGATCCGTAAAAATCATACGGACGTCTGAATGGAGCCTTACAGGGGGGGGTGATCAGTGACAGGGGGGTGATCACCCTGATCACCCCCTGTCATTGATAACCCCCCTGTAAGGCTCCATTCAGACGTCCGCATGTGTTTTGCGGATCCGATCCATGTATCCATGGATCCGTAAAAATCATACGGACGTCTGAATGGAGCCTTACAGGGGGGTGATCAATGACAGGGGGGTGATCAGTGACAGGGGGGTGATCAGGGAGTCTATATGGGTGATCACCCGCCTGTCATTGATCACCCCCCTGTCATTGATCACCCCCCTGTAAGGCTCCATTCAGACGTCCGCATGTGTTTTGCGGATCCGATCCATGTATCCATGGATCCGTAAAAATCATACGGACGTCTGAATGGAGCCTTACCAGGGGGGTGATCGATGACAGGGGGTGATCAGGGAGTGTATATGGGTGATCACCCCCATGTCATTGATCACCCCCCCCCCCCCCGTAAGGCTCCATTCAGACATATTTTTGGCCTAAGTTAGCGGAAATTTTTTGTTTGTTTTTTCTTACTAAGTCTCATATTCCACTAACTTGTGTCAAAAAATAAAATCTCCCATGAACTCACCATACCCCTCACGGAATCCAAATGCGTAACATTTTTAGACATTTATATTCCAGACTTCTTCTCACGCTTTAGGGCCCCTAAAATGCCAGGGCAGTATAAATACCCCACATGTGACCCCATTTCGGAAAGAAGACACCCCAAGGTATTCCGTGAGGGGCATATTGAGTCCATGAAAGATTGAAATTTTTGTCCTAAGTTAGCGGAAAGGGAGACTTTGTGAGAACTTATGCAAAAAAAATAGAAAATTTCTATGAACTTGCCATGCCCCTCATTGGATACCTTGGGGTGTCTTCTTTCCAAAGTGGGGTCACATGTGGGGCATTTATACTGCCCTGGCTTTTTAGAGGCCCTAAAGCGTGAGAAGAAGTCTGGGATCCAAATGTCTAAAAATGCCCTCCTAAAAGGAATATGTGCCCCTTTGCGCATCTAGTCTGCAAAAAAGTGTCACACATGTGGTATCGCCGTACTCAGGAGAAGTTGGGGAATTGTAAAAAGTGGCCTGGTCATGAAGGGGGTTTCAGCTAGCGGGGCTGAAGTGGTTAATACTAGTCCTTTATGTCTGGAGTGTTTTTTATGTTCGTCGCATTCCAGCTTCTCCATATTGCTTCTATATGTATTTTATTACATTGATTATTGTTATGTGTATGTATGTGGATTTGCCAATAAATTATGAATTTCTTTATCTTGTTGCGTGGAAGTTTTTGATCTTGATAGGTGTTCTATTTTTATGCATGTCTCTTGTTAATCATTTTTTGTAACCAAGTACTGTCTATTTTTTACCGTATTTTTCACCCTATACGACGCACCTGCCCATAAGACGCACCTGGGTTTTTGAGGAGGAAAATAAGAAAAAAACAATTTGCAACCAAAAGGTGTGGTTTTGGTGGGTTTTTCACTACCATAATGGTGGTCTGTGGATGACACTATTATGGGGATCTGTGGATGGCACTGTTATGGGGGCATCTTTGGATGGCACTATTATGGGGGCATATGTGGATGGCACTGTTATGGGAGCTCATTGTGGGGGCATCTGTGGATGGCACATACATAGTATCTTATGTGTCACCCACAGATCCCCCATAACAGTGTACCTGTGTAGTGAATGGGGGCCGACATCTGTTTCTGTAATGGCAGCTGGGCCCGGTGCAGTCACTGTATTCTACTACACCGGGCCCCGCTCTCTGTAGTATACGGAAATCATATCTAACTTGTGGGTATGGTTTAAAGTATTCCAATCATCTTAAATCTAGCTCTGTAATACTTACAACTAACTTGTTGGCAGTCAGGAGGCCGGGCGGGCGCTACGCTACTAGGTCACTACGCTCACTGCACCTGCGCCGCCTGCTTCATTCATAAAGTGGGTGGCGCAGGCGTAGTGAGCGTAGTGAGCTACCCTACGAGCGCCCGCCCGGTCTCCTGACTGCCAAGAAGTTAGTTGTAAGTAGTACAGCGCTAGATTTAAGATTATTGGAATACTTACAATACCCACAAGTTAGATATGATTACCATATACTACAGAAAGCGGGGCCCGGTGTAGTAGATCACAGTGACTGCACCGGGCCCCGCTGCCATTACAGAAACAGATGCCGGCCCCCAGCCCCTCCTCTCTCTCAGCATATTCACCGGACGGTCGCAGCATTCGCCCCCATAAGACTGCTTTTTGGGGGAAAAAGTGCGTCTTAAAGGGCGAAAAATCCAGTACATTAAACCTAAAAGTTTGATGGTTTGTCTTGTAACCTTAAGAACCTGTTAGTTCCATGAAGAGTGTGTGTGCAGTCTGAGGCTGTATGTTGTTTTTCCATGAGGCTTACTACCGTGTGTGTGTGTCTGCTTGTGAGTGGAACACTCAGGGGTGTCCTTTCGACCTTATAACTGACAGGGTGTGGCAGTGAAAGTTTTGTGTTAGTGCGTGGGTGTGCTTGCAGGCGGCGATTTATGCTCGAGTTACGGCCCGGCGTAACAGCGTGTGAGGGCGTGAGGTGAATCGGCCTGAAGGGCTTGGGCAAGCCTTGTCACGTGACGCGGTGGGCCAGTCTGGTCCCCGGTACGTGACACACCCCAACTACCACCAGGCAGGAGCCCCAATACCAGATTGTGCTCTCCAGCCACAGTACGGCCCCAGGGAGTGCCAGAGGTAGACTGCCACTGTGAACTGAGTGCTACTACCACCAACATATCCAGGGGCGTAGCTAAAAGCTCATGGGTGTTGTGTTTAGTGCAAGAGTTCAGCTTGGGCCCCCCTTCCCTCAGTACTTGTTGGAAAGGGGCAGGGGAGAACGTAGCCTTCCTGCTGCCTGAGGCAAACATTGAAAGGGCACCTCATCATGCCAAATTCTTGACCTAACCCCTTCCCTCCAGCCAGAGGTGTAAATTGACCAGCATGTGCTTTCTATAATGCCAGTGTCTTATGTGGCACAAGGGTCTTTGGGCCCCTCAGGCTCTTGGGCCCAGTAGCGACTGCTACCTCTGCACCCCCTATAGCTATGCCCCTGAACATATCAACTACCAATCCTCCCATCCTCCTGGATGTCGCTGCACAAGCTGAAAGACCTCCATCAAGACTGAAGAGGTGCAGCAAGCTTGACTTGAAATATGAGGTCCACTGTCCTCTTTGCTTCAAAAGGTCAATTTGAATACAGCGTAAAGAGGGAATAAACAGGTTTTTCTGAAAAGTTAGCCATCGGAGAAAGTAACTAAAAAACATCCATAGGGAATAATGTGAACAGAGCTGTAAGGTACTCTGAGCGGTTGGGGGGGCCATTTTGGTTGTGATAGGTTGCTTTTATATATTAACTTTTAGCAATATACTACAGTATTGTCACCACTTGATGAACTATACTTATGTCTCGATCCTTTATATTGCCTTTATTTCCCATAATCTGCAGTCAAGCTGGACATTTTAATGAGCAAGTAAAATCATTTCTGTAGAAGGAAGTATCATAACCCAATAGCATGAGAATAATAATCATAAATCACAGGAAGCTCTGCTTAAAGAGGACCTTTCACTCGTATACAAACTAAAAACTAACTATATCTGTGGGCAGAGCGGCACCCAGGGGTCCCCCTGCACTTACTAGTATGTCTGGGCGCCGCTCCGTTTGCCCGGTATAGGCTCCGATGTCTCAGCTCCGTCTGTTGTACTGGACTGATTTTTTGTAGGAGGCGTGTCCCTTGCTGCAGCACTGGCCAATCGCAGCGCACAGCTTATAGCCAGCACTGCAGCAAGGGACACGCCTCCTACAAAAAAATCAGTCCAGTACAACAGACGGAGCTGAGACATCGGAGCCTATACCGGGCGAACAGAGCGGCGCCCAGGCATACTAGTAAGTGCAGGGGGACCCCTGGGCTCCGCTCTGCCCACAGATATAGTTAGTTTTTAGTTTGTATACGAGTGAAAGGTCCTCTTTAAGTCTGCAGATAATGATCTAATTAGGGGCCCTAAACTTAATCTGAGAAATTCTCAGCTGCTCTACGACTATAACAAGTCCCTTACCTGTCAAGGACAGTCTCAAAGACAAATCCTTTTAAAATCATACTTATGAAATCCCTTTAAGACATTGGATTAGTACAGTCGTGGCCAAAAGTTTTGAGTATGACACAAATATTAGTTTTCACAAAGTTTGCTGCTAAACTGCTTTTAGATCTTTGTTTCAGTTGTTTCTGTGATGTAGTGAAATATAATTACACGCACTTCATACGTTTCAAAGGCTTTTATCGACAATTACATGACATTTATGCAAAGAGTCAGTATTTGCAGTGTTGTCCCTTCTTTTTCAGGACCTCTGCAATTCGACTGGGCATGCTCTCAATCAACTTCTGGGCCAATTCCTGACTGATAGCAACCCATTCTTTCATAATCACTTCTTGGAGTTTGTCAGAATTAGTGGGTTTTTGTTTGTCCACCCGCCTCTTGAGGATTGACCACAAGTTCTCAATGGGATTAAGATCTGGGAAGTTTCCAGGCCATGGACCCAAAATGTCAACGTTTTGGTCCCCGAGCCACTTAGTTATCACTTTTGCCTTATGGCACGGTGCTCCATCGTGCTGGAAAATGCATTGTTCTTCACCAAACTGTTGTTGGATTGTTGGAAGAAGTTGCTGTTGGAGGGTGTTTTGGTACCATTCTTTATTCATGGCTGTGTTTTTGGGCAAAATTGTGAGTGAGCCCACTCCCTTGGATGAGAAGCAACCCCACGCATGAATGGTCTCAGGATGCTTTATTGCTGGCATGACACAGGACTGATGGTAGCGCTCACCTTTTCTTTTCCGGACAAGCCTTTTTCCTGATGCAACAAACAATCGGAAAGAGGCTTCATCGGAGAATATGACTTTGCCCCAGTCCTCAGCAGTCCATTCACCATATTTTCTGCAGAAGATCAATCTGTCCCTGATGTTTTTTGGGAGAGAAGTGGCTTCTTTGCTGCCCTTCTTGACACCAGGCCATCTTCCAAAAGTCTTTGCCTCACTGTGCGTGCAGATGCGCTCACACCTGCCTACTGCCATTCCTGAGCAAACTCTGTACTGGTGGCACTCCGATCCCGCAGCTGAATCCTCTTTAGGAGACGATCCTGGCGCTTGCTGGACTTTCTTGGACGCCCTGAAGCCTTCTTAACAAGAATTGAACCTCTTTCCTTGATGATCCTATAAATTGTTGATTGAGGTGCAATCTTAGTAGCCACAATATCCTTGCCTGTGAAGCCATTTTTATGCAACACAATGATGGCTGAACGCGTTTCTTTGCAGGTCACCATGGTTAACAATGGAAGAACAATGATTTCAAGCATCACCCTCCTTTTAACAGGTCAAGTCTGCCATTTTAACCCAATCAGCCTGACATAATGATCTCCAGCCTTGTGCTCGTCAACATTCTCACCTGAGTTAACAAGACGATTACTGAAATGATCTCAGCAGGTCCTTTAATGACAGCAATGAAATGCAGTGGAAAGTTTTTTTGGGGATTAAGTAAATTTTCATGGCAAAGAAGGACTATGCAAGTCATCTGATCACTCTTCATAACATTCTGGAGTATATGCAAATTGCTATTATAAAAACTTAAGCAGCAACTTTTCCAATCTCCAATATTTATGTAATTCTCAAAACTTTTGGCCACAACTGTACACTTGCAAATTAGAGGAGGTCGTCAAATCTGGACGGCTAGGAGTCTCTGATCTCCTACAGCAGAAAGAGGGCTGGTGTCCCATTATTTGAGCCTACCAAAAGTTCTGATTCTACTATACTGTCAGATACAGTACATACACAATACCATATAATCAATAAAGTATTCCAGGTTTTTGTGGTTCAACCCATGAAACTAAAAACCTCAAAGCAAGTAATTGGTTCAGAAGTAAGCTTCAAATGGGGTTGTATTTTGCTGCATTTTTGTGACTCTGTATCACTAGGGGCCCATTCATGTGGCAGAAGCTGGACCCAGCAGGCCAGACCAAACCCTACACTGTGCAGAATCCGAGCAGCAGGGACCCCAGCGATCAGACATTTATCTTTTGTCCTGTGGATAGGTGATAAATGTTCTTTGTGGAAGAACCAACTGAAAAATTGGCTTCTTATTTGTAATGTAAGTCATGCTGGAGCTCAGAAATGTAATTTTTTGCCTTTAGCCCCTTTTCGCATGTACATACGGTGACCCACTGAATAAGGGGTTGTGCCAAGTTTTTATTGTTAATCTTTTTATTAAGTATCAAAAAAGGATACATCAAAGACAGTTCATTAGTGTACCCTTTCCACATTGACTATCATGTCCTCGGTTTCAGGAAACCAACCAGGGTCATAATGTATTTATTTAATGTATCCCCTTTCAAACCGTAATGCTCGGTGAGAAAGCTTCTCCATTTCCCCCAGAATCTTACATATTGTTTCGTGTTCTCATTTTTATTTCTCCTACTAAAATGACCCCAATACTAGGCTCAAAATGTTCGCTAGTAGCTCCAGCTACCATTTCTCAATTATGGGCTTCCTTTTTTAAACAGTTACATAATATGGTCTTTTTAGTAACCAGCAACACTGTATGCTGTCTGCTGTTTTGGGAAATTTCTGGTCTGTAAAATGAAATAAGGCAAAGCCACACATCCAATATAACTCTCCTTTTGAATCAATTTATTAACTCTTCTTTTGAGTTAATAAACCTCAAACCTGAATATTTAAGAAAGTAAAAGTGAGGCTTTCTTAGGAGAATATCTATATGTGCAGAATTATTGGGCAACGATTAGTGTGTATTATGTATATAAATGAAAAAAAAAATATTCTGTTAGCCCCTTGAGCCCTGGGTCGGTACTTGTATGGCAGAAGGAGAGGTTTTAAATATGGCACCCACTAAAAAAAAAAACTAAAAGAGATCAGAATATTGCATATTGTAGCCTCCTGGGGGGCTAAAAAAGTTTTAAAAAAAAAGTTTTAGAAAAGCTATAAAAATTTTAATAATCCCACCTTTTCCAAGAATAAAAATAAAAATAAATAAAGTATAAATATAAAATCAATGCTTCACTTGCCCAAAAAGATTGAAAATAATGGGATCAAAAATAAAAACACATTCCAAAATTCAAAGTTTTTATTTTTGTTTTCAGTATTAAAACACAAGAAAAACTATAGAAATATGGTATTGTTGTAATCATACTTACCCAGAGAATGAAGGGCATAGGTCAGTTTTAACGCAAAGGGAACATTGTGGAGACTCAAAACCCATAAAACTGTGGCAGAATCTAATTTTTTTTCCAGTTCAACCCCATTTTTTAAAAAATTCCCGCTTCCCACAACATTGTATGCAATTCTTTTCTTTTCAATAACAGTCATAAGCCTGCCATCTATGGAGTCTATCAGTTTCTTCATCGGTTGACGATCAACTTTTTGTACAGCAGAAACCACAGCCTCTCAGACACTCCTTCACCATAAATCTCCCGTTTAAGAAGAGCCTACAAGTTCTCAATAGGCTTTAGGTCAGGTGAGGACCTCTCTTCAGCAAGTGGCATTTATGATATAGGGAAAGTTAAAACAAGGCACTTACTATTGTATTGTCATTGTTCATATTGCCTCCTTTGCTGGCTTGATTAATTTTTCCATTGCAATATACACTGCTTGTTTCCATGGTTAGGCACTTTCTGCGCCTGTCTTAATATCCCCTGCGCCACTGGAGGATGTGCCTAATTTATGACAAGGCGCATTCCAGCAGTCCATGTGCCTAAAGAGGAATCTATGACAACTCAGAGCTGTCATAGATATCTGGCTTTATTTGCGGCAGAAAACTGGCGTAAATAAAAATAAATTTGTCGGGGTAGCTGCCCACGATCCCTTCCCGCCCTTGCCTCTCTCCCTTTAAGGAAAGTGGTGAGTGGCAGCAGAAAATGCAAGAGATGTGACAATTTTTTGAAAAAAGTCAGAAACACATAGTCCGCGACTTTTTAACACTACTTTTCAGAAGCAAGGGGAATGATGAATCCCCCCATTATATTTTCCCAAATCATGGAAGCCTACTCCTCTTTTTTCCTCTGCCGGATCTCAAAACCAGAATGGCAAAACGCTGATGTGAGAGTAGGCTTACTAAATGAGTTATCCCATGATTAAGTAAAAAATGTAAATTAGACATCATATAGGACATGACCATCTATTTCAAACAAAGCTAGAACCAACCCTGTACCTCACATGGATCCAGAGATCTCCTCGTTCATTGCTCTGCTAGATTTATATCACGCTTACAGCTCAAGGAGAGTGTATTTTCTGCTTCAGCTTAGGGGGCGTGTCTCAGCTCTCCCTATCACAGCTCAGGAGGCGTGTCCATGCTCTCCCTATCACAGCTCAGGAGGAAGTTGAAGGATGAAACTGAGCATGTGTGTCCATCTCAGTGAGCAGGACAAAGAAATAAGAAAAAATTACATGCAATTACAAAAATATTCAGATCCAGGTGCTGGTTTGAAAACTGTAGAATATTTTTAGTGAGACAACCCCTTTAAGAATATTGACTAAAAGGTAGAAACATAAAATTATCTTTTGTGTATTACTTCTTTTTTTGTTTGTCTCTAATGGCTCATATATAATCCTATGCATAGATGACACCCCTTCCCCAGAGGTGTAGCTATAGGGGGTGCAGAGATAGCAGTTGCTACCGGGCCCAGGAGCTTGAGGGGGCCCAAAGACCCTTTTTTCCACATAAGAAGACACTGGTATTATAGAAAGTGCATGTTGGTCAAGTTACACCTCTGGCTGCAGCAAAGGGGTTAGGTCAAGAATTTTGCATGAGGGGGTGCAGTTTCATTTTTTTTTCTCAGGCAGCACAAAGGCTATATGCATCCCTGCCCCTGGACACAAAGCACTGAGGGAAGGGGGCCCAAGCTGAACTCTTGCATCAGGGCCCATGATCCTTTAGTTATACCCCTGCCCTTCCCATTTTCAAAGAAAAAGTAACAAAGTACTGTATTGAGCCGGCTCCCTGGGTCTAGGTTCACCCTATTTACTGGTTGAGTGTCCAGAAAGTATCCTAACAGTAGCATAGTCTGAGCCCTCACATTGATAAGAGTGGCCCCGGTTTGCACAGGAACCTAAATCTCCCATACTAGTATGCCTCAGAGTCTATGTCTTAACCTCTTCTTTTAGTCCATGTACTCTACTAATATCATTTATCATGTACGCTCATAGCTTCTGGCACAGCTAGCAATCTACTATTTTTTTCTGATCAATTTTCCAGGTCTTCCACTTTACTCTTTAATCATTTATTAACTCTATTTGCTGTCTCAATGGCTGTATGTGCAGCGTCCCACTAGTGTACGTGGGCACTGCAAAAGCTTATTGTGTCACATGTTATATCATGCTATATTTCATCCTTATGTGACATTCCTGTTACCAGGCTGTCAGGTGCATTACACATATTCCACCACTAGATGGGGATAGCACCACATTATATATAGCACAGATCAGGCCTAGTCAGGGTGTTGAGTTTAGAGTGTGGAGGAAGAAGGAGATGGAGTGAGGAGCTAGGGGGAGGGAGAGGTCCCCTCTCATCTCAGCTCTCTCTTCGGCTCCACGGCCCAGAGGAGCCAACTTGTATCTCAGTGTCAAGCCAGGAAAATAGGAAGAGGTGAAGTCTCTATTCTACCATTCACTCTTCCGGAGTAGCAATTGGATTTTGTCAAGTTAATTGTGGAAAAGACAAAGGAAGGACAAAGCCATTATTCTGGGCTCTAAGCGCCTTTGTATCTAGGTGAAGGATTTATTAGTGAAGGATTTATTAGCTTTCGGCAGCCTCACGGATATTTTAAGGACAGATAAGATTTCTGTTGCATCACTTGTGTGTAGAAGAAAAAGAGTACACAATTACCTACTATAGCCTGAGGTATAACTACATGTACAGCCTGTTACTGGGATTCATCACATCCAACTTGCATGTGTATCAGAGACTGTTTTATTACCGGATGCAAATTGTTATCAAGAACCTGGTTATAGTAAAGTTCTCAGTTGGATTTAAACCTGTCTCATTCTTCTAACTTCATACTTCTACCACTCTCAACATTTTGCACAATCAAGGTTCTGGCGTCACGACATTACCTAAATTAGGGGCCCAGCCGCACAAGCACTCAGAAACCCAATCACTATAAAGGGCACCTCAATCACCACCTGGCCGGTGTCCCCTGTAATAGAGTGTGCCCTGGAGAATCCAGTGCTGTTCTCCCCTTCACTGCACTGCTGGCCCAGGGAGGCATCTGCTAAACCGTGAGTAACCGAATTGTACACTTCGGCCCACCGTGAACCTCACGTGTTCTACCCCTGCGGACTGGCACGTTGCATATGTAAGGCCTCCATCTCATCCTCCACAGCCCCTATCTTTCATTCCAGAATGCATATGCTGGTACTTTTGCTCTGACTTTCATCAATGACTGTTGAATAGATTTGGGTATCATATCTCCTTATGGAGAGTGCCTTAATCGCCATGAGGCGTCTTATAGGCCAGGCAATGTCCCTTTGGAATTCTGGGAAGAAGGTATGCAAATGAGCTCTTAGAAAGCTCTGCCTCTGCTGCCACCAGATTAGGTACAGTAGCTATCCTATAAGTCAATGTTTGACCTTTTAAACAAGTCTTGAGACAGGACTTGGATAATTAATAAGCCAGCATCTCATCTGCAGACAGCAGTTTCAAGGTTATTGCCCCTCATCAATGCAGAGCAGAGAGTACTGGCTTAACTGGGTGAGAGGCCTTGGTCAGGATTTGGTACTAAATTTCCTTATGGAGAATGCCTTTGTTGGCGTCAGCGGTCTTATATGCCAGGCAAAGTCCTCTGGAATTCTAGTGTTATTCAAGTGGGTGTGGACCCACTGTGCCACTGAACGGCTATACCCTGGAGGGGCATGACTAAGTAACTACCTGGTTTTCACTAGAGCCTCTGATGGTGAGGATAGGTTTGGGCCATTAGGGTAGTCACCAGGTACCACTCCAGAGCAGTCCCCAAGTTAGTGGCAGCTGACCCGGGGGTCAGAGATACCGGTGCAAAGCACCGAGGGGAAGGATGTAGTCAGGAGTCAGAGCAGACAACGAGCAAGCAAAGTCCATAATCGAAGTCCAAGGTCAGAGGCAGGCGGCAATCAAGCAAAGTCCATTAAATCAAGAAGCAGGGTCCAGTACACATAAAAACTTCAAAACACCTTCACACAAGGAACTAGACAAGCTAGTGACCAAGAATGTCCAGGCGCCTTCATCCTGCAACCCAGCAATAGGCTAGGGAGATAGTGTGCGTGTATGTGCTGCCTCACAAGGGAGGAGAGACGCGTCCATGAAAGCCCTAACAAACAGTAAAGGACTCAAGCAGGAAGTAAGCTCTGGCATGGAACGCAGATACAACAGTTAAGCTACCTGCTGCCTCCACTTGTCAGCATAGCGAATGGCAGCAGAAGGGAAAAAGAGGGCGGCACCCGTACCCGCGGGTAGGGGCAAAAGCACCGGCATGGACCGCTGGGCTAGCATCTGGGAAGAAGGTATGCAAATCAGCTCTTTCCAAGCTCCGCCTCTAATGCCACCAGATGTAAGGCAGCTATACAATGCCTCAATATTCAACCTTTTAACCCTTAGGATACCAGCGCTGTACATGTACAGCATAGAAATGCGGGACAGAAATTAGATCGCAGTACAGGTAAGGCGCTCTGATTGGGCGGGTGCAGGAGCTGCGCCAGCTCGATCAGAGGCAGTGGTCCAGCTGTCACTGATAACCGGACCTCTGCTATATGCTTCGGCATAGGAGAAAACACTGATGTCAGCGCATTAACCCTTGCACTGACAGCTCTGCTGTGATGGGGACCCCATCGCATTGTGGCTGCCATCCGGGAGAGCCTGTGAGATCCAACTCCCTGGATCTCACAGTCAAGCAGGCTGTAAGTGTATTACACTGGTAATACACTTACAGCCAATGCATTACAATACAGAAGTATTGTAATGCATTGTATAGGGGATCAGACCCCAAAAAATTAAAGTCCCAGAGTGGGACAAAAAATAAAGTGAAAAAAAAAAGAAATGTATAAAAAAAATTATAATTAAAGTTTAAGTAAAAAAAAAAAGCGTCCTTTTCCCAAAATAAAGTTACAAAAATTGAAAAAAATAGTATACATATTAGGTATCACCGCGTCTGTATCAACCGGCTATAAAAATATCACATGACCTAACTCCTCAGGTGAACACCATCAAAAAAATAAAAATAAAAACTGTGCTAATTTTTTAAAATTTTTGTCACCTTACATCACTAATAGTGCAACACCAAGTGATCAAAAAGGCTTATTCCCCCCCAAAATAGTACCAATCTAACCGTCACCTCATCCCGCAAAAAATGAGCCCCTACCTAAGACAATTGCCCAAAAAATAAAATAACTATGGCTCTCAGACTATGGAGACACTAAAACATTATTTATTTTGTTTCAAAAATGCTTTTATTGTGCTAAATGTAAAAAAAAAAATAGTAGACATATTAGGTATCGCCAAGTCCATAACAACCTGCTCTATAAAAATACCACATGACCTAACCCCTCGGATGAACACCGTAATTTTTAAAAAAACAGTGTCATAAAAGCAATTTTTTTGTCACCTTACATCACAAAAAGTGTAATAGCAAGCGATCAAAAAGTCATATGCACCCTAAAATAGTGCCAATAAAACCGTCATCTCATCCCACAAAAAATGAGCTCCTAAGACATTCGCCCAAAAAATAAAAAAAACTATGGCTCTTAGAATATGGAGACACTGAAACAAAATAAAAAAGTGCTGTTATTATGTAAATCATAAAAAAAGTATACATATTTGGTATCGCCACATCCGTAAGAACCTGCTTTATAAAAATATCACATGAACTAACCCCTCAGGTGAACATCGAAAAAAATAAAAATAAAAACGGTGTAAAAAAAAGCCATTTTTTGTCACCTTACATCACAAAAAGTGCAATAGCAACAATCAAAAAGTCATATGCACCCTAAAATAGTACCAAACAAACCATCATCTCATCCCACCAAAAATTAGGCCCTACATAAGACAGTCGACCAAAAAAATAAAATAAATATGGCTTTCAGAATACAGAGACGCTTTATTATGTAAAACTAAAACAAACACCCAAAAAAGTTATATTTGCTATTGTCGCGTGGGTAACAACCTGCTCTATAAAAGTAGCACATGAGCTAACCTGTCAGATGAACACTGTAAATAACAAAAAATAAAAACCGTGTCAAAAACAGCTATTTTTTGTTACTTGCCTCACAAAAAGTGCAATATAGAGCAACCAAAAATCATATGTACCCTAAAATAGTACCAACAAAACTGCTACCTTATCCCGTAGTTTTCAAAATGGGGTCTTTTTTGGAGTTTCTACTCTAGGGGTGCAACAGGAGGTCTTCAAATGTGACATGGCAGCTTAAAATGATCCCTCTGAAATCTGCTTTCCAAAAACCATATGGCGTTCCTTTCCTTCTGTGCAATGCCGTGTGCCCGTACAGCAGTTTACAACCACATATGGGGTGTTTCTGTAAACTACAGAATCAGGGCAATAAATATTAAGTTTGTCTGATGCATTCTGAGCGGATCCTCTTCCATTCAGAAGGGAAAATCCGTTTTGGACCGCTTGTGAGAGCCCATGACGGATCTCACAAAAGGAAAGCCAAAACGCGAGTGTGAAAGTAGCCTTAACTGGGTGAGAAGCCTACGTCAGGATTCAGAGGATACTATATCTCCTTATAGGCCAGGCATCACACACAATCTGTAACAGTAAAGCCTGCTTATCTGCTTCTGACTCTCTCTCTTAGAGTCCATAATTTTGTGTTTACATGTTTTTGGTGGCATGATAGAACATTTAACAGAAATCCAAGTGGCATATACAGTAAAAAAAAACTGCAATTCAATCCCCCAGTGCCTTGCTTAAAAGGAGGTAAAGGAATAACAGTACCACTTATCTTTAGAGTGCACAGTTTCTTATCTCCTCGTCTGATGTCTGGAATGACAATAGTTCTCACCAGGAATCTTCTCCTGGTAGCAATAAATATTCATTAACCCTTCCCACTGAAGTTGTTTGAAAAGCACATCAGGCATTTCAAAAACTCTTTCTTTATCCACCCCTTAGCTCTTCATGTTTCCTGCTCAAGGACCACAGGAACTAAGCCTTCGATTGAGCCAGGACAGTAGCAGAAGCAAGGAGCCAATGGAGACAATCAGGAGCATTAAGTCACATGAGGCGTTCCTATGTCTCACAGTAGAAACCAGTCATCATGGAGCAACGCCACGCCACTTGCGTGGCTCTTAAATCATGAGCGGCTGACCCAGAAGTGTATGCCAAGTTTTTTAAGTTATACATCATAGAATAAGGAGGCCGATTGGTACAAACGAGGTGTGAAGGAGGCCATCTACGTAAAAATGGAGAAGCCAAGCTTGAATAGAGGCGGGGGGGGGGGGGGGTTAGACATCTATTGTCTGCCACATACAATGCTTTCCTGACACCTTTTTCTGGGAAGTCTTTATCACCTACTGACTCCAATGGACCTTTGACCCCATGCTGGGTATAATGACTTCTGACCCCATGCTGGGTATAATTACCAGATGTTGATTCAGTTACATATTTATTCCCAGAGAATTCTTGTACAGTCACTCAGAATTGAAAAAAGCTTGTTGGAAGAACGAGTGAAACGTTTTCAAGAAATCTACAGTGCGTCCAGTTGCCTTGATTTATTCTTTACAGATATACCATGACCTGGATAAATGAGAACCTTCACAGACATCATAGGGTATATCTAGCTGATGGCTGGGGGTCCAACCACTGGGACACTCCAATCACGAGAAAGCGGGTCCAATTCTCCCATTCAGATGGAGTGGCAGGTTGTGCATGTGCACTGCTCCATTCATTAATTATAGGAGCTCTGGAGATAGACGAATACAGTGCCCGACTATCATTGGCGATCCCATAGAGAAAGAGTAGAGCAGAACCAATTTGTAAATCTGGGCCTAAAAGAATTGCTTATCTATTAATTAGTCTATCTATAACAGAACCGATTAAGTATGAATTGGGCAGCAAGTGTGCTAGATAAACACGCCTATATATTAGACCGCCCGTTGAGACTGAGTCTGATGCAAAGTAAGTCTATATATAACAGAATAGATTAAGTATGAATGGCGCAGCAGATGAACGAGATAAACGCGTCTATATATTAGACTGCCTGTTGACGCTGAGTCTAACGCACAGTAAGTCTACGTATAACAGAACAGATTAAGTATGAATAGCACAGCAAATGAACAAGATAAACACACCTATTTATTAGACAGTATGTTGACAATGAGTATGATTCACAGTAAGTCTATGTATAACAGAACAGATTAAGAATGGAGCAGCAGGTGAACAAGATGCACAGGGCTATTACACTGAGCTTGCACTGTCCCTGCGCTGTCCCTGCAGTCTCCCTATGCTCTCCCTCCAGTGTCTAAAACCTTTCCGTACGATCTCTCTGCACTGTCCCAATCCAATATTCTACAATTAAAAACTTGCTAAAACTCTGTCCCTAGCGCTTGTCACGGCTCTCCCTAAGCTAAGTTCACAGTGAAATGGCAGAGACCGCTTGGGATGAGACTTTTATTAGGCTGTGACATCACAAGGGATGGCTATCTGCTATTTGGCTAGCTGCACGGCATTATGGGTCATATCACATTCCTGGGCTTCTTATTGTCACTTTGTAACACATGAAGCCGCCATTTTAGGAAAGAAACTATTTGTTACCACAAAGCGCAAGGAAATTCGGATTCGTTGTGAAATTGTTCTCGGATCGAAGTCAATTTGTTTCACTTTGATTCGCTGAACACTATTAGCTACCTTTGCCAGCATGTGTATTTCTAAAAAGCATTATGTCAGTGTTATCCAATACATTTCAGAACTGTAAGGGTTACATAGCATCATAAATCAATATAATGCTATGCGACCCGTCAGTGCTGGGAGGTCAGGGCGGGAGCTTATGCATTCTCACGCCTTGAGTCCGATGCGTGGGACTCGCTCGTGTGAAAGGGGCCTTACAAATGGCCATAATGATCTTTTATCTTGGTTTGGCTGTTCTATGATAAGATAAACTTTTCTTTACTTTCAAAGGGCCTTTATCTAATACACGAGCGTGGGTGCGCAACCAGCGGCCCGGGGGTCGCATGCGGCCCCCAGAGCCTTGGTTTGCGGCAGCGATCCTGCTGGGCAGAAACACAGCTGATCGTGCGATCAGCTGTGTTTCTGCCCGGAGCACCGCACAATTGCAGGATTACAGGCAGAAGCAGTGTATCAGCGCTTCTGCCTTCTCCTCAGATAGTTAAGAGGCGCTCTGAGCAGTTTAGACCCGGCGATCCCGTGATCACCAGGTGTCAGGGGCAGAGGAGTACAGAGCCTCACCAGCTCTGCCCTCTATAAAGCCTTCCCAGGAGGCTGCTTTTCCCTATAACTGGGGCTCCTTTGGATGCTCCAGTTACAGTGGAAATAGTGCAAAAAAATAAAAAAAAGTCTATGTCCCCCAAAGGTCTTTTGGGGTCCTTTTGGGGACAAATTATGGGGCAAATATATATCTAAAAAGTTTAAAATAAAATAATTTGAAAACACAATAAAAAAAAGGGAAAGTACAAGATATAGGACTAAGCACATCAACAGGAATAAGGTGCTCCACAAACACAGCTCAAACCAAAGCCTAAGAAAGCCTAGGAACAGTCGATCTGAAGATTAACTCTAATACCAACAAGAGACAGTATTTTGTACTGCTGCAACCAAAGTCGTTGCACCTTAACACTGTCTACCTCATTATTACCACTATTGGTTGTACCACCTTTAATGGTACTGGCGTCACGACAAATACCATCAAGGGACTCAGCCGCCCTAACATCAAGGGCACCTCAACCACAATCTTGGCTGATGCTTCCTACCACGGAGCGTGCCCCGGAGGATTTCGTGCTGTCCACCTCAACACTGTGCTGCCAGCCCAGGGAGGCTATCTGCTAACCGTGAGTAAACTGATGAACTGTGTGTTATTATTCGGCCCCTCATAGGTCGTGCACCGTGCACCTCACGTGTTGCCCCTGCGCTACTGGCTGGCTGCACAAAGACCCCCAGTCAGCCCCCATCAGACCTCAGATCAGCCCCAAAGACCCCCACCAGACCCCCCACTCAGCCCCCCATCGGCTCAGATCAATCAGTGGCAGCCCACAGAGTGATCCCCAGACCCCAACATACTTACCTGTTCTGCGCTGCGGCTACTCTTCCTCTCCGGCAGGAGCCGCGCTCCTCTGTCCTCCCAGCCGGCGCTGCACTGTCACCTGACAACGTGCAGCATCAGGTCATAGTGCGCGTACTACGTCCTGACGCTGTTCGCGCTCAGGACAGTGAAGCGCCGGCCGGGGAGGGTAAGTATATTAAAGGGGCGGGCCGCGCGAAAACGAGGAGCACTGGGCCCCAGGTACAGCACTACTCAGGGGCCAAGGGTCCACAGGCGGCCAGGCCCCCTGGAGTGCCGGCCCGGTCGCAACTGCGACCCCTGTATGTACGCCAGTGCCTTAATTCAACTCAGAACCTGTAAGGAGTAGGTTAAAATCCAAGACGAGTCATGAATAGGAAAGTAGTTTTCTTCTTCCGGTTTCCACAGATTAGCTCAGTGGTCTCGGGGGTGTGATGCTCGCTTAGGGTGTAAGTGTTCTCAACCTGAAGTGCTGGAAGAAGCTACCCTTTTAAAAAACTCCCCTTAGAGTTGTTTCTGTATCGCTTCTCTTACGTACGGTAGTTGCCGTTGTAGATACCAAGCAAGCTTTCCACCTCAGCGAAGTTCAAGTGGCAAAACTCAGAACGATAAAGAAAGCACAAACCCCTATCTGTGGCTTGTTGGTCTAGGGGTACGATTCTTGCTTTGGGTGTGAGAGGTCCTGGGTTCAAATCCAAGACGAGCTCTTAATTTTCCTGTCGGGAAGCGTCGCTTTCTTCCTTTGCTCACCATTTGCTCAGCGAGAATCATACACCCATTGTCAGTTTTTCCATAATAAACCGACACCCTGTGGAATTTGAAGGTTTACAAAAGAGAGGAAATCTTACCTGCCTGGAGAAAGTGAGGGAAAGCAGGGTCTTTGCTTAATTGTATTTGTATTTGATTATTTGTTTTAAGATTTTATCTAGTTTGGATACC